>NC_077240.1:22492000-23168500 GCF_947179165.1 Solanum dulcamara
TCTGAACCAGAAAAACAAATAAAATAGTTAATTACCATCACTATCACCACCACCGTTGAAATATCCACATTCATCGGAGAAACCGCCAGTGATTTGGCTATCACCGAATTTCTGTAGTAATAGAATCACATCTGAAAATTTCAAATGTCACGATCCAAATCCGAGTGTGACGGCACCTGTCCTTTTCCACCGGACAAGTCAACCAAAAATCCAATATTTTGATAAATAAAGCGGAAACCGTCTAAATAAGTAAATGACAAACCAAAAGCGGAAGTCTTTTAACTTAAATACCCCAAAGATTGGTTATCACATGTACAAGCCACTAAAATAAGAAAATCGAAATGAAAATACAAGTCTCAATATGTCTTCAACTCTCAGACAGAGTAAAGCATAAAAATACAAAAAGTGTGAGAGTCCGCTGGATATCAATAGCTACCTCTCTCAAATTCCTAGAAGCCTCAAATAATCAGAAAGAGAGGATGATCAAAGTCCAAACTCGGAACCTACACAAATGTAGAAGCAAGGTTGAGTACCAAACAACACGGTACCCATCAAGCTAACTAGAAAAACTAAGTAAATCTAATAGGAATCACAAACTCTTTTTCCAACCCAACCGAACCTCCACACTACAACCTGCATAGAAATCAGCCCAACCTAATAACTCATATTAACAGTTCAATAAGGTTCAAATCATAGCGCAATATCACAAGATATATCGTACAAATACTCACGAGTCATTGTTGACACCCAATTTTGACCATCCATAACGCAAATTAGCTATCGAGTTTCTTTGAATTCGAACATTTTTGAAATAATTAGCTTTTACAAAAAAAAATAATATATTTTCATATTATTCTTAACTATTTTTATCTTTTTATAAATTTTAGTATAATATACATATTTCTATATAACTATATATTTGATTAATATTTATGTGGTTATTCAAAAATCACCTTAAAAGATTTTATTTTTACTAAATACAATGTTAGTTAGGTTAGTTTAATTATAGTTTGCATTTTTGAAAATTTTAGTTTTTTCTAAAAAAAAAAAAAAAAAAAAAAAAAAACAAACTCCCACATCGAAAATACATGAAAAATTTGGGGTTTTTGGAGCCTATATAAAGGCTCATATTTTCATTAAGAAAAGGAAGAAGGAGGAGGTTTTTTAACCACCCCAAAGTTAGAAATTTTCTTAACTTGGCTAGGATTTTGGACTTTTGTCCCCAGCCTAAAAGTTGTGAAAATTTCTAGCTTTCAATCTATATTTTCTTCACGGAAAATAGGAGATTGAAGTTGAAATTTAGGCTAAGAACCCACGAAGGTTCGAGTCTAAACTTTTTAAAAAAAAAATCTTTTTCTTTGTTTTTGTAGATTGGAGTTCCATCAAGCTATTATTGGATGGGGGTGAAGTTGTCTTCCGCTCATCGTTTTCAATCTTGGCCCGGAAAGAGGTAAAATATTTTTTCAGTTTTATTTTACTTAATTGTTTCACGTTTTATATTTAGTTGATTCATAGTCTTATTTTTTTTAGTTAGTATGTATATAAGAATAATTAAAATTAATGATATAAATTTGTTATAGTCAGCATGTGTTAGGATTAATTAGCTAGCATGTGTTAGAGTTAATTAGCTAGAATATGTTAGGATTGTTTCATTAAAGCACTTAGTTTTGTTCATTATTTTTCCAAGTAGTTTGATATTATTATTATTACTATTATTATTATTATTGTTTGTTCTTATTATTATTGTTTGTTCTTATTATCATTATTGTTGTTATTATTATTGTTGTTGTTTTTATTATTGTTGTTGTTGATTACTATTATTATTAATATTATTATTATTATTGATTGTTGTTGTTATTATTATTGTTGTTCTTATTATTGTTGTTTTTATTATTGTTGTTGTTGATTACTATTATTATTATTATTATTATTGTTCTTATTATTGTTGTTGTTGTTGTTGTTGTTGTTATTGTGTTCTTATTATTGTTGTTGTTGTTATTATTATTATTATTATTATTATTATTATTATTATTATTATTATTATTATTATTATTATTATTATTGTTGTTGTTGTTGTTGTTATTTTTATTGTTGTTGTTCTTGTTATTATTATTGTTGTTCTTGTTATTATTATTGTTGTTGTTCTTGTTATTATTATTGTTATTCTTATTATTATTATTGTTGTTCTTATTATTAGTATTATTATTATTATTATTATTATTATTATTATTATTATTATTATTATTATTATTATTATTATTGTTGTTGTTGTTGTTGTTCTTCTTCTTCTTATTATTATTGTTGTTCTTATTATTATTATTATTATTGTTCTTATTATTATTATTATTATTGTTGTTGTTGTTCTTATTATTATTATTGTTGTTCTTATTATTATTATTGTTGTTATTATTATTGTTGTTCATGTATTATTTATTGTATTTATATTGATTCGGGTTGTAATAATTTAGTTACTTATGTTAGTTATACTTTCCTAGATATTAATTTTAATTTATTTTAACCTAATTAGATTCCCCTAAAGATAAACCAATTCATGTTAAGTTTACTCTTTAAATGATTTTCTACCTTTACTTATTTATTTGATAAACTTTTACTTTTTTATATATACATCTATATTATTTTCAATGTTTAAGTTTAATCTCTTTTTTTTTCTAAAAAAAAAATAATTCTAAAGTCTTCATTTCATTTTAAATTAATATTTTCAAAAGTTAGTCAAATAATTTTCAAATCGTCGGATAACCGCGCGTTAGCGGCCACTTTGAATGCTTAACACCTTCTCAAAGTGGAAATAAGAACCTCGTACCTTTTTCTCTAAATTTTTAAGACTTAAATCTGTTAGGGTCTTTTAAATTAAGTTTTCTTAATTTCTTTAAAAAAATTAAGTGGCGACTCCTTTTTTCTAAAATTGATTTTTTCTCTAAAAAGTTGAAATTAATTTTAAACCGTTTTTTTTGACATAACAATCATAAATAGGCATCAAACTGTCAACATAGATATGCAAAATATGTATATGCACACTCAATGATCATACATATGTGCAATTACCGGCAAAGACCTCGGCATAATAATCTCTGATCGAAAATGACCTCGGTCTCATAGTCTCTGACCAGAAATGACCTTGGTCCCACAACCTCGCTGGAAATTACCTCGTCTATATAATCTCGCTGAAATGACCAGGACATGACGCATTTACGACTTACCGAGGACATGACCTTAGATAGGAGGGTGTGGAGGACACACATTAGGGTAGAAGGCTAGCACATAGTGGCATTTCGCCCCCCTTAGCCGTAGGCGTATTATTGCACTATGATTCCTTGTACTTTGATTTATGGTATTTATGTTACTATCTAATAATACCTACTGTTTTTTGTGCTATGATTATGTCTTTATCTATTTATCTACTTTTAATACTCTTGTCTGACCTTTTTTATGCTTCTAAAGAGCCGAGGGTCTTTCGGAAACAGTCGTCCTACATTGGTAGGAGTCAGGTCTGCGTACACTTTACCCTCCCCAGACCCTACGATGTGGGATTGCACTAGGTTGTTGTTGTATATAATCTCGCCGAAAATAACCTCGACAGTATAATTGCACCGAAAATAATTTCGGCCTATCAATCTCTCGCCAGAAATAACCTCAGTCATATCATATCTCTGATCGAAAATGACCTCAGTCTCACAATCATATACCTCTCATCACAGTGTTTCAGAACCAATGCAAGAACATGCTAACACACATAATGAGGAATAAACAATTCAGATAAAACCGCAATCACAATTAGACTATCAATTATTTCATCAAAAACACATAGATATCTAGATTATGGAATGTAATATTCAATACTCAATAATATCACACATCGTCTTTTATTAACCCCGTTAATTCATTTTAGATTAGTTTCATATCACAATTAAACCCGTAACCTCATCCTCATTATGCTCCAACACATACACAACGGGATATTCAGGAATTCTAAGAGATTTACGGAGTTTTAAGAGTCCACTTAACTTAGTCAAGACGCGATCAATCAACCCACGTTAGCCTTGCCCTTCCGATTATACTCCAAATCGCCACAATCTATTCAAATATTGTTTCACAATCAGAAACCAAATCCAACGATACCAAAAATACGAAATTCGGCGAAAAATATGTCAAAGGCTCAAAAATCCAAATTCGAAATTAAGGGTTTAAATTCAAAAAAAAATTGGATGAAATTGTTTCTCTTAGTCTTAAGAACTCACTAGTAGAAACCATTTCAAAAACTCAGTCCAAATCAAGCCACAATCACCATTTTAAGAAACTTTCAAAGTTCTTGAAAAAGAGTCAACACTATTTTAAGAAACTTTCAAAGTTCTTGAAAAAAGGTCATTCTCACCAATTGAAATTCCCAAATACATGTTAAAATCATCAATTAATCATTGGAAAATAACAAAGTAGGGTCAAAATAATTAACCCAATGAAATTCTATGAGAAATCCTTCTCCAAATTGCCCAAAACCCCTCTCAGTTGTCGCTTAAGCGACTGAGGTTCACTTAAGCGGACCGTCGCTTTTGCGACATTTTGGTCACTTTCGCAACCCTCGCGACATCATTTTCGCAATGGCCTCATCACTTTCATGACCATCCTACTGGGCCCTAACTGTCGCTTTCACGAAAGGTGACTCGCAAAAGAGAGTGTCGGGATCACGACCTCCCCCTCCTAATCGCGAGGCCTGCACGAGATGAGGAAAAACCAGCAAAAACCTCTAGGTCTCACGGTGTGCGAATTGATCCTCAAAATTCATTCGAAATCCTGCATAGACAAACCATATATGCAACCCTACTAAACTCGACGTTCGGAATCAATAGAACAATCAGAATTCGATTTCAAGGTTTTCTTGACCCGAAAACTAAGAAGTCGCAACTAAACCATCATTATGCCTCAAAAGACCAAAACACCCTTGAAGCTTTCAAAAAATACACAGGAACCTCCCTAGGCCTAAACTCACCCTCCAAATTTAATAAAGTCGTCAGAATTCAACTCCGAGCTTCTGATCCTCAAATTTTGATCAAAGTTAAACCTATAGCCAAAAATTCAAATATTTCCAACTCAACCTCTCAAATCCACGATATGACCCCGAATACGATTCCGTCAACTCTTCTAGACCTATTTCAATTTTTCGGAACTGATGTAATCAATGGAATTTTATTCCGAGACTCAAAACTTCGAATGACCTCAAATACCACTTTTGAGTCATTCTAAACCTCTAAAACTTAAAGTTCACCATAAATCTCAACTTTTCAAGAAAACTTCGAAACCAACATCAGATATCAATTAAATATGACTCAAAGATACTATCGAGAGGGATAAAATAGTCTTTTTACAAAAAAATTCAAAAATAACCTTCAGAGTCATTACATCAATGATAGGTAGAGAATGAAATGTGAGAGGAGAGAAAAAGTGTGTTTTGGGTGTGCAGGGAAAACAGAGGAAAGAGAGTGTCACAACCTAACCTACTAGGCCGTGTGGGCACCATCTCTAACACCAAAATAGGAGACCCTTTAATCCCTTAAAACGAAAAGACATGAGGAAGTTTAATAAGGAATAATCATAAGCCAAAAGAGTTATAAAAATGCTTTAAATAGTTTACAATTTCAGGTACTATTATAGAAATCATCCAACACCCCCGAGGATACTCATCTAAAACAGGTACAAGAGCTTCTATAGATACATAATATAAATAAAATAATTACATAGCTCCAACCATAAGGAAGGGAGGTTAGAAGCTGTTGGAGAACCATCTTCGCCTTCACCTAAGAAACATCACTGACCCTGCAATCAGACTATACCAAGTGGCATAACAAGAGTAGTATTAGTATAAACAATAAGTACTAGTAAGCATCATCGGTCAACCCGACACTCACCACATAATATAAAAGAATCAACAAGAAGAAAGCATGCTCTTAAGGAAATACTCCACCAAAACTTTATGCACAAGCTCTTATCATTCTCATTACCTCCTTGTCGTTCAAGACTAATATTTGTCCCTTCTAGTTGGTCAACTACCAACTCTAATACAAATCAATACCTAGCCATTCTAACATGTAGAGGAGCCTCTGAACTACGGACTACCACTGACACTATCTAACCAGTCTACTTCCTTAAGCTTTCATACCAACACTTGGGCCTAGAATAATTAATATCTCACTTGAAAGAGGTAAACATTTAGGTGGACTAAGGCTCCTCTTGTAAACGTATTGGTCCGTCATGGCGGGACCTATTCCGCTCTGACAGCCTCGCCACAGCATGATTCCTACCGCTAGGGCGGCCTGCCTGGATGAAAATCTCTAACTTCTCTCCCAATTCCTTTTTTTTAATATGTACCAACATGACACCATTAATATCTGACTCTAAGTCACTAATCTTGCTAAACCACACATCAAATGCTCTCCATTTGCTTACCCACGACCTCATACCTATGATACGGACACATCTAGCCACCATAACATAATTCAAATAGGCATATACAAAAGAAATTACCAATTCACCATTTCGAGAACAATATATAGTTTCACATTGTAAATCTCAAATACAACAATCAACATGGTAACACTTGGACCTTTGGTCCTTTCATATCAATTATTACACTAGATGGTCATGCTCAATTATAATCGAGTCAATTTCTCTATCATCACCCATATAGTCAAGATCAATTCACTGATGATAGCCACACAATGGTTCTCTCATGGAACTCATACACAAAGTATATATGTGTCGAAATGTGACACCCGATCCAATATATGTATTGAAACATGACACTTGATCCTATATATGTGTCGGAACGTGACACCTAATCCAATATATGTGTCGAAATGTGAAAATCTATTCAATATCACAATCACAGTCCACAACGAATATTTCACATACTTGCACAATCAAGTAACGGGTTCATTTCAAACCAAAAACAATACATAGTCATATTTGCATGGTTCATTTCATCTTCCCCTAATCACATACATATATGCATTCAGTGACGCAATTATCAGGCACATATAACACATACGGTTAGACAAAACCACCACTTACCCTTAATTCATCAGACAGTCCTTGTCTATCCAGGTCACATCACATTTGATCTCTAAAGATACCCATTTTTCTGCCCATAGTCCGTGTCTGAGGGCCGAACTATGGAACCTTCTGTTAATTTCTCTTATATTAAGCAATGGGCACAAATTTAAATTACTCAGAGAAGGAAACCTACCTTATCTGGACGCCAAACAACTGTGGAGTGATATCGTGAGTTCAAATTACCAAATTGCCAACCGCTACAATATTTTATAAAATTACCCATGTATAGTGGTAACTTTCTATTGTCATTCAATATTTAAGTGCAATAAGTTCTAAAAGTAGCATAAATATAATATATCCAGAGACCCAAAAACACATATTTTTATTAGTTGAAAGCTTAAGTAATATGTTTAATCAGATATCATAAGTATGAAAATATAAATTATAAACAATTGAAGGACTAAAAGTGTTACTATCACTAAAACATACACGTAAACAAACTTTCCAAAACCAATACACTTTCCCTCTCCTCTATAAATAGGCCATCAAAAATGAAAATTAAATGTCTTCAAATTAAAACAGAGAAACCAGTGAGCTAGAAGAGATTCTCTTCTAGTACTCAACCCGCTGCGCAATTACTTCGTCCTGCTCTATTGTCATCCCTTGTCTGGCACTTTCAATCATTTGTACTTATAACTTCTACAGAAAGGTATGTCCAAAAATACTACATCAATTTTTATTTTCTTCTCACTTGTTACTGTTAATTAAAAATATGATGACCTCCCTATATGTATGTATTTCTTGCCTTCCTTTGGAACATATATATGTTGACATTGAACTATTTTTGCTTCCTTTTTTCTTTTCTCTGAAAGAGATTATGCATGCATATTATCATGTGTATTATGCCTAATTCTTATATATATATATATATATATATATATATATATATATATATATATATATATAAAAAAAGAGATCAAATATTCTTTTACATTTCTAGTGTCAACAGAAATTTAACTTAAGTATTTTAATGACACTACTAAATTAAGCAATTTAATTCAAGCTTTAAGTTCAGAGGAAAAGAAGATTCAAATTCACTTCTATCCGACCATCAAAAAAAACAAATCCCAATCAAAGTGACATGTTATTTTCCTTGACTTTTGTTACTGAAAAAGAAGTGGCAATGTACTAATCACTCACTCTATTCGAATTTAGGTGATGGATTTTTTCTTTTAGAGTACATTTAAATTTTAAGTGCTTGTATGTTAAAATAGCTATTAAATATTTTTATAGTGTTTGAATAAAATAAAATAAAATATTTTTAAGCACTTGATATGTAGCCAAAATCTTAAAAATTAAGTCAGAAGCCAAAAGTCAATTCAAATAGGCTCTTAGTTTATAAAAAAATATATGATATTTCTCTGTATTTGAAAAAAATTTAAATTTGAATTTCTTATTTTATCATTTCACATAAACATTTATAATTTATTTCAAATTACAAAAAAATTTAAATTTCGTGTCAGCTAAAAGTGTTGTGACATAAAATGGGGAGTAAAACATACGTATAAGGAATTAGTGCATGATGATGAGGAAATATTATCAACATTGATATGGACAAATTTCAAACAACATGTATTATCATATATGTTGTTAGCCGCACGTTGAAAAGTTTGGTCTTTTCTCTCTACTTTCTGTTAGTTGTTTTGATTATATATATATACACTTTCAACAATTTTAGAATGCCACTACTTTAATTTCATAAACTTTCAATGTTTTTTCTTCTTTTATTGAGTTAACAATTGCGTGAATGCAAGTGGCATGCTTTTCGAGATAACAATAATTTTAGTGTACAACACTCAATTGTTTTCCACCAAATGATAAGACGCCAAAAGTTTATAAAAAATGACGTAAACAAAGTCGTAAATCTTACACTTATTTGTGGGAAAAAAGGAACCATTATATTGGTTAATAATTTGGACTACTTATAATTCCAAACATTTGGAATTGATTCACTCACTATTAATCTTTCTTGTTAAATCATAAATTATTTTGGTTTTGGTTCTTCTATTTAATCGGCGGAGCTAATTAGAATTACTAATTAATTAATGAGATCTGATCATTGCATTGCGTAGAGTTGTGTAAATACTAAAATGTCTTAAAACAGAGGAATTGAATTATTCATTACTGGCAATCATAAATTTCTGATTTTCATCTCTAATTATCAACTCACCCCGTACTAAAATAAGTATCATTTTAATTAGAATTGTTAATATGAGTCAGTCCATTTCATTCGGGTTAACCCACAAGTTTTGAAATATGACGGATCAGGTCGGGCTGCAGCTGATCAATCCACTTTTTTTAATTATAAAAAAAATTATTTTAATTTTAAAATGTTAACATAAATATTTACAGCACAATATTACGTGGTGTTACTTTGCAAATATATTGAGTACAATCGTACAAGAAAATGATCTTCTTGAACATAAATTTTCTATAAAACTAAATAACTTTTGACATGATATCACTCAAACCAAATAGAAATATTAATAAACAAAACTAAACAATTAATGGGAAACAATATTACTAGCTAAATAGAAATAACTTGTAATCAGGGGCGGATTTACGTAGCTCGGAGAGGATGCCGTTTCGATTGAAAATCTGTATATACATGTATATATGTAGATATATTTATAAAGAAAGTATAAATAATAAATGTGGCACCCTTAGAAATAATAAATCTTGTGGTGTTAGTGGTTAAAACTCAAGTTTACCACCATAGGGATGTAAGTTCGAGCTCTGCATGGAGTGTATTTTCTTAAAACTTTTTTAATCATACAAGACATCGGTAGTAAATTTATTGTAAAAAGAGTTGTGAATAATAGATTAGAACCCTAAACCTCTTGTAAGTAAAATCTTAACTAAATCAATAGAACAAGTTTAAATTTTGTATGCAAATTTGCTAATAAATATTTAGTATTATCTTGCTCTATACTGGAGTTTTTGTCATAGGTTACTATTCAAAGTAGCCTGACATCCAAAGATTCAAAATTTTGAATCCGCCTCTACTTGTAATATCTTTTTATGATGGTTTAAGTAAACTTTGAGTTTGAATTCCTCCTGTTATTTACTTATTTTTATTATTTTAATTGATTTTTATTTTTATTTTTTAAATTTAACACACGAACCGGCCTACCCTACATTGCTCAAACCCCTAGAGCCGGCAAAATTATTTGGACCAGACTAAAAAGTCTTATTCTTAAATAGACTTCAAAAATCTAAATCCAACTCTATCAAATCACAAGTTGGCCCAAGTTAACCCAACGAGCTTAGCACAAATTAATGACTCTAGTTTTAACAAAAGAAAAATGGTTGAGAGTCTGAGGTGGTTTCATCGTATGAACTTAAATAATCCTTGATTTAAATTCAAAATTTATTTCTTTACAAATTTTGTACCAAAACATGACTACTTTAATTTTCTCCATTTTTTCCTTAAATTAATTATTTTTGAAAGTATCAATATTGTAAAGTTTTGAGAAAGTGTCTCCATCATTAATTTTGATGTTGAGTGTAAGACACATAAATAGAGAGTATATTAAAAAGAGTTAAAAGGGTAAATTAGTAAAAATATTCTTTTTATTTGTTATTTCTTAAAAAATGTGTAAAGGAAAAAAAATGAGACGGAGAGTATACTTCTTCTTTTTAATAGTACTCAATTTTTTTAAAAAATTAATAAATAAAAATAACTTAATGACTATATCTTATATTTATTTATTTATTAATAAAAGTGAAATGAATTAAAGCAAACATTTATTTCGAAACAAATAAACTATTTTAAAAGATCACAGCTTCCACTGATATGGTACTAATCTTAACAACTCAAACAACTATTAGTCTGTTTGGATTGACTTATTTTTAAGCAACTTATAAATTAAAAATTGCGTATAAGTTAAAAAAAAAGTAGGTGCAGGCCAACTTTTTTTTTGATTTATAAGGTGTTGTCAACTTATAAAATACTTAAAATAAGTTCATCCAAATAAATCAAACTATTTATTGAGAATTATTCTAAGCACAAAATTACTTTAAGTTGATCAGTCAAACACTTAAAAAGATTGAAAATAACTTATAAACAGCTTATAATCCAATCCAAATGGCTTCATATATCTAGTCTTTTTTATCTAGAGAAACCAACAACAACAAAAAAAAAAAAAAAAAAACTTAACTGAAAACAAAATATAATGCCAGTAAAAGACAGGACACCATATATATATGAGCTCTGCCTAATTATCACATAATCAGAAATCTGTCCCCTGCCAGAAATGGGAACCTTGCACTTCTTTTTTGGCCACAGTCATAGGCACAATTTGTCCCAAAATAATCACCATTTAGTCCAAGTCGGATACATAATTTTAGTTTATGAATTTTAAAATTACAAATTTTATTTTATTTTAAATAAAATATTTTTATATATTAAATAATTTTTAATAAAAATATAATTTTTTTAGTCAAATCTATTAGATTTTACCAATTTCTGCATTCAAGAATGTATTTAAACATTGAACTTAGCTTCTTTTTTTCTCCCTTTTTAGAACAAGAGATTAATTAATTGTTCTTAAAGGAAAACTATTAGATGATGTTGACGGGAACCTTAAGCAGAGGGAAAAGAAAACTTCAAGAACCAAAAGAAAATGTTGAGATCTTCAAGTAATTAATTGTTCGTAACCAAGGGAAGAAAGTAATTTTGGTCCAATTCATGTATTTGTGTTAGGAAATTCACTTAAATAATCTAGATTTAAAATCATGAATCTATCTCTAGAGCGGATCTCACTAAACCACACAAACATATGCACATTTTCGTGCCCTACGGCATGGTCGAGTGAAAAATGAAGTATTTAGAGTAGAAATATGAGGTCTCAGGTTAAAACTACAATATAAGTTAAAAATTAGAAAAATTTTCCCATTTGCATGAACCTCAATGAATAAAATTATTCGATACTTGTATTTGTGAGAGATTACACGGTGAAATAATAGAAATGCACCTAAATCAATACGGACACCATTAAAAAAATATCCTAGGACAAATAACAAAGGTTCTAGGTGAGCCTTTAACTAGACAAGAAGCTAGCATCCCCTGTCGGTACATATGAATTAAGAAGAGCCTAAAACTAGAAACCATATTGTTTAGAACTTAAAACAAATACTCTAGCTTTTCGAATCGAGATCGACAATATTGAGAATTTTAGTAGCAGATAATTGGCTATTTGAATTTTCACCTTATTGATGACAGTTCGATTTCTCACCTTATAATCTCCTCCCCATTTTTACCATCCCCTGCCCCTAATTTTTGGAAGAAAATTAAATAAAAAAAAAGAAGAGAAGATTGACAACAATAGTCTTCAATCTTCATAGACATTTTTTCTAATTTTCATCGATCGTGTGAAAACAAGACTTTCTTTTCTTAAACTTTTCCTTGTTGATGCCCATGATGCTTCCTTGTTGATGCATGCATTTATTTTGCAAATTTTTCTTTTTTTTCGTTTGGCCTCAAAAATTATACTGCACTTATCTAGTGGAGTACCTATTCTGTACTTGGGGTAGTCGATCTCGTACATAGTATTTTAATGCCAACGAGGATCGAGACTCATACGTAGTATAAGAACATTTTATATTATCAATGTAATTTAGTATGTTATACCAGGTTACCGTACATTATCGATAACATTTAAATAAAACTCCATTTGTTAAATAACTTAGTTATAATATTTTTTACATCAACAATATATATATAACTTAAACTCTAATTGAAAATGGGACACTTGAATCGAGAAGGCTTATTCGGAGACGGCACACATGCACAGATATACCTTTCTATATTGTTCGTGTTGATTCATCGTCTTCTCTCCATTAATATAAGGATTCTGAAAGAAAAAGAAAAAAAATACTTTAATTTACTGAAATGGAGAGGTTTATTATTTTGTGAAAATTTTGCTTTGTTAATAACTTGGGGAATTGGAACTGAGGCAGGTTCATTCCTGCCTACTTTCACTGTCCATTTCTATTTGTTCCTCTCATTCTTTCATTTAAAAAAAAAAATTATAATCACACAAAACTTTTTTTATTTCATATTAGTTGGTCACTATACTAAAAATAATTGTTCCATATTAGTTGATCAGCTTACACAATTAAAAAGCATTAATTGATTTTTTCTCATAATACTCTTGTAAATTGTAATTAATTTTTTTGGAAAGTGTTCACACTTGTTTATGAAGTTCCAAAGAAATTCTTAAGGAACTAATATGAAACGAAGAAAGTATTTTAGAATATAAACTTCGTATCAGCTAAATAATATCACATAGATTAAGATTGAGAAAGTAGTCGTGCTTTTGACATCAAAAGCTACAAACTTTTGCCTGATTCTTCATTTTATTATTATTATCCCCTCTAGTTCAATATAAATAAATTATTGGAGTGTGATACATTTCTTAAAATAAATATTTAAAGACATAAATAATTTGTCAATATTATCCTTTTGATTCTGATCAACCTCTTCTTTAAAGTAGAGACAATCATTACTTTAATGTAATTGAAAACGCCATTAAAAGAAGGATAATTCTGATAAAAATTATTTTTAAATTTTGAACAATTTATTTATTTTAATTAGACGGAGTATTCTTTTGTTCATTTCACTCCAACTCTTTTGGATTTTTACAATAGAAAAGATGCTGATATTTCGTACCTTACTTTTCTATTGTAATAAATAAATGAATATGAGGAGACCATGTGTCTTCATGAAACTAAGTGCATGCTTTAGATGCTTTAATCACTTATATATATCTGCATTAAAGTTGGCCATATTTATGCAACTACTAATCACTTCCAGTTTCATTTAATTCTTTGTCCTCAGTCTCATTGAAAACTTAATAGAGAATTAAGTCAGACTATAAATTCATTTTACTTGTTAATTTACTCTCCTCCATTGCTTTCTTCCATCAGGTTCTTTTCACATTAGTATTTTCATACTCTGTGTGACTAAATTATAAACACTTGGAAATTTTTATTGTCTGCATAATCACATTCCCTGTTTTCAATTTATTTATTTTAATTTTTAACATAAAATCTTTTGAATTTGTGATGATTTATTTTTTAGGTGCACTAGCCAAGGAGTTTTGCGCGAAAAAGTGATCAAAATCAGAGACTCATGGCTGAAGTTGGCAATGTAGCTTGCACCGAAAGAAGATGGAAGATACCAATCTTCGTTTTCTTTGAAGACATTAGGTACATTTTCAAACATATGTTTTTTTTTTGCTCAAGCATATATATCGGTCTAATCACTTATGTAATTTGTTTTTCTTTTGGTGTTCAGGAATGTCTTCAAATTCGACGATCTTGGCATGGAAATCCTACGTATCGCTTTCCCTGCAGCACTTGCATTAGCTGCTGATCCTATTGCTTCTCTCATTGATACAGCATTCATTGGTCATTTAGGTACTTACATTTTTGTTACAAAAAATAATTGAGGATAGGGGCAAGGAAATGGGGAGGGGATTACGAAGTAGGAAATTGAATACTCATCAACAAAGTAAAAGTTCAGATAGATAGTCAATTAAGTAATATTCGCTAAGTCTTACGTTAAAGAATTCAAGTAATCTTAATCAAAATTCACCTGGTGGACTCTTGAAATATATCAATGTGAACATAGGACTTTTGTATTCAAATACTTTACTTGACAAAAGCACGTGTTAATTTAGTCCTGAAAATAGGACAGATAAATTTTTTGTTTTGATATCTTTGTATAAGTTTAAATCATTAATGTACGAATTATAATTTGACTATTTTACCCTTACAATTCTTTTTTATTTTTTTTTCAAATGTTGGCTCTTCATGACTGCAGGGTCAGTTGAAATTGCAGCAGTAGGAGTTTCAATTGCCATATTCAATCAAGCCTCTAAAGTCACAATTTTCCCCTTAGTCAACATAACTACTTCATTTGTTGCTGAGGAAGACACTGTTAGAAGAATTAGTGAAAAAGAAGCTAAAGCTGATTTGGAGAAAGGTAAAGAGGAGAAGAATAAAGTACAGCTAGTACTAACTGATGATACTGACAATGAAAAGACGGAAGCCAAAGAGACCACGTTAGCACCAGGTATTATCTTACTAGTTTAATTTTTATACACTAACAGTCAATATATTTTTTTTAGTTTCATTTTACACTAGGATTACTAAAACAAAATAATTTTACCTTTACAGAGTTTAAGACGACAAAATGTGAGTCTCTGGATAATCAAAGTAAATGCAAACTCAAACGTGTGAAGCGACATATTCCATCAGCTTCAACTGCAATTCTCATGGGCTGCATTCTTGGCCTTCTGCAGACGATCTTCCTCATATTTCTCGCGAAACCAATTTTAAGCTTAATGGGTGTGAAATCTGTAAGTAGGAAAAATCAATCATCTTTAGTACTTTATGTTAGAGCATAGAAGGTGTACACATGTACCCATGTCAACAAGAAATTAAATTTTCATTTTCCGTGTTGAATTATGTGATCATCTCACATTTTAATAACGTAATTATGTTAGATTTACTTAGAGTAACATGCTTTTATTTCACGAAATCATACAGGATTCTCCTATGCTTTCCCCAGCAAAGAAGTATTTAACCTTGAGGGCAATTGGTGCTCCCGCAGTCCTCCTTTCTTTGGCTATGCAAGGTGTTTTTCGCGGTTTCAAGGATACAAGAACTCCGTTATACGCTACTGGTAAGCAGCATTTATTCTGCTATTGAACCAACGATTACTTAAAGTACATCAAATTAAAGGAAAACTAAGATAATTAATCCAACTCTTATCATTATTTTCTTCCTGTTTATCAGTTGCTGGAGATTTGACAAACATAATTTTGGACCCAATCTTTATTTTTGTTTTCCATTGGGGCGTTAGTGGTGCTGCCATTGCTCATGTTCTTTCTCAGTAAGTCTTTTATTTTTTTAATCAGAAACTAATCAATTGACATTGCAAGTTAGTCACACACCTTCTAATATCACGCTGTTATGTTTCATTTAGGTATTTGATATCGATTATTCTCCTATGCAAATTGATAACAGAAGTTGATTTATTACCCCCTAGCGCGAAAGATCTGCAGTTCAGCAAATTTCTCAAGAATGGTAAGTAAATGATAGAAGACGAGAAAGGGCAGATTTCTTAAGATACTAAAACGACTATCATTACCGGTATCAAATCAATAACGATTCATACGTGCCTTAATCAAGTTGCTGAACTTTGATTGCTGCAGGATTTTGGTTACTAGCAAGGGTGATAGCTGTCACATTTTGTGTAACATTGGCTGCATCGTTGGCTGCACGACTAGGCACAACACAGATGGCTGCATTTCAAGTGTGTTTACAAATCTGGCTAACTTCATCTCTACTTGCTGATGGATTAGCTGTAGCAGGGCAGGTAAAAACACACCACCTCTATACACATTTAAGAAATAATGTCACTATTAGTAATGAAAGTTGCTTTCTGATTACCGCGATTTCTTCTTTTCTAGGCAATACTTGCTAGTTCATTTGCTGAGAAAGACTTCCAAAAAGCAAAGGCTGCAGGAGTTCGAGTCCTACAGGTATAACACATTTTGGCTTTAGGCTACTGATTTTATACAATGCCTTAAAAGCTTATACTGATAAAAGTTGTTCATTATACAGATGGGATTTGTGTTGGGATTTGGACTTGCCATGGTTGTTGCAATTGGCTTATACTTCGGATCAGGAGTCTTTTCAAAGGACAAAAATGTTATCCGCCTTATTATCATTGCCATCCCGGTACAATTCAATAAATAGTATTACCAGAATCTTCTTCTTAATTTTCTTTCAATATTATTAACTTCTTTTTCGATTATGTTCTATATCGATTCGATCAGTTTGTTGCGGGTACACAACCAATCAACTCAGTGGCATTTGTGTTGGATGGTGTCAACTTTGGAGCAAATGATTTTGCATACTCTGCATATTCCATGGTTAGCTTATACAACTAATTAACTTTTCTTTTGAATTTAGTTAAGCGCGTGAAATCATTAATGTAAGTAATTATTATGCAGGTTTTAGTTGGTGCACTCACCATAACCTCCGAGTTTGTCCTTTCCAAAACCAATGGTTACATTGGAATATGGATTGCTCTAACCATTTTCATGGTCCTACGTACATTTGCCGGTTTGTGGAGGTAATTATATTTTGTCATAACTCATACGTGTAAAAATAAAATTATAATAAGCTACGAACCCAATTGACTCTATATTGATTACAGGATGGGGACCGGTACAGGACCATGGCGTTTTCTGCGGATTCCACCAATGTCATCAGAAGCCAAGTCATAGAGATTTTCCATCTATTATTTTCCTGTGGAGTAATTATTTTTCTTGCTTATAGGGCAGAAATTCTACAGAATTTTCTACTCATATATATGTTACTATAATAATAATACACAGTGATGTCATTTTCATATGATTTTGACATTTTATATCGGAATATGGCTAGCAGCTAGATATATGTATGTAGAGTATATCTTGGCATATGAAACTTTTTTAATGTTTTTGGTGTCATATATTCATGACAATGTCCTTAATTTTGTTTTCTTTTTTCTTGTTGCTGAAAACCTAATGTCCTCCTTAATTAGTTCAGCCGTTAAAATTAATCTCCAAAATTAAATGGGCCATTAAAATATGTTTGAACTTCAGAAAATACATCTGATCATAAATTTTCGAAAGAATTTGAAAAAAATAAAAAAGTATTTTCACTTTTTTCAATATAAATTACTCACAAAAAGTCAAAAACAACTCTGATTTTTAAATTTCATTTCTTACTTGAAAAATAATATTTTTTTTCAGTTTTCATAATAAAACATGATCAAAGGACCACTAAATCACACTGTTAATATCCAAGATTATTCATGCTATCGATCATCTCTAGTCAAAATGCTTTTTGACTTTGACATTGAAAACGTGCGTACGATGATATGGAATTCTATTTCATAAACGATTTCCGTCGCAATTAAACCTGTAAATTACATGTGTTTTTTCCTTGTTGGTCATGCATTTATTTATGGGATTTTTACAAAAATATACAGTTTAATATTACATTTTTCAGTTTATATTTTCGCATTACGCCGGCATGGCTTATCCTTGTCGGTCGATTCGGTTCGGTTTCGTTTTTAAGTATTATCGATTTGATATATCGGTTTTCGATTTTTAAATATGCTAAAATGATAATCAAATCAATAAAATATTTTTTATCGGTTTTTGATTTATCGGCTTTTGATTTTTAACGGTTCGGTTTAACTATTAAGAAAATGCTTTCAAAATAAATATACGAGTTCTCCACAAATTTGACGCGATACAGGCATAGAACTAAACAAGTCATTCAGACGTTCTTGCTGTGAATACTCACAATTCACAACCCTAGCCACTGCCTTACCCTTGCTGTTGTCATTACATACCGTAGTCGTCGCCGTTCTTAGTTATTTAGATTTTGACGTTGTGAACCTAAATACTAAAGCCTAAAGGGTAAATATAGTGTGAACTGTGAAGTAGTGTGAACTGTGAGTTGTGTAGGGTACTAATGCTCTGATATAATGATTATATTAATATCTTTTGTTTGATACTTTGATATTTATGTATGAGTAAAAATTAAAATAGTAAATTATTATAGTTTTATTGGGTTATCGATTTACCCAATAACCCAATATTAAAAAAAATATCGAACAGATAACCCAATATTTTTTATATGACCATTAAATAACCGTTAACCCAACAATCCAATAGCAATAAATCAATAACACTTCTTTCGATTTGATTTATCGATCGATTCGATTTTTGCACACCTCTACGCATAGCCCCTCTCTTTTTCTTTCACAACATTGCTTATACAATGTTATACACTTACTGTATACAATGTATGAACCTTATATTAAAGTGTCTAATAATGTATAAGAAGTGCTTATAATACACACTTTTATGCTGTATAATATAGACTTATACAAAAGTGGTGTTTGGTTCCCTATGAACTTCAACAACGAAATGGATATCAAATCTTTTTCAAATAGCTTCAGATTTTAGCCACAACTTCGAATCACAACCCCAATAAACCACAACCATTAATTTATTAAATATAGTTTTGAGAGGGTTGATCATTACGATAAATATAGTTTAAAGCTGGCTGATCAATAATTTCTGACTAGAGTCGTTAGTAATGTCGTTGATAATATAGAATGCCAGCTAGAGCAGGTCCACATGTATGGACAGACACATAGTAATATTGTTTTTCTATTATTGTTGATTGATGTTGATTCATGATATAGAAGCTTCTGAGGTATAGCTTCTGATCATAGAGGTCTATAAATATATTTTGTGTTTGTCACATAGATATATAGTTATATACTAGGGTAATTTAGAACTGGGGCAGGCTCATTCCCATAACATATGTGCATGCAACTTTGGACCATGTCAATATATTTATATTGATTATTTGAAAAATGTACAAAAGAATTAGTGAAAGTTACGGTCATATATACTGTTTGATGATACATAACGACATTTTAAGGCTACATAATTTATAGAGATATAAATATGTGGTCCGCGGGACAAGCCTATTAATTAGGTACATTATTTTTTTCTGCGAATATGACGTTCATCGTCAATTTAATTTGGTTAAAGTACATCGGCTAATTAATTAAGGATGATCCTACATCTCTCTAATCACTTATATAGTTTTTTTGGTTATCGACCGGCCAGGCATTTCTAGTGCTTGTAGTTTAGTTATAACTTATAATATATATTAATACAAGTGTGGAAGTTTTGGTTAATGTTTCATTGAATTAGTTTTAATTTGTTTCAGAAATCCTACATGTTCCTGCAGCACTTGCATTAGCTAGCTGCTGATCATCAAGATTTTAGTAATGTTGATAAAATATCCCATGGATATTGGCATTCAGAAGCTTAAATGAATATATACAAGTAGTTCAAGCTGACATGTGATTCTATTGTTATAAATACACCGTATTGTGGATGTCTATTACATAATTTTTTTTGATAAATTTGAAATCAAGTAGGCGGATTACAAATAGCTCAAGGAGTTAGTTTGCAAGCAGTTTTCTGAAAAGTCTTGCAATAGCTTCCTCGGGCTTGCAATTAAGCAAACAACTTTCAAATAGTTCAATCACACGTGTGTTGCAAACTTTTAAGTAGCTCAAGCAAGCAGCTGCTTTGTGAAAAGGAGATTTGTATAAGTATAAAAGACGACATATTTTAAGTGATTAACCTATCTACATAATGGACACATGCAAAGACTTTTTAAAATAAAAACACTTTATTATATATATGTTCACCGAAATATATTGTAATTCGAGTATCAATATAAAATTTATTTATTGAGAAACGACACTCTCTTGTCTGCCTTCCTCCCAAACTACATGTATTGATGAGAATAGCTAAATATGAAGATGCTACAGGTATTCGATAAAATTTGCAGGTTAAGGATTTAGATAAAGTATTCACTGTTTGTGATCAACAAGCTTTAGCTGTGGTAGAGCAAGTTAAAAAATCTGATAAAGAAAGGTTTTTTTTTTCTGTTGATAATCCTGCAGATGGTCGACATTATGTGCAGCAGTTGAGGGTGGCTGAGAAATCTGAAGTTAATATTGTTAAAATTTATAAGGATGATAGCAGGTGCGAAGCTAAGGTGATGCCAGGTGGTCATCGAATACTGTGCGACTGAAAATTATATTATATATATAACTCAAATATAACTTTACATTTATATATATAGCATTTTGAACGGCCTTAAATACGGTGGAGAGTAATGGCTCAATGATCAAGCATGTTCATAGAGCTCAGGGGGCCGGGTTGTGGTCAGGTTTGATTCCCGGTCAACACGAAGGTTTTAGATGTCCAGCTTTGCTTTAAAACGTGGCCTAGGTGAGCCTAATCAACCCTTGAAACTAAATGGACCTTTGCTTTAAAATTGGGCCTAAGGTCCTGAAATTAAGATAGATCAAAAATGTAAATCCAATCTTAAAAATCACGATTTAATTTAATAAGAAAGTCATTTTAATTAAAAATTGTTAAAAGAAATTTTAGTTTAATTAAATAGTGTTTCGTTTGATTTTAATATTTTTTTAAAAAAAAACTAGTGCACCTAATCATCGGAAAAAAAATTAATAATTTACTATTCAAAATTTGAACACTCTTTATAAAATTCTGGCTACAACACTGTCATGATCAAAATCGACCATGAGTGGCACCAACTTTAACCCTCCGGTGGGAGAATCATTACCTACAACCCAACTACACAATACTAATAAAAGATAGACATTCAAATATGTGGAATAGAATTTAACTAATAATTTTAAATTGAATTCCCATAAGCGCAAGAAATTAATCTAACATAATAAGCATGTGGAAATAAACCCCCTAGAACCTGAAAACCATAGTACCAAAACTCTACTAAAGGTCTAGAGTAAGGGGATGCAACCCCGAAACAAAAATATGAAAACAAAGTCTGAAAGGGGTAAGTCCGAAGGAATTGGACTGATATCCAAGATAAATCCATGGTAGTTAGAAAGAACTGACTCACCCTTCAATTCGACAGGTTAAAAATCTCCTAGCTGAGGTCTGTCAGTAGTCACATGAAGATGCCCGATACTAAACAAAGAAAGAGCAAGTGCAATATGAGTACACACAACAACTTTGTACTAGTAGGATCACACTGTCATTCCACTAAGTGAAATACATACAAGTAACCACAATATAGTACAACAAACATATAAAGAAACACATTACCAAATTATCGTTTCATGAGTAACATACAGTTTCACAGTGTCAACCTCAAATACAACAGTCAATATGGTTCTCTCATGGAACCCACACCCAAACTGTTAGTGTGCCAGTGTGACACATGTTCCAATAGTTAGTGTGTCGGCATGACACCTGATTCAATATATACCGGCGTGGTATCCAATTCAATATGTACCGGTGTGGTACCCGATCTAACAACCATAATTACAATCTCAACCACAATGAATAGTTCACACACTTGCACAATCAAGTAACAGGTTTATTACATGCAATTTGATCACAGATAAATCATTTATCAATTCAGGTTCATTCCCTTTTTTCCTAACCACATACATGCATGTAACACTAGTAATTCAATTAACAAGCACATATAACACAGAAGAAAAAATAAATCATCACTTACCTCGAAACCAAGCTTGAATGCCCTTAAAAAACTGCGTTTTCTCCTTTCGGAGTTTCTTGGCTTGTTCTTGGTCTAAAACAAACAATTAATGCAAAGAATCAATTACAATGGCCTAATTTACCCGGATTAAACATAAGTACTAACCATTGGCCAAGTTCATGATCCTAACACCCAACTAGAATTTTTCCCACCTTTAATTTCAAGCAAAAACTTTCCCCCAAGTAAATTTCTATAGATTCTAATGACTAAGAATCGAATTACACATTAAAGAAATTGATTATTTACCTTTACCGAAGAGATTGGAGGAAAAATGAAAAAGAATGGCCCTAGGTAATCCTTTGACTCTCAAAAACGAAACTGCAGAAATAACCTTTTTTTTACCTTTTACCTGTTAAATCCACTACTAACCCACCATGGTGGGACCATCTTGCCATAGCGGCCCCTGCCATGGCAGAAATAACCCCACCAAGGCGGGTTGCACAAAGACAAAAACTCCAAAATTGAGTCTCAAGCCTCCATTTTGCAACACACCCTCAATCTTTGACGTTCTAAAACTCTTTTACGCCAAGATCAGTTTTAGGAGTTCTACTTGCCCGAATTCGATTCTATAAAGCCGTAAAGTCTCCTTAATGCCTTAGCTATCAACTCCAATAATCAAACTCATAATTTAATCCCATTTATTACCGGATTACCCCAGACCTCACCTGACTCTGATTTTGTCCAAGTCTGGCCTAGGCTCAAAAATCCCAAATTACTACTAAGAAGTTTTCTGCCCAAACTCCTCCTCCATTGGCTTACCTATAACGACGGGAACGGATCGTTACAAATGCATCATGGATGGTGAAGAAAAGACTATTGCACGTGCTGCTACAGGGGATGTAGCTTCCAATTCTAACAGAAATAGGTGCTTTGAAATCGATATAGGTGAGTACATATATGAGGAAGAAGAAATGTTGAATATATAATTTGCAAATGTAGCTGGGGATGGAGATATTTTTCCTAGAGTATCAAACAAGTGGAAAAAACAAAACCAAAACCAAAGTTTATGGTAGAAATTATAGTTGAGATTATAAAGTGTATGAAAATTTTGTTTTAGAGCAACTATCAATGAGAGTGGCAAAGTAGAAAAAGACGGTATTCAATTACATCAACAAGATTTAATAGATTCAAAAATGAGTTTTCAACAGCGTTTCTGAATAAAGTGGAACATGAAGACTAAGGTTTGTTAGTTTTTACATCTTTAAAAGGAAAAGCTTAACTTTTTTCTTAGTTTGGCTATTATTTAGTTCACTCCGACTTTTATTTTATGCAGGCTTATTATTAAGTAGTGGAGGTTTGTTACCTCGCGTTGCTTGCTTGTACTTCTCCTTTTTGAGAATTTTTATTATTTTTGATAATAAAAAAACCTGCTAAACACAGTGTCTAGTGGTATAAATAAAGAAAAAAAAGGAAAACTTAAAAGTTATCGTGTATTTCTTTAGAAGTTGAAAAACAACAACCCGTGTAATTGATTGATGAGGTTTATTTTGTGTTTGTCACATACATATTATACCAGGGTTATTTGAAACTTAGGCAGGCTCATTAATATATATATGACATAATAAATTGGAGTTCGGAGACAAAATTATTATTTTTTTTCTCAAAAATGGGGCCACTCAATTTTTTTGAAAACCAAAAAGGACAATTTGCTTTTGAGAGAGCGATATCCTTTTTGATTTTAACGCTGTTAACAACGTTCAATTTTTTCAAAAAAAATCTGAATAATATTGTTGCTAGAGTAGTGATTTTGTTTCTCAATTTTTTTTCTAAATAATATCTCTTTAAGAGCAGCGATATTCTTAAATTTATTTTTTTGAAAGTATTGCTGCTGGAGCAGCGATTTTGTCCCAATTTGTTTTATATATATATGTGTGGAGAATACTATTGAAAGGTAAAAGCAAAAAAGGAGGGAAAATTGGGATAAAAGATAATATGATTGCCCATATTATGATTTATTTACCAAGGTACTAATTTGAACTCAATGTATATGAATATGAATATAAATGTGATTGATACGGAGCCTCTTGTTTCAAGACTATTTATTCCCAATTCCCTTTTTTTGTTTTTACCCTTTCCAATAGTATCCCCGCATAGACATATATACTATTTCAGAAAAAAAAATATAAAAATTGGGACAAAATAGCTGCTCTAGTAGCGATATTTTCAAAAAAAAATTAAGAAAATCGCTGCATATTATTTAGAAAAGAAAATTGAGCAACAAAATCATTGCTCAAGCAGCGATATTATTCAATTTCTTTTTTATTAGAAAATTGATCGTCGTTTATGGTGTTAAAATAAGAAAGGATATCGCTCCCCTAAGAGCGAATTGTTGGGCTATGGTCCATGTTCCAGCCAAAGGCCCATGGCCTAATCATATTTATAAAAGGATTGGAATAATTCTTCTAATTTGGTTCCCAATTCTATTTGAAAAAAGATTGAAATTATAATCCTATTTGGAGTTGGTTTTGGCTTTAGGAAAAAGTACCACTCCACAAATAGAATAATTTGAGAGAATTATACAATTGCTCATTGGTAGTGTCTTTGAGAGACATAGAAGCTAGAATCTTTCTATTGATAGAGCTTTCACGTCTGCGCATAGAATATTAGGCACTTAAGCTTGAGGGAGCTTTCAACAAGAGGGAAGAGAGAAGAAAATGGTGTTTCCCGCAGCAGTTTTGCCTCTCCGACCAGCAACCTTCAAATTGTGTTTTCCGATTCATTAACCGTTGGATCGGGCACAATTTTTTACTGAGTATTTCTAACATCTTAGTGTTTGATTGAAACAGTGGAGATCGGATTTGAAGGTCAGAAATATTCTGTTTTAGATACCGGACAATAGCTCTGTTTTGGGTGATTTTTCTTCCTATTACTTTTGTTGGGGTAGTTATTGCTTCTCCTTGCTTGGCAATTGTTGTGTAGCCATTTATGAGAATATTTATGACCCTCTTATTGTTATAGTGGAGCAATTCAAATTTTGAAGATCTCGTGGTTGTTACCTTCGATTTGAAGGGTTTTTTCAAGTTAAATTTGATGTTTTTTTTTTATTTTTGGGTTTGCGTCCTTCCGCCATAACAAGTGGTATCAGAGCCTTGGTTGTCTATCAAGGATTGCTTAATGGAGGGTAATATGAACAAGATGATGTATTTAAATGGGAGTAACTACAACATATGAAAGAGCTAGATGAAAGATTTACTGTTCGTGATAAAGATACATCTTTCTATTTTCGCTGCTCATAAATCCGATAATGTGACAGATGAAAATTGGGATTTTGAGCACCAACAAGTATGTGGATATATAAGTAAATGGATTAAAGATAATATTCACAACCATATTGTGAAAGAGACACATGCTAGAACATTGTGAAAAAAGTTAGAGATGCTTTACACTTCAAAAACTGGCAATAACAAGTTGTTTTTGCTAAAATAATGGATGACCTTTAAATACAAGGGGGGCAGTCTTATTCTTGATCACATAAATGATTTTCAAGGTGTTCTTGATCAGTTGTCAGGAATGAGTGTCAATTTTGATGATGAAATATAAGGACTTTGGCTTCTTAATACTCTACCAGATTCTTGGGAAACTCTTCGAGTTTCTTTAACAAATTCTACTTTCGGTGGTAAGGTTACTATGGAATATGCAAAAAGTGGTGTGTTGAATGAAGAAGTCAGAAGAAGATTTCAAGGCACATCCTCACATTCAGACGTACTCTTTACAAAAGATCGAGGGAGAGGTAAAATAAGAGGTTCGAGAAGTAAAGGTAAAAGTAGAAGCAAGTCAAGATTCAAGTATCAAAATATTTCATGTCATCATTGTGGAAAGAAAGGACATATTAAAAGATTTTGTAATAAGTTGAAGCAAGACCTTAGAGAAGAAAAAAAAAATAATGGAGACAATGTTGTTGTTGTTGTCCGAGATGACCTTCTCTTTGCTTGTGATAAATTTTTTTATCAATTTTGTATCTCAAGATACAATTTGAATAGTAAATTCAAGAGCTACATCGCATGTCACATCGAGGAAAGACTCTTTTTCATCTTGTACTCCTGTTAATTCTGGCGTGTTAAAGATGGGTAATGCTGGTGAGGTTAAGGTGCTTGATGTTGGCACGATTTGTTTGAAAATCAATCTAGGTACATTGTTTGTCCTTCAAAATGTCAAACACGCTCCAGACATTCCTTTGAATTTGATCTCTGTAGGACAACTAGATGATGATGGCTACCATAATGACTTATTCAATGGCCAATGAAAGCTCACCAAAGGCTCATTGATTGTAGCTCGAGGAAGAAAGCATTCAAATTTATACGTGACACAAGGATCAATTCTTGGGGACTCTATAAATTTGGTAGAAAGTGAGACTTTGTCAGAATTATGGCATAATAGACTCAGTCATATGAGCGAGAGGGGGATCACATGTTTGGCTAAGAAGAATTTGCTTGCTGGTGTGAAACAAGCAAAGGTGAAAAAATGTGTTCATTTCTTAGCTGGGAAACAAAAAAGAGTTTCTTTTCACAGTCATCCTCTTACAAGAAAATCTAAACTACTGGAGCTAGTACACTTTGACTTGTGTGGTCCTTTTAAAGTAAAATTAAAATTTGGTGCACTTTACTTTGCAACTTTCATTGATGATCATTCTCGCAAGTTGTGGGTATATCCTTTAAAATCCAAAGATCAAGTACTTGATGTGTTTAAGGAGTTTCAAGCCTTATCTGAGAGAAGAGCTGTAAATAAATTAAAATATATTCGCATTGACAATGGTGGTGAGTATATTGATCCCTTTCATAACTACTGCAAAGCTCAAAGAATTCGTCATCAGAAGACTCCTCCCAAGATGCCTCAATTGAATGGTTTGGCAGAAAGGATGAATAGAACTCTTATTGAGAGAGTTAGATGCGTGCTTTCAGAGGCTAAACTTCCAAATTTCTTTTGGGCGGAAGCATGTAACACTGTTGCTTATGTTATCAATTTGTCTCCTACTGTTGCTTTGGATGATGATGTTTCAAACATAGTTTGGTTTACAAAAGACGTCTCCTATGATCACTTGAAAGTCTTTGGGTGTAAAGCTTGTGTGCATGTTCCAAAAGATGAGAGATCAAAACTGGATAATAAAACTAAGCAGTGAATCTTCATTAATTATGGTCAAGATGAGTTTGGATATCGCTTTTATGATCCAATTGATAAAAAGCTTATCAGAAGTCGTGATGCTGTGTTCTTTGAAGACCAAACAATTGAAGATATTAACAAGACTGAGAAAACAGATTGTCAGATTGATGAGAGCTTGGTTGATGTTGATCTAGTTCCTAGTACTGACACATCTTTTGCATATGAAGGAATCCAAGATACTAATGCCAATAGGGATCAAGATCAGAATGATCATCAAATTGTAGAACTTGAAGCTGCTCATAGTAATGATGTTATGGTTAATCATCCACCAACTTATGTTCAAATGCCTACTCCAGATGCTCCAGAAATCTCTTGCAAAAGACCTACTAGAGAGAAGCTAAAGTCAACACGTTATTCTCCTAATGAGTATATATTTTTGACTAACATGGGAGAACTTGAATATTATGATGGATTCATGCTAAATACTCATAGAGATAAGTGGATAGAAGCCATAGAAGATAAGAAGAAGTCACTTCATGAGAATGGCACATATGAGTTAGTGGAGTTACCGAAAGGTAAGAAAGCTTTGAAAAATAAATGGATCTTCAGAATAAAGCATAAGCAACATACATCTGCACCTAGATATAAAGTGAGGTTAGTTGTCAAAGGTTTTGGCTAGAGAAAGGGAGTTGACTTTGATGAAATTTTCTCTCCTGTTGTAAAAATATCTTCTATTTGCATAGTTCTAGGCTTAGCCGCAAGTCTAGATATAAAGGTTGAGCAGATGAATGTCAAGACTGCTTTTCTTCATGGTGATTTAGAAAAAGAAATTTACATGAAAAGGGCTGAATATTTCGTAGTTAAAAGAAAAGAAAATTATGTCTGCAAATTGAGAAAGAGCTTGTACGGCTTGAAACAAGCTCCAAGGCAATGGTACTTAAAGTTTGAATCTGTCATCGAAAATCAAGGATACAAGAAAACTTCTTCAGATCATTATGTATTCTATCAGAAGTTCTCTGATGATGATTTTATTATCTTACTACTATATGTGGATGATATGCTGATTGTTGGCAGAAATAATCTAGAATTGTATTCCTTAAGAAGGAGTTGAGCAAATCATTTATAATGAAGGACTTGGGGCCAGCAAAAAAAAATTAGGCATACAAATTCATCGAGACAGAAAGAAGAAGGAGTTATCATTATCTCAAAAGTAGTACATTGAGAAGTTACTCAAGAGATTCAATATGACAGAAGCAAAAGTGGGTAGTACTCCTCTTGCTAAACACTTTAAGTTAAGTACGATCCAGAGTCCATCTACTAATAAAGAGAAGAAGGAGATATCATGTATTTCATACTCTTCTGCAGTTTGTAATTTGATGTATGTTATGGTTTGCACTGGACCAGATATTGCACATGTTGTTGGTACTGTTAGCAGATTTCTTTCTAATCCTGGAAAGGAATATTGAAATGCAGTGAAATGGATACTAAGATATTTGAAGGGCACTTCAGATATGGAGTTGTGCTTTGGTAGTGGCACGCCTGAACTTATATACTACACAAACTCTGATTTGGAAAGGAATCTTGACAATTAGAAATCCACTTTTGGTTATTTGATCACTTTTGCAGGGGGGCTATTTCCTGGCAATCTAGACTACAGAAGTGCATAGCTCTATCCACCACAGAAGATGAATATATTGTTATCACTGAAGGTGCCAAAGAATTACTATGGATGAAGAAATTTATGAAAGATCTTGACTTTGAGCAGTCAAGGTTAGTTTTATTATGTGATAATCAGAGTGCTATTTATCTCACCAAGCACTCCACTTTTCATTCTAAGTCCACGCATATTAGTAGAAAGTATCATTGGATTAGAATGGTCGTAGAAGAGAAATTATTTGAGGTTGATAAGATATACACTGATGACAATCCTTCAAATATGCTTACAAAAGTGGTGATCGTAGAAAAACAAGAGTTTTGTGGAACAGCGACAGTTATGAAGCTTGTCAAGAGTTCCTCCACTTGAAGTCTATTTGGCCCCTTGGATGGAGGGGGAGTTTGTTGGGATATAGTCCATGTTCTATCCAAAGGCCCGTGGCCTAATCCTATTTGTAAAAGGATTGGAATAATTCTCCTAATTTGGTTCCTTCTATTTGGAAAAAGATTGGAATTATAATCCTATTTGGAGTTGGTTTTGGCTTTAGGAAAAAATTATCACTCTATAAATAGGATGATTTGACAGAATTATGCAATTGCTCATTGGTAATGTCTTTGAGAGATATTAGGCACATAAGAGAGGTTTTTTAGAGAACTTTCAACAAGAGAGAAGAGAGAAGAAACGGGTGTTTTTCACAGCAGTTTTGCCTCTCCGACCAGCAACCTTCAAATTGTGTTTGCCGATTCATTAACCGTTGGATCGGGCTAAAAATTTTACGAAGTGTTCATAACATCTTAGTGTTTGATTGAAACGATGAAGATCGTATTTGAAGGTCAAAAACATCTTTTTTAGGTCCCGGACAGTAGCTTTACTTTGGGCGGTTTTTCTTCCTATTACTTTTGATGGTGTAACTATTGTTTCTCCTTGCTTGATAATTGTTGTGTATCCATTTAGGAGAATATTTGTAATCCTCTTATTATTATAGTGGAGCAATTCAGATTTCGAAGATCTCATGGTTGTTACCTTCGATTTGAAGGGTTTTTTCACGTTAAATGTGGTGTTATTTATTTTCTCTGTTTTTGGGTTTGCGTCCTTCCGTCATAACACGAATTGTCCCTTTTGGTTTGAAAAAAAAATTGAGTGGCCCTTTATGCATTTTTGAGGGAAAAAGTGGCTCTTTTGGCTTCGAACTCTAACAAATTGCTAATCGTGTTCGCATGTAATAAGAGCCGAATTCAAAATTTTAAATTTAATGTATTTAATTTTAAGATAATGAAAAAAAATACAATAAACAAATTCTGAACAATCTAGTATTATTTCAAAGATTAAGATAGTTTACAACTTTACACATACAAAAGGGCATATACATAACCAGTAGAGGAATGAAAAGTAAGGTTTGGGAGCCCAGTGGTCTTTAGTAGGTTTAGAACTTATTTGTTTTCATTAAAATTAGAGATAAATGTAAAAAAAAAAAAAAAATTAAATTATTCTTTTTTTTGGGTTTCATACCTAAACTATTGGGAGTGTGAGTTTCATACCTAAACTATCACTTCTCAAAGTGATAGTCAAAGTGATAGTTTAGGTATGAAACTCACACTCCCAATAGTTTGAATATGAAACTCAAAAAAGAGGAATAGTTTAGATGTATTTTTGACACTTATCTCATGAATCTTTCACTTATTTAATGGACTGATTAAGAAATTATTAATAGTAAAACACTTCGTAACTTTAATGGATATAATCTAGAATACAATAGTAGGAAGCTTTATTAATTAGCGAATGCAATTTCCGTTCGATAAGACTGATCATACCCTCATTAGAGATTATAAATTAAAAATAGAGTATTTTACTATGGATTTAACTTATATCCCATGATTCTATAAATAAATATTATTATAATTTAACTTATATACGATGAATTTATAAATAAATTTTTATACGTTGAAACATAAACAAGTTTTCAGGAATTAGTCCATCTAATAATTGCTAAAAATGAATGTGAAGCATTGAGCTTTGAAAGGACTTAATAACAGCTATATGATCACCTGTTATTTAATTAAGAATTATCATATTGTATTTTAACTTAGGTAGGTTATCAACAATCTGTACGGTACAGGACTAAACTAAAGAGTTTAACTACGCGATTATAAAAATACAATAAACATAGGGAAACTTACATAAATATATAATATTAAGAAAATATTTACCATCTATAGTAATAATATTTTTTTTCACTAAACACTTATAATACATGTATAATACAGTTTTAATACATATTGCAGAGAATTATTTATAAAATATATATAATACAAGTTTTATAGATGGATAATACATTTATCACATACTTTAATAGACTTATAATACATTATGTCAGTTTCTTACTACACAAACATAATATATATTTTAAAACACTTATAATACATTTATATTGTATGCATAATTCACTTTTAATACAAGTGTAGATTTATCATAATATTGCTATGTATTGCTATATATTGTAATAAATAAAAAAATATCGCTAAAATCAGTAATTAATTTTTAAAAAGCACTCAATTAAATAATTTTTCCCAAAAGATATTCTGATTAATAGTCAACTAAAGCAGAACATTCGTTCTAAATCCATGCGAACAACTATTCTAACCATGATTTTGATCTTAGTTCTCACCCTAATTAAAATTTCTGAATTGTAAGAATTAGCGTTACATCACATCTTATAGCCATTTGGATTTTTCCTAAACTGATTAGAATTGGGAAACTCTTTTCTCTAAGTAACCCCCTGAAAAAAAGTTTCCTAATATTTTTCTATCTTTTTTTTTTAAAACAGACATTTTGATTAATTATTGATCAAATAAAAGTTGTGTGGATCATGAATCAAAAATGAGGGATCTATTATCCACTCCATAGCATCAATCATAGAATCCGAAGTCCGAGCTAACTGGTAGGCACACTAATTCGCTGATCTTTTAACGAAAGATAAAGAAATAGAAGTAAAGCCACACATGAGTGCTTTACAATTATGAATAATAACATCAAAGTAAGAGTTGTTTCCACATGCTTTTTCCAGCGCTTGTTTAACCAAAAGATTGTCTATCTCTACAATAATCGGTGTTGCTGCAAAGTGTTCCTTTAGCCAATTTAGTGCTTCTCGAACACCCAGCCTCAGCCATAAGTGAATCATGTTGTCTACCTAACCGACTAGAGCGGCCTCTGATGAAGCTTCCATGAGAATTCCGAACTAGCATGCCGACTCCAGTTATTTCAGAAGCAAGATCCTAAGAAGCATCAATGTTGCATTTAAAGATATTCTTGCCAGGAGGAACCCATTCTGTTGCAAAATCAGGTTCTATCGCAATAGAAATGGAGGTTTTGTTTTTGCTTTAGTCCAATCTTTCCAAAATCGAGCTGCCTTTTGGATAACAATTTCAGGCCGTAAAGATCTTCCCTTCCACACAAGGTTATTTCTAGCATTCCAAATTTCTCATAGGATCATGATAGCTTCATGTAATTGATCAAGGATCACGATATCAATCAACGACTTAAGCCAATCCAAAAGCAATGGTCCAGATTGTCGCCATCCCAATGATGATTTAAGCCAAACTTGTTTTGCTGCTTTGCACTCGATTAAACAGTGTATTATTGTTTATGTCCCTCGGAGGCATGCTGGACATACGTCAGATTGAAGAATCTTCTTATTTACTAAGTTATCACCAGTTGAAAGAACACCATTCAAAGCTCTCCAAATAAAATTTCACCTTAGGAGGCATTTTCAATTTCCAGATTTTCCGCCCAAATTGTCCATTCAGGACATGTGTAGTAGCATTGGGCAGCTCCGAATACCCACTTTTGATGGTGTATCATCCTTTCCTATCAAGTTTCATCCATTGATCATTCCTGAGAGTAAATCCCAATGAAATTGGCTTAATGCAATTTATCTCATCAGTGGAGAAGAGTGTCTCCAACTTGTGAGTATTCCAAGTTCTTGTATCCCAATCAATAATATCTGCTACCCGAAACTCCAATAAATCTTCATCGGGGGTACTGTGAATAAACGATGATTGTCCCACCGGTAACCATGGATCAGTAAATATCCTAGTATTGAGGCCATTACCAATGCGCTTTACACACCCCTTTTGAAGAAGATATTTGGAAGCACAGAGAGAGCGCCAAATGAAACTAGGATTTGATCCTTCTCCTGCTGTAAGAAAGTCAGGTTGGCACTAATTTTTAGCCTTAAATACACGGCTAACAAGAGCTTTAGGGCGAATCATGATCGACCAACTTGTTTTTGCTAAAAGTGCCGTATTTACATGTTGGATTCTTCGAAAACCCATGCCACCTTCCTCCTTATGCTTGTCATTCTTTCCCATGACATCCATTTGATTCCTGATCCATCACTGCCTCATTTCGCCACCAAAAATCATTCATGGCACGCTCAATGGTAAGACATGTGTCTATCGACAAGGCAAAAAGGGACATGAGCTAATTTGGAATAGCTTGGACCACCGTTTTTAGTAATATCTCCTTCCCTGCTCGTGACAGGATTGAGCGTTTCCATCTCTGTAGTTTTTCACGCACCTTGTTCAGGATAAAATTGAAGGCCTCCTCCTTGCTGCGTCCCACACTAGCTGGCAAACCAAGGTATTGTCCTTGTTTATCAACTTTTTTAACATTCAGAATCGATGCAACAACATCTTTCACCTCTTCAGTGGTATTTTTGCTGAAATATATTTCAGATTTATGAAAGTTAACCTGCTGGCCAGATGCATTTTGATAGAGCAGTAGACACTGTTTAATAATATTAGCCTCCGATTCCACAGCTTTAAAAAAATATAAGGCATAATCTGCAAAAAAAAAAAAAAAGATGAGTAATAGGTGGAGCCTGCGGAGTGACTTTCACTCCACGAAGAGTGTCTTGGTGAGCATAAGCACTTAACAAAGCCGAAAGACCCTCTGCTACAATGATAAAAAGATATGGTGACAAAAGATCCCCCTGTCTAAGGCCTCGTGATGGAATGATATCACCAAAATTCTTACCAGCATGAGATATTTGGTAAGATACAGTACAAACCATTTTCATGATCTTTGTAATCCAATCCGACGAAAATCCCATCTTTATCATCATATTTCTCAGAAAATTCCACTCTACTCTATCATAGGCCTTACTCATGTCCGTTTTCAAAGCAACAAATCCCGTCTTTCCCTGTGTTTTTCGTTTTAAATAGTGATTGACCTCAAAAGTGATCATGGCATTATCAAGAATAAATCTTCCAAGGATAAAAACACTCTGGGCTTCAGCAATACAATCCTTCAAGCAAGATTTCATGCGGTTAGCCAACATCTTGCAAACTATACGATCAATAACATTACACAGAGAAATTGGTCTTAGATCAGAAACTAGCTCGGGTTGCTTCTTTTTTGGAATCAAAATAATTTTAGTAAAATTATTTCCTGAAATGACTCCATTGTTATTGACACAACTGAGTATCGCATTAGTCACATCTTTACCAATTACAGTCCAAAAACTTTGATAAAAACATGGATTGAGCCCATCTGGACCTGGCCCCTTATCTGGATGCTTTGAGAAAACGGCTTCCTTCACCTCATCAATAGTGAAAAATCGATTCAAGGATGCATTGTGAGCTGTTGTAATTTTCCCCTCAATCTTATCGAGAAATGAGTTCATGTCTCCTTGCTCGGACGTGAATAGTGAATCAAAAAAACTAGAGATCACACCCTCCAAGCCACTATTCCAACCACACCATTGGCCTGTTTTATCCTTCAACTGAGTAAATGTGTTCTTCTTTCTCCTGCTAGAAGCCATGAGATAAAAGTATTTTGTGTTTGCATCCCCTTTCCTTCAACCAATGTTGTTTGGCTCTCCGCTTCCAATAAATATTATGCTGCTCAAGGGCTTGCAAATATGCTGATTTGGCAATATTAAATAATTGCATATAAGGGTCGGTCTGATTTTTAGAGAGAGTCATTTGTGCCTTGGCCTGTTTCAATTTAGCTTTAAACTGCTGCTTTTTGTGTTTCCCCCAGTCATGTAAGTATTCTCCACAGCATTTAATCATTTCATCAATAGCCAGACCCCTTCCTTTTTCCCATGCCGTCTGAACCGCCTGTTTAATGTCAATTTTCTTCATCATAAAAAATAACCTTCAGTCCCAAATTCAAAAATATCCCTGCATGATCTGAAGAACCAGACTCAATGTGATGAACTGTTGCATTTGGGAAGTTGGATTTCCAACTTTTATTGACTAATGCACGATCTAAACACTGCCTTACCCAATTGTGTGAGTTCCTGCAACGTTTCCAGGTGAATCGGTTGCCAACATATCCAAGATCAAAAAGATTACAAAAATTCACCGCTTCTCTAAATCCATTTATCCTCCATTCTGGTTGTTGAATACGATCCAATTTATCACCACAATCAAGTATATCATTGAAGCATTGAAGTCACCAGCAATACACCATGGGAGCTGAGATCTGTCTTTGGGTGATTTTAATAGATTCCATGAGGCACGTCTTTGGTGCGATCCTGGATAGCCATAAAATCCTGTAAAGCGGAATGCTGGAATTCCTAGTAAATGAACCTTCACATCAATAATGTGCTTGTGGTAACTAATGTGTGAGCATGAATTTTTTTCCTTCCAAAGTAACGCTAGACCTCCGCTAGATCCTAATGGATCAACAACAAACAAGGCTTCATAATTTAGCTGTGTTCGAATTTGATTCAGGGTGGACCAACCTGTCTTCGTTTCTTGAAGGAAAATAAGACTGGTATGCTTAGAAGAAACCATGTCCTTCAGTTCCTGAATTGTCTGTGGGTTCCTAAGCCCATGACAATTTCAAGATAGGGAACTCATAATGTTTGGCGGGCCTGGAGTCCAGTACCCGCCCTCAGCCTGTTTTTTGTATCAAGAACAATGAGTTCAGCATTATCAGTAATTTTGATTCCCTCAACTCGTGGCCTTTTTTTGGATAGAATTAAGGCCCCTTCCATCTCTGTCATATGCGCTTCCTTAATAACTTTCTTATTTCTCTCCGAATAATTCCCATGATTTGGTGCCTGAGATTCTTTATTTACAGGCGAAAATTTAGGGGTAGCAATTTCAGGCGAGAAAATAGGATCTTCCTTATTGGGGATTTCACGTTCCTGTTCACCGGCGACGGGTCGAATCCACCATGCTCCAGCCATGGATCGTGATGTTCTAGTGTCTGCTCTTAGCCATGAACCAAACAAATATTGTTCACGAGTTATACCCGATATGCGATACAAACCTCAACAATGTTTATCTGAATGGCCTACTAATCCACAAAAGAAACAAAAGGTACTAAGGCGTTCATACTTAAAAGTCAGAGTAGTCCAATCCCCTCCAAGAACCTTAACTTACATCTTGCGTTTTAATGGTACCCGAATATCCATACGAACTCTAACACGCATGTAGTCTCTCCAAAATGAATCGTAGTTCTTGGAGTCATCGCGGACAAATTCCCCCAAAAAAATTCCAATGTCTCGCGCCACAAGTTCTGAACGCAAAGTAGAGAAGATATCATGGATTTGGACCTATAGTTCCATAGTCGTTAACTGCATCTGTCTGGGATTTTGATTGGGCTCCAATGGTTGCATCAGAATCATGCTTTGGTTATAGTTCCATGGTCCGTCACTCGTGATACGGGTGAAGTCTCGTTCATGATAAAATTGGATGAGGAAACAATTGTTGCCAAGATCTTTCATTGTCATGCCTTCCCCAGCCATCTATGCTTGTGCCGTGGCATTCTGGAAAAATCTCATTGTCACAGGCTTGTCAGTAAGAATGCGGCACACAACACATCTATGCTTGTGCCGTGGCATTCTGGAAAAATCTCATTGTCACAGGCTTGTCAGTAAGAATGCGGCACACAACACACCTGACACCACAACAATCGATTCACAGATCCATTGACAGAGTTAGTGTTCGACAGTTCATGATACTCCAAGCATCCATCTACACTATTCAGATTCAGATTCGAATACATCTCCTCCAGGGTGACAGTGAAGTTATCATTGTTGTTTGATGACGAGGCCATCAAAGGGCAAAGGAAAAGCTCAATAAGGGCAAATCAAAACTTGTCACAGAGATCAAGAGAACTGGAGACTTGTCACAGAGAACAAGATTTAGAAAACTATTACATTTTCTAAATCATTTGTGTAATAATTTTGTATACTAATCATTACATTCGTTTTGTACATTAATTATTACATTCATTATATTAATCATTTTGTATATTAATTATTTCTCCTAGAGTTTTAGTATTATACTCATTGTATTATTAAAATTATGATATTAATTATAATTTTAATAAATTCTTATATATATATTAATATTAATGTTACGTTGAAGATTGGTGCAAATTTGGAATTTGCACCTGCCACCTTATTTATTTTGATTATTTAATCATGGTACTGAGAATTTACTAAAAGAAAATATTTCAAATTATGGCCATATATTGTTTGATAGACATAATTACGGCGTAACAATTTAAGGCTAAATTTTGAAGACAAAACATATTCTTTGTGCACCATTAAAGTGTAGTAGTTACTTTATTTACATAATGACTTGGTAATTTCATCAATTGGTACAAAAAATATAATAGTGTACAAACTGATTTTATTTATTTATGGCTAATGAAAAAAAAAGTTATATATAGATTTTTTTATTTTTCTTTTGATCATGTAAAATTATCCGTAGATACTTAGCCTGGATCTTTATAAAAATAAACTGCACGTTGAGTTTCATTTCCACTGTCATTACATGCGTCAAAGTTAATTCCTCAAATAGTTATTGGACTTTTTAATCTTGTCTATAAAAATCACTAAATTATTATTATTACCATAAATTCACTCAATTTATAAGTTTTTTCAAAAAATAATTGTTTAATTAGGAATTAATAAATTAGGCATATCAATTGTTTAAAATTTACAATGAATAGATCTCAAAATTTATTACAAAAAAAACATAAACATACATAAATTAAAGGAGAAATTAAAGAGTGATCTTTAAATTTTGTGATTCAGCACTTTTAAGTATTAAAAAAGGTGACTGGAAATATCCAACATCAAGAGTTTTAAAAAATATTGTTTTTTGCAAATTAATACTACACAACTTTTATCGTAAAAGATCAAAGAATTTTCTGAACTTATGTCTTATGAAAAGGCCATCGTTAAGACACATTGAACCACAAATTTCATTGAATAAACAACATGAGCAAAAATTAAAACTCACTAATTTAAAAACCATCCTAAAAAGGGGGGGAAATCCGTGCAAAAACTTGAAAAAAATACCGTGTGGCATTCAAGTTCCAACTAGATTTTGAGATCCCATTTCATCATTAAATGTACCAAGTCATTCACCGGTTTTTGTCCTTTTTAGGACTATTGTAATGAGGGGCGAGCGGTTTTTTAATTCTATTTTATTAAAATTCGATTCGTTTTTCTGATATTTAATTTTGAAAAAGTTTACATTATATTTCAAATCAAAGTAGATCGATTCGGTTTGATTTTTTAATTTCAATTCGATTTATTTTAAGATTTTTAAAATGGTTTTTCAATACAATTACAATTTTTTATTCATCTCACTAATTGTCAGTAGCTTTTATAAATTATTGTACATAGATTATGTTTACATGAAAACAAAATTCTAACGATGTGTGTAAACATCTAAATAATTTGAAATCATATCTATTAGATTTTGCTTAAATCTGCTCTCACCTGAAATCATGATAACATAGTATAGAAAACAAGCTAGACACTTTCATTTGGTTCACCTATCAATTGATAACATAGTATTGAATATGCATGGCTGAGTTTAATTTAGGCTCTTAAATTTGAACTCCAAAATTTAAAATGGATCATTAAGTTGAATAAAATTGAAAATATTTTGAGTCAAAAATATATAAATAATATAATTTAAAATATTATTTTAAATTTATTTTTTAAAAAAACTTCACTTCTTCAGTATACCATGATTTTGTTACCCTTACGCCGAACGTCAAACCAAAGAATAGAAGTTTCAAAAAAAATCAATATCGAACCAAAAAATTAAAAAAATTAATTCAATTTTTCGGTATTTATGCCCGATGCTGCCTGCTTTTCTTTCTTTTTTTTCTTAAAGAGAGGTAATTTTTTTATAAAAAAAAAAAAGTAGAGGTTATTTGTTTTATTTCCGTACCATTCAATGCAAAAGTCTAATTTTCTTGTCTCCACATTTCACTATCAAAAATTGAGAACTCCGTCAAAAACGACAAAAACAAACACAATTAAAGAGAGAAATCTGCCGAACTCCACCCACCACTCTGCAATGGCCATTTGATGACACAGTCAGTGGGCCTGTCATCATTTACTATTTTAACCTCTATATTCAAAGTCTTGCCCAAATTTTCAAACTTTAAAACAAATCTAACATCTAAAAAGATGAAACCTATGTTTGGACAACTCCAGATTTTTTATCCTCAAATACCAATCACCATCAACCTGCTGGACCCTACCCACCTCATTTACTCCACAATCTACTTTGTTGAGTGGGTGGGTAGCAGCTGGTAAAGATATTCTAAATTAAAACAAGAAGTAAATAACCCTGCAATATTCATTAAAATCATATAATAAGTACTAAACATTCTTGCTGTGTTTAACACATCATCAAGGGAAAAGAAATATCATTCCTTTCCAAACATCAGATAATCAGAACTAGGAACCTTAAAAATATTTATACAGAAAAGACACCATGAAATAAAAATAGTATTAAGGATATATAGTTTCATTTGGGAGTAACAAAAAATAGTCCTAGGCTTAGGGAAAAATACAAGGATGAACTCAACAAATCTGGACTACGATCTCATTAATACAGACCAGACAACTTAAAAACTCTTGCTTGTAAACAACAAATAAACGATTAGAATTGAATAGAAACAGTTTGAAAAGTTATGATTTCCTTGACCCCTATAGATAGATCTGTTCCTTGTTTTTCCCAAACTTACTCCCCCCTCCACCAACAAAAAGTTGTACCCCAAAACAATATATACTACCCTACGAATTTGATTTGTTTGGCTAAGCACGAAAATGAATTAATATTCTTATCTGGCTAGGCTACAAGCTGATCAAGTTGCATCTGCTCGAGCCAAGCTCCTAAAACTGAATGATCAACTGAATCAATTTGGGAACTGTTTTTCAAACTCTCACCGGATAGTGCAGCACCTAAATTAGGAGCGGCCTGCTTCTCTGTCATCTGGGTTGGAGATTCCTTGACAAGAGATTGCACCCATGATAGGTCAGGCTCCTCTCCATTGTTGAGCTGCTCAAAAGAAGAAGATCTGGGTAGGTGTCCACATCCACTTCCGTTGACAGACCAGTCAACCTTCCCATTGGGGGACCCCCAATTCGACCAAGAATTACCTACTGGGGATCCAACAACCGAGGCATTATTGGATCCAAGATCACGGGAGCTTAGGCTTCGCAGCTGTTGCTGCTGCTTCTCACGCTGAGCAAATGCTGAAAGGCGAGCACTCATAGGAGAAATGGGCTCCATGCTTCTTGGGGACATCCTTCCAGGTGAGGAAACACCAAAAGAAGCCTGCAAAAGAGGGTGCTCAATGTTTTTCGGGGAAAAAACGTTAGTATTAATTGGTGAAAGCATGCTCTGTTGCTGTTGGAACTGATTGAAGTAAGCCGACTTATGTGATGGGGAAAAAACACCAGAAGCCGCTGCCTGATCAGAAAATCGTGGAGAAGAGTTCAGCTCAGCAGAAAATAGCTCTTCAAGATTAGAAGGAGTTAGTGTCTTGGACCGACCAGTTCGATTCAAAGAGGCAGAATTAGGACGTGGTTGTGAATAGTAAGCCATGTCATTGAGAACTAGTTGTTGGGCATCAAAATCCTGCAACATGTTAAAATCCTCGGGCGGAATGTCTCGTGCACTAAGGGAAGACCTCAGACGGCTAGACTGCAGATTGCTTCCAGGTAGATGAAGAGTGGGGACATTTGGTTGAGGCCATGGTGCAGATGAATGAGACATACCATTGGCAGTGGGGGACATGGGTTGGTTAAATGCAGAGGGAGACATCACTGAGTGTGCTGAGGGCGAACCAGGAAAAAGGTTCAATGCTGCAGCCATATCCATCACACTTGCCGCAGAAGCAGCTGACCTCGGAGATGGAACTGCAGATCCAGTAGAGACATACAAGGGCCTAAGCTCCTCAGTAGTATGGGCAAAAAAGCAGATTCGCCTAGCACAACTTGTACCGTCCTTGCACAGGCGGGTACGATACTGAGCAGGGTGTAGCCAGCACTCAAACACCCCATGAGCATATTCACACATATCACCGCGGCGGCATGCCCCCTTGCGAAATTCAGGACAAGGCACACAGCTATAGTGGTACTTCCTTGGATCTCTTCTGCGAGCATTCTCTCCTGGGTGGACAAATGGGCACTCTGTCCAGTCATGTGAATAAGCCCTAGAACATGGCCGGACCTTAAAAGAGAACATGCGAAACTCATCCGTTGAATATATACTGTTCTGGATATCAGGGAGAGACGGATCTATTGGATATTCTTTTTTCTCTCGTGCAGAATTTGCAGGGATATCAGTGAACTTCAATGCCATAGGGGAAGACATGGACTCCAATGATGAACAAGGAGATCCATTTTCTGGTGATGAGGAGAGAATGGGAGAGGATGCATCTGAAGTAGCCACAGATACTCTCAATTTGCAGTCACCAACTGAACCATCAGATGAATTGTTCAAAAGCAGTTCTTCAAGAGAAGCTCTAGCACCAGGAAGCTTTGGTGGAACAACCACCACATCAGCTGGCCGCTGGCCATTAGCATCCTTAACATTAGGATCGGCACCAGCTGATAGTAGCAACTTAACTGCGTCAACAGCATTGACAGAACCACTAGAGGTCGCACAGTGAAGAGCAGTGCACTTGTTTGGACCACAAGCACGGTTAACATCAACCACAGGATTAGAGATAATCAACTTCAAAACATCTAAACTTCCATATGTGGCAGCTACCATTAAAGGAGTCCTTTCCTCATTAACAATCAGCTTTGCACCTTTCTTGCGAACCAACCATAGCCCCACCTCATCAATAGCAGAAGCATCAAGCTCCACAGACCTTTTAAAACCTTCAAGATCGTTGTTTGCAGCAAGCTCAAGCAAACTAGAAAAAGAATCTTCAGTCTCAACTGTGAGTTTAGTAATACCCTTCATATTAGAATTAGAATCAGTAGTGGCTTGGTTGGTAGATGCACTCGAATTGGGTCTTTCTGGGCCAGTGCACATGCTTAGAGTCAACTGCAAGTCAAAAAGGCAGGAAACTAAAAGAAGCTTACAACACTAAATTAAGTAAAAAAATCCAGCGCCATCTTTCTAGAATCATATATATTTCATACACGGATTAAAACTGAATGAAATGGAATAGAAAAAATCTAATTCAAGAATACACCAGACTGACAGAATCAAAAACTCAAAATCTACCCAAAATCAAATAAAAATGTATCTGGAATCAATGGAAAAAGCCAAGAGGGAAAAAATACATCTCTAAAACAAGAAAATAGCAATAGCAAGTACAACTAAAACATCTAACCTTCTCAAAAACTAATGAAAATACACCAACCTCTTACATAAAAAAACAATTTATGATCCTTTACACTAGAAAAAGTAGAATGAAGAAACACACAACGAAAAAAAAGTTAGCAACTTCTCTGTATTCAGAAGTCAATAGATGTATTTCTGCAAAACTGAAAATAATAGCACTAATATATATGATCTTATCAATTGTTTTCCATTTACCCAGTTCATCAGCTACACCAAAATAAACCTGATTCTGTTTCTTTTCTGGTAATATCTCCATTCCTCAGTTGAATAGGCATATATGTTGTAGAACATTAAAAACTATGAGTTTGACCATTAAAATAAAAATAAAATTTTGAACTTCGTGTTCTTTTTGTCATATACTAGCAATTTTTTTCTGCAAAAATTTCATGACTTATCAGTTTTATATTGATCAATGAAAGCTAAGGAATGAATGATCATGTCAACTCTGTTTAATCTGGAATTAAAATTATTAATACACAAAATATAAATGATCTGATCTATTGTTTTTCCTTGACTCAGTTCATCAGCTACACCAAAATAAACCTTTCACACACAAAATTAGTTATACACAAAAAGAAAATTATAAACTATATCAATGTATCTCATACCTAAATATAATCAAAAGCGTAGTCATTCCTAAGTAAAAGCCCCTCCATAACTTCAAAAAACCGTATCTTTACTTAACAAATGGTCAGAAAACATATATGGAACCACAGATAAATATATCAGCCGATTCCAACAAGAAAACTTCAGCTATAAAAAAGAATCTACTAATACAATCACAGCAGATTCTATAGATAGTCAACCAGAGTCAGCAAACATAACAACAGTAAGAATAAATAAAACTAAAATATTATTTACAAAATCGATCTCGATCATTGAACTGAAACCTTACCAGAAATCAAGCAAAAATCCAACAGCTGTAGTTGCTTTTTAGTAGATCCACAACAACAAAGCCTCGAAACAGATTTCTTCTTCAAAACTCCTTCGAAGTTGAGCAAACAGCAGCAGAACAAGAAGAAAAATCGCAGAAGCTACATAATTTAATCGCTTCGATAACCATAAACTTCTTCATTGAACCTCCAAATTCAGATTTTTTTTTAATCTATCAACAAAATCTATATGTAAATTTCCAGTTAAAGAAGTGAATCTATATATATATAAAAACACAATTGAAAAAAATGTAGAGAGAGAAAGATCTAGAAGGAGAGTAAGAAAGATGAAGTTGTGTAATAACGAGAGAGAAGAGGGGGGAAATAGAAATTAAAATGCAAATGCAAATGTAAATGAAATTGAAATTAAAATGAAATGATGTTGAAATGAACGCTAAATGAAGTGGTATTTGAAAGTGAGGATGTGGGGACGGGTTTGGCCGGTTGAAAGTTACCGGTTGGGTGGGTAATAGTTGAGGTGTCGCGGATTTGAAAAGGTTCATTAACGTTGATTTAAATAGGGGATTTGGAGTCCGCCTATGATAAAAGGAGAGAGGGGAAGCGGGACGTGAGGACCAATGATCAATTGTGGTTAATTCAAGGGTCAAATCGAAAGAAAAGAGAAAAGGACAGTACTGTATATAATAAGGGGACACGCGGCAGAAAGATAAAACTTGTGGTTTTATTTTTAGCTAAATACCCTTATATTTCTCTTAATTCACATTTACTGACCCGCTACAAGAGTAATAGCCACTAGTTTAAATTCTAAGACATCTTTTGGTTTAAATTATTTGGAGATTATAATTTTTAAATTTAATTTATATTATGTTTGATGGAGAATAAATTTATATCATCAATATAGTATAAAATTATTTTAAAATATTTATATTATCTCCATAACAAACACCTTTACGAGTACTATTCCATAATTAATTATTTTCCTTTCGTACATTTTTAGTTAGATTATAGAAGCGATTGTTGAGGAGCTTAGGATCAATCAGTCATTTGATCGATTTATCATTGGCTTTTAAATTCATATTTGTTATTTTTTTTATTTTAATTTATTTATCTTATTCTTTTTATATTATGTTATGTATTTAAAAATTATGAAAAATAGTATTATAATATGTTATTTAAAAATTACGTAATTAAGTTAAGAGTACTATAAATCACAATAACTAACAACTTAAAATATTTGAAATATATATTAAAAAATTGATTAACTCTCAAATTTCACATGTGCTGCATAAATTGGAACAGAGAGAGTAACATATATTATTTGAAAATTACGTTTTGATTGAGTTTTGAAATTTTAGCTATGCCGCATAAATTGGGACAGAGAGAGTAATATATATTATTTGAAAATTACGTTTTGATTAACTTTTGAAATTTTAGCTATGCCGCATAAATTGGGCAGGGGAATAACATATATTATTTGAAAATGATATTAAAAGTATTATAAATCACAATAATTAATTAACAACTTAAAAATATTTTTTAAAAACATATTAAATTTGGTCCAACTCTCAAAGTTTCACATGTGCCACATATATTGCGACAAAGTGAGTAACGTATATTATTTAAAAATTAAGTTAGATTTACTATAATATTTAAAAAATATATAGAAGATTGATTAACTCTCCTAAATCTATTCGTATCCACATAAAATGAGATAAATAAAATAATATATACTAGACTTATGCTTGTTATGGCTTTTATATCTAGTATAGTACATAATTTTGTACACATACATGCATATACTTAGGAATTGTACCAGATCAGTCCTCTTCTTTACCAGAATATTTATTTATTATTAAATTTAGGAAAAAGGACCAAAAGTATTTCTTAATTTTTTTTTATTAGTTAACTTTATTCTTACCGTTAAAATAAAGTTATTTTTATCCTCGCCGTCTATAAACTTATCATCCGTACCCCTCAATTAGATGGAAAGCTCTAAATCAGTTAACATTACCCAATTTCAATTAAAATTACACAATTTTCATTTTTAATCGAAACCCAATCCAAAAAAATAATAATATTTTCAAATCTTATATATAAAAATATATTATCATTTTTTTATAAAAAATATAAAATTGCTTTTTTTATAAATGACTAAAAAAGTAATTTCTCCTTAATAGTATTGGTACACAAGTGAATAACGATCGAAAATGTAGTAGCATGCAACACTACGAGGCTATATTTTCAATGGAATTTTTCTTCAAAAATTAGTTAAATAAATGAATTAATTTTAAAAATCATTATTTCAAAAAAAATATTGTGAAAGTGTAATAAATTGGTTCATTAGAAAATAGTTACTCCACCCGTTCTCACTTCCAATTTAGACTTTCCAGAATCCTTAAAAAATAATGACTAATATAAATACTTTATCATAATATTCATATTTATTCATGCTTAGTCTAAAATTTTATAAAATAATTTGGTGAATAATTAATTACCGAATATTAATAGTAAAATAATAAAATAATTATTAATTTTTGTTAATATGATTAAAGTGATAAATAGAGCGAAAATTTAGTTTTATGTTTTTTATAGAAAAAACTAATAATATATTTTAATATATAAGATCTGAAAATGTCAAATTTTTTTGGTCGGGTTTGGATTAAAAGAGGAAATTGGGTAATTTTAGTTGATTTGAGGCTTTTCATCCAATTGAAGGGTACAAGTCGGTGAGGGTAAGAACAACTTTACTTTAACGATAAGCGTAAAGTGAATTAATAAATGAAAATTGAGGGGCATTTTTGACTCTTTTCCCTTAAATTTAATGACTAAAATTTAATTATTAATTGATCAAAATATATCACTTACCATGATTTAGATAATAAATACATTATGTATTGAGTTAAAAATATTAGTGTAATCCCACAATCTTAGCAGCTCTTGACCCCGATCTTGACTCTCGATCTTGACCCTAACTCCCGACCCCAACTCGAGACTAAAATCACGACACAAACCCAAAAAACATGATTCTTAATATCAAATTGAGATTTGAATTCCGATATCGACCCAAGACCCAACTCCCAACACCGATTCAAGGTTCAAATATTTATATCAATTCAAGACTCGACTCTTGATTCAAGCCTTGATTTACAATTTCGACTCGACACCTTAAATTAAAATTGTAACCTCGATCCAAGATTCGCTTCCCAACTATGAATCAGCACCATTTATTTTTCAGGAAAATATTTTCTACAAAAACACACAAAAAAAATCTCATATCAAACACACCCTTAGAAAATGAAGAACAAAATATGTTGGTATTATACTGTCAATTAAATTTATATTACTTTTGATTGAGAATAGATTTATACTGTCAATTAAAATATAATATAAATTTTATTTTAAGATATTTCATATTATCTTGCATATCAAACACGAGCACTAGTCCATAAGTAATTATTTTCCTTTGGTACATTTGTAGTACATAATTTTGTACACGCACGTGCATATACTAACTTAGGAATTCTACTAGAATATTTATTTATTAGAAATAATTACATTTCTTTTCTCTTAATTATTAAAAAAATTAACCCTTATAATATTTGGCTAAGATATTTAAATTTTGATTAAGTAAATGATTTATTTTCGGTGCCTCTATATAGAAATATGTAATAATTGAATTGTTTTTAGAGTTGTATTATATTTAAATATGGAGTGATATAATTTCAATATAACATAACAGGTCGATAATCTAATGATGATTTGAGTCATTTGACAAACAACTTATCATAGACACGTAAGTATCAAAACACATCGTGAATAAATAAATATAAAAATATCGAGAATTTGAACTCTATTTGTTTTTCATGTCTATTTTATGTGAATTTAGGATATGGAAGTATTCCAAATCAGGTCTTTAGATTTATCAAAGGCAGCTAGCTTGACCCAAAAGTTTCACATTTCTGAAATTTTGATGAAGAGAAATTTTTTTAATCAAGTAAAATAAATTAATTTTTTCCTATTTCTATTTTGCAGAATTCTTATTAATCACATAGAAAGAAGGTTGAAAATTGTTCAGCAAAATAATTGGAGATTCAGACTAGTAGAGAAAGTCACAAGGATTGGGTATTCAAGCACAATTTATGAAATTTGAAGAATAAACGAAGATCACACTTATTAAGGAAGAAGTGCCTTAATTTAGAAAAGAATCTAAATCATAGTATAACTAAAAATTAATTAACAAATTCCTTCCATGAAATATATACATTGATCAACATTGTTTGCACGAGCAAAAATGTGGAAATTGAAGATTAAGAAGTTTAGGCTAGGAAATAAAGAGTTAATTCCCTAAATGGTCATTCATATTGTAATTAAAAAAATTAAACTATAACTACCACTAATTGACTCATTATTCGTAATTTTTTTTAAAAAAAAATATACAGAAAAGTATACCCAATTCATGCTCCTCTTATTTGTTTTATCATGTGAGTCTTGTCACCCTAGCCCGTTCTCCATGCCTAATTTTATTTTGAAAATATATTACTCCCTTCATTTAAAAAATAATGGCCTAGTTTGACTTGACACGAATTTTTAAAAAATAAAAAAGATTTTTTCATTTTGAGGTCCTAAATTAAAGTTATATCAAATGTATCAAAATACTCTTTAATCTTGTGGCTTTAAATATGCCACGTGGAAAATTAAAATTAAAGTTTTACCAAAAAAGAAAATGGGTCATTCTTTTTAAAACAGAATATAAAGAAAAGGAAATCACTCTTTTTTAAACGGGTGAGGTAATTGTTTAGTTATTAAAATATCCAATGAAATATCACTTGAAATATAAGTAGAGGTGTGTATCGGTCGGTTTGGTTCGGTTTTAAAAATTATCGGTTCGGTTTATCGGTTTTTAAATACTCTAAACCGATAACCATCGATTTTCGGTTTATCGATTTTTGGTCTTTAACGGTTCGATTTTTGGTTTAACCAATAAGAAAATATTTTTAAAACAAATATACCATTAATGGAGCAACTTGCAAACCCTTGTCACAACACTGAACCTAAAGCGGCAAATTCTAAAAGGTAAATACTAAATATTATTATATAGAGATTAACTGATTATATATTTATATTAATATTTTTTGTTTGATATTTGTGTATGAGTAGAAAACTAAAAATTAAATTAGTAAATTATTATAGTCTTAATGGATTATTGGTTTACTCAATAGCCTAATATTAAAAAATTAATACCGAACCGATAACCCAATAATTTTTTTTATAAAATTATTAAATAACCATTAACCTAATAACCCAATAATAATAAATTAATAATAATTTTTTTGATTCAATTTATCGATTGATTAGATTTTTACACATCTATAAAAATATAAGACCTTTTTGTTGCCAAATAAAGACCAAGCTCCTACGTAGCTAAGTTAAAATGTCAAACTTGGAAATGGGTCTCTTTCAATACATATTAAGGTGTCGTTTAAAATCAAATACCACCTGAAATAATGTTATTACTTTTCTAGGGATGCTTATCCGAACATCCAGACAATTGAAAATAATGGATATTTTGGATTATCTACTCATGAAAAATATAATTCCAGATGAGGGAGTCAAATGTACGTAATTATATGTAATTAGAAAACACAGTGAAAAAAAAGATTTAAAAATATCATACCAATAAAGTTTTATCTTTAGTTTTGGACCATTATATTTGTATAAATTTATATTCTGAACCCTTTCACTTAATTTTTTTGTCAACTAAACCATTAATCTTTATTAAAATGAGATTTTTAAATCTCTCTGATTGTGGTATTAAAATGACTAAGTTGGACAAAGTTAGGTGATCTGATGCATTATTTATTGTGCTTTACTGCTTTTATATTTAAAGAAATATGCGGGGTGATTAAAAAAATATCATACCCTAGTGATTGTACATAGCTTTGACCCTTAATCATCAAGTTACCCTTCGATATTCTTACCTCCAAATACTAAAGAGTTGGGCAGAAAGGATAAAACCTAACAAGCATGTGGCAACTAACAATTCACTATTTAATGAATCTTTCATTTATTTAATGGACTGATTAAGGATTATTAATAGTAAAACATTTCGCAACTTCAATGGATATAATCTAGAATACAATAGTAGGAAGCTTTATTAATTAGCGAATGCAATTTCGGTTCGATAAGACTGATCATACCTCATTTGAGATTATAAATTTAAAATAGAGTATTTTACTATGGATTTAACTTATATCCCATGATTCTATAAATAAATATTATTATAATTTAACTTATATAAGATGAATTTATAAATAAATTTTTATACGTTGAAACATAAACAAGTTTTCAGGAATTAGTCCATCTAATAATTGATAAAAATGAATGTGAAGCATTGAACTTTGAAAGGACTTAATAACAGCTAAATGATCATCTGTTATTTAATTAAGAATTATTATATTGTATCGTTAGAAATTATTCAAGGACCTTGTCTAATGTCTACTATTATAATGTCCTTGTCTGTTTTTTTTTCCTTCAAGGAATGAATATTTTATTTGTTATTACAATATTAAGCCAAAATGTTAAATGATGAATTAGTCATTGGTTATTCAACAGCTAATGTTAAACTATCCTTAATCACAGACATCCAATCAATCAATTAACGCTTATAAAGGGGACGCTTATATTAATATGTATAATAAATTAATACTATCAAATTAAAAAAGATTACATATTTTATGTAGTTAATTTATCTACGTAATTAATATTTAAGAATTCACACTTTTTTTTTTCAAACTTTGAATCGAAAATATTTAATAAAAATATTGTATTGTATTTAGATACTCTACTAAAACAAATAATAATTTGAATATCTAAATAAAATTTGTTTGATAAATTTGAGAAATTATCGATGTATTAAGCCAAAAAAATATGAATTTATCCAGGTACTTACTGTTGTGATTTGTCTTGTTGACTCATGTGTGGGTAGCTAAATACGCAGTTTTTCTTTACTATAGTGGTACTTGGGTCTATTCCTAGAAATAATATACTCAATATTCTCTTTTCGTCTTAATTTAAGTATTTTATTTTTTTACTTTTATATGTTTCAAGAAGAATGTTTTTTCTTTTATTTAATAAGATTTTTAATTTCAATATTTATCAGGCAAATTTAAAATTACAATATTTAAATGATCATACATATCTCTAATTTAAGACAACAAAAATTAAAAATCTTTTTTTATTTCATAAACACCATGCTCAATCAAACTAACACTTAAATTCGGTCAGAAGGAGTACTTTACCTTTTTTTATCGATACAACTACAAGCTAGGTCAGAATTAGAGGCAAATTTAAAATATAAATTTTAGTCATTTTATCTTTTAACATTCTTAGCAACAAGCATATATATTTTCAAAATTATGAATTCAAACTTATTATAATTTTTTATTATTATTTGTAGTATATTTTGCACTAAAATTTCTGCTCGCATTCGCACGGCCAGAAATAAGGGCCAAATTTGAAAGAAAAAAAAAAGAAGGAAGAATGACTATATATATCATATAATCAGGGGTGTAGAATGGGATAAATTGATATATTCCATGAGATTATCATATTCCATTTTTATATGAAATAAAATAATTTTAAGAATAAATTATTCATTATCAAACATAAAATAAAATAATCATAAGAAATATTTCGTAATTATTATTATTATTATTCCACTAATCAAATGATTAAATAGAAAAAAGTGAGTAACATTAATAAAAAAAAAAGGAACAAAAAAGGAGAAGATGAAAGCAGGACAAATATTATTTCATGGACGGTGATGAATTATGAAAAGATGGAGCATTATTCGTGCTTTTTAAGTCGCCCAATATTGACGTGATGCTGTGGAACTATAGTGCGACTTTATGCTAAAAGGAAAAGGAAATAATGGATCTCTTATTTTTATTTTTATTAATAAAAAGAAAGGGTGACGACTACTTGGTGATATTCTTTGTATATTAAATAAATTAAAAAGATTTTTTAATCACTAATTGATGATTGATATGGTTAAAATTTCTTCATTTTTAGTTAAATATTTTGGAATTAAATTTTAGAAAAGAAAGGAATTATAAGATTTATCGTGCTCGAGTCAGTAAATTTTAAATATTGATTGGTAAAATAAAAAAGTCTCTATTGCAAATTTAATTGATCCATATTATAATTGAGATAATAAAAACAAATTCCAGTTATTAACTAAAATTACCAGTGACGTAACATGTGGGATTTTATTTTGTTCATATTAAACAGTAAACGAATAATATATTCCTTTGTATCCTTACGATGTTGGTTTTTATATTATATTAAAACTGGAATATATATAGTTTTCATTTTGAATTAAAAAACGACTATTTCTTTAAATTAAATCGAAAAAAAAGAAGATCTCAAAATGGGTACTTGAATTTCAAAAAGTGCTTTAAGGAATACGATGCCAAATGGTTTACAGCAAAATGACTTTTTTCTGGTAAGAGTTATGGTGGAGTGATAAATATTTTTTTATTCTTAATTAGAGATCTTAAACTTGAGTTCTTTTAAGTATAATTTATCTATGTTAGAAACTACTTTATCTCCAATATAAAAAAATATCAAAATTTAGATCGACTCCAATGTGAAAAAAAAGGAATTGTTTTAGAGCTTTAATTGTCAACTACATCCACAACTTCTTTTTCTTCTAATTTAATGCTATCCACATACGAGGCAAAAGATTATTTTTAAAAATTGTCATGATCCATACCTTGTTGGAAAAAATATAGGATCCTTTTTTTTTTCTTCTTAATTTTTTTCCAAAAACTTCTTATGATCAGAAAACTATAGTGCCCAATTTTAAGAGAGCGATTAGTAATTTGGTAAGGACTCATGAATGAATTTTCTCATGCTTAGATGGTCTTAATTTTGTTACATAACCAATTTAATCATGCAAGACTATACATAATAATTCAATTAATACAAAAGTCTACTTAAAAGATTTGGTGATTTGATATAAGATTGCTTGAAGAAAAATTAACATTCTCCACATATTAAATTCCACACCTGAAAATAATGTTCTTTGAAAATGGCACAAAGTGATGCTAAAAAGAGAATATGAAAGGATTTTTGTACCACCTTAAAGTCAATCAAAACAGTTTGTCATTTTCAATCTTTAGACACCTCTAGTTTTTTTTTTTTGGCAAGCATTTGATGAGAATATTCAAGGAAAATAAAATTGAATGCCAACATCTAGTTCTTGGGGACCAGAAGAGTATATTTTCGGGAGTGGAGTGCGTTTGATCATAAAATTTCAAAATTCAACTTGAAGTTGAAGTTTAGAATTTTCAAGAATTTGAAAACCAACAAAAAGATTTTTTCATTCTAAATTTTCAAATATCATTTTTCATTTTGAAAATAAAAACTACTTTTTTTTTAATTTTATAATGAACATAGTCAAACGCCAAGTATCTCAAGGAATTCTCATCATAAATAATACTTCTAGTTTATATCTTTAATTGTTACGTTTTTGCCTATTTAACTAAAGTGAAAATGAAGTTGGCATGCATTTGTACAACATATATTTGAGTGGAGGTTGGAAAGTAGAGTACTTAATTTTGAATTTGGGGAAAGGTTTAAACCATATTTGAGATGAAATTGGAAAAAAATAAATTGAAGTCGAGATAAGTGTGTATGATACGGAGGAAAATATTTTCTTCCGATTTTGATACATTCGATTGGTCAAAGTTTTTGGAAAAAATATTTTTTCTAAAAAAATATAAAAAAATCCTTAAAAATGAGAAAAATGACTCCAGTATAACAATCAAGTTACAGAAGTGACATATATTTCATATTGATAATGTCTTTCCACCTTTTAACGTACCTTAACCACCCGCATCCGCTGTAGCTCCTATCCCACCACCCCACCATCCACACCCTACACTTCACCTTGATCTTCCATAGTATTTGTCTAAATTATATATAAATATTTTTAAGATAATATTTTTTTGCTTGCATACCGAACACAAAAAAATAAATAAAAATTCCACTTAGTTTAGTTTCCATGATAAACATTTTCCATCGTATCAAACACACCCCAATAAGAAAAAATGCGGAAGTTAAACTCAAGTCGTGTTTGTGAACTTTATTTAAATAAGAAAATTAGTTGGTAAATTTTAATCTAGTATTGATGACAGAAAATCAAATAAATATTTCATTTAATGAAGTTCAGTACTTGGAAAAATGCTCATGACCAAACTAATATTTGGAAATATTGAAGTTCAGTATGTCCAAATAGTGAAATAACACATATGACTAAATTAAACCCCTTAAACTGTTAGCGGAAATTTCCATTTTAATGTACAATTCATTTGACATTTATTAAGTTTTTTTCGAGACTTCTCTAAATCCGATTCGATGACATATCCTTCTTGTTTAGGATTCGCTTTCACTTTGCGGTACGATTATTAATCCAAATTCACATCAAAAAATCACACGTAAAAGTATTCATTGATGTTCAAAAATTGGACAAATATCTCCATGACAAAGACAAATATATATTGAATTTCAGCATTTGTCAAAACTAAAATAGTACAAAAGGCAGTACTTAATTAAGGTCAGAACATAAGTTAATTAAAGGGCTATAAATCAAGAATTATTAAGACATTCAAGATGTTCCAAGACCTTAGACATCATGATATATAATGTAGTCTGGTACCTTCATAGTGATGTTATGCTTTATAGAATTGATTGTCTACCAATATTAAATTATTGGAGCAATCAATATCAGTCTCAACATCATGTTTGGTTTTCTGATGTGTACTATTATAGGTTCAATAATACACTTGTACCAGATGGATATAGAACAATCTAGGAAAAAGTACTGCATGTTAGGAAATGTTGCTTTGATGTGGAGACTTGTTATTAAATTTATTATTTGATATCATAAGTTTTGTATATTTGGGTATAAATATACGCACACTTTTCAAAATAATATATGGTAGAAGTTTTGTATATTTTAACTAGCACTCGTAATTGAGTTAGGCTGACGGGCCAACCATGAAAGAAACCCAATGGCAAATGGTCAAGTATCAACCATGCAAGCAAGAACCCAAGAAAGCAAAAGGAACTACGTTCACAGGCCTGGGCCTGCAGATCTGATGCAAGCTTGTTGGGCTTGATGTATAAAAAAGGAAAAAATAGCTAATTATACAAATATTTCTATCATATTTACTAATTTTTTTTGATAGTTTAATAATTTTACATCAAATACACTTATATATATATATATATATATATATTTGCTATCAAATATATTTTGAAATACAAAATCTAGGAAGAGATGAACAAAATAAAAAAGAAGCGACTAATAAAGCTAATATATCTCAAATACACATATATCACACTAGATAGATATATCTAAAATATCAAATAGATTCCACATACATTTTCAAATATTAAATACATGGGAGAGAGTTGAGAGATAATTATAATATTAAAGGAGGGGAAAACAAACGTAAAAAGAATGCACATACACACTCCCTAGGTATAGCAAGTTAAAGGGTAGGTGTTTGTCATTAATCCTTTCCAAATTCCAATCATTTCTCCATTCATAAAAACTCTCAAGTGCCATTTTAAAGAAATAAACATTAAACGTGAAAACTCTAATTAATATTGCAATATAAGTTTGAAGGAGACTATAAAGGACAAATCGAAGCTAATTGAAAAATCTCAAAAGTTCATTTAATTGATTACATAATTGTTAAAAATTTCACAACTTATCAGTAAAAATCTAATTCCCTCACATGGTAATATCCCTTCCCAACAAATTATGATTTATTAAAGAACCATAAATTGGTTCTAACCAAAACCGACTAAGACCCACTGGCAAGAGAAGTAGAGAAAAAAAAAAGAAGACAAGCCCGGTATATTAAAACTTCGACTATGGGAAGTAGTACTTTTAACATAAATACTATAATAACTGCCAAACTTGTCACATTGGTGCCCCACTACTTGGTGCCATAAACAACACCCTACATAAAACCAAATAAACTTTTGAACAAAAAACACATACATATATATACCAGGTACATACATCATTGAAATCCCACAAAATCTTCAAATCACTCTATTTGTGTTTCCCTGTCCCTTTAACACAAAGACTTTACAAAGCTCTTGAAACTACCCTTCTTATGTGGTGATTTATTCTTCTCCTCAATTACAACAACATTATTCTCCTCTCTTTGCTTCTTCAAATTCTCCTCAACAATAACATCATCTTTTTTCTTCTTCTTCATCATCTCCAACTCTGCTTCCAACTGCAAACACACATTCAATACCCTGTTCTCAACATTTACCAGCCTCTCAACAAGTGTCCCTTTATGCTCCGTCTCCGAAATCACGTCGTCTATGGGACGGCAATGCTTCTCCATGCTTCTTGGTGAGAAATCGAGCGACGAAACTTGCCCGTCGCTCGTTAATGTCTCGCTTGATGCCGTTGATGTCTTCGGGGAATGATCACCTCCTCTCACTTCCTCTAATTTTTTTATCTGAACAAAATTATGAAATTATATCAAATATCCTTTTGAAAATGGAAAAGGAATCGATTCGAATCCTACTAACAAAAAATCAAATTTGATTTGATTGATTCTGAATTCAAGTATCACTGTAGTTCATTAAAAAAAGAAGGTGGTAATTTTACACTAGTATGTCATAGTTGATCTCTATTTCGCACATTAATTGATAACATGTTATCAATCTTACTATTAATAAAGTAAAATAGACTGATAATCTTATTATTAACAAATTAAAATTCACTGATTATGTAAATATATATTTGTTTATATATATGTCGAAAGCGTATGGTTATTGTTGTTAATTTAGTCCTAAAGTTTTTGCCACGATTTGGTACAATTGGTACTTTTACGTGGTAGTTTTTAAATTTGCATACTTGTTTCTATTTTGGGTTTAACTTATCTTTTGAGAATCAAATAATAGACGCAACCATGCACCTTAAAAGGTAGGAAATGAAGAAAACGAGTGATGGAAAAGCAGCATAAAAAAAGAAAAATAAAGATATGATGTAAACCCAAAAAATCTGAACTAGGAATAAGGCTAAATATAGAATATATATTTATTATAGCAAAAACTAATTAAAATAGGAGTAATACGAGAGGTAGTACTCACAATATTGTCAAGTCTGTCGAGCCTAGAGAGTATTGGTTCTTCTGCTGCTGCCATTTTTCTTCTATCTTTCTTTCTTGCTTGCTTGTGTGTGTTGTATTGACAATAATAATAATAATTCCCGGGGCCAGACACGGGGATTTTTATAATGGATTTTAGGCGGCTAATTAACTAGACGTGGCAGGATATAAGAAGAGCAACTGACACTCTACACGTTACAGCATCTTATATGTTTGATGAGGATATGATGATGTTTTGGTGTCTGTCTTCTCTTGACACGTTGAAGATTGCATGCAGTGGATATATACCCATTAGGATTATTCACATTTTTAATTATGTCATGCTTATCCCAAGAAGGTTCCAAATCAAGAACCATTTGTCCATTGGTTTGTTTTTCTTTTCTTTTCTTCAAGCTGCTGTATATTTATATGCTATTAATAATTAGTTATAAGTTGGTTTGTCTATGTACGTAGACAAATTAAATCAGTGTTACACGGCGCGCGAACCTTGTTCTCATCAATTTCAATCCTCAATCCTCCAAATAATTTTTGAATTTGTTTGGAGAATATATAAGGTCATCAAACTGTGTTCATATTTTTTTTTTAATAAGGTAAAAACAAATGGAAAGTTAAATATTTTATCGTAGGTTTACATATCCTCAACTTCATTTGACCCATTCAATTAGCTGAATATAGAGTACAAAATTGATTTATGTGATACAAAACCTTTTTTTTTCTTCTCTCTTGAAGAAGTTTATGTTTAATCTTTGATAACCTACTAAAGTGAGTGAAATAACTATTATGTAGATAAATGAGTATTTTCCTTATGATAATTTAAGCTAATCTTTTAGATGAGATGATTGTATTAGAATATGCAAAGGTCCTGGGTACGACTACTCTGCCTATCATTCAGAAAAGATTGCAACTTATTGCGTTAGAGGTAATTAATCAATTTTCCTTTAAGAATCACCATAGAGAGGTCTCAATTGTAAGTGCTAGTATACTATTATAAGTGCAACAAAATTTTACTATCAACCTGATTGGCAGGTTCTAATTAGGATCAATACCTCTCTACCACAAGTATAGTGGCAAAACCTCACTTCTCTTGAGCATCTTAATTAAATTTTACTTCTTTGCCAGTATGAGCAAGTGCTTCACAAGGTCGGGATAATATAATTTAAGGTTGCGTATTACCAACCCTCTCCAAACCCCATTTGTGAGATTCCACTGGGGTATGTTGTTTTTGAACAACTACTTCAACTTCAATTTAATGATATTGAAGTTGCTAAGAATTTGTTTTACTGCAGTGTCTTAATTAGGAAATTTTACATCTAGATCTGATGGTAATAGTTGTCAATGATTCTGATGCATTAGGAATTCAGTTCCAAATATATCCCAACATAACAATATGATGCTTTAAAGCTTCAGTAATCAAACATTTTCATTATATAAATACAAAAAAAATCAGCAGAAATTATAAATAATACATCAGCAGATTGTAGGAACTTGCATTTTCTTGGAGGGTGAGACATGACGGAAGCTCTAGTTTGGTGCAAGGTTTGTTTGCCAGTCATTTAGTAACTATTGCATTGCAGTACAATATCTCAGTTTTAAAACATGTGATCTGGTTTCAGGCACAGAGCACCAGAATTTTTGAAATCATATGGCTGGATAGGTAGATGGTGGAACAAGTAAAACAGAAAAATGAGCCAATTGTCTATTTACGAAGACGAAGTTTCATCAACATCTAGGCTTGAAGGACTAAACCAGTTATATCATTCAAGAAATTGATCCTGAAATTTGTTATCACTTGCTTACCTCAATCATACTTCACTAGCATGTAATGCCAGCATCAGTATACTTTATTCTTTGTCAGTCTCCACTTGTTCTCTTTTGCTTTCAAATCCAATCTGCAGGACAATGGAACTGCAGAAAATAGGCTTAACGGAACGGAAGTATATGTATTCTTCAACAGATTTTGTTTAAGCAGGTAAATCAACACTTAATGCAATGTAAAGACTGCTATTATATAGCATAATTTTGCAATACATATTAACAATATCAAGAAACTATTTTGAAAAATTCTAGTGTAAATACTTCATCCCCATCAGAACAATAAAAGTTGAGGTCATACATGATATACAGATCAAAACATGTAGCCTGATATATTGGTCAACCAGATGCGCTATACAGTTTTGCCTATCAAGACTAATGGAAAAAAGAAGGGCAAAAACACCAAACAGAGCTAGTCTTCTCTCATTAATCAATCCAAACTTCCAGCAATCTCATCATCATCAGATGGCCATATAACAGTTTGAGCGAGTCGTTCACGCATCAGCTCCACGTTCTCATCAGATATTCTGTTATATAATTCAGCATGATCACATTTCTACATCCAACAGAGAATATTCATTAGCTTTTCTCTGCATCATCAAAGTTGAAATACCAAATTTCCACTCGTCCATGATACAACACAGACAAATGAAAGATAGATAAAAGGGATCGGCACTCCTTTCACCATCAATTAAACCATTTGTTTGTCAGAAAGAACCAACTACAACTAAACAGTGTGTCGTGATTGTCAATAGACTGCTTTTGAACAAAGATATGTATAATTCACGAATGCTGTACTTTTGAAGGAGCAAAACATTTACATCAAGGAGTAGATAAAATCAAGGTGGCATACCTGCATCCATATACTGTAAAGGCTAAGACGTGTTATCATCACTCTCTCAGCAAGTTCTCGCTTTTCCTGCAAAACTTTTAGAAACCATCAGACACACAGAACAATACAGACAAAAAGCAAAACTCAGCTAATATGAGAGTAGTTATCCTTAAACCTAAGGGGACATTGTTACAGTGCTATTTCCTTGAAAACATATTTAACTGGAAGCAGAAGACACATGGAAAAATCCTTGCAAGTTAGATGCCATACTTCACCTTTTTCATATAGAAAGAATATTTATCAATATATATAATGTTACCTTGAAAAGCTGTTGAAGGAAATTCTTCCCAGTGTTAGGCACATGATTTGCTATAAAACTGTAACAAAAAAGGATAAAAATTTAGTGAACACCCAGTGAGCAAAACCATCAAAAGACTCATACCTCTCAGTGCCATAGAACAAACAAGATTCTTTGACAAAGACAAAATGTTTTCAAGAACGAGCAGTTTCGCTACTTTTTACCAGGTGAAACTACACTTCAGACTCCGTGCTTCCAGTTTGGAGCTTTGTTCTTCTTTTAATATAACAGTGGTGTCTACGCTACGAGCTAACTTGTGTGCACCTCGACTAATCCCATTAACACAGGTATATATTTGGTAATCAACTTTGTCCATCAACGCTTGGACAACCAAGAATAATTTACCTAGTATTGCCTCTACTGTAATTTGAACCAAGCTTCCCGAGGTATTACTCCACTTCTTTGACCACTAAGTCGCTCCCTTGGTGACTTCAAAACAGAGCATACTAAGCTTGCAAACGTGGTAGTATAATCCCATTAAATAGGTATTTTCTAGGGAAATGATGATTTAAAATATGAGTTCTCAGGAGAAATTTTGAGTTATTTTTCAAGAATAAAACCAAACTAGGACAAGATTTGCCAATTTTTCATTCAAATCAAGAGTAACAAATATCTTGGAAAAGGAAAAAGAAACAGTTTCAAGAGAACCGAAGTATGTTAAATGAAAAATAAATAAAAGGGGAAACATAGAAATGCTCAGAAGATAAAATACTCATAGAATTTTAATAAAATAGAAAAAGCAAAGGACAACGAGAGAAGCATGTTGGAACAAATGTTTCAATTAATTTCGAAACAATACATTTGATAGGAGTTTTGATTTTCAGAATGAATGAATGTGAATCCATAAGTTTCATTTCAATTGATTTATATCTTTTAGGTTCTTTTGGAAGATACATTTATCGTACAAAATTCATGAACCTATTAATAAATGTTATTTGATGAAAACTCTTTATCTTATAAATAGTTATTTTTTTCTTGTTAAAGAAAAGCACTTCCTTTCCCGTGAAAATATTTGAGAGACATTGATCAAAAGGTGAAATCATACATTTAAGAATAGAAGAGCAACGTTCTTGAATGCTGCTTGTTTCGTGGTTAGTTGAATCCCGAAGATAGAGTTGTTATTTATTCTTCCGTTTGCTCGTGGGAGAGACTCCAACTATCTTAAAGAAACTTCTTGGTGTGCCTCTAAGCCAAGCAAGCCCTATTTTGGGTCTCTAATGTTATTATTATAATATGTATTCTAACAATTTGATGATATTTCAGTTTGAACAGTTGGAAGATATTATTATCCCTGTCCTAACAAAGCATACAACTGTCTCAGCTGCAGTTCTGGCCATTCCCTGCCCCTGCAACGCAGCTTCTAGCCTCTCTCAGTACACCTCTCCCCTCTCCCTCATTCATTTTACTTCCTTTCCTCAGCCTTCTCTAGCCTCACCACCCTTTTCTCTAACCAACAACCACTACCACTAAACCACAACCACACTCCCATCCCTCCAAACCAATCTAGAGCCCATCTCCTTCGAAATTGTCAATTTATTTTCCGCTTTACACTTGCCTTAAAGGGTTAAAGTACAATACCACCAAAACTGTGATGATCATTGCATCTATCTCTCCTCGTATGATTTTGTTTAAATTGGATTAAGTGTAATATCAACAGTCTAAATGCTAACTTGAGTCAATGGGCTAAACCAGAGAATCATCATATCTGGAGAGTGGATAACCTTATGAGGAAAAGAAATCTAAACTTACTTGTAAAACCATGTGTACTGTGGCGGATTCATTTCATAGAGTTGTTGAAGAACAGTCCGTACAGCTTTGTAAGTGATCACATTGATTATTTCCTACAAACGCCAATCACTTAAGGAGTTAAATATGATCAAATAAAACTGGAACTGCAAACAGAGATTGGACACGGTTCACCTTGAAGTCTTATAGTTCCAGCAAAACGAGGATAAAACAGTTTCAACAGAGTTCATTTAATGGATAACCAAAAATTCAAGTAACAGAATCAACAAAGAGAGCACTGTAATAATGAGCCACGCTTTAGCTAACTACACCTGTGGAGGAATCGATTGGCTCTGCAACAAAAGGAGTAGTAAAAGCCATTTGGAAAAAAGACCAGAAGACAATTTAAGTTATGAATTCATATTATATATTGAGATTCCATCAGTCTAACCATACAAAAGACAGCTACCTTATCCCCTAATCATTTTAAACATTCTTCAAACTGATGATTAAAAGTATAAATTTGCAAGTTTTTTCGCTAAAGCCCAACGAGAACAGTCTATAATCAAATTTAAAACCGTTCAATTTACACAACACCACCAAAAATTTCCCGTTTGACCATACCCATTCACTTATATCTAATTTCTATATGTTCACATTTCTTTCCAGAATTTCTAACCAAAAAGGAAATGTTCAACATCCAGTGTTCTATCTACAAACTATTACAGCAAACTACAACATTATCATGTCAATGAAAAGAGAATCCATTTGTCATCAATATACAAAATCCACCATCATTGTGAGCAGATAATAAAAGCCACAATCAAACACTATACAACAACAACATACCCATTGTAATCCCACATGTCGGGTTTGAGAAGGCTAGTGTGTACGCAAACATTACCCCTACCTTGGGAGGTAGACCCTAGTGTGATGACCCGCCACATCACCACGCCACGTAAGTGCCACTTGTCACAAAGTTACCCTTGTGGAAGCCTTACATAGGAAAAATGCTAGTCCATACTGGAAGCTTCTAGAGACATGTAGAGAATTCCCTTGGAAGACTTTAGAATTCCATGGATTTGCATGGAAAGTCATTAGAATCTTCTAGTTGTGTAGATAAATCTAGAAGAGGGACTAGTTTGTAAATATGGAAGGACTTGTGTAGTAATTTTTATTTACACTTAAGCCCTTAGGAGTAGTATAAATAGAAGGGGCCATTCATTTGTAAACCATCCAGAAATCAAGCATTCTTCCAAGTAATACAAAGCCTTCCTCGTAAAATCTCTCTTGTCTTTCTTACAATCTAGCGTTCCCTTAGCGATCTAGTCTTAAGGGCTTACTTGAGCTTGCAAGATCGTGAAAGATTCGTGAGTAAGTTGTCAAGTGCCGCACAGAGGTCTTAGTTGAAGTCTAAGTCTGTGACACTAGGCTCAAGTAAAAGCATTAAAAAGCAGTTCGAAAAATGAAAACAACGGGAGTAAAGAAGCCAAGATAAAATGCTAATGAACGCATGACAAAGCATATTAAAAAGGAACAGTCACTACAGTTAAAAAATTATGATAATCAAAGTGCAAGAAACTGGAATAACAAGAACTCCCTGCGTAATGCTACAACTACTAGTATGGAAGTAAAAGCGAAACAACTCTCAACTACCTAACTAACCCTCTACCCTAATCCATGTCCACCATAACCTCCTATTGAAGGTCATGCCCTTGTAAGCTGAAACTAAGTTATAGAATACACTATACAATTCATAATTGCTAATCAATTTATAGAATCCCACTATCATGTTTGAGCAGATAATGAAGGACTCACATTGGAAAATTCTGGTCTAATTCCTAGTAGTAACAATTTACAAAACAAAGCTCACATTTTTAACATCTTCCCCTGAATCATCATCCTCCACTTCCAACCCACCAACAACAGTGAATTTCCTAATCTTCTGTCTCTTTCTTAAACCCCCATTTACAGCCAAAGACACCATCTTTGCAGATAACCTCCACTCACACCATGCTTCCAAGAAACTGCTGCTTAAATTCAACTGCTTTCTCCCCTTATAGCTTCTCCACAACCCCAATTCCCCACTAGTCTTGAAATTAGAGCTGCCTGAGTTAAGACTAGGATTCAAGCACAAACATGGAGAAGAATGATTATCAGCCAATGATCTTCCAGACCCAGAAATAGTTCCCACCATTATGTGTTGGGGGTTGAAAAAATGGGAATTTGATGAGGTGGAGAGCAGTGGGGGTAGTGGCTGAATCTTCTATTGCAGATTCTTGAAAACACATTTTTGGGGATTTTATTTAGTTTTTTTTCTGAGGTCCAAAATTGTTTGACAAAGGATTTTTTTTCTTTTTTATGGACAAGCAACATACCGTGGTCGAGCTTCTTCCTTTCTATTGTCAGGAGAACACGGGCCAAACCTTTACTAGGAATTGAACTTCTTGCCCAAAATGGTTTTTTTTTCCTATTTGAAGGAAGAGTGACAAGCAACTTCCACCTTTTTTTTTTTATATGCACCGGTAACATATGCATTTCTTTTGTAACTCACGGATATAAGTATCAAAAATATATCTTAATTATTTATTTTTTAATTATTAAGAATGTCAGTTTCATATTTAAACTATCACCTATTAATTTGATTTTATTATATTTTTATCATGATATATGTACTACACTCTTTCTTTCATTTAAAAAAAATTGTCACATCACATTCCACATGGATAAAACATTTCACTTTAACCAAAATTAAATAAATTATTAAAATTAAATATTAAAGTATCCCAAAAACAATTAAAATATAAAATATTTTTCTTACCTCGCTCCACCACTTTCTCTCACCATACACCCCCCCCCCCCCCCCCCCCAATTTTTTACTTTTATTTTTATTTATTAAATTTCTTTTATAAAAAATTAATTTTTTTTTGCTTCATCTCCCCCCTCCCCTCCCCCCTTCAAATAATAATTTAGATATTTTTATTTTTTTAAAATAAAATTTTACCCGCCCAATCTAATCCCCCCGCTTTCAAATTTTTTCTCATTTTTATGTTAGATATATACATATGATTTTAGGAAAATATCTTTTACTTGCAGGAAGACTTTTCTTAAAATAAAATTTATATTTCAGTTATATCCGGTACGCAAGTAGGCAAAAATATTTTTCTAAAAATATTTGTACATATCTAATACAAAACAAGAAAAATATATATAAATTAAGAGCGGAGGGTTAGATGGGGTGGGTATAATTTTATTTTATTTTAATTTTTTTTAGGAAGGAGTGAAGGAGGGGGTGAAGTATGAATTTTTTTAAAATATTTTATAAAAGAAAATTTATAAAAAGGACTGGGATTGGTGGGAGCGGGGGTGCGTGAGCAAAATATTTTAAATTTTATTTTTAAAAAAATATTTTATAAAAAAGTAATTTTTTTTTTTTGGGATAGAAATGCTTTAGTCTTTAACTTTTAATTAATATTAATAATTTATTTAATTTTTGTTAAGGTGAAATATTTTATCCATGTAGCAAGGTTTTTTCAAAAACTAGAGAGAGTTGAGAGAGTGTATTTCACACACCACTAGGAGTGTTTCTCAAACTAATAAGTGATAGTTTGGGTGTGAAACTCATGCTTCCAATAGTTCAGATATGAGACTAAAAAAAAGGATAGTTTAGGTATATTTTTGACACTTATCTCTAACTTATATCTTATCTTAGTTCTTTGCAAAATAAAATAAGAAAGTTTCATTTTTTAATTATTTACAAAAATAAAAATAGAAAAATTAATAAGTTATTATATTTGTTACGATTTAAAAATATAATTAAATTGCTTTCTACCAATAACACAATTGATTGTTTTGGTCTTTGTTCTTCATACACATACAAAGTCAAAAAAATAAAGATTGAAACAAACATTCTCATCGATTTACAAATAAAAAAAATTCACCCCAGCAAAAAAGGAAGAAAAATGAGGAACACACAAAATTTTGAATTTGCTTTTAATAACTTATTGATGGAGTAGAAGCACCACTAGTTAAACACCCCAAATATCAATTGGTTGGAGGACATAATTGTTTGGCCAAAATTAAAGAAATTTATCTTTAAAAATTAATTGTGTCCCTTCCGAGAGAGATTATTGTTGAGACCAAAGTATAGAAAAAAGTAGTAAAAATAAATGATTGTTCTTCATTTTAATAGAAAAAAGCGGAAAATGACTTGTATTTAATACTGCTTTTATTTTTAATTTAAATCACTTTTTTTATGTAATTCTCTATTTTATCCTTGTAAATAATTTTAAAACGGAGTTTTTTTTGTGATTTTGCAAGAACTAAGGAGATTAGGATGCAAATTATTAAAAATTATAGAATAAAATGTAAGTAAAAAAAGCGCATACATTAGAAGTACAAATCGCAAATTACTTTTTTTTTTGTTGTTACAATGAAAAGTATTTAAAGCAATAAGATGTAGAAAATTAAAAGTGAAAAATATCTACTTATTGTCAATCTTATTAAATCAAATGTCTTATAATTTTATTCTTTATTAAAGTTTGATACATGTAGGAAGTTAATATTTAGAGAGGCAAAACATGCAAAAGATTTGCTTATATGGGAAAATACAATTAAAGAAATGGAGTTTTTGCACCTGGTAAATTTAAGTAGTATTTAGTATTTTTTTTATCGTTCCAACAAAAACAATTTTTTTAATCATATATTATAAATAATTTTAAAATATTTTGAATTATTACCTATTAGAAATTTACACTATTTATATTAACTTTTAAATATGTGAATTTCATTTTAGAAAATTTGAATATTCTATAGAAAGGGTTGAAAACTAAGTAAAAAATCAACTTATGTTGATTGTGTACTTTTATGTTCTTTCAATTCACGTGAACAGAATAATTGAAGTGTGTGTTTTGAAGGTATAGAAATAAAGCTAATTTAGCTTATTAATAGCATTAGTTTAGAATATAAAGAAGAATATGTCCTTCGAACAAAAAATTACGCAACAAAAGTACATTTTAAATTTAACAATGAACTAAATAATTAGAATTCACCAAAATTGTGGTATATACAAAATTAATTTTTTCAACATTTTTGCCAATTTTGTATAAATTTAGTAAAATGATCACGTAGTAAGTAAATTAGAAGTGTTTATAGGGAGAGCGTTTTAATTTGCTAGAAAGACTACGTAATCTCCGTGAGGTCTACGATCGTACCATTCTCAATATGGCAAGGAGTATGGTGAAAGGTAAGAATTTACCAAGAAATTTCTGGGCTGAAGCTGTTTGATGTGCAGTTTATTTGTTGAATCGTTGTCCAACAAGGAGTGTACGATATATGACACCAAATGAAGCATGGAGTAGTCAAAAGTCCGAAGTTGTACATCTCAAAATATTTGGATGTATTGCATATGCTCATGTTCCTGAACAGTTAAGAAAGAAGCTCGATGATAGATGAGAAAAGTGCATCTTCATTGGATATGATAAAAGAATCAAAACTTACAAGTTGTATAATCCTCTCTCGAAGAAGGTGATTATTGGAAATGGAGTGAAATGAAATATTACTAAAAACACAATTCATTGTAGATTAATCTAAGAGTTGGGTAGAACATATTTAGTCTAAAAGGTTTCTTCTGAGTTCTAATCTTTGCTAATTTTGCACACCTCAGATAAAAATGACCATATCTTAAAGTGAGATTTTAAGCAGGCGTTTGACTATAGATTTCAAATATTTTTCACTTTATTTGGAATTTATGGAGTTAAAGCTAAAGATGAAGTTGTGTTATATATCACACTCTGCTCCGATCATCACTATTGTGTCGCTCAATATAAAAGACCATATGCAACCAAATCAAGAACCGTTTGATTTGTTGGGAAGCTAGACATAAATAGTTTTTCTACATGTTGTGCTCTACATGACCGACATAAGACTCGACTTGTTAAATATTATGGAGGTTCAGTGAGCACCGTAATATCGTATCACTTCTCAGTGTTCATTTTTAACTCTTGTATAATCAAGCAATACTTTTGCATCAAGATTTCAGCAGGGAGTTTGGTCTTTGTATTTCAGAACTCTTTGGCATTCTAACATTCTCCAAATGTTTGCACTAACATGAAGGAAATATACAAGTTTCAGTGGAATCAAACTACTAGTTATTTAGAAACCTATAAATGCATGAAGAATACTGATCAACTTACTATATTAAGAAAATATCATGCATAATTGAAGGAACAATAACAAAAATCTTAGCAATGTCAAATACAGATTTCTCAAGTTCAATCTAGTACTGCTCTCCAGAAGTCGAACAGCGAGGAAGATTCATCATCATCAGCTGCAAGAGAGAAACTCATCAGTCAGAATTTCGAGCAACTCAACGGGTGATTTCAAGAAATATTTCATAGTAGGAAAGCTCAGAATTTGAAACTAATGCCAACTATTCAGCTGATACTTCTGGGAAACTTACCATAAACACGGACATCAAGACAGTAATTTGCCATGCTTTCTTGTTCTTCTTGAATTTCATTTGCTGAATTCTGAGCAGAAGAGCTGCAGCAGATCAATTCAATCGCCTCCAATGTACATATCTCCCCAATATCGATTGGAATTTCCTCAAGATGGATGCATTTCCTCAAAACTAACTTTTGAAGATTTGGGAAGTTATCACTACCGGCTACCCAGTTCACCAGACGTGGCTCAGCAACAAGTAGGAACTTTAGCTGACTAAACACGTCCTCATCACTTAGTGTCCACGCACGACCTTCAAACTCATTATCTCTAAGTTTAAGTACTTCAAGGTTGGGCAATGCAGCTAGACTTGCCATGTCTTCTGAAAGCAGAAGACAGCCGGATAATATTAACCTCTTAACAGATGTTAGGGAAGCGCACAAGTTTGATAAGGAGAGCAGCTTCTGACCATAGCAGACACACTTCAACGTTTCAAGTTTCTCTAAATGTACCAGATTTTTTAAATGTTCAGATGCATCATCTGATGCAGCATCGAGAATACTCAGTTTATGTATATTGGGAAGGCATGAAAAGACTTCCTCTGTACAGCTAGCAAAACATAAGTGAGAAAGTTCCTCCAGATTGCTTAGCCCCAAAACATCATCTGTTGCTCCTTCTTCTGTTTTGGTACTTCTTTTAGGCTTAGATAGATAATTGCCACTCAGTAGACGCAGACGCCTTAGCTGTGTCATGTTCCAGATATCCCGAGGCAGAACCAAAGTTTTGTACATATAATACAGTTCCGGCTGTTGAAATACCAAGGTTTGCAGATTATAAAGATGAGACACTGATGCGGGGAGATCACCATTTGATCGAATCCAAAGGTACCTTAGATGAATTAGTTGTGTAATCTCAGCTGGAAATGAAGGAAACATATGAGAAAAAATTGCCAACACTCTGATAAGTTTGAAGCTCACGAATAAGTAAATTTTCCTATGAGGCGGAGCAGAGATTAACAGTTTACCCCAGAAAAACATCGATCGAGCAACATGAGATGACAACTCACTAGAATCATTTAGAGAAATGTTGGAAAGAAAACTGAAGCCACGACCCTCATTCCTTTGTGCAAGGAAGTTTGAGACATATCGAGCTGATGTTACATGCAGGAACTTCTCTTTGTGAGCTTCTCTTAAGCTCAAGTCCCTCAACAAATCATGTACGCCACAACTTCTGATCTCACCATTGAACCTCCTCTTTCTAATCATTATTAGATTTCTACTAATAAGATCCTCCAAACACTCTTCTGCAACTTTTTCCAAGCTCTTGAGCCTTTCAGCTTTTAGAAACCCTTCAGCAACCCAAACATGGATCAGTGTCCGAGCTTTTATTTCAAAGTCCTCAGGGAAAGCCCCCATAGAGAGGAAGCATGGCTTGAGGTGGTTCGGTAGGTAATTGTAACTCATACCAAGCACACCTAGGCATTCATCAGGATCGTTCGCAACAACTGAACTCACAGTCTTGTCAACAATAATCCAACTTTCTCTTCTCCTAGCAATCTTAGAAAGATACCCTGCAACCACCAGAATTGCCAAAGGAAGTCCACCACATCTTTCTGCTATTTGCTTCCCGATATCCTCTAACTCAGAAGGACAAAGATCATTTGCCCCAAATACCTTAATGGAGAGTAATTTCCAACTATCATCTAAACCTAATACCCCCATCTCATGCAAAGGGCTATCGGAATTAGCATAAGCAGCCACATCCTTAAGCCTACTCGTTAATATGATTCGACTCCCATTGCCGTCATCTGGAAAACATCTTGTTATACTGTCCCAAACTTTAGTACTCCAAATATCATCAATGACAATAAGATATCTTCGATCCTTTAGTTTTCTATATAATGACTCCGCTAACTGATCCTTAGTTTTCTCTACAAGCTTATCTGTCGTCATACCTGGAATGCAACGGACTAGACTCAACAACAACCTCCTCATTCCATACTCTCGAGTTACTGTACCCCATGCATGAACGTCAAAGCGAGACCTAACTCGAGGATAATCATAAGCTTTTTTAGCAAGTGTCGTTTTGCCAATGCCACCCATACCTGTAAGGGTTGATCTCACATATGGCCATTATTAGGGGGTAAAATTAGATTACTCTAATGAGAAAAAGTTTGGTGACTTTAATGTTATAGTAGGTAAAGTTTAATGATCATACATCAAATTAACCCAACCTGTAATTGCGATGACTTCTCGCTCAGATGAGGACCCAAATAGCCTTTCTATGATCTTCTCCAAATCATCATCAAGACCCACAACATCGTTCTCCACATTTGCATTAAAACTAGGTCTAGATGGACTTCCAAGCCTCGTCTCGAAATGATCTTCAGCAGGTTCAATGTCATGACCATGGCTTGTGCAAGTCTCAAGACTCAGCACCAACTCTTTCCTTAGTAACTCAATCTTCTGTACTACTGGTACTAAACTTCCTACTAAATCTTCATTTCCCCTTTGATGAATCTCCTCACAAATCTTTAGTTCAATAATATTCTCAGCTTCATTGAGTGCATCTCTAAACTTTCCAACCAAAACAGTGACATTTTCTTGGTGATAACTACTCTTGCTACTATCATCAAGAAAGGCTTTGAAATATTCAATAGATGCAGCTAAAGATTGAATTTTTAGGTCAGAAAACAAACCTGGGATTCTGGTATTGAGTTGCTCTAGAGTTTGAGCAAGAGAAACAACAGAAACATAAGCCATCAATCAGTCTCACCAATTGAAGAACAAGAAACCTGTTTTACCTTTGAAAAAAAAAATTGAATTCCCAAATAGAAAATGGAGAACACTTCAATGCTGAAAAGGGATAATGTAGGAAATTATTAGCTAGTAGTGTGAAAATTGAAGCTTAGATAAATAATGGGGCATGGGACAGCTATGATTGAAGTGAACTGGTCCTTTTCAAGACTAATCTAATTGCAATAATCCTAGATAGTTTTTTTCAATTAATAAAGATATACATATCAAAAACATATTTAAATTATTATCTTTTTTTTGAGTTTCATATTTAAATTATTGGACTGTGAGTTTCATACCTAAACTATCAGTTATTAGTTTGAAAAACACACTCTCAATAGTTTAAGTATGAAACTCAAAAAAAGATAATAGTCCAGTGTTTTTAACTTTTATCTCTAAATTGAATTCTTCCTATTGTAAGACGACCTTTGATGCCAAAATGCCCTCCACTTCATATTACAAACTTAAACAGTGATGTGTTTGAATTTTGTATCTTTTACTTGTAGTACCACACATCTTATTATCCCTCATTTTTGAACTTCTAACAAACATCATTTACTTAAGTCGAGATCGATCATTGTCTTTTATATAAAGTATATATATGCAGATTGAAGAAAGAGAGCACTTTCAGAGTTAAAACAAGATACTCAGTAGTGAAAGAGAATTCAAAGAAGGAAAATGTAAAGGACAAGAAACAAATTTTGTCATATAAATAACCTTTGAAGTCCTGATGTTGCAACACAATTTTGAATGAATAAATAAAATACACTAGAAACATTAAGGGTACTATAAGTTACAACATTGCATCCATCTCAATGGGGTAATATGAAATTCGTATACATCAAGCAGAGTTTCTATCTGGGGATAAAACCTAAAGCAAGGAGCAAATTTTGATTTAGTGTCTCTTGTTTGATCTTGGATCCACGAGGAACTTTTACATGGCTAAATTCTGCACAAAATAACGTAAACATCACATGGACAAACAACAAGCACACACCCAAGTTTGGATGAAAAACATGATAGATTACACAGCTACAGAGCATCTTCAACTCATTATGCATGGTTGATTACATCGTACTTCAATGACCTTCGGGCTAGTTATTTGCTTTGCATGCAAAACTTGAGTTTTTTCCTAGCAATTGATGCCACAAGCCTGAACATCTGGTCCAGTAACTCTTGTTGTGAAGGGATCAATCCGCACCCATAACAAAGAGAAAATGGAGGCCAAAAGAATAGACCACACGACCACAATAGTGGGTGTCCGATTCTGACGACCCATGAGACCTTTGAGGAAGGGGTAAAGGTGAACAATCACCCAGAAAGCAAAGAATAATTTACCAAAGAGGGGACCCCATGACTGGTAACCACTGTTGATGGCGTATGAGATGCCTGCCACAACTCCTACCAGGTTTACAATGAGGAGAGTAGTGGGGGGTATAAGAAGAGTTGTCCATTTGAACAAGTAGAGTTCAGCAAAGTCCCCATCTTCATCTGATGCCTTGGATGTGACAGTAAAGTTAGTATCAATACCAGCAAGCACTTTGAGCAACCCTTGGAAGACGGCAAACAGGTGAGCTGACACACCACCAATGACCCAAAACTGTTCATTTCTCCACCATTCATCAATTCCAACACCACTCCATCTCATCTCCAGAATACCAGTAGCGAAAATGGAAAGAAAGAGGGATATAAACCAGATGCTAGCAAGGTTACTAATCTGCAAAAGAAGAATTATGATATCATAAATCCTGTGAAATGATATCTTAGCAAATGTATGATAAAGCAACTTTAGAAAGTATGAGCAGTTTAAGGCCAAGTATAGTAACTATGAGCAGTTTAAGGCCAACTGACAAGTGAACTCAAATAAAATAGGGGGATCATAGGTGTAGCTAATACAATACTCCCTCTGTTTCATTTTATGTGAAGGTGTTTACTTTTTTATCATATAAGACTGTGAAAGTGTTTGACTGGGCCCTGAGCTTAAGAAAGAAAGACTTTGACTTTTGGAACTTGTGGTCTTAAACATCCCATAACATTTCTGTGGTTATAGAATTGTGTTATTAATGGGAAAATGAAAAGTTTAAAGTTAAATTGTTTCTAGATATAGAAAAGTATCATTTTTTCCTCAAGAGAGGGAAAAAGTATCACATAAACAGTAGTAGTATTAAATAACCTCGGATTATGCGAAAGAAGCCAAGATATAACAAGCATGCAAAGAAGTTGACATGAATTTATAGATCCACAACTAACCTGAGGGATAATGAATTTCCCAGTAAGTAGACAGATAGCTGGAAGTGTGCAGTATATAAGAAGTGGAATGGCAGTGATTGGATAAATGGTGGTGTTGACATAAGCAAATCTCTCCAGCCACTTCAACCGTCCACTGTATCCATACCATATAGGACAATGCCTACTGAAAAGAATTTCCACCGACCCTAAAGCCCATCGAAGCACTTGGTTCAGACGATCTGAAAGATTAATAGGAGCTGACCCTTTGAACGCGGGTCTCTTGGGCATACAGTATATAGATCGCCAACCACGGGCATGCATCTTAAATCCAGTAAGAATATCCTCTGTGACAGAACCATAGATCCATCCAATCTGCACATACACTACGAAATTTTAAGAATTCAAACACACAACAGTAACAACAATCATGGTCCAGTTAGAGTCTACAATAAGTAGTACCACAAAGAAATTCTTGTGTTTACAATGTACTAAAACCGATGCATCTGGGAATTTAGTGATGTAGAAGTAGCTTGTCATCATTTTCTTTAAGGGTTATGCTGCAACTGATGGCTATAAATATGCAGCATGTTCAGTTCCAGTAATCGATTTACTATATTATGCAAGAAGTTAATATTCATTGTAGGGTAGACAAACTTTTTCTTTCTTCTTTATTTGATAAAGCAGAAAGACAAGTTCTTCTCATTTTCGTTTCACCAGATTGAAGGAAATAGAATATTATTTTCGGTACAACACTAGACACTGGATCTCTTTTTGGTTTAATTTTTCTGTCAGAAGGTCAAACACTATGTAATAAGTCACATTAGTTTCAGTTAATACAGTTCCCCTGGCAATGATTGTCCATCTACAATTCCCTACTCATCCTAGAACTTTTTAAATAGTGAGCTTAATTCACACCACTTACAGGCTCTTCCCTACCTATCCTAGATTTTGGTGGGGTGGGGATTTAGAACACAACATTACCTCAGTTCCCCATTCTGATTTATCTTCATAACCACAACTGATAACATGAATAGCCTCTTTCAAAAGGGTCTCCGGGGTAGCCGATTGAGGAACACCGCCATTCTCCATGAGTGTTGAAGCAACAAAAACAGCCGATTGTCCAAATCTCTTCTCCAGGCTCATTTGTGACATGAGAAGTGACTTCTCATCATCAAATCCAGCACCTGATTTCATGATTGAAAGAGAGGGAGAGGAGAGAGAGTGTGTGAGAAGTTAGCAAAAACTTCAAGAATATATTGAACAACCACATTAACTTATGGGATTTCAAGCATAAAGAAATAGGGTAATCCTGTAACATATGAGTGCACAAGAAGCATAAAGAGGACAAAAGTATACTTCAATTCTCAAACTTGATAAAAGTAGTGTATATATGCCTGGGATGAGTTGCTTTCCTTGCTTATAACTTTAGCATGCTAATCAAGAAGCAATTAAAAGCCCAACATATAAAATTCATGCCTACAATTAAGTTTGTTTTTTCTGTTTTCTTAGTAAATTACTCCCCCATTTCAATTTGTTTGCCTTACTTTCTTTTTTAGTTGTTTCAAAAGAATCTCTCTTTCCTTTTTTGGCAACTCTATAATTCTAACTTCCACATGACATGTTTAAGACCACAAGATTAAAGAGTATTTTGGTACACTCTACCTATCTTTAGTTTAAAACCACAAGACTCAAAAGTCATTCTTTACTTTGTTAAAATTTGTCCCAAGTCAAAACTAGACAAACAAATTGAACCAGGGAAGTAAGAAAAAGTAGTGAGCGCAAGCAACAGAAGGCACACTAGTGTACACATACCTAGAAATAGAATACTTCTTGCAGTTTGTGTGTCAATCAGTAGTTACAAATTTTACAAAACCATACTGAACAAGCTAATAAATAAAGTGAGGTAATGAGGGAGAATTCCTATAGCAATCATATGGATTGGAGCACAATAGGTTGAGCGATTTTCTACAAGCTAAACAGCATAAAGAATTTCCATGTGCGTCTCCTCTTTTCAACATGTCTGAAGTCTGAACTTAGGTCCATTTTAAAAGGTTCGGGAGAAACTTCAAACCATAGCAATATTTCTGTTTGCAAGGGCAGGTCTAGCACAATCCAGACTTAGAAATGACATTATTATATGTGACAGTTCACAAGTTCAATTTTTTTGACTTCCATCATTGGATGATGGCAAACCTGATTCCAGAAGGCCGGCGAACACACACGGTTCACTCTTAAGAAAGCAAAAGAATATAGGACAAAATTCTCATTGTTGAACAACCATTACTTGGTGTGTTCCGGGTACTCTACAAGTACTACTCACTAAAGGTAGGGGTTATCTTCTATTTTCCAGTTCAGAAGTAATTTCGTGAAAAAAATTTGAGGTAATCAGAAGAATGAACTATAAGGTAGATAAGTCTAAATGATGGAGAAGGATGTGACTGTCTACTGATGTTGAAAAGTATCAGTATAGAAATCCATGGGACATTTAGCAACTTGCAATTTTTCCTTTTTTTTCCTGATGCAACAGCTTCGCCAATTAACTTACTAAAAATGGAGTTGCTGAGTAAGGTGTGGTAGTATAAGCATAACATGAACTGAAAAGATTTATTAATTTGAACTATACCTTCAACTCCCTCCTCTATATCCTCCAGATTGAAAATTGGCACAGTGGGATCAACATTCTTGCAAGATTTCTTCTTGTCTGAGCCTTTTTTACTTGATTTAGAACCCTTCTTTCTTGATCCACCGAAGCAGGAAGAGAGGAACCCTGCTTTCTTATGCTTTGGCTTAATTGGAGGTTCATAGCCATATAAGGCTGTTCTATTAAAGACACATCCAGTACCCACATACACTGGGCCTTGAATTCCATCCAAACCTCTCAAGTTTATCTGGTTCAACAACAACAAAAAAAAAAGATTTCACACCAAGATCCACATGAAATAATCTCAGTATAAAAGCGCATGAACTGCATAAAACACTATTCTAGCCTCCGACTGAGTATAAGTCAGTCACTGTTACTGAAGTTCAAACTTACATCGAAAAAAACTGTATTCCTGTTGGCATATCGATCGTTCCTATCAATACCATCGAATCTCTGTGGGAATTGAACATAGCAGACATATTTTCCAAGGTTAGGATCCATCAAAAAGCACATTGCTTCTCTCAATGCCTTGCTGTTGTTTATGTAGTGATCACAATCAAGATTCAACATAAAGGGTCCATTAGTAAGAACCGCTGACACACGAACCTGCACGATCATTGCATATGATAAAGATGTCCGATTTAAGTCAAGATTTGTGTGTGTGTGGTGGGGGAGTGGGGGAGGGGGGGATAAACAACTCCAATATCCAATATCCAATATTTAACAACTTACCAGTGCATTCATGGCACCAGCCTTTTTGTGATGTTGGAAGCCAGGACGCTTCTCACGAGAAACATACACTAGTCGTGGCAACTCATTGCCATCACTGTCAAGTCCTCCACTTTGTCCCAAGAAAACCTGTAAGCAACAGAGACAATAGAGTTACTCCCAGAACAGAAAATACCCTGACAAAAGTTGGAATTTTCATAGAAAAGCTAATCGTAAGTACGCAAGACCAATGTCAAACTCGTGGACTAAAGTAAGATCCAATCCTCAATACCTGCAAGTTAGAGTAATTGAACAACACTGATATCATTTGTTCTAAAAATCACATCCAACAAAGAATAACTAAAAGTTACCTGAATCATCCCAGGATGATCCCTGGTGTTATTTCCAGGCCATGGTGTACCATCTTGCATAATCCATCCTTCTTCAGGGACCTTTTGAGCTTTTGCGACGAGGGCATTGATGCGAATTTTGAACTCTTCATACTCCCTCTGTATTATGATTCCAAGAAACATTATGAGCACACGACAAAAAGAAAACAACAAAAGGTAGTGCAAACACTAAAACTGACCTTCATTGCCCTACGATCTTTTACAAATGATGTTTGAACTTTATCCTTCAAGTAGTCAACCTTCTGAGAGAAGTACCACTCTGGAGCTCGTGGCTCTATGCTGTACTTCTTAGAGAAAGGAACCCATTTCCTTGCAAACTCTGCTGTTTCAGATAGGGCTTCAAACGTCAACATGGCAGCACCATCATCAGACACATAACAGGACACCTTATCAACAGGATAGTCAACTGCAAGAATGGACAGGACAGTATTTGCTGTAACAAGAGGAGGCTCCTTCAAAGGATCCACAGTACTAACAAATATGTCAACAGCAGCTAATTGTGATGGCTCTCCTTCACGATCATACCTACCGTACATCATGATTAAAAGTGAGTATAAGAGATAAAAATGGAAATGAGCAAAACAAAATGGAAAAGAAAAGAACGAAGAGAAAAAGATCAAGCTCTAACCTAAGCGCAAGCCTATCAAGATAGGTCTCACGGTTGACTGGAAGCCACTTGGGGAACTGATCCAAAATCCAAGATACTGCAAACCAAATCTCGCATATCACAGATAACAACCATAACGGAATTGCATTGGGCACTGGATTCATTATTCGGTAGTGCAAGAAAATACAAAGAATGACAAGCCGGAGGACAATAACCATCCTGTAAGGGTTTATCCTAGACGAGGGAATAGACACCTTCCTTGAAAGAGGTTGTCTAGCCTCATCATTTCTGCACCAACAAAGATGTACCATTAGAGGAAACTCGTTCTATATTCAAGGACAGCACAAAATTTGAATGCTTCAACAACCACTTCAACATTCCATCAGAATGCTGATTCAGCACATATCACGAATACAGAATATTCTGTTTTCTTCTCCTTTTTTTTCTTTGTAATAGGAAGATATCAGAGATGATCTACCAAAACAGCCACTCAGAAACCAGAAAATAAATAACATAGCCAGCAGAAGAAAAAACACTCACAGTAAAGAGTCATCCACCAGAATATCAGTACTAGCATCAATATCTCCAGCTCCTCGTTCTGAAGGAGGATGGCTAGTGGTCATCGGCACAACATTCTTATCCTGCTTCATTTTCCAGCCATCAACTCTTTCTTTCCAAGCAACATTGCCAAGTCCAGGGGATCCAAACTCCCGTACTGGATCCACGACCCTGATGTTAGCTGCCAAAATAAGTAAAGTAAAGCCTCAAATATCTAGAATCAGAGATGAGGAAGAGATAATTATGTAAACACTTGTAGAACAACCAGGAACATACGTGATTGGTTAGCATCTGTTGAATACGTGAGTGGATGGATGTGTTTTGCACCACCAGCAGGTCCGGGAGATGCCATTGAATAGCGTTCAGGTGATGCAGCAGACAGTTCCCCAGAAACCTAGAGGTAAGACATCAACAAGCAATCAGTCACTCATTCAATTACTTATACCAGGCAAGACAGTCAAGGAAAGGGGGAAGATAATAACATGAAAAACTAGCAACTGTGAATCGTACATCTGTTCCATTTGTAAGCAGAGGAATATGATTGTGGGAGACCTCTTTATCATACTTTGGAGCACCAGTCTCCTCACCCCGCCCGTAAGTTGCGTGCCAGCTCAACACACGGTCAGCCACTTTTTGCTTCTCATTCAGATTTTCAGAAGAGTAATTTAGATCACTGGCACCATCATCAGCATCACCATCTTCTACACTTTCACCACTAATAGCAGGACTTCCTGTTAAAATCAAATAATACAGCACACATTGAGATCTCAAATCGGAATTGTCTAGGACTTAATCGAGTTAACTGCCATTCAAATTTTTCAGTAGATTAGGAAGATGCATATCCCTTTTTTCTTCTCTTTTAGTGTGTTCTTTGTTGCTTGGTATGGTAAGTTAACTTCATGCATAATCTCTTGATGGTAAACAATTGTTTTAGCAAAGCCATTTTATCATCTTATATAAAAAAGTTTCCACTCAGCATATACAATCATGCACCAGACTCAAAAACTAAAGGTCTCTTACTTCTCTTGGCCAACAAGTCCTGAATGATCTATTAGCTATTCAACTCAATTGCTCAATCAGAATCATACATACCTTTATGTCTCTTGTATCTGGTCTTGCACTGTGGGCAAGATTGATTCCCGTCCTTCCTCTCATATTCATAGCATGGCCTACAAACAGGGAAGGCACAGACATCGCAAGCAACAAATGGCTCGCCATTCACAGTAGAGCCAACACCATCACCACAGATCTGACAGACTTGACCACCTAAGGTCTTCAAGGACTTTCCCTATGCAATAAAATCAGCACAATAAGAAACTTCCTCATTTATATATAAGCTTGCTAAATTATCATTCAAGCTTGAATCTCATATCATACAAGATCGACAAACTACTTCTACTCACACTTAGTAGAACAATTCTAAATTAAGCTTCACGTCAAAGATCTAAACATTCTAAAACCTTCTGAATTTCAATAGGAACAACAGCAAAACATTAAAGTTCAGTTCTTGACAAATTACTACAAACATTTCAACCTGATACTGACATAGAGTACAATGTAATGGAACACCAGAGACAAATTAACTGCCCAAAATACCAAACCCATATTGAAAACTACAAGAAATGATATCATCACACCAATCTGAACAACAATTGTGCAAAAACAAGGTAAAGGTCGAGTCTTTATTTGTTACTTTCATGAACTAACCTTAACATCACCTTCTGGATCCATTGTCAGTCTACTTGGATGTAAACAATGGATTTATAGCAGCCTCAGCCCGATTGGTCGCCAACCAACATGCCCAAATTACAGATCAGATCTATAAAATTAAAAGTAAAAACAATCTATTTAGCTCCTTGTTCAGTTAGAAAGAGAATTCATTCAAGAAGAACAATCACAAGCATTTTGATTAAAGTAAAACCCCAGTCAAAACTAACTCATCCTACTGAAAACCCCACAAATCAAAACCTATCCTTGTTCTTATCTCATCAAATTTGCCTCATCAGAAAGTGAAAATTCATCAACATTTCCCAAAAAAAAAGAGAAGGGAAACGGTACCTCAAGATCCGATAAATCAAGAAACCCAACCCCAGATCCTTGGATCCACTATATAAAATCAGATAAAAAAGAGAGAGACCCAGAAGCCAAAATATCAAGAAAATGAAAGATCAGCACAGCAATGCCGAAAACACTCTCTCTCTCTCTCTGTTTTCTTTGGGTGCTAATAAATATACAGCTAGCTATATTTGAAAGGGGTATTGGAGTGTAGACTGTGCGTATTAGCTGTTAGTATGTCGTGTCTGAAGAAAAATACTCACATTTTGGTAATAATTAATAAATGGCTAGTTGGCTTAAGCTTTAGATGAGACGAAAGCGACATAAGAGCTGCCTGTCCAAGTGTGACTGACTGAGAATGAGTGAAGCTTTAGTTTTAGAGAGAGAAAAATCACTCCACCGACAGCTCTAGAGAGAGAGAAAAATGGGGTTGGTTGGTTTACTCAGATCTCCAATTATTTCCATTTTATTTAATTTAATTTCACCAATTTTTTAAAGTTTTTCTTTGATCATTCAACTACTTCCTTTCTCTGTTTTTGTTGTTTACTTTTCTGTGTCGGTGGATTGAAAGTGGAATTGGAGTAGAAGATGATGATGAAGTAAAGGCTGCTTACATTGTGTTTGGATGGTTCTTACTTGTTGTAAATACGAGGTTTATTTTAGTTAAATTTTAATGTATCTTATTGCTAAAATTTATGTTTGATAATGATGAAAAATCTATTTTATTTACTTTGATGTAATTACGTCATTGTTATATTAAAATTTATGTTTGGTAATGAGAAAAAATTTCAATTTATCTAACGATGATTTGTGAGTACGTCATTAGCTTCTTTTTATTTTTTTATTTTATCTCTATTTATTATTTAATAATTTTATTTTATTTTTTATTATACTTTTTTTATAATAAACTTACTTTTATTCTAATTTTTGTATTGTTTTTTACATTATTGATGTGTGAGATTATATAATAATAAAAAATAATATAATCTATTAAAATATTATATTATGATATAATATAACACAATACAATACATTATTAAATAATATTTAGCAATCATCCCAGCAAAGTGTTACAGAAAAATCAAATCTATTACTATTCAAATTTTATGAACGTTTACTCATAACTTTGCAAAATTATATCAATATTTTAAGATCCGTGCAATTTATCTTTTCTATAAGAGATTAATAAATTTACTATCAATTCATAATGTTTAGCATGTAGAAATTTTGTGAATGTTTAATTCCTTCATTTTTATTGTATATGATGTTAGATCATATACAACATTAAAGATGTTAATTTAAAGGAAAAAATGATGAATTTACCTCCAAACTATTGAAAATGATATATATATATATATATATATATATATATATATATATATATATATATATATATATATACTTTGTTATACTATTGGTATACCAATACCCCTGTCATCCAAGAAGTGGAACTTTTATGCCCTTGACACTAATGTACTGACAAGTGAAAACATGTGTCCTCATCTTGTCCATTTACTCATTTTCCATTTAAAAATAACCCATAAAACAAAAGGATTCAATTTTTTTAAAAAAAAATACCCACCCAAATAATCTCACCCCATTCATAATAGACCCACCAAATCACCCACAAATTCTCTCTACTCCTCCAACTCAAATGTCTAGAGGTAGCCACACCCAAACGAGCCGCTAAAAGCTGAACAAGTAGTCCCATAGTCATAGCCCAAAAGAGTAGCCATAACAGAGAATACCCAGTGATAGGCCTTGCTTGAAGATCTCCTTCAAGATTTTCCGGATCCAAAAAGGCTATACTCGTCAAGAAACCCAGGCCAGTAAAAGCCCATAGCTTTTTCTAGGAATAAGGAGGAACTTTGGTGAAATCTTCATGGTCGGGTTCTTCGTCGACTCCGATAATATGGACTTTGTCGGAGTATTCATAAGTTGATTCTTCCTCATTGGAATCGAGTAATCGCTGGTGTTGTTCATCACCAGTTGGATGAGTAGAGTGAATTTGGGGTGATTTGGTGGGTCTATTATGAATGAGGTGGGTTATTTGGGTGAGTATTTTTTTTAATTTGGATCCTTTTGTTTTATGGGTTATTTTTAAATAGGAAATGGGTAAATGGACAAGATGAGGACACATGTAACCACTTGTCCGTCCGTTAGTGTCAAGGGCATAAAAGTTAACGGTAGGGACATTGGTGTACCAATAGTATAACAGAGGGTATCTACATACCATTTTTAATAATTTTCAATAATTTGAGGGTAAATTCGTCCTTTATGCTATTTGTAGTAGATCAAAATGTGATATACACCGAAAAAATATTTTTATTTTAATTCCATGAATTATAATTGCAGTTCTTACCATTTAAGTCAAATTTGAGATAAATTGTAATGGTTATAGTGTGATTGCATGTTGTTATTAAATTTCTTTTCAAGATGATTTACAATGATTACTATATATAGCAATGGCAAAAAGATATTGATTATTGTTTTTGTGCTAGGGATACGTTAGAGACTCAACAACATCTTTTTGTAGATTGCACTTGGATTGTAGAGGTTTGCGGAGCACTGAGTAGATGGTCTGGCATCCCAATCTCAACCAAAAGAGTACAGGAATGCATGCGCTGGATTAAGAGCAGACAATGGAGATAATTTCGCAAGGAGCTAGCAGCAGTAATATATGGTGCCTTGATCTATTATTCATGGCAAGCAAGAAACAAAAGAGTGTACAGGGGTTTGAATATTGATATAGGGTTTATAACGATACAAATACAGAAGGAAATTCGATAAAGGATAAGGATGATCGCAGGATCTAGAATAGCAAGAAGATGTCAAGCTTTGATACAGAGCATTTGTAATTAGTATAGGTTTTGTTTTGTTCTTTTTGGCAAATATGCTGGAGATCTAGATTGAAGCTGAATAATCTTTCTAGAAGGGATTCAGATCACTAGATACTTTTAGATTGTAAAAAATGATGAGTTGCTTTGGTTGGCCTTATAATATTCACAGTCAAATGCTTCAAATATGAATCAACTCATATTATCTATTATAAAAAATGGATAACATATGGATATCCACCAATTGCACTCTCCTTAATATATGTAAGGGTGTAGGATGCTCTAAAGAAATATTAAGGGTGTATTTGGTATGAAGAAAGATATTTTTCAATTTTTTCATATTTAATTGGCTTAAATATTTTGACAAATATTTTTCAAATGAAATTATTTTCTTTTAATTTTTTAAAAAGTGAGTTCCACACATAAAATAAAGGCGGGAAAAAAATCAAAACTTTCATTAAAACTCACCATCTGAAATGAGTTCAGACATGAGATCCAAATTCTGACTCTGACTCCAACTCCCAGCTTAATCCAAGACCCGAATGTGCACAGCATAATAAACAGGTACACCCTTGGCAGCAGCGAACCACCCAATACTCCTGATCAAGCTGGTTAGGTTTGACCTCTCGGCCTCGATTCAGGACCATTCATTTTTTTAAGAAAAAAATTTAGAAAAAACATGAAAATATTTTTCTTTCATACCAAACACACCCTAGAAGAAAAAAAGAATATGAAATAATCTTATAATCGAAGTACATATTTCTCTACATAATAGGGCACAATGGATATCTCACGACCCCAAACCGGATCGTGAGTGGCACCTACACTCCGATGGGAGAATTAAAACTATACCCCAGACTAGTTATAATACAAAAGTAGGCATAAAAGATACAAAAATGGTTTTTATATAAGTTTTAAGCTGAGTTTCGATAAACTCGGGAAATAAATTCAAACACAAGCATAATATGGTCAAAACATGCGGAAATCAACCCCCTAGAACCTTAGTCATTGTACCAAAACTACTACATAATAAGTCTAAGAGTAAGGGGATACAACCCAAAAAATTAGTTCTAAAATAAAGTCTAAAAGGTCTAAGTTCGATTTGACTAAGATCCTAGAAAAATCCACGGCAGCCTGAAGGAGTTGGCTCACCCTTGAATTCGAACGATCACTGGTCTCATAGCTGAGTTCTGTCAGCAGCCGCTTAAAGATGCCCTTTACTCAATAATGAAAAAGTAAGTGCAGTATCAGTACACATAAATAATCATGTACTTGTAGGATCACGCGGCCAACCCAGTAAGTGAAACATGCACAAGTAACTACAACATAGTAAAAACAGACATATATGGACACAAATTACCAATTATCATTCCATAAGCATTATACAGTTTTACAGTGTCAATCTCAATATAATAGTCTACAATAGTCCTCTCATGGGAAACATACTCATACTGTTAGTTTGTACCGGCGTTGTACCTGATCTAATATATGTCGAAATGTGATACCTGATCCAATATGTGTTAAAAATATGACACCCGATTCAATATGTGTCAGAACGTGACACCCGATCTAATGTTACAATCACATTCACAATTATAATCCACAACAACTAGTTCACATAGTTGCACAATCAAGTAACAGGTTCATTGCATGCAATTGATCACAATAGTCAATTCATTAAGTCTATTACATTTTTTCCTAGTCTCATGCATGCAGGCAATACTATCAATTATAGTTTAACAGGTACACATAACACAAATAGGAAATAAACCATCACCTACCTCAAAATCAAGCCTTGGAACTCTAAAGAACCGAAGCTTTCCCTTTACGAAGTCTCTTGGCTTGTTCTTGGTATAAACTCCAACAACAAATAGAAGAATCAATGAACCGTTTGTCTACAATTTTCGGGTTATATCAAAATCATAACCTTTGGTCACTTTCATGATCATCTCCCCCCAACTAGGGCTTTTCCCACTATTAAATTCAGACCAAGAAACTTTTCCTAAGATATTTACCATGGATTCTAGGTTTTAAGAATCAAAATACAACTTAGGCGAGCGATTAACTTACCTTTAGCATGGAAATTGGTGGAAAACTGAAGGAATATCATCCTAGGTCGCTTTTCGTCTCACAAGAATGAAATGGGAGAAATAAAAATAATTTTGGGTCTTTTCCCCATTTAAATTCGCAACTGTCCCACCATGGCTTCACTTACCCCGCCATGGCAAAAATAATTACGCCATAGTGGGTTGTATGGAGATAAGAACTCATGATTTGCATCCCAAACCTCCATTTCGCAACACATCCTAAAACCATGACGTTCTAAAATCAACCCTAAATGCCAAAATCAATTACGGGAGTTTTACTTATCTGAATTCGATTCTGTAAAATCGTATAGACTCCTTAATATCTGGCTAACAACCCAAGATATCAAACTCATAATTTAATCACCCATCCATTATCGAATTACCCCAGACTTCACCTGACTCCATTTTCGTCCAAGTCTAACATAGGCTCAAATTTTCCAAGTTACTACTCATAAATATTTTTGCTCAAATTTCTTCTCTATTGGCTTATCCATAACGACAAGAATAGATCGTTACAGGATAATATGTGTATGGGTAATACGAATATCCATATTATCCAATGATTTACCTATTTTTATTCATATTAAATATGAATCGGGCCAAATAGTTTATCCATTTTTGAATGACTCATTTTTTACCAATTCATATTCGACTCGATCTACTCGTTTGTGTGATTGTATCATTTTTTATTTTGGAAGAATCTGATTTTTATGTATTGGTGTATTGTGGTACAAGTGACTACAATCACTTTATTTGTAAATGCAATATCTCGTTATTACAATCACAATCTTCTTCAAGGAGATGTTTGTGCTTTCTCTTAGCCACCCCATTTTGTTGAGGGGTATGAATATAATTTCTATAGTGAATGATCCCCAAATCTTTAAATAAATTTTGTATATGACTACTAATGAACTCTCCCCCATTACTTGTCCTAACACCTTTAAATGTGGTATTAAATTGAATAACCAACATTCTAAAAAATTACTTAAAAGTTAACAACACGTCACTTTTGAATTTCAACAAGAAAATCCACACAATTCTAGAATAGTCATAAACAATGGTAAGAAAAAACTTATTTCCATCAAATGTTTGTGTATTATAAGGACCCCATACATCCAAATGCAACAAAGTAAATACTTCAGTAGATCTATTATTACTGCTAGAGAAAGGAGGTTTAGTATGTCTAGCTAGTGAACAGATTTCATAGTTACTCAAAGTTGATTTACAAGCATCAACAGTATAGCCAAGCATGTCTTTTATTGACACTATCGAGGCGTGTGTCAATCTTCTATTACATAGAATGATATTTTCCTTGTCACCATGTGCACTAAGACTCTTAACATTTCCATTGTTTCTACCTTAATATTTAGAAGAACTTTGCTGAACAAAAAGATAAAGGGCATCCTCCTCCTTACTAATTCCCTTCAGTTTACCATTGGAAAAGTCCTGAAATAGACAAAATCTAGGATAAAAAGATACAAAATAATTTAGTTCTTCGGTAACCTTTGATACAAACAAAACGTTATAGTAAAAGTCTGGTACAAATAAAACATCATGCAACTCTCATGTGTCTGTAAGTTTATAACATCTGATGTGAGTTACCAAAGTCACACCTCTATTTGGTAAATATATCTCCATGGTTTGATCAGTCTTAATATCTTTCACATCATGTAAAACATCTAATTTGGATGCTATGTGGCTAGTTGCACCACTATCCATTGGTGGAGGAAATGTCACCACTAAGTATTTTCAGAATTTGGCCATGCTCTTCACCAGTTACTTGAGGAGCTTTTGGTAGATCTTTTGGAATCAAGTGATCAATGCTTGTGTCTCTTTGTCATGAGTGCATTGATGGGGATGAGTTGTCAGCTTGCATATTATAAGCAGTGTTGTCAGATTCCTTCTTCTTGAATTTCCAATTAAGTGGATAACCATGGAGCCTGTAACAATCATCTGTTACATGGCCTTGTAGCTTGCAATAGTCACTTTTTATCCTAATTCTTCTTACCTTTAGGATAGTTTTGTGAGATGGTGCCTTTATTATAACGATCGGGCATTTTTTTCCTACTGCTTGACCATCAAAATCAACATTACCATCTCCATTCATAGATTGATAATTCATTCATTTCGCTGCCATTAGGACAACCAAATTTGTATCCTCACCACACATTGACGAATATGCTTTAAATCTCTAACTCTCCCTCTCAACAAGCATAACATATGTCTTGTTGATGTTAGGGGTAGGTTCAACCATCAGAATTTGACTTCTCGATTAATCATTGATTTTGTTCAAGTTCATTAAAAATTGCATCAGCTTTTATCTCTTCATATGTAAAGAGAATTTCTTAGAAGTAGGGATGTGACAAGGTGGAGGTATAATACTAGCAAATTCATCCCATAAATTCCATAGCTTAAAAAATCGCTAAAAAGGCTATCATTACCTTGCATAGCTTTATGTAATTGATATATCCGTGAAGCATTTACCTTATCAAAATGTTCTCAAAGATCTTCTCAAACTACTTTTGCACTCTTTGCATAGACGATGCCTGTGCAAGTCTTGAGTAGCAGAGCTCATGATCCATCCCTGAGCAATTGCATTGCACCGATTCTATTGATGCCCTAATTCGACTACAAAATCCTCAATTTTCTAGTTACCATAATCGATTCACAACTTGTTCTTTCCAAGCAATTGAATGAGCATAGCCCTGCTCCATATGAAGTAATTATCGAATCGTGTTAACTGCATCAGAAAAATGAGAGCATTGGTGGTATCGGAAGGGTGTAGGAACAAAGTATGATTGTGATCGAACTTAGCAGTTGTCATTGCTGAATCTTAGCTAAGCTTGAGACTACACAACTCAGCTTTAGTAGACTTCATAATCATGGGTGTTAAGCTTTGATACCATGTTAAATTACATACAATTGATCAATCCAAACTCACAATTAATGGACAATTACAGTTGTAGTAGAGAGAAAAAGAAGAGAAATATTATTTTTATAAAATGGAAACTGATTAACCAATTGATTATAATGTAACAGTGATGCATATATACACTGTTAATTTTCTAACTAACTAACAACCAGCTTAACAACTTGTTTAATTTCCTAACTACTCATAACTAATTCTATATACAAAGTCAAGTAACTCTTATCTCATTAATAAGACCATGGCTTAAAAAGAGTGGCACGTTTGTAACATGTGTTTGCTCATTGAAGAAACGAAAACTATCTAGCTTTCAGAAGAATCTCGTCCTTTAATCCACCACACAAGTATTAACCTTCTTTCATAGTCATATGAAGTGTAGCCATCCCACTACTATATACAGAGACATATTATGAGATGAAAAGAGCAAATTGTTTGTTAAACTATATATGATGATTAGTAGATGTTTATTAGTTAAAGAGCTCACATTTTGTTTTGGTAGATTTCAATCTGTATTAACACAATTCTAATTAATGTAAGAACATGGAACATCAATGTGATTAACTAAATCATATACTACAATCTAATTGTCTACAATTATGAAACAAAAAGTACCTATATTGACAACCTTCGAACTTCTCCATTAACAACTACTTATGAATTCTTTTTCGATTTACACCCATTATCTTAAGTTTTGGATCGAACTAATTCATTGATCCAAATAGTTCATGAGAGAAAATTAAGTTATGAACAATTGCATATCTTTATGAATTCTCATGTCCAAAAAGGATTATTTGACAAGTTAATAATGGATATATGCGATTACCTAAATCAATGAATGAAATTTTCATTTCATCATAAAAAAAAGAGTTAAAAAACCAACAAACTATAAAAAAGTTAAATTTCACCTCTTACGAACATAAAAGCAAGCATCTTAGGTGCATAATCCACTTCAAATTGATATAAAGTTCATTAAAAAATACAATACATATATAAATTACAAAAATTACTAGCATGCATGTAAAAATGCTAGAAAGACATTATTAAAAAAGAACAGGAAACCAACATATCACACAATTACATATAATGAAAGTTCAACAACCAAAAAAATCACATAAAACAATTCTAAAAACTGAGAACTGATATCGAAAAAAGTGGGCAAACACATATAAATCAACTTTTCCATTCATAGCGAAAAATTAAGCAAAAAAAAAAAAGGAAAAAGAACACATCACAACACAAAATAAAAAGAACCCAAAATATTTAAAAAATTAACAAAAATGAAAGAGAGAAGAAAACCCATGAGAGAAAGAGTGAAAAGGCAAGCAGAGGAAGCTAAGAACTGCTCCATCCATCTCTTTTTAGTTGTCATAATAAAGTTATAAATAATTTTCAAGAAAAAATTAATTAAAAGTATTATTTGACAAATATATATTTTATTAATTAGTTAATTTTTATCTAGTGCCTCTTAATTCTAAAATAATTAATACTGTGATTGATTAAATCAACAACTATTTTAAAATAAGTATTTTCTATACATAAAAACTAAAAAAAATGGAGGGAGTAAAAAATGCTTACAAAATATATATAAATGGTGAATAATTATTGATTAAAAACACCAAGAAAATATGAAAATACACCACTGAAATCCATATAAAAATACACGTGGACCACCATTCACAATCTAACTCAAATATCAATAGTACCTTTTATCGTGATTTAGTAAGATTTCAATGTAAACTCAGCAGACCAAATGAGAAATAAAAATATTAAAAAAATAAATAGTAGCATTTGTCGTACCACCTAAATAGTTGAAGAAAAACTTACATAGTAATAAAAAAATTATTATTTATACTAATTTTTTATTGAACAATTATAATATATATTATCAAAAATAATTTATAAAATGCATATAATATAAATTTTATTATGAATAATATATTTATCACACTAAAATATACTTATAATACATTGTGTCAATTTCTTAGTAAATATGTGCAATATATTTTAAAACACTTATAATATATTTATATTGTATGTATAATTTACTTTTTACACATTTAATTTTATCTTTATATTAAAAGATAAGGATATAATTTCAAGTAAGATCTGGATAACCGCGCGGACTACCGCCAGTCTTTTAAATCCTGGTTGCGATAGTATCAGAGCCTAGGAACTTTCATAATACATATCTTATAGATCTGAAGTATCATGTATAGATATGAATATTCTATTCATGGATATTAGAGAAACTAGTATAAAAAGTACTAGACTAGAAGAGGTAGATGTACCTCAAAACCTAGATTTATTAAATAAATGGACTATACCAAAAATTGATACAAAAACAATATATGACTATGGTTGGTTTGATAAGTTTTCTACTAAACAGTTAATAAAAAACAACCGAACAATCCTTAGCTCTAAATTCTGATGAGCAGACTATCTGTTTATTAAATAAACGAGATATAGAATCTTATAGATCTAAGTATAATTTTTTGCACATAGGCATGGTTCAAGTTGCTTTTAAACCTTTAGCCCTTAAAGGATTACCTGAAACCTTTCTAGCTGCGTTAAGGGATGCTATAAATTTAAATTTTAGACAATCATTAATGGGTTCTATTGAATCAACTGTAGTATACGGTCCAGTTTATTTCAATACTCAACCTAATCTTTAATTATCTTTGTCTGATGTTAATATTCTTGATGCCTTAACATTAAATATTAAAACACATTGTTATAATTATGTTTCGAGATCAGAACTTATATGTTTATCTTATCGAATCTATTTTAAATTGTTATCTACACTAAATCCTAGATGTAAATTATATGATACATCTAATCAAACTATATTAGTCGAAACTAATTTTACAAAATCTAAAGTCACCACAAGGAGACCCATTAAATGGGGAGAAATTAATTTTCCAACCACATGGACTTTAGAATCAGTGATAGCCCCAAATCAAGTCACTAATAATTTGACTAATAGTGAGTATTCTCATATTACCCAAAATCCTGACGGAAAAATATGTATTCAATTCACTGATAATAAACCTGTTATCTTTAAACCTCCTATTTATAATAGGCGATCTTTTTTTGGATATAGGTCTTTAACATAAATTCAACATATTTCCCCGATTACCCCAGAAGCACCTATTTATGGCCCAGCCAGAAATAGAGCCTTATCTTTACATACTCTAAGTGATACTTTGAGTGAAAAAATGGTTGAAAGAGTCAAAATTGACCCAGTTACTAATATTGTACAAGCTACTAATAAATTATCATATTTAGATCCAACTGCGTATGAAATGGACTTTGACCCTAATGAGGGTAATGACAGAAACAAAATTTAAATGATGATGACACAACAAATGGATTTTAGTCCAGGATCCCTGGCACATCAACATATTCAAAAGGAATTTTATCCAACCTAAATGGCACAAGTTCAACACTTGATTTTTTGAGACTTATAGTCAAGAAGACTTACATAGTATTTCTCAAAATTCTATGAATTTTGTGCATTACATAATCAAATTATGTATTTTGTTCCATGGTTTATAACCACGTACTTACCTTTATATGTCAAAGTTTTGGAACAAAGAACTTTTAAAGAGGAGGTGGTAATCTTATTAAAGCTATTTACCTCCCGCAGAATCTCTTTATTTTACCTAATAATACAGGTATCACCTTTTCACCTTTTCAAAAATTCATTGATAATGATGTTGCTAAAATTAACATACGTGAAATTAATAATTTAATTGCTCAAAACAATTATCTTAGTCTATATGTAAAAGTGATTGTTGAACATATTAGTTCATTAGACACCAAACTAGAAAAATTAATATTACTGGTTAAAACCTTAAATAAAAATCGACAATCTGATATTACTTCTACGTCTGAAAATAAACCAGTCCTTTAGACACCTACCCATATTCAAAGACCTATAGAAGTACAATAACAACAACAACCCAGTGAAATCCCACAACGTGGGGTCTGGGGAGGGTAGAGTGTACGCAGACCTTACTCCTACCAAGGTAGGACGGCTGTTTCTGAGAGACCCTCGGCTCAAAAAAAGGCATAAAAGGAGGTCAGATAAGGTTAAGAAATTCAAAGCGCTATAGGAAAATGAATAACGAAGGCATCACAGATAAAATAGAGTAATCAAAAGTACTGAAAGAATAAATAGTAACAGAAACAGCAGAAATGAGAGTACAAGGAATTGTAATGTGCTAATGCGCCTATGAATAGGGAAGAATAACGAGACTATGTACTAGCCTTCTACCCTAATGTGGGTCTTCCACAGCCTCCTATCTAAGGTCATGTCCTCGGTAAGCTGTAACTGAGCCATGTCCTGTCTAATCACCTCTCCCCAATACTTCTTCGGCCTACCCCTACCTCTTTTGTAACCATTCATGGCCAACCTCTCACACCTCCTCACTGGGTCATCTGTGTCTCTCCTCTTCATATACCCAAACCATCTCAGTCGCATTTCCCGCATCTTGTCTTCCATCGAGGCCACTCCTACCTTGTCCCGAATAGCCTCATTTCTAATCCTGTCGCTCCTGGTGTGACCACACATCCATCTCAACATTCTCATCTCGGCAACTTTCATCTTTTGAATATAAGAGATCTTAACTGGCCAACACTCTGCCCCATACAACATAGCCGGTCTAACCACCACTTTGTAGAACTTGCCCTTAAGTTGTGGTGGCACCTTCTTGACGCATAGCACTCCGGAAGTGAGCCTCTATTTCATCCACGCTGCCCCAATACGATGTGTGACATTATCGTCAATCTCCCCGCTGCCTTGCATGATAGACCCAAGATACTTAAAACTACTTCTCTTTTGAATGGTTTGGGCACCAAACTTAACTTCCACGTCAACCTCCTGAGGTGTCTCACTAAACTTGCACTCTGAGTACTCTGTCTTGGTCATACTCAGCTTAAACCCTTTAGACTCCAAGGTATGTCTCCAATTCTCCAGCTTAGCATTAACTCCACTACGAGTCTCATCAATCTGGACTATGTCATCCGCGAAAAGCATACACCATGGCACCTCACCTTGAATTTGTCGCGTCAATGCATCCATTACCAAGGCAAATAAAAATGGACTTAGAGCCGATCCTTGATGCAACCCCATCCCAACTGGGAAATGCTCTGAGTCCCCTCCTACTGACCTTACCCTGGTTTTGGCTCCCTCATACATGTCCTTGATCACCCTAATGTATGCCACAGGTATATCTTTAGCCTCCAAACATTTCCATAGTATCTCTCTTGGAACTTTATCGTAGGTCTTTTCTAAGTCGATGAATACCATATGCAAGTCCCTCTTCCTCTCCCTATATTGCTCCACCAGTCTCCTCATAAGATGGATGGCTTCTGTAGTTGAGCGTCCCGGCATAAATCCGAACTGGTTCTCTGAAATAGACACGCCTCTCCTCACCCTCATCTCCACCACTCTTTCCCACACTTTTATAGTGTGGCTTAGTAACTTGATACCTCTATAGTTGTTGCAACTCTGGATATCCCCTTTGTTTTTGTATAGAGGGATCATTACGCTCGACCTCTATTCTTCGGGCATCGTTGCCGTTTTAAAGATGACATTAAATAACCTAGTCAGCCACTCCAAACCTACCAAGCTGGCGCTCTTCCAAAATTCCCCAGGAATCTCGTCAGGTCCGGTTGCTCTTCTCCAGCGCATCCTACAAACAACACCCTTAACCTCTTCGACCTTAATACTCCTGCAATATCCAAAATTACGACGCCTCTTTGTATGTTCCAAATCTCCCAACACAAAGTCTCTGTCCCCTACGTCATTCAAGAGTTTATGGAAGTATGACTATCACCTCTGTTTAATGAGAGTCTCTTCTACCAATACTTTTCCATGCTCATCCTTAATGCACTTCACCTGATCCACATCGCGTTCCCTTCTCTCCCGCGCCCTGGCTAGCTTGAACAATTTCCTATCCCCACTTTTTTCTTCTAGTTCAGCATAAAGGCGTTCAAAAGCTATCGTTTTTGCCGTCGAAACAGCCGACTTCGCCTCCTTCTTCGCTATTTTATAAAGTTCCTTATTCGTCCACTTCTCCACCTCATCTGTGCTTTCTATCAACTTCGCGTACGCCATTTTCTTTGCTTCCACCTTCCCTTGCACTTCTATATTCCACCACTAGTCCCCTTGATGTCGACTACGACTACCTGTCGAGACTCCCAACACTTCACTTGCTACAACCCTAATACAACTAGTCGTCCTATCCCACATACTGTTCGCATCCCCACTACTATTCCAGGCCCCCATGTCCTTCAATTTCTCTCCCATCTCCAGGGCACTAGCCATGGTCAAACTCCCCCATCTGATCCTAGGTCGATCATTCCCGACCCTTTTCTTCCTCGTCATCTTGATCCCTAACTCCATTACCAAGAGCTTATGTCGGGTTGTAAGGTTGTCTATCGGAATGACCTTGCAGTCTTTGCACAGACCTTTATCATCCTTCCTAAGGAGTAAAAAGTCTATCTGAGTCTTAGCCACCGAACTACTGAAGGTTACCAAGTGGTCCTCCTTTTTTGGGAAATTCGAATTAACTATCACCAACACAAAAGCTCTTGCGAACTCCAAAAGTCAAAGACCTATAGAAGTAAAAGAATTTAAATCTAAGTCATTAACAAATTTAGAAGCACTTCTTGGTAAAAAGTTAGCAAATTTAAATGCTAAACCTATTGGAATGATAAATGATTTTCCATTCAAAAAAGATATTTTTGAGTTTAAGCCACTGCCATTTCGATCGAAAAGTTATAAAAACAAAAGTCAGCATAGTCAAAATAGCAGATATGCTACCAAACCTTCTATGTTAACTTATTATTACCCACCTCCTACTCCTCAAGATGTTTTGATCAAGGAAAGAGACTGGATCCAAACTAATATATCTTATAGTGGTGATCAGATCTATGAATGGAACGTCGATGGCTTAACTGATAGACAAGTCTCGATTCTTTTGCATCGAATGTTAATGTATGCTACTATCTGCAAATCCACAAATCATAATGATGACCATACCACTTGTAAAATGATAGTGGCAGGATTTACAGGTCAACTAAGAGGTTGGTGGGATAATTTCCTATCCGATGATGCTCGCACAGCTATCACTACCTCTATAAAAAAAGAAGTAGAAACTGAGACAAATGTTTCTGAAGAAGGAACGTCGCAAAGACCTGTCGAAAATGTTCGACAAGATGTTGTTTATACATTAGTTCTAACTATTTTAGAACACTTTAATGGTAGATTTACCAATCAAAATAAAACCCTTAAACCCCTTCTGAATGAGCTTCGTTGTAGACATTTAGATGAATTTAGGTGGTATAAAGACACCTTTTTAAGTCGAGTAATGGACTTACCCGAAAGTAATAATATTCATCGGAAAACCAAATTTATTGATGGCCTTCCACCATTATTTGCAGAAAGAGTTCGAAAAACCCTTAGAGGAACTCATTCAACTATTCCTTATGATGTTTATACTTATGGCTAATTAATTGGCACTTGCACTCAAGAAGAATTAAATCTGTGCAATGAGTTAAAACTTACTCAACAACTAAAAGCTAACAGTAAAAAAGAAAATTCTCAATTAGGAGACTTTTGCACTCAATTTGCGGTAGAAGGACCTTCTCATAAAAAAGATAAAAGACATAGTCACCCTAAGAAAGATAGACCTTATAGGAAGTATCGCCGCTCTCGACGGAACAAAGAAAAATGTGAAGCAAAAAAGGCTCACCGTAAGTCTACTAGATTTACTAAAAACTACTCCAAAAGAGATCTTAGCAAAATTAAATGCTATGAATGTGGTCAATATGGGCATATTGCTTCTAACTGTAAACTTCAAAAACTTAAAGGTTTAAAACTGGATGAAGAAGTTCTTGATAAAGTTTATAGCTTGTTATACACCTCTGGTTCAGAATCAGATTATTATTCTGAGTTAGACTCTCAAACTGAAAAATCTAATAGTGAAGTAGAACTTATTGATTTTTCTGATAATGAACATCTTTCATCATCGTCTAATTGTGGTATTAATTGCACAGGAAATAATTATTCTTGTAAAACTGACGAGTTTTATAAACTACAATCTCAATTTCAAGATTTGAATGTCAGCACTATTACTTCTGAAAATGTAATAGAATTATTGAAAGAAATTTCTAATGAAACCAGGGTTGATAGCGTTGTAACTAATTAGGGTCACATGGCAACTCTTAAGAAGTTTAAGAAGGCTTTCCGAAGTTCAGAAGTACGGGGCATAACATCCTTCCCCCCCTTTAAAACATTCATCCTCGAATGTTAATTAATCTCATAAGGTCTTACAAGGGCTTTTGAAATTTTTCAATTACAGTTGTCATCCATAAGTCTCTTATTCATCAATAAGATCATCGTAGGAGTTAGATCACTTGTAGACATAGGGAATAGTTACCAATATTTCTCTTTCTATTTTTTCTTTGACTTCCCAGGTCATCTCTTCTTTATTTCTAGGAAAAATTGGGTTGAGTTTCCTTTGTATTTCTTCCTATCTCAACACCTGTAGAAAATACCAACAGTGCCTCACAGGGCCAACACGCGTTAAGATACTGTTGACACCCAATTTTTACCCTCAACAACGTAACTTTTACAAAAAAAAAATAATATATTAATAAATAATAATAAAATATATATATAAAATTAAATAATAATAATAATAATAATAATAAAACGAAATATACATATATGGTATCATCATTTTAAATTAATTTCTCTTTCTCTCTCTCTATATATATATTGTTTTTTTTTTATAAAATAATTCTTGAATATAATATATTTTATTATTTATTCAAAAAAAAATTGTTGTCTCAAAAGATTTTTATTTTTAAAATAAATAGCTCTTCTAATTAGTTTGATTTAATTAATAGACTCATATTTCAAGTTAATTTATTTAAACTGAAGTTAATTATTTACTTTGTCAAAAATGAGAGGTTTGTTAATTAATTAATGCATACTCATCTTATTTTAATTTTAGACTTCTTCAATTTTAATTAAATTAAAATAATTGGCTTTTATAAAACCATGCGTATTTTCAAGTGTATTTTAAATAATTTGTCATCTTCATAACATATGCATTTTTATTTTTATTTTTTGTTATATAGTCATTATCTCTTAGTAATATTTAAATTTGACTTATAAAAAGAAAATTATTATTTACCATAATTAATTATTTCGTAAATTAATAATTAGTTACAATGAGGTTAATCATTTTACTTTTGTTAAAATTAAGAAAATCGTAAATTAATTCGTCTAATTTGATAACCAATTTCACTAATTAATTTTACGTTTTCATTACTTCTCCTAAATAACAAATAATTAATATTGAATTAACATTTTTTTTATTTATTTATTCTTCCATTAATACTACAACACGCAAATAATATATATGCCATCTCCTCGTCAAAAAATAATAAAAATAAGTAAATCAATAAATAAATGATAATAATAAATAAAGAAATTAAAAAATATATATATTATTTATTCATCAGAAAATAAAAATAATTAAAATCTTCCGTAAATAATAATAATAATAATAAAATAAAATAAATAATAATAATAATAATAATAATAATAATAATAATAATAAATATATATTTTAATTTACCACCCATACCTATATTAATACTATATTAATAATGCCCATCACCCGTTGTCCCCTATTTAAAAAATAAATAATAATAAACATTAAATAATAATAAAATATATAATTATTTTTCTTTTCATCCAAATAATTTTTTAAAAAAAAATGAATATAATAATATATATATATATATATATATATTTTCCGCCGCACTTTTTTACCATATATATATATATATATATTATATTCATCCAATTTTTTATTATTTCTTATTTATCTTTTTAATAAAAATTAAAATATTAATATTATTTTAATCCACGCGTGCCCCGCCCATCATTCTTTGTCCATTTTAAAAATAAAAATAATAAAAATATATATATTATAAAAATTCATCCGATTTCTTTTAAAAAAAATAATAAAAAATTTAAATAAAATATATATATTATTATATGTTTTGTCCCCCTTCTCATATCCCTATACCATTATTTATTCCATGATTGTCCCCTGCACATATACCCATATTAATATTATATCTCTTTTATACCCTCTAACCGATACTATTTCAAAAAAATATAAAAAAATAAATCCCCACCCACTTTTCAGAAAATAAAATAAATAAAAAATATATATATATAATAACAATCCTTCCCATACCCCTTTGTCCCTTGTTTTTTTTTTAAAAAAATAATAAAATAAATAATAATATAAAATATATATATATATATATATATACTTTATCTGAATTAAAATATAATAATAATATAAATAATTCGGCCGCATATATATATATATATATGCACGCGTGTATTCCACCAAACATTTCTTGTCCCCCTTTATTTATTTATTTTTATTAAATATATTAAAAAATAAATAATTCGTCAAAAAAGAATATATATAATATTCGTTCGAAATAAATAAAACAAACAAATAAATTTTGCCATAATCTATTTCAAAAAATATATATAATAATACTCATTCCGCATTATTTTAATATTCTGCCCCATTCCGCATTATTTAAATATTTGGCCCATTTCGTATTAATTATTTTTTTCCGCCGTTCCGTATTATTTTAATAATCCGCCCATTCCGCATTATTTAAATATTTTGCCCATTTCGTATTAATTATTATTTTTTCGCCGTTCCGCATTATTTTATATTTTCGCCCACTCCGCATTATTTTAATCATCCGTTATTATTTTTATTTTTATTTTTATTTTTATTTTTTATTTAATTTCTATCTCCCTATAAATAGAGGGATTAGACAGAACACTTGGGGGAGAAAAAAAAAAACACAGACAGAATAGGGAAGAATTTTTGAATTTTCTCTCAATTTGAACTCGATTCTACTTAAAAAAAAAACAAGAGTATATTCGTGACCAAAGCATTTCCGTTCACTGCCCAGCAATAGGTAATATTTATTCCGTTCTTCTTTTATTTTTCATTGTTATTATCATAAAAGGTTATCCTAAATTATTATCTTGCTAATTTCGTCATTATTTTCTTGTTTTGCATGAACACCCCTGGAGCAAAAATGGAGTCTTGATCTGAGACTCGATATAATCATCCTACCCTCACATGGAGTCGATATCCTAGATCTTTTAAAAATAGCAAACGAATAAGATCGTCATATTCAGTGTCAATCCGGACTGTTTATATTTTTCAGCATTTATTATTATTGTTATTATTATTCTTATTATCAGTGTCTGTTTATTTGATGTCGTTATTATTGTTATTTTAATTATTATTGCTATTATTATTATTAGTATATTTATTTTCTGTTATTACTATTATTATTATTATTTTCGCTGTCAATATTATTAATAGAAGTAGTAGTATGTTTATTTTTCCGTTAGTATTACTTTTATTATTATTATTATTATTATTATTATTATTATTATTTTCGTTATTCATATTAATATTATTATTTTCATTATTAATATTATTAAGAGAAGCAGTAAAATGTTTATTTTTCTGTTAGTATTACTACTATTATTATTAATATTATTATTGTTATTGTTATTATTATTTTCGTTATTATTATTATTAGTAGTAGTAGTAGTATATTTTTGATTATTACCGTTTTATTATTATTATTATTAGTATTTTATTTACTGTTAGCATTATTATTATTATTATTATTAGTTTATTAATATTTTCGTAATTATTATTATCATTATTATTAGTACATTTTTTTTTACTGCTATTATTATTAATGTTACCATTATTATTATTATGTTATTATATGTATTATTATTTTCGTTATTAATATTATTAGTAGTACTATTATTATTATTATTATTATTATCATTTTCGTTATTATTATTATTATTATTATTTGCATTATTATTATTATCATTTTCGTCATTATTATTAATAGCTATTTTTTTTACTATTATTATTACTTCGTTAATATTACTATCATCATTTCATTACTATTATTATTATTATTATTATTTTTGTCATTATTATTATTAATAGTAACAATGTTTTTTTATTCACTATTACTACTATCATTGTTAGTATTTTTGTTATTATTATTATTGTTATTACTTTATTATTATTATATGTTATTGTTATTTGTTATTAACGTTATTATTTATTATGCTTATTGTTATTATTCTTATTCTTATTATTATTATTGCTATTGTTATTATTATCTATTTATTATTATTCGTATTATTGCTATTATATTTACCGTTATCATATTATTATTATTATGATTATTATTATTATTATTATTATTATTATTATTGCTATTATTATTATTGTTGTTGTTATCACTATTTATCATTATTATTATTATTATTATTATTATTATTATTATTATTATTTACTTATTATTATTATTATTATTATTATTATTATTAGTATTATTTTTGTTATCATTATTATACTAGTATAGTTTATTTACCATTATTATTATTACTATTATTGTTGTTGTTGTTGTTATGAGTTGTAGTCGTATTTTATTTTACTGTTAGTATTATTATTATTATTATTATTATTATTATTATTATTATTATTATTATCATTAGTATTAGTAGTATTTCTATCTACTATTATTATTATTATTATTATTTTCTTCATTATTATTATTATTAGTAGTAGTAGTACTAATAGTAGTAGTAGTATTTTCATTTACTGTTATTATTATTATTATCGTTACTATTATTATTCGTAGTATTTTATTTTACTATTATTATTATTAATATTATTATCGTTATCTTTATTAGTATTATTAGTATTAAATTCGTTATCATTATCATCATTAGTATTTTTATTTTTATTATTATTATTATTATTATCGTTATTAGTATTATTTAGTGTTACTATCATTATTATTATTATTATCATTATTATTATTATTATTATTATTATTATTATTATTTACTGCTGTTATTAATATTATTATTTCTATTATTATTATTATTATTATTTATCATATTATTATTATTATTATTGTCGTTGTGTTCTCACTAATGCAATAGCTAACATTATATGGATATTTAGATTTGTGAAAACTTTAATTAAAATGGTTCATCATGATAAAAGAAATCAATATTTTTCTTTAAGGCTTAGTTATAAAAATATATATATATCGCATTTAAACACTCACTTAGTTACTAAGCTTTGTTTTCAAAACTTTTTGAGCAACCTTTTTATAATTTTAATCATTTAACCTAAGTTTGGCCGGTAATCGTTTTTAACGAATCTTGAAGAATGCCTAACCCCTTCCCTTTAGGATAACTAGAACCCTTATCTAGAATCTCATAAGCTAAGTAGACCACTAATCGGAGATCATTTTTAGCATTGAATAAGTTAATTATTTAGGTATCCTAATTTACCTTAAAAATAATTAGGTGGCGACTCCTTAAAATTAAATAATTTAGGAATCATCAATATGTTGTACACCGTTTGACCTCGAGTTAAAATGGGGTATAACAGCTTGGCGACTCCGCTGGGGAGATAAAGGTTCTAAACCATAACAAACTTAGGTTAATAATTTAGATTTCTTTATATTTTTTTTTTTAGTTTTTCTTTTTTTTTTGATGATTTATGTTATGATTATTTATTTGCTATTGCTTGATATTAATGTATGTTTGCAATTATTTTGTTGCTTTATATATTTGAATATTTGTTACTGCTTTATATAAACTGTCATTCCGTTCATACTTCCTCCAATTCTGGAAAATTGACACTATCACACGTACACGTGAGGTGTGTTTTGCGCACCCACAAAGTTTTTTTCAAAAATCCCAAAATTTAGGAGAGTTGGCGTATGCGCGGGGTGTCCGGATCTTTTTCCGTGTGGCCGCGTAGCCTTCTCACTCGAGTTGTCCACTCGGGAACCTTTTGTCTAGTAAGCCAAATCTTAGAAAAAACATAAGATAGAGCTGTGCTTCCCTTCGAACTAAGTCATGCATGCATACGCCTTAGGTGGATTGACCCAAGGTGTCAATTCCACATTTAAGAAACCACACATACGTCGACGGGTTTCATGACCCAACGACCAATAAGCATATTTTATGGAACGTGATAATGATAGACTGGTCCAAGCCAATTTTGAAATAATGAGTTTGGAAAATATGTCCTCATTTTATTTATTTGTATTGTAGGATGGATTCAACTCCCCAAATACCCAAAATTAGGATGGTCGAGGGTGTCCCGTACAAATTGAAGAAATGGTGGGAAAATTTTAGCCCCATCGAGAAATCAGCAATTACGAAAAAATTGGGCTTCCTCCCTATGCTATTCAAGGTCTCCCCGGATAATCATGTGGTTAGAGCATTACTTCCATTTTGGGATCCAGATCGTGTTGTGTTTGCATTCAAAGACTTTGAGTTAACACCCACATTGGAGGAAATCTACTATTTCACTAGTTTGAAGTATCGAGGAAGAAGTCAAATTATCCCACACGGTCAATCAGGGAAGAAATTTCTTCGATACTTAGGATTGAAAAACACTAGGAAACTAGGGTGTTTCAAACACAATTGGGTTTCCTTGGATTACTTATATGGGCGGTATGGATGTTCGGACAGTTACAAGTTATTCAGAAAAGAATTCTCTTGCACCTCTACCCATTGGCAAGCTAACCGTCCTATTGCATTTGCTGTGGCTTTACTAGGAACCTTGGTATTTCCACAAGAACATGGGAAGATTAGCACTTGTATATGTTATGTGGCTAAAGCACTTTTCAAAGGAGTCGATGGAAAGGAAATCACTTTGGTTCCTATGATTTTGGCTGAAATACTTCGAGCCCTTGGAAAGTGTAAAAGAGGAGAAACAAGTTTCTTTGAAGGTTGCAATCTTCTTTTGCAAATGTGGGCGATGGAACATTTTTACCAACGTGATGACATGGTAGACATATGTTTTAGTAATACAAGTCATATTAACAGTTTTTATGATAGGATGAAAAAGTTTGTGTCTCCAGTTGGTACTAATGATTGGTACAAATTCTTGATTTCTCGCACTAGTGACCAAATTCAATGGAAATACCCACTACTCTCATGTCCTATTGCATTCATAAGGTGTAGAGGATTTTACTACATCGAGCTCATTGGATTGGAAGGTCTCCAACCATATGCCCCAATATGTGTGCTTCAACAGTTCGGTCAAGCACAAATGATTCCTCTACAAGCAAATATGAAATCTTCTGAAGTTTCCTTCGAATCAGACTTTAAAGTCCCTAGAGTTGATAAGATTCTTCATGAATGGGATAATATCATCACGCTAGAGATAGGAGATGGACCAGCAAGAAGAACTCCAGAATATCAGGCATGGCTTCGAGAAGATCGCAATAGCATAAGCCCGGAAGGTGAACAGGGCTTTGAGGATATTAGGACGACGATTTGGATACGACACTGTCATCTTGGAACCAAAATAGTTACACCAGAAATGTGGGCTCAAATGGTGAATATAATACAGATTCTGGATAATGCGAGAGCAGGATCTAACAGTGTTGGAGCATCATCTTCATCCACTTCACCATTTTGATTAAGAGCAAGAATTAGGCTAAGTCTTTGTTTCCATTTTTTCATCTTTCCATGTATTTTGTTGATTATTGTACCCTTTTATTGTTGTTTAATGAAAATTGGATTTTTTTTGTCTTCCAAACTCAAATTATCTCAAGTTAATGGCTTGGATCAACCTATCATAAATCTCGTTATTTGGCATTTAGGCCCACCTTTGGCATAAAAGAGGTCCCGTGCATATTAGGTCGCATTTGTACTATTAATTTCTCTTCTTACTATGTAATTTATTTGCTATGTGGTACATGTTCCCTTATTCGCCAACATTATTTGCCTAATTGATTATTCGATTTATACTAATATGTTTCTTTTCTTTTTGTTTTACAGAGGTTTCTTTTTCCTTTCTAATTTATTTCCCCAAAGGTTGATTCGTGTTGACTGCGAACTGGCGGATCATCCATACTTCACTAGATCAAAAGGCCGATCACCCGCCGATATGACTGGTTCAAGTGCATCCGATCAAGATGGTTTAGGACTTGTCACTATCCCAAGAGATGAACCTGAGGCTTCAGAAGGAAGGGATCCTATTCCTTATAATGAACATATTGCTAACCTAATGCAACAAATGGCCAATATGCAAAGAGAGATCGATCGACTTCGAAACCTTACCAATTTGTCCATTAGCCTAAATACACCACTTCCCGAACATAGGGCAGATGCAACTATTCCACCTGTTGACTCTCCCTCGCCTCAAGACTTCCTTCCAAATCCTTCCCCTTTCAAAACCAATATGACTGCTCCTAAACAACCCGTCAACCAACCACAAGTCAATTTCGCAAACATCAACTCACAACAAACCAATCCACTACCTTTCACTACCCCTTATGTTTCCCAAACTCCAGTCATCCAAACTACACTTACCCAAGCTCCACTCACTGAAACTAACCCACTTACCCAAAAAGCCCCACTCACCCAAACCAACCCGCTCATCCAAAAATACCAAACGATCCAACATATACCTGTGACACATACTACAACTCCTAACATGCAATATGTGCCACAAGTATACGTAACAGAAGCTCAACCTTTCGTTGCTCCAATACCAACCATGCCAGAAGTCGATCCATATGATGAGATGGAGAGAAAGGCCAGATCAAAAGCAGATGAAAGTGTAGCTAGGGAGATTCATAATTTGAAAGAAGCGTTCAAAAGTATCCAACTTCACAAGGAGTGCGAAGGGTTTGAGTATGAGGATTTATGTGTTCATCCTGATGTCGAGTTGCCTGTAGGATATAAAGTACCAAAATTTGATGTGTTTGATGGGAAAGGAAATCCACGAGCTCATTTAAGATCGTATTGTGACAAGCTAGTTGGAGTGGGGAAAGATGAGGCCATTAGAATGAAATTATTCATAAGGAGTTTGACAGGAGAAGCACTGGATTGGTATACAAGTCAAGATCCGAAGAAATGGCATAGTTGGAGTATCATGGCACAGGATTTCATGGATAGGTTCAAGTTCAACACTGAGGCCATACCAGATAGATTCTATTTGATGAAATTAGAAAAAAAGTCGACGGAGTCTTTTAGAGAATATGCCATGAGATGGAGAGCAGATGCTGCAAAGGTTCAACCTCCGATGACAGAAAGTGAGATGACCTCCCTTTTTATACAATCTCAAAAAGATGCAACGTATTATGAAAAGATGATAAGCGTGGTAGGACAAAAGTTCTTTGAAGTTGTAAGAATGGGAGAATTCATTGAAGAAGGTATTAAAACTGGGAGAATCACTAATTTGGATGCCTTACAAGCAACAAGTAAAGCAATTCAGTCAGATTCAATTGGAGGAGCTTTTAAGAAGAAGAAGGACGGAGTGTCCGCTGTCATGACCATCCAGGAACGTAGGCCAAACCAAATGTTAACATACCAAAACCCTTTACCCCAACCTTCATACCATAGTCAGTATACCCAAGTCCCTCAACCATATTACCAGCCTTCTGTCGCCCCTTATCCAGTTTACACTACTCAGCCAATATATTATCCATCCAGAGCGCCTACTTATCCAAATACCTCACAATACCGACCTACATACCCACCTCAACCCCATTATCAAACACAAATTCGCCCATCAAATCCACCAAGGCCCCGCCCAAACTTTGAAAGAAGACCACCCAAAACCTATACACCTTTAGCCGAACCTTTATCCCAACTATATGAAAGGTTGAGAACCGCAGGGATACTCCAACCAATCCAAGCACGAATTCCCAACCCCCTTCCCGGATGGTATGATGACACTAAGCATTGTGTCTATCACTCTGGAGCTGCTGGACATGACACCGAAAACTGTCTTACTCTCAAGGACAAGATTGAGGCATTAATCAAAGAAGGAGTTATTCAACTCAGAGGTGCTGCCCCCAATGTAAATAACAATCCTCTTCCAAATCATGAGAATGTGAACATGATCACCATTGATGAAGAATGCAATTTGGAAGGGACTATTTTGCCAATCAAAGAAGAGAAGAATGTTATGGCATCTGCCTTTATTGCTCCCATTATCACAATCCAGGCGCGAGCGCCATTTGAAGTGGAAGTTTTGGTTCCTAAACCTAAGATTACGGTTTTGGTTGCTCAATCAACTCATTTTGATACTAAAGCAGTTCCCTGGAGTTACTCAACTGACACAAAGGACAAAGGGAAAGGAAAGGTAGTTGTAGAAGTTGCTGCTGCCGGAATGACAAGATCGGGGCGATGTTACGCCCCTGAAGGTGTTGCACGAATCGTACCGAATAAGGAAGTTAACCAAAAGAAAGTTGTGACAGAAGCTGAAATAGAGGATTTTTGGAGGAAAATGCCAACAAAAGAATATTCTGTTGTTGAACAGTTGAAGAAGACTCCCGCCCAAATTTCCTTGATGTCCTTATTGATGAGTTCTGAAACTCACAGGAGCGCTTTGGTGAAAGTTCTAAGTGAAGCTTATGTTCCGGCCAATATCACAAGTGAGAATCTTTCAGCTATGGTAGGGCAGGTTTTGGAAGCAAACAAAGTCTGTTTTCACGAAGAGGAATTACCATCTGAAGGTTTGGGACATAACAAAGCATTGAACATCACTGTCAGGTGTAGGGACAAGTTTGTTTCTAGAGTTCTGATTGACAATGGTTCAGCTGTTAACATATGTCCTTTCAATACCCTTCGAGCTTTGGGAATTAATATCGGGAAAATTCGTGAAAGCCATGTGAGGGTTAGAGGTTTTGATGGAACACAAAGGGGAGTCATTGGCGAAATTGATTTGCCACTGCAAATTGGACCCGAGGAGTTCGTGGTAGAATTCCAAGTATTGGACATACCTGCTAGTTACAATTTATTGCTTGGGAGGCCTTGGATCCATATGGCTGGTGCGGTCCCTTCTACCCTGCACCAAAATTTGAAATTTGTTTGGAACCACCACGAGATTATTATTCATGGAGAAGGTAGTAATTCTATGTATCCTGAGAATTCAATCCCTGTTGTTGAAAGTATGGAAGAACTGGATGGGTCTGTGTTCCATACTAAAGAGATTATGTGTGTTCATCAAACCGAAAGGGTAAAGTTACCACGTGTGCTTGTGATGGTGGCTTGGGAAATGTTGAAGAATGGTTTCATGCCTGGTCGAGGTCTTGGAGTGAACTTAGGTGGAATAGTAAAACCAATTCAATTGTTGGGCCAGAAATACACCTTTGGTTTGGGATACAAGCCTACTCCTGAAGAAGTCTCATTGGCCGATCTCAAAAGGAAAAGTGACATTTCATTGCCCCATCCCATTCCGCACTTGAATCAGTCATTTTCCAAGGCATATATTATAAAAGAATCAGAGGAAGACGCTGAAAACACCCTCGTGGAAGGACTCAAAAACTTATTTATAGAAGAAGCGGAATGCAACATGATCTTGGAGGATTGTACCGAGATTCCGACCATATGGGATGTGGAGCCTGGAGATGCTTTGAACAATTGGACTTATAACCCATCCCCGTTTCCTCGAAAATCTTGGTAGATGTTTGTACTAGAATTAATGAAATAACATGATTCAAAATTGAGGCCTGAATCATGTTTAAGAATCTTTAAATGTTTTGCCTCCACTTTTGAAATCTTAAATGCCACATCTAAGCCATATTTTCTGCTTTAAAATTTAAAATTTTGTACTTAATTATAAATTTATTTTTTACTCCCTTTCAGCGAGCAAATTAATGAATCTGCCAATACCGAGAATGTGACATGTAATGAAATGAGCAAACAAATCTCAAATACTGAGCAATCTTTTGCGGAATATGAAGAATAGGTGCAACCTGAAGAGTTGACTGAAGATTTTGAACATTTTGAGAATAAAATAAAGCCAAATTTGGATGAAACTGAGACGGTAAATTTGGGAGATTCAGAACTAATGAAAGAAACAAGAATTAGCATCCATTTGACTCCGTCTCAAAGAAAGGAACTTATTGATCTTTTGGGACAATATATGGATGTATTTGCATGGTCTTATGATGATATGCCGGGTCTAAGCACAAACATTGTTTCACATAAGTTGCCAACTGATCCATCTTGTCCCCCAGTCAAGCAAAAGCCAAGGAAGATCAAGCCTGATCTGAGTTTAAAAGTTAAGGAAGAAGTTTCTAAGCAAATCGACGCCAACGTCATCCGAGTCACAAAGTATCCTACATGGTTAGCTAATATAGTGCCAGTGCCAAAGAAAGATGGAAAAATCAGAGTATGTGTAGACTATCGAGACCTCAACAAGGCCAGTCCGAAAGATGATTTTCCACTTCCAAACATTCACATACTTATTGATAATTGTGCAAAGCATGAGTTGCAGTCATTTGTTGATTGCTTTGCAGGCTACCATCAGATTCTAATGGATGAAGAAGACGCTGATAAAATGGCATTCATCACACCTTGGGGAGTGTATTGTTATCGAGTAATGCCTTTCGGACTCAAAAATGCAGGAGCAACATACATGAGAGCTATGACTACCATTTTTCATGACATGATCCATAAGGAGATTGAAGTCTATGTAGATGATGTCATTATCAAGTCACAAAAGAGCTCCAATCACCTCACAGATTTAAAGAAGTTCTTTGATAGGTTGAGGCGGTATAATCTGAAATTAAATCCTGCAAAGTGTGCATTTGGTGTCCCTGCTGGAAAGTTGTTGGGTTTCATTGTGAGTAGGAAGGGCATAGAATTGGATCCTTCAAAAATAAAGGCTATTCAAGACTTGCCCCCTCCAAAGAGTCGAAAGGATGTAATGAGTTTTCTTGGTCGACTAAATTACATTAGTCGATTCATTGCACAGTCGACTATAATTTGTGAACCAATCTTCAAGTTGTTGAGGAAAGACGCTGCCATTAAATGGACTGAAGATTGTCAACAAGCTTTTGACAGAATCAAGGAGTACTTATCTAGTCCGCCCGTCTTGGTGCCTCCAAAACCGGGGAGACCATTGCTACTATATATGTCAGTATCGGACAATGCATTTGGATGTGTGTTAGGACAACATGATGAAACTGGGAGGAAAGAACAGGCTATATACTACTTGAGCAAGAAATTCACGCCTTATGAAGCCCGGTATACTTTATTGGAACGCACTTGTTGTGCCTTGACTTGGGTTGCACAAAAGTTAAGACATTACTTATGCGCGTATACCACTTTTCTCATCTCAAGGATGGATCCACTCAAATACATATTTCAGAAGCCTATGCCAACGGGGAAGTTGGCAAAATGGCAAATTTTACTAAGTGAATTCGATATTATTTATGTCACTCAGAAGGCCATCAAGGGACAAGCGCTTGCTGATCATCTTGCTGAAAACCCTGTGGATGAAGAGTACGAGCCTCTTAAAACTTATTTCCCTGATGAAGAGGTGTTATTTATTGGAGAGGATATTTTAGAAGAATATCATGGGTGGAGGATGTTCTTTGATGGTGCTGCAAATTCTAAAGGAGTCGGTGCTGGGGCAGTGCTTGTCTCAGAATCAGGTCAACATTATCCAGTCTCAGCGAAATTCAAGTTTCTATGCACTAACAATATGGCGGAGTATGAAGCTTGTATTCTTGGACTTAGAATGGCTGTTGATATGAATATACAAGAATTGTTGGTTATAGGTGACTCAGACTTATTGATTCACCAGGTACAAGGCGAATGGAGCACCAAGAATGTGAAGATACTCCCCTATTTGCAATGTGTGAAGGAAATATGCAAGAAATTTATCAAGATAGAGTTCAGGCATATTCCTAGAGCTCAAAATGAATTCGCAGATGCCTTGGCAACCATGTCCTCTATGATTCAACATCCAGACAAGAATTATATAGATCCAATCAAAATCAATGTGCAGGATCAACCAGCCTATTGTTTCCATGTGGATGAAGAAATAGATGGAGAACCATGGTACTATGATATTGTGAGGTATCTCAAAGAAGGAGATTATCCAGAAGGCATAAGCAATATTCAAAAGAGAACACTACGGAGGCTTGCAAATCACTTTTTCTTAAGTGGAGAAATCCTTTATAGGAGGACTCCAGATTTAGGTTTATTAAGGTGTGTCGACTCCCAAGAGGCGAGCAAGTTGATTGAAGAAATACATGGGGGTACTTGCGGGCCACACATGAATGGTTTTACTTTGGCAAAGAAGATTGTGCGGGCCGGATATTTCTGGATGACTATGGAAACAGACTGCATTCGCTTTGTGAGGAAATGTCATCAATGTCAGATTCATGGTGATTTGATCCGAGTTCCACCGAATGAACTCAATGTGACGAGTTCTCCTTGGCCGTTCGTAGCTTGGGGCATGGATGTCATCGGTCCTATCGAACCAGCCGCATCAAATGGACACAGGTTCATTTTGGTAGCTATCGATTACTTCACAAAATGGGTAGAAGCATCCTCACATAAGTCTGTGACAAAAAAAGTGGTGACAGATTTTGTTCGCAATAACATAGTTTGTAGATTTGGCATCCCCCATTCGATTATAACAGATAATGGAGCTAACCTCAATAGCGGTTTGATGCATGAGATATGTGATAAGTTCAAAATCATTCACCGCAATTCTACTCCTTACCGACCACAGATGAATGGAGCAGTTGAGGCTGCCAACAAGAATATCAAAAGAATATTGCGGAAGATGATTGATAATTATAAGCATTGGCATGAAAATTTACCGTTTGCCCTCCTTGGCTATCGCACCACGATTAGGACTTCGACTGGGGCAACACCTTATCTTTTGGTTTATGGAACAGAAGCAGTATTACCAATGGAAGTTGAGATACCATCCCTGAGGATAATCCAAGAAGCTGAGTTGAGTGATGCCAAATGGATACAAAGCCGATATGAACAATTGATGCTCATTGATGAAAAAAGAATGAATGCAGTTTGTCACGGACAACTTTATCAACATAGGATGGCCAAAGCTTTCAATAAAAAGGTAAGACTGAGACAGTTCAGGCCTGGACAATTGGTGTTAAAACGGATATTCCCGCACCAAGAAGAAGCTAAGGGGAAGTTTGCGCCTAATTGGCATGGGCCTTATGTGGTTCACAGAGTGTTGACTGGAGGAGCGGTGATTCTAGCAGAAATGGACGGAAAGATATGGCCGAAAGCCATCAATTCAGATGCGATTAAGAAATACTATGTCTAGGAGCCTTTATATTGTTTTCATGTAATATTTTATGTAATATTGAAGAACTACGTTCCGCCCTGATTCCCTTGGCGGGATACGTAGGAAACCCATATCGGGTCTGGTCACTTAGGAAAAATTATAAAGAAGATCCCATTGTTATGTACTATGAACTACGCCTGGCCTGATTCCCTTGGTGGGATACGTAGGCGGCCTGTATCGGCTTCGGTCACATTATGAGAAAATTTTCATTTCCCTCCTTCTTATTATTATTTCGTATATGATAATTACGCATAGTCTAGTTCATGTTGGATACCTAGGCAACCAGTAAAGGACTCGGCCCCTTTGTTTCAATTCTCAAGGAATGTATTCACGAATTACATATGGTTCGGTCTTTTCGTTATCATGATGAAATATCATTATCTCCCTTTACCAAAACTGGGACAGTTTTGCGGGCAACATTAGAAGAAGACGTCAAGAAAATTGAAGAGTATGTGGGAAATAGAATAATCAGGTTGAAGAAAGAAAAGGACGTTTGCTTCGTTTCACGACATGTCGCAATCTAAAATTTTGCAGAAATTCTTTACTATTATATATATATATATATAATTTATCTTATTACTTTTAATATGGACCTTTACACCAAATATTTTCCTATTATTTATTAGCCAAGATTTAGAATAGACGGGGATTGCAAGTCCAAACTAAGTTGAAGAAAGAAGGAGTATGAAGAGCCAAGGCTTCAAAGTCAATGCGAATCAACCTCCCCCCAAAACTCATAATTTTTCTTTGAATGCAGGCTTGCCAGAATTATCGGCCAATAAAGAGGTCAACATATTTACAGCCTCGGAAGGATCATATGCTGAATGGTTTGAATTACTTATAAATTTATGTTTTAAATCAAGCTTCTCGAAAATTCCAAATATCTTGATTTCACAAATATTTTCAGTTGTACTACCTATGATATTAAATGCCCCGCATAAATATTCTCAAATGCACTCCACGAATACTTTCAAATAATTTTAAGTGCAATACGCTATACAAATGCTTTCAGACATCTTTGAACACATCTCACAGATGTCTTGAAATCTTTTTAAATGCACCGCACAAATGCTTTCAATTATTATCAAATGCACTGCACAAATGTTTCAATTATTATCAAATGCACTGCACAAATGCTTTTAATTATTATCAAATGCACTGCACAAATGCTTTTAATTATTATCAAATGCACTGCACAAATACTTTCAAATATTATCAAATGCAATGCACAAATGCTTTCAAACATTATCAAATGCACTGCACAAATGCTTTCAAACATTATCAAATGCACTGCACAAATGCTTTCAAACATTATCAAATGCACTGCACAAATGCTTTCGAATATTATCAAATACACTGCACAAATGCTTTCAAACATTATCAAATGCACTGCACTAATGCTTTTCGATATATTCAAATGCTTTATTGCGCTCCACGTGGCTCTCAATTGTGTTTTTTACTGGTTTGCACAAATGCTTTAAATACAGTTGCATAAAACGCTTGCAAAATTTGCAATATTTACAAAGACGTCATTTTCATTAATCATTGACTTGAGAAGTTGCAATCTTCATAAATTATTTGGGTTAAGGCCTCATTTCATTAATCATTGCTGAAAGGCATCATTCTCATGAGTCATCGGCTAACCCTGTTTTCATAAGCTTTATTTAATCATTACGGCTCGCAAGGCCGCATTATATATACTCGCACCCTAGAGGTGTCATTCCCATAAGCTTATTGCACATTGCTTTATATTTAATATTTACTAATTGTCTTATCAAGTTTAAGTTTTGCAGAAATCGCAGCATAACGTGGAATTGTTTCTAAGCAGTGAACGGGGATGTTTATTGGAAAGTCAAACTCACCAACAATGGTCATGAATCTACTCTCGAACTCTACTCAACCTACTTCCATAATTTAGGTTTTAAAATCCAGTCTCGCCATTATTCGTTATTGAGACGATTTCTTTGGGGTTAGGCTTTACTTCGTTCTTCCCAATATTCTCGCCCCTTGTCGAGTCCAGGTTTTTAATTCCACTTTATCTCTTTATATTGTCAATACGCTCCCTTTTGCTTCGCTTCATTTTTCATAAACTTCATTTTAACATTGATGGTCGGGACAAAATTGGCTATTATGTCAACTTCTTTGCCCAAAAACTCTTTCATCGTCTTCGATCAAAGAGGGACAGCTGTTGACACCCAATTTTTACCCTCAACAACGTAACTTTTACAAAAAAAAAATAATATATTAATAAATAATAATAAAATATATATATAAAATTAAATAATAATAATAATAATAATAATAATAAAACGAAATATACATATATGGTATCATCATTTTAAATTAATTTCTCTTTCTCTCTCTATATATATATATTGTTTTTTTTTATAAAATAATTCTTGAATATAATATATTTTATTATTTATTCAAAAAAAAATTGTTGTCTCAAAAGATTTTTATTTTTAAAATAAATAGCTCTTCTAATTAGTTTGATTTAATTAATAGACTCATATTTCAAGTTAATTTATTTAAACTGAAGTTAATTATTTACTTTGTCAAAAATGAGAGGTTTGTTAATTAATTAATGCATACTCATCTTATTTTAATTTTAGACTTCTTCAATTTTAATTAAATTAAAATAATTGGCTTTTATAAAACCATGCGTATTTTCAAGTGTATTTTAAATAATTTGTCATCTTCATAACATATGCATTTTTATTTTTATTTTTTGTTATATAGTCATTATCTCTTAGTAATATTTAAATTTGACTTATAAAAAGAAAATTATTATTTACCATAATTAATTATTTCGTAAATTAATAATTAGTTACAATGAGGTTAATCATTTTACTTTTGTTAAAATTAAGAAAATCGTAAATTAATTCGTCTAATTTGATAACCAATTTCACTAATTAATTTTACGTTTTCATTACTTCTCCTAAATAACAAATAATTAATATTGAATTAACATTTTTTTTTATTTATTTATTCTTCCATTAATACTACAACACGCAAATAATATATATGCCATCTCCTCGTCAAAAAATAATAAAAATAAGTAAATCAATAAATAAATAATAATAATAAATAAAGAAATTAAAAAATATATATATTATTTATTCATCAGAAAATAAAAATAATTAAAATCTTCCGTAAATAATAATAATAATAATAAAATAAAATAAATAATAATAATAATAATAATAATAATAATAATAATAATAAATATATATTTTAATTTACCACCCATACCTATATTAATACTATATTAATAATGCCCATCACCCGTTGTCCCCTATTTAAAAAATAAATAATAATAAACATTAAATAATAATAAAATATATAATTATTTTTCTTTTCATCCAAATAATTTTAAAAAAAAAAATGAATATAATAATATATATATATATATATATATATTTTCCGCCGCACTTTTTTACCATATATATATATATATATATATATTATATTCATCCAATTTTTTATTATTTCTTATTTATCTTTTTAATAAAAATTAAAATATTAATATTATTTTAATCCACGCGTGCCCCGCCCATCATTCTTTGTCCATTTTAAAAATAAAAATAATAAAAATATATATATTATAAAAATTCATCCGATTTCTTTTAAAAAAAATAATAAAAAATTTAAATAAAATATATATATTATTATATGTTTTGTCCCCCTTCTCATATCCCTATACCATTATTTATTCCATGATTGTCCCCTGCACATATACCCATATTAATATTATATCTCTTTTATACCCTCTAACCGACACTATTTCAAAAAAATATAAAAAAATAAATCCCCACCCACTTTTCAGAAAATAAAATAAATAAAAAATATATATATATAATAACAATCCTTCCCATACCCCTTTGTCCCTTGTTTTTTTTTAAAAAAAATAATAAAATAAATAATAATATAAAAAATATATATATATATATATACTTTATCTGAATTAAAATATAATAATAATATAAATAATTCGGCCGCATATATATATATATATATGCACGCGTGTATTCCACCAAACATTTCTTGTCCCCCTTTATTTATTTATTTTTATTAAATATATTAAAAAATAAATAATTCGTCAAAAAAGAATATATATAATATTCGTTCGAAATAAATAAAACAAACAAATAAATTTTGCCATAATCTATTTCAAAATATATATATAATAATACTCATTCCGCATTATTTTAATATTCCGCCCCATTCCGCATTATTTAAATATTTGGCCCATTTCGTATTAATTATTTTTTTCCGCCGTTCCGTATTATTTTAATAATCCGCCCATTCCGCATTATTTAAATATTTTGCCCATTTCGTATTAATTATTATTTTTTCGCCGTTCTGCATTATTTTATATTTTCGCCCACTCCGCATTATTTTAATCATCCGTTATTATTTTTATTTTTATTTTTATTTTTATTTTTTATTTAATTTCTATCTCCCTATAAATAGAGGGATTAGACAGAACACTTGGGGGAGAAAAAAAAAACACAGACAGAATAGGGAAGAATTTTTGAATTTTCTCTCAATTTGAACTCGATTCTACTTAAAAAAAAAACAAGAGTATATTCGTGACCAAAGCATTTCCGTTCACTGCCCAGCAACAGGTAATATTTATTCCGTTCTTCTTTTATTTTTCATTGTTATTATCATAAAAGGTTATCCTAAATTATTATCTTGCTAATTTCGTCATTATTTTCTTGTTTTGCATGAACACCCCTGGAGCAAAAATGGAGTCTTGATCTGAGACTCGATATAATCATCCTACCCTCACATGGAGTCGATATCCTAGATCTTTTAAAAATAGCAAACGAATAAGATCGTCATATTCAGTGTCAATCCGGACTGTTTATATTTTTCAGCATTTATTATTATTGTTATTATTATTCTTATTATCAGTGTCTGTTTATTTGATGTCGTTATTATTGTTATTTTAATTATTATTGCTATTATTATTATTAGTATATTTATTTTCTGTTATTACTATTATTATTATTATTTTCGCTGTCAATATTATTAATAGAAGTAGTAGTATGTTTATTTTTCCGTTAGTATTACTTTTATTATTATTATTATTATTATTATTATTATTATTATTATTTTCGTTATTCATATTAATATTATTATTTTCATTATTAATATTATTAAGAGAAGCAGTAAAATGTTTATTTTTCTGTTAGTATTACTACTATTATTATTAATATTATTATTGTTATTGTTATTATTATTTTCGTTATTATTATTATTATTAGTAGTAGTAGTATATTTTTGATTATTACCGTTTTATTATTATTATTATTAGTATTTTATTTACTGTTAGCATTATTATTATTATTATTATTAGTTTATTAATATTTTCGTAATTATTATTATCATTATTATTAGTACATTTTTTTTTACTGCTATTATTATTAATGTTACCATTATTATTATTATGTTATTATATGTATTATTATTTTCGTTATTAATATTATTAGTAGTACTATTATTATTATTATTATTATTATCATTTTCGTTATTATTATTATTATTATTATTTGCATTATTATTATTATCATTTTCGTCATTATTATTAATAGCTATTTTTTTTACTATTATTATTACTTCGTTAATATTACTATCATCATTTCATTACTATTATTATTATTATTATTATTATTATTTTTGTCATTATTATTATTAATAGTAACAATGTTTTTTTATTCACTATTACTACTATCATTGTTAGTATTTTTGTTATTATTATTATTGTTATTACTTTATTATTATTATATGTTATTGTTATTTGTTATTAACGTTATTATTTATTATGCTTATTGTTATTATTCTTATTCTTATTATTATTATTGCTATTGTTATTATTATCTATTTATTATTATTCGTATTATTGCTATTATATTTACCGTTATCATATTATTATTATTATGATTATTATTATTATTATTATTATTATTATTATTGCTATTATTATTATTGTTGTTGTTATCACTATTTATCATTATTATTATTATTATTATTATTATTATTATTATTATTTACTTATTATTATTATTATTATTATTATTATTATTATTATTATTATTTTTGTTATCATTATTATACTAGTATAGTTTATTTACCATTATTATTATTACTATTATTGTTGTTGTTGTTGTTATGAGTTGTAGTCGTATTTTATTTTACTGTTAGTATTATTATTATTATTATTATTATTATTATTATTATTATTATTATTATTATCATTAGTATTAGTAGTATTTCTATCTACTATTATTATTATTATTATTATTTTCTTCATTATTATTATTATTAGTAGTAGTAGTACTAATAGTAGTAGTAGTATTTTCATTTACTGTTATTATTATTATTATCGTTACTATTATTATTCGTAGTATTTTATTTTACTATTATTATTATTAATATTATTATCGTTATCTTTATTAGTATTATTAGTATTAAATTCGTTATCATTATCATCATTAGTATTTTTATTTTTATTATTATTATTATTATTATCGTTATTAGTATTATTTAGTGTTACTATCATCATTATTATTATTATCATTATTATTATTATTATTATTATTTACTGCTGTTATTAATATTATTATTTCTATTATTATTATTATTATTATTTATCATATTATTATTATTATTATTGTCGTTGTGTTCTCACTAATGCAATAGCTAACATTATATGGATATTTAGATTTGTGAAAACTTTAATTAAAATGGTTCATCATGATAAAAGAAATCAATATTTTTCTTTAAGGCTTAGTTATAAAAATATATATATATCGCATTTAAACACTCACTTAGTTACTAAGCTTTGTTTTCAAAACTTTTTGAGCAACCTTTTTATAATTTTAATCATTTAACCTAAGTTTGGCCGGTAATCGTTTTTAACGAATCTTGAAGAATGCCTAACCCCTTCCCTTTAGGATAACTAGAACCCTTATCTAGAATCTCATAAGCTAAGTAGACCACTAATCGGAGATCATTTTTAGCATTGAATAAGTTAATTATTTAGGTATCCTAATTTACCTTAAAAATAATTAGGTGGCGACTCCTTAAAATTAAATAATTTAGGAATCATCAATATGTTGTACACCGTTTGACCTCGAGTTAAAATGGGGTATAACAGATACATATATACGTATTATATCACGTCATATCGTATCCTCACAGGGCGCCAAATATCAACAATAGTATAAACTGATGGACTTACCTCATATGTCCAACTCTAACTGTACCTGTTTAGACTTTCCGTCTACTTTTCCTTTCAACTTTCAACTTTACATGTCAATCATATTTCAATACCTTACCTGGCACCTATCTTTCGTGCCTTGCTTACCTGCGTGCTGTGTAACTTCTGATATCGTCAGTCACCTCCTTCTATCAATGTTGTCCTTCTGTTGAAACCAGAGGTTAGTATAAGGAGATTTTCTATGACTCGGATCTATAGCATGATCTTAGATATGAAAGAAAGGAAACATCTTAAATGCCCTGTAGCCTCTTGTTTATAGATGTGGCGCGCAACACACCGATAAACAAAACTTTACTAGACACGGTCTGAAGATAATCCAAGTACGAACTGCTTTGATACCACTTCTGTCACGACCCAACCCCATAGGCCGTAACTGGAGTCTGACCTAGACCCCTGTATACGTAACTTTCAAATATAACAAAATTGAACTACGGGTAATGTGATAAAACACCCCAAAACCCCAATAGGTCAAAACGTTTTCATGTTCATGTAGCCTCCTTCATTCGTATCGTATCATGAAAGAGAATGCAAGCCGACAAGGCTGCCATAACGTAAAATATTCGCAACGTGCCATATAGGCACAACTGAAATAAACTCATGAACAACCTATACATACATGTCTACAGACCTCTAAGAATAGTACGGTAACATATGGCGGGACAGGGCCCCCGCCGTACCCCTGAATAAATAAATACATATATACACCGAAGGACCAGTACAAAAAAACTAGGCTCCGAAATAGTGGAGCACCTCCAATCATAGGTGAGCGGAAATTCGGAGCTGGCGGATCTCTGAACTAAACATCTGTACCTGCGGGCATGAAACGCAGCCCCCCGAAGAAAGGGGGGTCAGTACGATACATGTACTGAGTATATAAGCATACATTACTGAGATAACAACTGAAACAGGGATGCAAGAAATCAAGTATAGCATTTAATAGGGTACTGTACCTACACCTCACCAAATAAAGTCATGTATACCTGTATCACGTACTATATCTAGCCCGCTCGGGAACTCGGTATTACAAATACATCATCTATCATGATAGACATATGCATATTATTAGCACTATGGAACGTACAGCCCGATCCATATATAGAGAGAGCACATGTCGAGGAACGACGGCTCGATCTACATATCGTGTAATAATGCCGAGGAACGACGGCCCGATCCATATATCCCATGATAATACTTAGGGGTGGGCATAAAATACCAAAAACCGAATTACCGAACCGAACCGGCTATTTCGGTATTTCGGTATTCGGTATTCGATACTTGAGTCCGGTATTCGGTACCGGAATATTAAATTTCGGTATTTCGGTTTCGGTTTCGATATTTATTAATTATCCCGTTCGGTATTCGGGATTTACCGAATACCGAATTATTTCTGTTGGGCCTCCTAAAAATTCCTTTTAATTTTTAAACATAAAGGGCTATAGGCCCATTCCTATAATTTAATCCAGCCCAATTGTCTTCAACATACCCTATAATTTAATCCAGCCCAATTGTCTTCAACATAACCTAAAAATTTCTTTTAATTTTTAAACATAAAGGGCTATACACTACTATTGAGTATTGAAGTTCTGCACTTCTGCTTCTGCCCTTCACGCCGCCTTCAGCCCTTCATTTTCACCGTGCCTTCACGTCGCCTTCAGCCCTTCAACTTCACCGCGCCGTCACGCCGCCATCAGCTTCACGCCGCTTTCACCTTCACCGCTTCAGTTGAAGGTAAGTTCTCTTTGCTTCTTCTCTTCCTCTTCCTCTTCCAGTCTTCCTTCACATTCTGTCTCTATTTTCCCCCAAAATAATGCAGCAATTCCTCTATGCTTCTTCCTAAGGGATTCATCAACAACGCATATCTGTGCAAGTGTGAACTTTAAGTTAAACCATAGGATATGCATAATTATCTATTTTTGTCAACTCAAGCAATCTAAAGTGTTAAACTAATATTCCAGGAAAAAAGAAATGTCAACAATTGACAGTGAAAGAGGATACTTCGTGAATGGGTTGATAACCTGCATAGTAGAGAAAAATATATATAAAAATGAATGATAGGAAAATTAGATTCATTTTGTGGGTGGGTGGGGGGCAAAATAGAGAGCATACATACAGTGGTCCATACTGCAACTCTTGAAGCAATTGAATTGTCCGGCATATTTAAAGTTATCTGAGATAATATGCTTTGACCAAACATGAGATACCCCAAGAATCACATATTTGTTGTATTGACATTTTTTGAACCAAGACTCACATATTTGTTGTATTGACATTTTTTGAACCAAGACTCACACAAGACATAATACTTGCCTCCTAACTGTAAGTCATCCCATCCCTCCTTCTAATAACTATTCTTAATTTTTGTATATGGGAATGTGAATTTTTTATTTTATTTTTGTGATTCTGCATATTTTTTGTGTTTTTTGAATGATTGTTAATTTATGTCTTAAGATTGAGAAGGTTTCATTTTCTATATACTATAAGTGAAGTTTGTGATTTGAAATGAATTGGAAAAAGTAGTAACCAACTCACTGTATCAGCTCTTAGTTTCTTGCTTCCTTTCTTTCAAATGAAAATGATTGTTAATTATTGTCTTATAACATTTGTATTCTCTTCAATGTTTAGATGGAAGATGAAACAAGTCGAACGACCAATGTCATTGGAAGCACACCTTTGGCTCTTACCGAGTCTCTTGATTCAACAATGGAAGTTCAACAACATGCATTGATGGTGAAGAGAAAAGCTATAGAATCAAGATCTGCTGCTTGGCCGCATTATGAGAAGCTCTTAGAAGATGGAATTAATAAAGCTAAGTGCAGGTATTGTGGTAAAGTTCTCTTAGCTGATTCAACTAAAAATGGAACAAGTGGACTCAATAAACATTTGAAAACTTGTCCTAAAAATCCAAATAAGGTTAACAATTTCAATTCCAAGTACAAACAATCAAATTTAAACTTTCCCTTAGAAGGTGAAATGTGTGATGGGGCAATTTGGACTTTTGATCAAGAGGCATCTCGGAGGGCTTTAGTTGAGATGTTAATCCTTGATGAACTTCCTTTTCGTTTTGTTGAAAAGGAAGGTTTTAAGAATTTTATGAAAAAAACCCAACCTTTATTTCGAGTTCCCTCCCGTAGAACAGTGACTAGGGATTGTTATCAAGTTTTTGGTGAAGAGAGACAAAAGTTTATGAAGTATTTGAAAGAAACATCACCGAGAGTTTGTCTAACCACAGACACATGGACATCTATTCAAAGAATAAATTATATGTATTTGACAGTAGACTTTATTGATAGTGATTGGCTTTTGCATAAACGAATTTTAAACTTTCAGGTTGTTACTAGTCATAAGGGTGACGAAATGGCCCGTTGGATTAGTAAGTGTTTGCTTGATTGGAAATTGGAGAAAATAATCACTATAACTGTAGATAATGCTTCTTCTAATGATGTCATGGTGAAAGAGTTACACAAACAAATGGTTAATTGGGGATCTAACATGAAATGTGGTAACCATCTTCACGTGAGATGTATGGCTCACATTTTGAATCTTATTGTGCAAGATGGCATGAAAGAAGTTGGTCCATCGATCAAACGTGTTAGGCAAATGGTGAAATATGTTAGACAATCTCCCGCAAGGATTAGAAAATTTAAGGAATGTTGTGAACTAAAAAATATAGACAGTAAGAAGTCATTATGTTTAGATGTTTCAACCCGGTGGAATTCGACCTACTTGATGTTGGATGCCGCACAACATTTTGAGAGTGCATTTGATTACTTTGATCTCGAAGATGGTGGATTGTCAACTTATCTTGCTAATCATGTTTGTGAAGATGGAAGTGTTTCAGGTGTACTTGAAAGTGATGATTGGCAAAAGGTAAGTAATATGGTAATATTTCTTAAAAGATTTTATGATCTAACTGAAAAGGTTTCAGGTTCACTCTACGTCACTTCTGCTGGTCACTTTGAAGATATAGTTGAGCTTCACAATCATTTAAGAGAGTGTATGGAAGACAATGATCCTTCTTTGGCAAAAATGGGAGAAAAAATGAAAGAAAAGTTTGTCAAGTATTGGGGTGCTCCTGAAAAAATGAATAAAGTGCTTTTTATTGCCTCTATCTTAGATCCTCGTAACAAACTTGAGTATGTTGGCGACGCACTTGAGGATATGTTTGGAGATGAAAAGGGGAGTGAAATAAAAGATGAAATGGTGACTTACATGAAATCTATGTTTGAAGAGTATGTAGCAAAATTCTCTAATGTATCTCGACGCCCATCTACTCTCTCTGATTTATCGGGTCAGACATCGGATTCATCTATCTCTAACACTAGCACAAAATCAACAAAAGTAAGAAATAGGATCCAAATGAAGAGGAACAAACTAGATGGTACAGGTTTGGGTAGTAAGTCAGAGTTGGAAAGGTATCTTAGTGAAGAACTAGAGCCGACTGATGATGACGATAATTTTGATATCTTGTCGTGGTGGAAAGTTCATTCTCCTAGATATAAAATTCTTTCTGAGATGGCTCGTGATGTGTTGGCAATTCCAATTTCTAGTGTGGCATCGGAATGTGCCTTTAGCACCGGAGGCCGTATTCTTGATTCATTTAGGAGTTCTTTGACTCCGAAATTGGTGCAAGTTGTTATTTGTCTTCAAGATTGGCGTCGAAATGAACCTTATCCCATAAATGTTGAAGAAGATTTTAATGACCTTATGAAACTTGAACTTGGTATGTTTTTCAGTTTTGGTATTTTATTTTTATATTTTTTTACTTTGTTTAATTATTGACACATTTTAAATTCTTTTTAGCTATGGATGATATTGACTTGCATTGTTCAAGCTGAAAAACAGTAAAAGCAAATTTTGGACTCTATTTCCTCTGTTGCTACTGTTTCTGACTTCTGATTTTGGAGCTGCTTCAGGTGTTGTTGTTATTGTGTGTAGTGTGCTGCTGCTGCAGGTAGTGTTGCAGCTTATGTTGTTTGTTGTTGTTGTGTGTTGCAGCTGAATTATTTTGTTGTTGTTGTTGCATGTTGTATGCTGTTGCAGCTTATTGTTGCAGCTTATTGTGCCTGCTGGTTGTAGTGTTGCAGCTTATTGTTGCTGTTGCCTGCTGGTTGGCTTATTGTTGCTGTAGTGCAGCCTGCAGCCTGCAGGTGTTGTAGTTTGTTGTTGCTGCTGGTTGTAGTGTGTGTAGGGAGCTGCTGCAGGTGTTGTTGCTGCTGGTTGTAGTGTAGGGAGCTGCTGCAGGTGTTGTTGCTGCTGGTTGTAGTGTGTGTAGGGAGATGCTTGAGTGTGTTGCAGCTTATTGTTGCTGCTGGTTGGCTTATTGTTGCTGCAGTGCAGCCTGCAGCCTGCAGGTGTTGTAGTTTGCTGCTGCTTGGTGTTGTAGTGTGTGTAGGGAGCTGCTGCAGGTGTTGTAGTGTGCTGCTGCTTGGTGTATTGTTGCAGCTTATGTTGTATTGTTGTTAGTTGTTGTGTGTTGCAGCTGAAGGCTGAAGCACTTTGTTGTTGTTGCCTGTTGTTGCCTTTTAGTTTTAGGTTTTATTTTAAGATGGTTTGTGGCTATTTATCTTGTAAAAAAAAGTGCTTGTATTTGTGTTGATCTTATAAGATGCAGAAATTTGGGTATTACCGAATACCGTACCGAACCGAATTTTTATTTACCGATTACCGAATTACCGAACCGAAGTTTGAAAGTTCGGTATTTGGTATATATTTTGAATTACCGATTACCGAATTATCGAATCTAAATTTTGAAAATACCGAACCGAATACCGAATGCCCACCCCTAATAATACTGAGGTACGACGGCCCGATCCATATATTGTGTATTAATGCTGAGGAATGACAGCCCAGTCCGTATATCTCATATATTAGTGCCGAAGAATGAAAGCCCAACTCGTATACATGCATATCATATAATAATGCCGAGGAACGATGGCTCGATCCACATATCACATAACAATGCATATACGTGCATGTAAGACTTGGTAACATGTCAAACATCCCTCAGGTATCACTATAAAGTATGTTCAAGAGCCCTTAGGTATAGGAGCTTACACATTCCATCACTATTCAGCCTATAGAAGGCTCGAGGGTCGTAGTTCAACTACTTTAAGACCCTTAGCGTTTAGGAGTGAATCCGAGTCACGAGTTATACTCGAGACTTACAACTGAAACTGTCTTTACACTCATATCATACCTCAATCCACTTACATTTAAGACATTCCAAAGGAAAGAAGAGACAAGCTTCACGTGTATTACTTTTTATCACGTAAAAGGCTTACAAGACCATAACTCAACCATCGCGGGAGTTCTATCATCAAGAAGTGAATAAGATTAATGAATCATGCTCGGGATTCTAAGAATAGGACTATCTCCACATTACATATACCAACCACTTATGGCTAAGACATGCCAAAAGAAAAGAAGATAAGCTTTACATACTTATGCCAAAACATGCCAAAAGAAAGCTTCACATACCTCGTATGGACTTCTCTCAATCATGCCCACGTCGTCGTCCTCCGAACCTATTTAACATGGAAGAAATGTGAGTATAAACAACCTTAACTTTTCAGTGCCCTCAGTTGCACCTTAGTATTCATGGAACCTATTTCCTTATTCGTCTCCTCGATTAGTTCTTTAATTAGTTAAGGCGTTAACGAAAATTAGGCAGCACCTCCTCTATAAAGTGCCCTATCCGAATTTTCAATTACATCCCTAATCACTACATCCAACCAACAATAACACCCTGCAGCATATATACACATAAAACATGGCGACATCACACAACATAAGCTCCAAACAACCTGCTGAAAATTACTACACCAAAATATGGTTTCTAGTCTTTATTTTGCAAGCCTTTATTTATACGAAATGAGGGGTTGTGTGGCTGCTACCAGAAGCACCTACACCCCTTTTAGAACACCTTTAGTCCCTACAAAAATCCCCCCCACAGCTGCAGCAGTACACCACAAGCACAACACTTTACTTTGACGACAATTCAACTATAGCGACTCCAATTTAGTTTATTTCGAACGTCAAGCATTTCAATGATGTTTTCACATTTCCAGCCACTTAAACAACATATAATACACTTCATAACAACACCATAAACCCCACATTGAAAGTAAAACCCTTACCTTAACCTAAACTCATCAAACTCGCCAAAATTATCAAAACGTGGATTCTGGACAGCCTACTGTCTTGTATTGTCGCATAGTTTAGAAGGGGTAATTGAGGGAAACAGGATTTGTGTCCTCAATGAAAGTTATAGACATGTGTCTTAGGGTCGCAAATAATTTTGAATCACCCCTTCAACAATTTTGTACAAAACTATATGCCCAAAATACCAACAACAGTCCTTGTAGAATATTTAAAACGAAATCTGGGCAGCACCTCAACTATACTTCCTCATCCTTTTTCGAGCAGATAAAAGCAAAACTGGGTTTTAGAGGCTAAATAAAAATTATATCCCTATGAAATATCTTTCCAAAATATCTTGAATCACTTGAAACTAAGCCTTATACAAGGAGTTATACTCATTTTACTAACAGTAGTATCATTAAAAAACGGGTCTGTTAACAAGAACAAAAACCTCTTCTTTTTCCTAACGATAAATTTTATGTTGTTAAACACCGCTATATCACCGTAGGATACCTTAAATAATTAATTTATGGATCGAAAATGGAGGCCTTACCTCAAAGTCATGGCTGCCATAGCTCTTTTCTCTCTTCCTCAATGTTTCTCATCTTTTTTTCTAAGTGTAAAAAGGATGGAAAATGAAGGCTTAGTCATAAGACTAAGTATATATAGCCTTCCCTAGGATGTGACATGTGGCATCCCCTAAGGGGACACGTGGCATCCCCCTAGGGTGCCACTTCACGCCATACAACCAATCATACGCTGCCACATGGCAGCGTGGGGTCCACCCCAAGTAGGTGGGTCACCTACTTAGTCCAAGTAGGTGTGTCACCTACTTGTCACCTGCTTGCTTCATTTTTGTGAGTTCGTAATCTCGTCTCACTTCAAGAGCCTACGTATTCCTTGCTACTTAAGCTCAATGTGTGCTCCAGGAGCTTAATTATGCAAGATGTCCAAATCGGTAGCTTATGCAAGTAGGTCAAGTCCTACGACTCATTACTTGGCTTCCGACTCCTTTCAACTTCTTCTAACCCTATTTTTGATCCTCTCTATTATGGAGTATCTCATTCTCCTTTCCTTAGAGTTATTTGATAGCGTTGTAACTAATCAGGGTCACATGGCAACTCTTAAGAAGTTTAAGAAGGCTTTCCGAAGTTCAGAAGTACGGGGCATAACACATACCTTGGAGTCTAAAGGGTTTAAGCTGAGTAGGACCAAGACAGAGTACTTAGAGTGCAAGTTCAGTGAGATACCTCAGGAGGTTGGCACGGAAGTTAGTCTCGGTGCCTAGGCTATCCAAAAGAAAAGTAATTTTAAGTAACTTGGATCTATCATGCAAGGCAGCGGGAAGATTGACGATGATGTCACACATCGTATTAGGGCAGGGTAGATGAAATTGAGGCTTGCTTTCGAAGTGCTATGTGACAAAAAGGTGCCACCAAAACTTAAGGGAAAGTTCTACAAAGTGGTGGTTAGACCGACTATGTTATATGAGCCGGAGGGTTAGCCAGTTAAGATCTCTCACGTTCAAAGGATGAAGGTTGCTGAGAGAAAAATGTTGAGATGGATATGTGGGCATACTAGAAGCGACAGGATTAGAAATGAGGCTATTCGGGACAAAGTAGGAGTCGCCTCAGTGGAAGACAAGATAAGGGAAATGCGACTGAGATGATTTGGGCATGTGAAGAGAAGAGACACAGATCATCCTAGTGCGGAGGTGTGAGAGATTGGCCATTGATGGTTTTAAAAGAGGTAGGGGTAGGCCGAAGAAATATTTGGGAGAGGTGATTAGATAGGACATGGCACAGTTACAACTTACTGAGGATATGACCTTAGATAGGAGGGTGTGGAGGACCCACATTAGGATAGAAGGCTAGTACATAGTCTCGTGATTCTTTCTTATTAGTAGGCGCATTAGTGCACTATAATTTCTCGTGTTCGGATTTCTGTTATTATTTATTACTTTCTCTACTTTATTTACTCTATATTATTTGTGTTGCTTTCGTTATTTACTTTCTCATATCGTTTTGAACTGTTTAGCCTTATCTGACCTCTTTTTATGCTTTTATTGAGTCGGGGTCTTTCGAAAACAGTTGTCCTACCTTGATAGGAGTAAGGTCTGCGTACACTTTACTCTCCCAGACCCCATGTTGTGGAATTTCACGGGGTTATTGTTGTTTCAGTGAAAAGACCATTTATATATATATATATATATATATATATATATATATACACTATTGGAATATAAATCAAAGATGAAGAAGCAATGGTTCAGTGCATAGAACAAGGGGCAGACGGGTAAATAGTTTGAGTTGTGTATCTAATTCGGAGTTGTTCATATCTTTATATAAAAAAATCAATTACTCATCTCATATCCGATGTCAAATTCATAACACGATATGATGTTTTGTAATAACATTAATCACTAGTTCTCCACGAAATAAGCGAGTCGAGACATACTTCATCGATCGATGCATGCATTTTTCACGAGGACATTTTGTTTAATTTCATATAGTTTTTAAATTTTTTTTGACCCTTTTCCATATAAATTAAAAAAATTGACCCTTTCCCAATTATTTAAGGGAAAAGAATATTTGTATTTTAAAAAAAGAAATTATTTACAGGAAGTTATTCCTTTTTTTTAATTGCTAATTTGCGTTTTAATGAATTCAAAGTATATAGAGAAGTAGATATATATATATCAAATAGTATTTCGGTAAAAAGATTATTTGATTGTTGTTTGATAGTATCAAAGTATATATATATATATAGATAGATACTATTGGAATATATATCAAAGATGTGGCCGGTTTCCCATCGCGTCAGCCTTTTCCCAATGTACGGAGCCCCAACGAGGAAGGTGTTAGTGCTTTATCATTGGGTCATGGATCTAATTCGGATAAATAATTTAGATTGAGTCCGATTTAAGTAAATACATTTCCTAATTAGTCCAATTTGTGTAATTTTCCCATTATTTAATTTGCCTAAAATGGTCATTTGGCCCTAATTTTTCCAAAAAAAAAAGGTCGGTTGCGTCTTCTTCTTCATTTTTCTCTTATGTTGCTGCTACTTCTCCTCTTTCTTCTTCTTCACCTTCTTCTGTTGCTGCTCCTGCTTCGTCCTTCTTCTTCTCCTCCTCCTTTTGCGTCTATATTATCAGACAAAATTACAAAACTAATCAGAAAAGAGTTTCGACAGTCACTGACTGAATCAGCAGTGGTAAGAAATGAGTGCTTGTCGGAATGCCATCTAAAGTGAGAAATCTGCTCCTGGTGCGAAATGTTGGTGGGCTACAACGGCAAGAAAAATTCGATGATTTGGGACAGAAGAGTTTAAGATGGTTTTGAATAGATTTTGAGTTGATCGGAATTGAATAATCAATATATACGTCATTGTATATGTAATTTATATTGTATGGTTTAATAAGCTATATATTTTTATAATTTTTTTTATGTAAAGTAATTACTTTGTATATATTTGAAAGTAGTTCGAATGGAAAGTGGAAAATGCTTAAATCTGAAGTGTCATTTTGTGCTTGGACAAGAGACAATTTTTATAAGAAAACTAATGAAACATAGGACTCTTTAAATCTCAAAAAATCAAATAGGACTTAAAAGTCGAAGATAATAATACTTGTTATTCATTTTTTCTAGAAAAGACTCACATGTGTTGTCGAACTTTGAGAAAAGGCTTATTCATTTCATTCTCTAAAAGTTTGACTCATTTATGGCATTTTTATTTGAAAAAAAGTTAATCTATACCATTATTTATAAACTAAAAACATTTTTCATTTTGCAAAACTATTTTGTTCACACGGTCAATTATGATTCAGTCATGTCATTAACTAAATTATTTTTTAAAATGAAAAAGGTTCAAATAAGCCATCGAACTTTGAGAGAAGGATTATTTATGTCATCCGTTAAAAATTTGGCTCATTTATGCTATTTCAATTAATAAATAATGGCATGAATGAGTTTTTTTTCAAATGAAAATGGCATAAATGAGCCAAACTTTATATGATATAAATAAGTTTTTTCTCAAGGCATATTTGAGTCTTTCATCTTTTTAAATTCATCCTAAAAAGGGTAAAAACAATGGTCTTTAGATTTTCATTTCATGAATCAAAGCAGCGGCCTATTTCTATTTTTGTTGAACAGAGCCTCTAAATATGAGGTTTCTTAGTACAATCTTCAAGATCAAGCATGATAATGAGGAAACGATTACGAATTTAAATGCAAGAAACCGAAAGTACAAAAACTGGTTGCTACCTATCTGGTTGGGAAAGAGGTCCAAAATGTTGAAAGCCTATCTATAGATTTGGAATTTCTTTGTACAATACAATGTTTTTGTTCAGGTGTCAGAAAGTTGATTTTCTATGCTTCCTCAGAAAAGCAGTCGATATGAAAGCCCTGTGTAGAATCCACACTTTGGTCCTCTTTTGAGGCAGACTTTGACAAGAAGTTTCCAGCATAAAAATTTCGGTAAGGGTGATTAACCGGAGGCAATAGCACAGCAGATTCTTTGTCCATTGATAGTAGACGGCTGCACTTGCTGCAAACTTTCGAGAACAAAGTCTGGTAGCTGCAAACCCAGAACAGCAAAGAAAGCAAGGCTGTCTTGGTACCGACACCTGTAAAATGCTGTAAAGCCATAGCAGCATGCTCTGTGATGTGCCTAAATACATGATGAACTGAAAATCCCCTCGCATGTACATAGCTACCACCCTCATCTGGCGAGAAGAACGCTACAGCATCAGGATCCAAGGAACCAGCAGGGGAAACTGATACTATGGCTCTAAAAACAGAAGGAATCAACAATTCGATTATGGCATCCTTGTCTGGAACAACATCATCAGATGATCCTTGTCTTAATGTTCTCGTGCTTTGGAAAGTATTCTCTTTCGATATTTCAATAGAATTTTCACTGGTCGAAGAGGGCAACGAGGTAGCTCGCATCAACCAATCCAAACGCTGGTAAGAGAAAGTTATTACATTTGGAACCTCCTTTTTCAGATGAGTCAAAACTTCAGACACTGTTTTCAGTTCACAAGTTTCTTCTTGATCACTTGATGGAGGACCACAAAGTTTCTTTGTCACACCCTCCTTACCACAATTGGTATCAAGGTGGGGGAAAATCGTCTTTTCTGATCATTAAAGGCCTTGAGAGCTAACCTGGTCCTATCAACTGCAGATGCACCAGCCTGACCAGCAAGTTGTCTCTTCCATGCATATGCAACAACAGCACCGTCAGGACAAATCAAGGGCATGTGGAGGCCCCATGAATTACTTCGTAATCGAAGGGAATCATTGAGAACACTAGAATCTTCTAACTGCCTTCCAACAGAACGAAGGTCTTGAAGGTGTTGTCTCATGGAAGCTTCTTCTTTGAGGATAAGATGCAAAGGTTCAGAAGAGTGTGGTCGCTGAGCCGCCACAAATAGGGCTTCCAGGAGCCGATCTCCGCCGATTCTAATATCAGCTATGAGTCGACTCGCCTGCCCCAGCCGCTCCAGTGCCATTGCCACCTGCTTCGGCGGCGCATCTCCACTCGCCTCGTTGGACTCTGCGGCTGAAGCTCCTGGTACCGCCGCCGTGTGAGTTGGTAGTGTTGGTTGCTGCATTTAGGCAGGTCTGAACCTTGGGAGGTTTTACTGTTGGCAATTATGCTCCGTGGATGAGGTGTTCTATTTTCATTTTTTGGAAAAAAGGAGAACTGAGTGAGGGCCAACCTTAACCGATAACCATAAAAGCCAGCTCAAAAACTACAATTAATCATATCATATTTCAAAAAATTTAATGGTCACCTCAACAATCTCATTTTGTCATCAACAAGCTTCAAACATGCAATTCATGTCTGATATCGTGCTTCAGAGCTAAAATTCTAATTAAGAACCCCATAAAACTAGGAACAAGAACATAAAGTAGCGAAGGAAAACAAAAATGAACCACAGCCTCAAGCTAAGAGGATGTGCGAGTGATTGTAGCCTCCTTTTCCACTTTGAAGGAGGAGACTGTTCATCACTCAACTTTATAGGACAACTTGATACAGCAAACAATCACTACATATTTTCTGTAATCTTTTTTGTCCAATTGTACGGTACGAACAATATACCCTGGAATGGGTTGTCAACCAATTTTTACAGCTATTGCATATTCCAAAAGATAACTGTAGCAGCATGTCAAGAGGATGTCCGAGTAATTGTAGGCGTATATATCTATTTAAAATTAAAATTCTACTTCCTATTTAATATAGGGACAATTTCATATATATATATATATGCACAACAAAATAATTAGTTTATAATAATTATAATCATATTTTTTACATAAAAATAGCTAAAAATATGAGGTTTAGCCACGCGAGAACCATGGCTAAATGGGAGAAAACCCTGGGGGTAAAGCTGCATTTTTTGTAGTGAGTATCGCTACTATATACATGCCTCCCAAGGTATTTCTCATATAAAAAATGAAAACAACGTGATGGAGCAAATTTCTACCTCTTCCATTCTTGTGACAAAAAAAATTTCAACAAAAATAGTTGTTGTACATGTAATGTGTGTGTGTATATATATATGATGTATATCTATATATTAAAAATGTATATCTATATCTATATGCATTGTTTATACAATACATATACATTATACAAAATAGATTATATAATGTATCAATATTGTATAGTTATGTATAAACGTGTATATATGACATATAGTGTATGCATCAATGTTGTACAATAAAAAATGAATGTTTTTATATATAACGTACAATAAAAAAAGTCATTGGAAGTATATATTGATTATACACTATAGTTTGTCAAAAGTCATAGAAAGTATACATTGACTATACAATATAGCGTACCTATACATGAGCTATATATTGACCATACATTATGATACACTAAAAAAACTAAATATAGATTAACTATACATGCAGTATACACTGACGAATTCAATCTAGATCAACTCAAAATCACCTCTAAATAGTCCCCAAATTTAGATATGAAATCCTCTCAATGCTTCGAGTCTTTTCATATGTAATTTGCTCGAAATAATTCATGTTTTTAGTACGTTGAATTTTTTTAAAAAAGAATAACGACGATGAAGAAGAAGAAGAAGAAAATACAAGCATTAATGGCGAAATTGAAAGGACAAAGAAAAGTATCAGAGCAACCATCAATGGTGAAATTGAAAGGAAGAATGTAACACCCCTGAAGTTCCTGGACTAAATTAACTTTGAAAAGACCCGAAGGAATGAAATTGCAGGTCAAAGGGTTTCACGAGCCCTGTCCACGGGTCGTGGTGATCACCACGAGCCGTAAAAGGATCCCGTGGAGTTGAGGCCAAGTGGAAATTTTCCAAGGGAAGTTCCATAAACACCTTCAAGGACCGTGGTGGCTTTCAAAAGTCATAGAGATGATCCGTGAACTTCTCCCTTTTTAAAACTTAGAGACCCCACCTTCACGGGCACCTATACAGTTCGTTGAGGGTTATACGGTCTGTATAGTGCCCCGTGGAAGGCAGCCTTCAGGAGCCAAGTTTTTCCCCATCTTCACAAAATCCTCCATGAGCCGTGAAAGTCTCCAAGGCTGTGAAAGTGTTCAGTGGACCTTGACCCCCAAGATCCCTTATATGGGAGAAAACCACGACAAGCTCCACAGACCGTAGAGTACTTCACGGACTGTGGTGGCCTTCGTGGGAGTCAATCCCTCCTAGCCCAGTCGACCCTCTTTATCACAACCATTACCACGGGTCGTGGTGAGCTTCACGGGTCTAGTATTCTAATGAGGGTTAGTTTGGTCTTTTCTCATTTTTTCCAAACTAAACCCAATATATTTTGGAATAAAAATCAGTCCCTTATCATACCCAATAGAGTTTTTCCCTCTCATTAACACTTAGAACTTTTGAGAAAAAAGATTAGGGAGAAGAGGATTTGGGGCTCAAGAATTTCAAGCCAAGACTTTGATTTACGCTCAGTTAATCGTCATTCCAGATATGTAAAGATAATCATAGTGATGGATTGAGTTCATCCTCATACCATACATCTATCTAAATTCTGTAAAAGAGTAATCTAGGGTTTTGTCCTTAGTTTTGAGTATTCTTGGGATGACTAGTATCATTTTATCCCCAATTATTGAGTTGCTATATATTGTGCATTTGAGATTCTTGAGTTGATTGTTCATGTTTATTTTTTAGTATGAACCCTGTTATTTGAGTATTCATTGAGTTATTATTGAGAAGTCTATTTAAAAGTAAATTTTGTCTTTAAATTGATTTTTGAGGAGAAAAAAAAATGAGTTTTGAGAAAGAGTTTTTAAATATGAATTGGGCAAGAGCATAAGGGAACTAAGTATTCCCAAATGTGTCACTTTTTACATTGAAGAAAGAGAAACTTTGATTTCTAAATAGTTTATAAGTTTAGAGATATTTCAAAGTTATATCTCCTTTAAGAGGATCTTTTGAGTAATTACTTCAATTGAGAAAGAGAATGTATTTATAGATTATGAGTATATAATTATTGGGAGTAGTATCGAGCACCGATATGGAAACGAGTTCAAACAATTCATAGTCCTTATAAACCATGTATCCAACATGGGTAAACGATTCATACTTTTTAGATGACTTCCTTATAGTACTTAGTGGATCCACTTAGTTGAGAGATCTTATACCCTAGCAAGGTATAGGACGGTTCTGGCAGCATGGGCGAGACGCAATATCATCACATATATCATAGTGATTGTTGTCAGTTAGAGAATCTCCCAAGGAGGTTAAAAAATATTTTTACTATATTACTTTATATTATTGAGTTCATAGATGAGTAAGTATTTGATAAAGGTAACTGATTTTATTTCTTTATCTATCTACATCCAGTTGAGTACATTTTATTTGTTGCAATTTTTCCTTTCATTTATTTTGCTTCGGCTATATTACATACTCATATATTCAATGTACTGGCGTCATTTGACCTACATCGTTTAATGATGCAGACACACATCTTAGAGATCATCAACATGCGTATTGCTGAGATTATTTCCCGTCCGGCTTATGGTGGGACCTCTTTGCATTCAGAGGTGCTCTGGAATCTTTATTTTCATCTTTTATTTCAGTTTTAGCATTACATTTTGAGGTAACCATGGGCCTGTCCTAGTACCCATTTCAAAGTCATAGTTACAAGATTCATAGACTAGTTAGACAGACTTAAAGTTATTTAATTTCATTCATTGAGTTATGATTAGACTTTGAGTTACATTTCATTACTTATATGATTAAAGTATTTATATATTATTTTGAGAAGCTGAGTTTATTATATTTGTTGTGTCCATCTGAGTTGTACTATTATGAGTAAGTCTTTCGCATAGTAAGTTAGCCAGCAGGCCAAGGGTTCACTTGGAAACCAACAACGGTTTCTGAGTGCCGGCCACGCCTTGGAGTAGACTTTGGGCATGACAAAGAAGAACAATATTTGACCAATTTTAATAATTTTTAAAATTGGGCCAATTTTTACGTAAAGCAAAAGGCTAATTTTTTGGACAAATTACATAAATACACAATTTAAGATATCATAATCTCTAATATTCTCTACCATTAATTTTTTTTTTACAAAAATCCTCTCCCGAATACATTCTTATCCCTCTCGGATACATTCATATCCCCTTTCAGATACATCCCTCCTACTAAGTAATCTATTATTTGCAATGTAACGGACAACCAATGAATGTATCCGAGAGCAATGAAAAAATTAAAGTTTTGTAATTGAAAAAACTTTCGGAATAAAATGTAAGTAGCCTCCAAGTGTATGAAATTGTTGTATGTTATACTAATTTTCTCTTTAATATTCTCCCCGACTCAAATATTAAAACCCGACCCATCCAATTATGAAAATCCATTAAATCTAACTCACCTCCAAAGAATCACTACATAGAGAAGAGCGCCATTAATTACTACTCCCTCTATTCCATATTAATTGAATCTGTAAGACAATGCACACATATTAAGAAAAAATATTCAAGGACATAATTTGAACCATACTTTCCACTATTGCCCTTTGTAAAATTATAAATATAACTTTGCAAGTAATGTGATTTGTCTCCTAAAAAATATAAAACTTCAATAAATGAAAAGAAAAATATGAAAAAAGCTTCAAACATCTATCTTGACCTTTGAATAATTCAATTATTTTGAACAATGAAAAACTCCTCAAAAATTCTATTAATATAGAATAGAAGTACTTAAAAAAGAGAGCTAGAAAGCAGGAAGCACTTGGTCAACATGCATGTGCCACATATTTCATTGCATCCAACCTCTATTTCCAATACAACTATTTATTCCATTTTATTGTGCAAAATAAAAAGAATCAATTTTTTTCAACCAAATTAATATTCTCTTCATTTTAATTTAATTTATTTATCCTATTTTAACTTCACATAAAATTTAAGAAAAATAAAAGGCTTAAAAATTTTATGATTTTAAATTAAAAATATATCAAAATATTTTTTTATCTTGTGATAACATATCATCTGAAAATTTGAACTTTAAAAATTACCAAAAAAAGAAGGACACATTCTTTTTAAAATAGATTTTTTTTTAAAAAGCAGAATAAACAAATGAATGTACAAAAGCAAACATCACTAACCTTACCATTTCAGTATAATATTTTTTCTTTTTAAATATTCTTGAAGTTTACTATTCGATGCATGACATTAATGATTATTACAATAAATATTTTAATAGTTTAATTTTCATATTATATATATTTTTTAAAATTTTATTATACAATATTTGAGTATAACTATTATAGTAAGTTAATTTTACAAAAAATGAAATGCTACAGTGAGTTTCATCGTTGTGTGGAATGTTATAGAAAATAAAATATAACGAAAAATTGGAGAAAATGAAATTATTATAATGAAATGTTATTATATGACTATTATACGACTTTTAACTGCATTAACAAATTTAATATTTTTGTTGGGAAAATATTTTAAAAACAAGATTTTATTTTTTTAATTAGAATTTGGATATTTGTTATAATTAATTGTTTGTTTTGATAGGTGCCTCTATTTGTATGGAAAATTCGCTTACTTATTTTTTTTAGGATATTTTCTCGGGGAAAAGGTGATTGCCGAAATCTTCTCTAAATCTAAAAAGGAGAAAAAACTATTTCATCTGTCAAAATATTTTTTTATCTTGTGATAACATATCATCTTAAAATTTGAAATTTAAAAATTATCAAAAAAAGGACACATTCTTTTTAAAATATACATATTTTTTAAAAAAGCAGAATAAATAAATGAATGTACAAAAGCAAACATCACTGGCCTTACCATTTCAATATAATATTTTTTTCTTTTTAAATATTCTTGAAGTTTACTGTTCTATGCATGACATTAATGATTATTACAATAAATATTTTAATATTTTATTTTTCATATAATATATTTTTTATAAATTTTTATTATACAATATTTGAGTATGACTATTATAGTAAGTTAATTTTACAAAAAATGAAATGCTACAGCGAGTTTCATCGTTGTATAAGTGGAATGTTATAGAAAATAAAATATAATGAAAAGTTGGAGAAAATGAAATTATTATAATGAAATGTTATTATATGACTATTATACGACTTTTAACTGTATTAACAAATTTAATATTTTTGTTGGGAAAATATTTTAAAAATAAGATTTTATTTTTTTATTTAGAATTTAGATATTTGTTATAATTAATTGTTTGTTTTGATAGGTGCCTCTATTTGTATGGGAAATTCGTAGGGGTGGGCATAAAATACCGAAAACCGAATTAACAAACCGAATTACGGAACCGAAATGGCTATTTCGGTATTTCGGTATTTTGGTTCGGTATTTGGTACCGAAATTTAACATTTTGGTATTTCGATTTTGATTTCGGTATTTATAATTTTCCCGTTCGATATTCGGTATTTACCGAATAGCAGCGAAATTATTTCTGTTGGGCTCCTAAAGAATGACTTTTAAACATAAAGGGCTATAGGCCCATTCCTATAATTTAACTTGAAGTCCAGCCCAGTCCTTAACAGCCCAATTAACTATGTTTTTCATTTACTACATCCAATTTCAGTAAGCCCAATTGAACAAGGGTTCCTAAGCTTCTCTAGAGCAATAGAAATGGCAGAAACTGCGGCATCTCTTTTCTCCTGGAGCCTCTGAAGTGAAGCTTGCTCTTTAGCAATAACAGCTGCTTGAGGCTTCTCCAACATCTCTGTAGATTGAACAATTTTTGTCTCAAACTCCTTCTCTTGGTCTTCCAGTTCAGTGAAACGCCTCTTCAAGGACTTCTGAAGCCCATGAAAGTGTTCTTCAAGTTGCATCCATTGCAAGTTGAGAGTAACAGCACAGTGACTTTTCAACTCAGCCCTTCAGCTTCACGCCTTCACCGCTTCACGCCGCAATCAGCTTCACTGCTTCACTCCGCTTTCACCTTCACCGCTTCACGCCGCCATCCGCTTCACTTGAAGGTAAGTTCTCCTTGCTTCTTCTCTTCCTCTTCCTCTTCCAGTCTTCCTTCACATTCTGTCTCTATTTTTCCCCCAAATAATACGCGTACCCTAAATTCCATTTCAAATAGATTATGATGTTTTTGTCCTTTTTTGAGTTTAGTTGAAAAAAGTGGACAAATATATCTATACACCACGATTTCTGACTTGTGTGTTCTGAAATCTGAACCCATATACGAATTGCTTCTCACTCAGCAAAATACCACACTGACTTGTGTGTTCTGAACCAAGACTCACATATTTGTTGTATTGACATTTTCTTAACCAAGAGCTGATACAGTGATCTCTGCTAAAAGTTGTTGTGTTTTCTGTTTGTCTATATATAAACTCTTCCTTCCGCTCCACTACCTTGGTTCCTTCCGCTCCACTACCTTGGTTCCCCTTTCTTTATCAAATGTAATATGTCGGTATATATTCTTGAAATTTGATAAATTGATTGATATTTCAAGACAAGTGTGAGAGTTGAGTGCTTGTTTTCTGCCTGGATTATAAAATTGGAGATTGCAGGGAATCTCACACTACCGACACAACAATAAAATTATATAGGTTGCTATTGCTGAAGAAATGATAATAAATACTGTTGTCAGAGTGGGACTATATTATATGGCAAGCCCCTCTTCTCCAGAATAGAATAATTATTGTTGCTAATGTGAATATTACAGTAGCTAAAAGTTGATACATTACAATTTTTCTCATGCTTTTAAATGAAATCTTCACATCTTTTATTGTTGCTAATGTAAATAAGATGTAGTAACATATTTCGTGTGGACTTCGACTTCAATATGGGATTACCGAATATCGTACCGAACCGAATTTTGATTTACCGATTACCAAATTACCGAACCGAAGTTTGAAAGTTCGGTATTTGGTATATACTTTGAATTACCGATTACCGAATTATCGAACCCAAACTTTGAAAATACCGAATGTCCAGCCCTAATTGTAGCCTCCTTTCCCACCTAAAGAAGGAGACTATTCATCACTCATATGCTGTAGGACAACAGGATACAACAGTCACTTGGTATTTTTACATTCCTTTTTGTCCAATTGCATTGGATGAATAAAAGACCCACAAATTGGAAAAGAGAAGAATTTCTACAGCTATTCCATATTCCACAAAATTATACAGCAACAAGCTAAAAGGATGTACGAGTGATTGTAGCCTCCTTTTCCACTTTGAAGAAGGAAAACATTCATCACTCAAATGTTGTAGAACAATGGGATATAACAAACAATCACTCAATATTTTCTGTAATCATTTTTGCCCAGACTATAGAGGTTTTGACGTGATCTATGTCAGTATCAGGTTGTTTACATCAAATCCATTGTTTACATCCAAGTAGACTGACAATGGATCCAGAAGGTGATGTTAAGGTTAGTTCATGAAAGTAACAAATAAAGACTCGACCTTTACCTTGTTTTTGCACAATTGTTGTTCAGATTGGTGTGATGATATCATTTCTTGTCAGTTTCAATATGGGTTTGGTATTTTGGGCAGTTAATTTGTCTCTGGTGTTCCATTACATTGTACTCTATGTCAGTATCAGGTTGAAATGTTTGTAGTAATTTGTCAAGAACTGAACTTTAATGTTTTGCTGTTGTTCCTATGTCAGTATCAGGTTGAAGGTTTTATCTAACTTAACTACCTGGCATAGATATGAAATATGATTTAGCCGGACATAGTCACGGCTGGATTATAAAGAAAATAAAAAGTAAAAAGTAGTAGAAAGCGTACCTTGTCCAAAAGGCTATCCAAACTTCATAGGGTTTTATTTATATTGATATCTTACAATATAAAGAGGAATTACAATAGAGAGAAGGAGGAGGGATGAGAGAAGTAGGAGAGGAGAGAGAAGGGGGATTTTTGAACGGCACAAGTTTATCCAACCTAAGTGGCACAAGTTTAACACTTGGTTTTTTGAGACTTATAGTCAAGAAGACTTACACTTGGTTCAGAAATCCCCCTTCTCTCTCCTCTCCTACTTTTCTCATCCCTCCTCCTTCTCTCTATTGTAATTCCTCCTTATATTGTAAGATATCAATATAAATAAAATCGTCTGAAGTTTGGATAGCCTTCTGAGCAAGGTACGCTTTCACTACTTTTTACTTTTTATTTTCTTTATAATCCAGCTGTGACTATGTCCGGCTAAACCATATTTCATATCTATGCCAGGTAGTTAAGTTAGATAACATATGTATTATGAAAGACCCAGACTCGATTAAATAATGTAAGATTTTATTATAGTTTATGACTTGGTTCTGAGATGGTGGTACAGTCGATTCCGGCACTACTTTATTAATCTAGCCTAACAAGTAGTGGTGGTGTAAGTCCCCGTTAACAGGAGAAAAATGGGCAATTTATTCACACTGTTAGAACCGCTATTGCCGGATTAATAAAAGTATGTATTGGAAGTGTGACATGCCCCTTGCTCAGGTGAAAGTTTCCATACAGTCAAAACCTAAACAAAATCATACACATTTAATTTTATCTTTATATTAAAAGATAAGGATATAGTTTCAAGCAAGATCTGGATGACCGCGCGGACTACCGCCAGTCTTTTAGATCCTAGTTGCGATGGTAGATGTACCTTCATTATACTATTGTTATGTATTATTATAAATAAAAAATATCGATAAAATCAATAATTATTTAAGGGTCTCGCAGGTAATTTAGGCATGGTAGAATAACTGTAATCGGAGTATTGACCCAAACAAAGCCGCTCTCCTTCTCAAACCCTAACCCAGAGCTAAGTCGATTTCATCGCCTTCATCCTCCAGATCCAGACCCAGATGAAGCTAGAAAACAGTTAAACTCTCTTCCTTATCTACATGTACAAGCACAAGGTACCAACTCTATTTATTACTCACAAAATGTGTGATTTTGAATCTGCCTATTGCACTTTCTATGTTTCCTTGTTCTCTTCTGCTTGAATTCTATGCTAAATACTCAAGGGTGGTAGAGCAGGGTTTTGCTTAACACTCCATATCAAAAAGAGAAATACAAATTCATGAATAGACACACTTGTTGCCCTTATTATCAAGAAAAAGTCAGATTCATGAAAGTATTAAACCAGTGTTTAGTATTCTATTCCGGTGATAGAGTGGCTCACATTGAGATGATCTGTTGCTTTAATCTGCGGGGAGGGTTTTCTAGTGGATTTAGCCATTGGTTGCAATCCATTTCTAGATTAGGTGTTGAAAGATTACACCTTTCCTTTCAGTGCCTTCCTCTTTTATCCATCCTTGGCTATTCCAGCAAGTTGCTTACATTTTCTCTCGACATTGACATTCTCTCTCAGGCATCCTCATTGAAACTTTTATTGTTGCCCTTCTGCATTTTGTTTTCAAGTCCCAAAGTCCGTTTTAATTCCCTCATGACCCTTGCTTTGCACGCTGTTGTGTTAGAAAGCGGACATCTAGAGAGTACAGTAACAACGGTTATTATTTTGTATTGTTTTGGAGCGGAAAAGATTGATCTTCATACGATTGAGTGTAAAATGAGGTTGATCTTCATACCATTGAGTGTAAGATGGAAAACAATGTAGGATCTTTCTTTCTCATTTGTTCCCGTGCTGGAAAACAATGTAAGTGTCTTACGCTAGAATCACAGTAGAACTATTAAGTTAAAATTGGCTTTAGTAGGCTTTTTTTTTTGGTTATTTGATCATGGGTTGAAGAGGAATTCACAAGAAAGCTGGCTAAATCCTTGCAAGTTCTTGAGCATTAGTGAATAATTGCATAAGCATTTAATAACTCATTTGTTTCCTCCTGCTGACATAACAAGTATCCGAGCTGATTCATTTTCCCCTTCTTGTTGCCTAGAATGAGTAAGAAGGTTGTCTTGCCATATACATTTTTCAACTTGAATTGGTAATTATTGTATAAGCTAATGACCGGTGGCCTCCTCCTACTTGAACAGCTCAATTCTCCCCCCTCCCGCCCCCCAAAAAAAAAATAATAATACATTGCATGAGAATCAATCTCTTTTGGCTGCACACTCTAGTGATAGACATTAACTAGGCTGATCTCGAGGTGCATTTGAGAAAACACCTCTATACAATTTTATAGCCATTTTTGATTTTCTACTCTTGACCTCAAGTTATGTCCTTCTTATGGATCAGAAAGTTTGATGGCTTTTTATATTTTTTAAACGTTGGGCACCAAGATGACATGCAAACAACAACCTATTAGTTTGTTTCTCCTTGGTATCCTACATACGATAACCCTACATCTTTATTCAGTTATCTTTACAGACGCTACTTGTCTATGATAAACTAAACTTGTTGCCTCTATTTTGCTCCTTACCCCTAGACTTACACCCTTCATGTGGTTCAAGGAAGCTTCAATGCCTTTTATTTTCTTAAACGCTGGACACCAAGAAGACATGCAAACAACAACCTATTAGTTTGTTCCTCCTTGGTATCCTATATGTCGTGGTGATTCTAAGTCCCCTACTTTCTCCTTCTCACGAGAATGTAGGCTACGATAACCCTACATCTCTATTCAGTTATCTTTATGGAACCTACTAATCTATGATCATTTTCTACCCCAAGAGTTCCTTCATGTGGTTGAGGGAAGTTTGATTATTTTTTTTAGGTTTGCTTAAATTTTAGACATCAATAAGATATGCAACCAATAAACTATTAGTTTGTTTCTCCTTGGTATCCTACATATCGTGATGATTCATACTCCCTTACTTTTGGCTCTGAGGCTCTAAGCTCTAATCATTTATGCTTTTGACCTCAAACCCGAGGAACCATTACACATCATCTCATCCCTTGCCTTCTATATTGCTAACAATTAGCATTCACTGGCTGGAAAGAGAATGAGTGATTTGATGACAGGGAGTTGTATTGTTGGAAGGTATGAAGTTTTGGTAGACTAGAGATAGAACTACAGTTGTATTAGATGGGAAGAGTTGATTCTATAGCAGGAATTGGAGGTATTTTTTAATAGAGTAATTGTCCTGAAAGTCGTCCATTAGAAAGGCTTGCGTGTTTCTTTGTTATGTTGGAAATGATACTATGAGTATGTTTTCTATTGTGATGCTTTCTAGTATTCTGTGAATATTTTTCTCTTTCTGCTTTTCTTTATTGTTGTTTTGTCCTCCCAGAAACTTAGGTTTCTATCTCTTCTAATGTATTTTCTGCTTTGGTTGTTCACAGTCGTTTTCTTGTTTTATTTGTTTCACAACTATTTTGACATGAATGCTATAGTTTTTCAGATTTGCACTGGGTTGTTGGTTTGGGGCTTTTGGCTTCCATTTTGGGACTTTAACTATTTTCCAATAATTACCATGTTTTATTTGGTCAACTGAATAGTTTCCTGGTTTATCATTAAATATAGGAGAACTTTCATAAAAAGTTGTAATAATTTCAATCTACATAATTGAAGACACCTCGGCTTTTATTTTTGCACTGCACTTTTCCAACTTTTGAAGATAATCTTCCCCAAAGAGCAATAGGATGGGGTGAAAAGGATAATTGTATATGGCACGTTATCTGCCCTTCATGGAAGAAGTTGGCTGTATAGGTTTTATAGAACGGCAATGTGATGGAGTATATCTATCAATCTTCAGAAGTAGAAGCTATATATTTTCTGTCTTAACATTAAAGACTTTCCTGAATCTGAAAGCATTGAAACTTCAAATTCATTATTGCCATTCCCCATCCCCCATCCCTGCCTTTTTTGTTAGACGAGGGAAATCCATTCCCTGTCTAACTTAAACAATAGATGCACTTCACAAACTTTGCTGTGATTGGTTATCAAGATGGATAGATCACGTCAAAACCTCTATAGTCTGGACAAAAATGATTACAGAAAATATTGAGTGATTGTTTGTTATATCCCATTGTCCTACAACATTTGAGTGATGAATGTTTTCCTTCTTCAAAGTGGAAAAGGAGGCTACAATCACTCGTACATCCTTTTAGCTTGCTGCTGTATAATTTTGTGGAATATGGAATAGCTGTAGAAATTCATCTCTTTTCCAATTTGTGGGTCTTTTATTCATCCAATGCAATTGGACAAAAAGGAATGCAAAAATACCAAGTGACTGTTGTATCCTGTTGTCCTACAGCATATGAGTGATGAACAGTCTCCTTCTTTAGGTGGGAAAGGAGGCTACAATTACTCGGACATCCTCTTGACATGCTGCTACAGTTATCTTTTGGAATATGCAATAGCTGTAAAAATTGGTTGACAACCCATTCCAGGGTATATTGTTCGTACCCGTACAATTGGACAAAAAAGATTACAGAAAATATGTAGTGATTGTTTGCTGTATCAAGTTGTCCTATAAAGTTGAGTGATGAACAGTCTCCTCCTTCAAAGTGGAAAAGGAGGCTACAATCACTCGCACATCCTCTTAGCTTGAGGCTGTGGTTCATTTTTGTTTTCCTTCGCTACTTTATGTTCTTGTTCCTAGTTTTATGGGGTTCTTAATTAGAATTTTAGCTCTGAAGCACGATATCAGACATGAATTGCATGTTTGAAGCTTGTTGATGACAAAATGAGATTGTTGAGGTGACCATTAAAATTTTTGAAATATGATATGATTAATTGTAGTTTTTGAGCTGGCTTTTATGGTTATCGGTTAAGGTTGGCCCTCACTCAGTTCTCCTTTTTTCCAAAAAATGAAAATAGAACACCTCATCCACGGAGCATAATTGCCAACAGTAAAACCTCCCAAGGTTCAGACCTGCCTAAATGCAGCAACCAACACTACCAACTCACACGGCGGCGGTACCAGGAGCTTCAGCCGCAGAGTCCAACGAGGCGAGTGGAGATGCGCCGCCGAAGCAGGTGGCAATGGCACTGGAGCGGCTGGGGCAGGCGAGTCGACTCATAGCTGATATTAGAATCGGCGGAGATCGGCTCCTGGAAGCCCTATTTGTGGCGGCTCAGCGACCACACTCTTCTGAACCTTTGCATCTTATCCTCAAAGAAGAAGCTTCCATGAGACAACACCTTCAAGACCTTCGTTCTGTTGGAAGGCAGTTAGAAGATTCTGGTGTTCTCAATGATTCCCTTCGATTACGAAGTAATTCATGGGGCCTCCACATGCCCTTGATTTGTCCTGACGGTGCTGTTGTTGCATATGCATGGAAGAGACAACTTGCTGGTCAGGCTGGTGCATCTGCAGTTGATAGGACCAGGTTAGCTCTCAAGGCCTTTAATGATCAGAAAAGACGATTTTTCCCCCACCTTGATACCAATTGTGGTAAGGAGGGTGTGACAAAGAAACTTTGTGGTCCTCCATCAAGTGATCAAGAAGAAACTTGTGAACTGAAAACAGTGTCTGAAGTTTTGACTCATCTGAAAAAGGAGGTTCCAAATGTAATAACTTTCTCTTACCAGCGTTTGGATTGGTTGATGCGAGCTACCTCATTGCCCTCTTCGACCAGTGAAAATTCTATTGAAATATCGAAAGAGAATACTTTCCAAAGCACGAGAACATTAAGACAAGGATCATCTGATGATGTTGTTCCAGACAAGGTTGCCATAATCGAATTGTTGATTCCTTCTGTTTTTAGAGCCATAGTATCAGTTTCCCCTGCTGGTTCCTTGGATCCTGATGCTGTAGCATTCTTCTCACCAGATGAGGGTGGTAGCTATGTACATGCGAGGGGATTTTCAGTTCATCATGCATTTAGGCACATCACAGAGCATGCTGCTATGGCTTTACAGCATTTTACAGGTGTCGGTCCCAAGACAGCCTTGCTTTCTTTGCTGTTCTGGGTTTGCAGCTACCAGACTTTGTTCTCGAAAGTTTGCAGCAAGTGCAGCCGTCTACTATCAATGGACAAAGAATCTGCTGTGCTATTGCCTCCGGTTAATCACCCTTACCGAAAATTTTGTGCTGGAAACTTCTTGTCAAAGTCTGCCTCAAAAGAGGACCAAAGTGTGGATTCTACACAGGGCTTTCATATCGATTGCTTTTCTGAGGAAGCATAGAAAATCAACTTTCTGACACCTGAACAAAAACATTGTATTGTACAAAGAAATTCCAAATCTATAGATAGGCTTTCAACATTTTGGACCTCTTTCCCAACCAGATAGGTAGCAACCAGCTTTTGTACTTTCGGTTTCTTGCATTTAAATTCGTAATCGTTTCCTCATTATCATGCTTGATCTTGAAGATTGTACTAAGAAACCTCATATTTAGAGGCTCTGTTCAACAAAAATAGAAATAGGCCCCTGCTTTGATTCATGAAATGAAAATCTAAAGACCATTGTTTTTACCCTTTTTAGGATGAATTTAAAAAGATGAAAGACTCAAATGTGCATTGAATTTTGAGAAAAAGCTTATTTATATCATATGTTTAAAGTTTGGTTCATTTATGTCATTTTTATTTGAGAAAAGGCTCAATCATGTCATTATTTATTAATTGAAATAGCATAAATGAGTCAAATTTTTAACGGATGGCATAAATAATTCTTCTCTCAAAGTTCGATGGCATATTTGAACCTTTTTCATTTTAAAAAATAATTTAGTTAATGACGTGACTGAATCATAATTAACCGTGTGTACAAAATAGTTTTGCAAAATGAAAAATGTTTTTAGTTTATAAATAATGGTATAGATTAACTTTTTTTCAAATAAAAATGCCATAAATGAGTCAAATTTTTAGAGAATGAAATGAATAAGCCTTTTTTCAAAGTTCGACGACATATGTGAGTTTTTCTAGGAAACATGAATAACAAGTATTATTATCTTCTGTGCTAGACTTTTAAGTCCTATTTGATTCTTTGAGATTTAAAGAGTCCTATGTTTCATTAGTTTTCTTATAAAAATTGTCTCTTGTCCAAGCACAAAATGACTCTTCAGATTTAAGCATTTTCCACTTTCCATTCGAACTACTTTCAAATATATACAAAGTAATTACTTTACAGAAAAAAAATTATAAAAATATATAGCTTATTAAACCATACAATATAAATTACATATACAATAACGTATATATTGATTATTCAATTTCGATCAACTCAAAATCTACTCTAAACCATCTTAAACTCTTCTGTCCCAAATCATCAGATTTTTCTTGCCGTTGTAGCCCACCAACATTTTGCACCAGGAGCAGATTTCTCACTTTAGATGGCATTCCGACAAGCACTCATTTCTTACCACTGTTGATTCAGTTCAGTAACTGTCGAAACTCTTTTCTAATTAGTTTTGTAATTTTGTCTGATAATATAGACGCAACAGGAGGAGGAGAAGAAGAAGGACGAAGCAGGAGCATCAGCAGAAGAAGGAGAAGAAGAAGAAAGAGGAGGAAGTAGGAGAAGTATCAGCAACATAAGAGGAAAACGAAGAAGAAGACGCAACCGACCTTTTTTTTTGGAAAAATTAGGGCCAAATGACCATTTTAGGCAAATTAAATAATGGGAAAATTACACAAATTGAACTAATTAGGATATGTATTTACTTAAATCGGACTCAATCTAAATTATTTATCCGAATTAGATCCATGACCCAATGATAAAGCACTAACACCTTCCTCGTTGGGGCTCCGCACATTGGAAAAAGGCTGACGCGATGGAAAACCGGCCACATCTTTGATATATATTCCAATAGTATCTATCTATCTATATATATACTTTGATACTATCAAACAACAATCAAATGATCTTTTTACCGAAATACTATTTGATATATATATCTACTTCTCTATATACTTTGAATTCATTAAAACGCAAATTAGCAATTAAAAAAAAAGGAATAACTTCCTGTAAATAATTTCCTTTTTTAAAATACAAATATTCTTTTCCCTTAAATAATTGGGAAAGGGTCAATTTTTTTAATTTATATGGAAAATGGTCAATTTTTTTTTAAAACTATATGAAATTAAACAAAATGTCCTCTTGAAAAATGCATGCATCGATCGATGAAATATGTCTCGACTCGCTTATTTCATGGAGAACTAGTGATTAATGTTGTTACAAAACATCATATCGTGTTATGAATTTGACATCGGATATGAGATGAGTAATTGATTTTTTTATATAAAGATATGAAAAACTCTCAATTTATGAGTTAACTTTGAGATTAAGCTAAATCAATTTTTTTTTTTATATGATAAGACCTATCTTCTTTGTTTGCTGATGTTGGATTCCCATATAATCATATTATTCGTGTCTTCTTTGTTTGCTGATGTTGGATTCCCATCTCAGCCGCATTTCCCTCATCTTGTCTTCCACTGAGGCGACTCCTACTTTGTCCCGAATAGCCTCATTTCTAATGTTGCCGCTTCTAGTATGCCCACACATCCATCTCAACATTCTTATCTCAGCAACCTTCATCCTTTGAACATGAGAGATCTTAACTGGCTAACACTCCGCCTCATATAACATAGCCGGTCTAACCACCACTTTGTAGAACTTTCCCTTAAGTTTTGGTGGCACCTTTTTGTCACATAGAACTTCGAAAGCAAGCCTCAATTTCATCCACCCTGCCCTAATACGATGTGTGACATCATCGTCAATCTCCCCGCTGCCTTGCATGATATATCCAAGGTACTTAAATTAATTTTCTTTTGGATAGCCTAGGCACCGAGACTAACTTCCGTGCCAACCTCCTGAGGTGTCTCACTGAACTTGCACTCTAAGTACTCTGTCTTGGTCCTACTCAACTTAAACCCTTTAGACTCCAAGGTATGTGTTATGCCCCGTACTTCTGAACTTCGAAAAGCCTTCTTAAACTTCTTAAGAGTTGCCATGTGACCCTGATTAGTTACAACGCTATCGAATAACTCTAAGAAAAGGAGAATGAGATACTACATAATAGAGAGGATCGGAAATAGGGTTAGAAGAAGTTGAAAGGAGTCGGAAGCCAAGTAATGAGTCGTATGACTCGACCTACTTGCATAAGCTACCGATTTGGACGTCTTGCGTAATTAAGCTCCTGGAGCACACATTGAGCTTAAGTAGCAAGGAATACGTAAGTTCTTGAAGTGAGACGAGATTACGAACTCACGAAAATGAAGCAAGAAGGTGACAAGTAGATGACACACCTACTTGGACTAAGTAGGTGACCCCTACTTGGGGTGGACCCCACCTGCCACGTGACAACGTATGATTGGTTGTATGGCGTGAGGTGGCACCCTAGGGGGCTGCCACGTGTCCCCTCTAGGGGATTCCATATGTCACATCCTAGGGAAGGCTATATATACTTAGTCTTATGATTAAGCCTTCATTTTCCATCCTTTTTACACTTAGAAAAAAAGATGAAAAATATTAAGGAAGAGAGAAAAAAGCTATGTCAGCCATGGCTTTGAGGTAAGGCCTCCGCTTTCGATCCATGACTTAATTATTTAAGATATTCTACGGTGATATAGCGGTGTTTAACAACATAAAATTTATCTTTAGGGAAAAAAAAGGTTTTTGTTCTTGTTAACAGACCCGTTTTTGAATGATACTGTTGTTAGTAAAATGAGTATAACTGCTTGTGTAAGGCTTAGTTTCAAGTGATTCAAGATGTTTTATAAAATCTATTTCATAGGGATAGAACTTTTATTTAGCCTCTAAAACTCAGTTCTGCTTTTATCTGCTCGAAAAAAGATGAGAAAGTATAGGTGAGGTGCTGCCTAGATTTCGTTTTAAAAATTCTACAAGGACTGTTGTTGGTATTTTGGGCATATCGTTTTGTACAAAATTGTTGTAGGGGTGATTCAAAATTTTTGCGACACTAAGCCACATGTCTATAACTTTCATTGAGGACACAAATCCTGTTTCCCTCAATTACCCCTTCTAAACTAAGTGACAATACAAGACAGTAGGCTGTCCAGAATCCACGTTTTGATAATTTTGGCGAGTTTGACGAGTTTAGGTTAAGGTAAGGGTTTTCCTTTCAATTTGGGGTTTATGGTGTTGTTATGAAGTGTATTATATATTGTTTAAGTGGATGGAAATGTGAAAACATCATAGAAATGCTTGACGTTCGAAATAAACTAAATTGGAGTCGCTATAGTTGAATTGTCGTCAAAGTAAAGTGTTGTGCTTGTGGTGTACTGCTGCAGGTGTGGGGGGGGGCTTGTTGCAGGGCCTAAAGGTGTTCTAAAAGGGGTGTAGGTGCTGCTGGTAGCAGCCACACAACCCCTCGTTTCGTATAAATAAAGGCTTGCAAAATAAAGACTAGAAATCCTATTTTGGTGTAGTAATTTTCAGCAGGTTGTTTGGAGTAGAAAATAAAAAATGGCTATACAATTGTATAGAGGTGTTTTCTCAAATGCACCTCGAGATCAGCCTTGTTAATGTCTATCACTAGAATGTGCAGCCAGAAGAGATTGATTCTCATGCAATGTATTATTTTTTTTTTTTGGGGGGCGGGAGGGGGGAGAATTGAGCTGTTCAAGTAGGAGGAGGCCACCGGTCATTAGCTTATACAATAATTACCAATTCAAGTTGAAAAATGTATATGGCAAGACAACCTTCTTACTCATTCTAGGCAACAAGAAGGGGAAAATGAATCAGCTCGGATACTTGTTATGTCAGCAGGAGGAAACAAATGAGTTATTAAATGCTTATGCAATTATTCACTAATGCTCAAGAACTTTCAAGGATTTAGCCAGCTTTCTTGTGAATTCCTCTTCAACCCATGATCAAACAACCAAAAAAAAAGCCTACTAAAGCTAATTTTAACTTAATAGTTCTACTGTGATTCTAGCGTAAGACACTTACATTGTTTTCCAGCACGGGAACAAATGAGAAAGAAAGATCCTACATTGTTTTCCATCTTACACTCAATGGTATGAAGATCAACCTCATTTTACACTCAATCGTATGAAGATCAATCTTTTCCGCTCCAAAACAATACAAAATAATAACCGTTGTTACTGTACTCTCTAGATGTCCGCTTTCTAACACAACAGCGTGCAAAGCAAGGGTCATGAGGGAATTAAAACGGACTTTGGGACTTGAAAACAAAATGCAGAAGGGCAACAATAAAAGTTTCAATGAGGATGCCTGAGAGAGAATGTCAATGTCAAGAGAAAATGTAAGCAACTTGCTGGAATAGCCAAGGATGGATAAAAGAGGAAGGCACTGAAAGGAAAGGTGTAATCTTTCAACACCTAATCTAGAAATGGATTGCAACCAATGGCTAAATCCACTAGAAAACCCTCCCCGCAGATTAAAGCAACAGATCATCTCAATGTGAGCCACTCTATCACCGGAATAGAATACTAAACACTGGTTTAATACTTTCATGAATCTGACTTTTTCTTGATAATAAGGGCAACAAGCGTGTCTATTCATGAATTTGTATTTCTCTTTTTGATATGGAGTGTTAAGCAAAACCATGGTCTACCACCCTTGAGTATTTAGCATAGAATTCAAGCAGAAGAGAACAAGGCAACATAGAAAGTGCAATAGGCAGATTCAAAATCACACATTTTGTGAGTAATAAATAGAGTTGGTACCTTGTGCTTGTACATGTAGATAGGGAAGAGAGTTTAACTGTTTTCTAGCTTCATCTGAGTCTGGATCTGGAGGATGAAGGCGATGAAATTGACTTAGCTCCGGGTTAGGGTTTCAGAAGGAGAGCGGCTTTGTTTGGGTCAATACTCGGATTAGAGTTATTCCAAACCAATAAATAATTATCGATTTTAATGATATTTTTTATTTATAATAATACATAATAATATTATAATAAATTTATTATAATTTAAAAAGTAAATTATGCATGCAATATAAAAGTACTATAAGTGTTTTAAAATATATTGTGCATATTTAGTAAGAAATTGACGCAATGTATTATATGTGTATTTTAGTGTGTGATAAATGTATTATCCATGATAAAACTTATATTATATGTATTTTATAAATTATTCTCGATAATATGTATTATAAGTATTTAATTAAAAAAAATATTATTATAAATAATAAATATTTTTAATACTATGTAAATTTCTCGTCAACTATTTAGGTGGTACGACAAAGGCTACTATTTATTTTTATTTATTTTTTTATTTCTCATTTGGTATGCTGAGCTTACATTGAATTCTTACTAAATCACTATAAAAGGTACTATTGATATTTGAGTTAGATTGTGAATGGTGGTCCACGTGTATTTTCATATGGATTTTAGTGGTGTATTTTCATATTTTCTTAATGTTTTTAATCAATAATTATTCACCATTTATATATATTTTGTAAGCATTTTTTACTCCTTCCATTTTTTTTAGTTTTTATGTATATAGAAAATACTTGTTTTAAAATAGTTGTTGATTTAACCAATCAATAAAGAGTTAATTATTTTTTAAATTTTGCTTTTAGCATTAATTATTTTAGAATTAAGAGGCACTAGATAAAAATTAAATAATTAATAAAAATATATATTTGTCAAATAATACTTTTAATTAATTTTTTTTTGAGAATTATTTCAAACTTTATTATGACAACTAAAAAGAGATGGATGGAACAATTCTCAGCTTCCTCTGCTTGCCTTTTCACTCTTTCTCTGATGGGTTTTCTTCTCTCTTTTATTTTTGTTAACTTTTTAAATATTTTGGGTTCTTTTTATTTTGTGTTGTGATGGGTTTTTCTTCCTCTCTTTTTTGCTTAATTTTTTGATATGAATGGAAACGTTGATTTACATGTATTTTTCCACTTTGTTTGATATCAGTTCTCTGTTTTTAGAATTATTTTATATGATTTTTTTTGATTGTTGAACTTTCATCATATGTAATTGTGTAATATGTTGGTTCCCTATTCTTTTTTAATAATGTCTTTCTAGCATTTTTACATGCATGCTATAATTTTTGTAATTATATATGTATTGTATTTTTTTAATGAATTTTATACCAATTTGAAGTGGATTATGCACATAAGATGCTTGCTATTATGTCCGTAAGAGGTGAAATTTAACTTTTTTATATTTTGTTGATTTTTTAACTCTTGTTTTTATGATGAAATGAAAATTCCATTCATTGATTTAGTTAATCGCATATATCCATTATTAACTTGTCAAATAATCCTTTTTGGACATGAAAATTCATAAAGATATGCAATTGTTCGTAAGAAGTTCGAAGGTATTAGAGCTTAACAACCATGATTACGAAGCCTACTAAAGCTGAGTTGTGTAATTTCAAACTTAGCTAAGATTCAACAATGACGGCTGCTAAGTTCGATCACAATCATACTTTGTTCCTGCACCCTTTCTGTTATGTCGAAAAATGGACAAAGTGTAAAATTAATTTTATCCTTATAAGAAAAAATTAATTTTAGTAAAAGAGGAGTCGCCACTTAATTTTTTAAAGAAATTAAGAAAACTTAATATAAAAGACTCTAACAGATTTTAGTCTTAAAAATTTAGAAAAAAATGGTACGAGGTTCATATTACTATTTTAAGAAGGTTTTAACACTTAAAATAGCCGCTAACATGCGGTTATCCAACGATTTGAAAATTATTTGATTAACTTTGAAAAATATTAATTTAAAAGGAAACGAAGACTTTGAAATTATTTTTTAGAAAAAAAATGAAAAAATAAATAACAAAATTGATAAAACTTAAACATTTGATTATAATATACATGTATATATATATATATATATATATATAAAGAAGTAAAAGTTTATTAATGACTAAGTAAATATAGAAAATTATTTTAAGAATAAATTAACATGAATTGGTTTATCTTTAGGGGAATCTAATTAGGTTAAAACAAATTAAAATTAATAGCTAAGAAAATCCTGAACGACATAAATAAATTAATTATTACAAATCGAATCAATAAAATAATAAATAAAAATAAGTAACGAACATATAAAAATATGGTCCGACACTTAGTTTCTGTACGTCTGGACTAAGCTGTTGGGCCACCTGCGTTTTGGGCTTTTGGGCCAATTTTGATGTATATCACAACTGTATATACACTGTATATTAGTGTATACAACCAACCGTTTTCTTGTATATCAGATATACATAAAATTGCATATCAGTCAATTTTGCTCCAGCGTCTGTAGAAATACTTAGTAAACATGTTAATAATAAATAATATGAATAGTAATAATAAAAATAAAAATAATAACAATAATAATAATAATAATAATACAAAAATAAAACCCGTCTTATGAACATGGGAGGCCTTGGAAAGCAACGGTAATTTCTTCATCGGCCAATTTCAACTTGTAATATATAATATATAATGTAAACTTAAATTAAAATTTCCGTCTTTAAAATGGAGAGGCCTCAAAACCCGACGGAGAGATTTTTTCATTGGCCAAAATAAATTCTGTTACATAAGTAGTAGACATGTAATCATCCCTCCAAATAATAAAAAAAACTATTTAAAACTTATTTTAAAGAAGTGGGTACTAACTTTATTTAAAGTAGTAGGGTAATAACTTTATTTAAAGTAGTGGTGAAATAACTTTATTTAAAGTAGTAGGGTAATAACTTTATTTAAAGTAGTAGGGTAACAACTTTATTTAAAGTAGTAGGGTAACAACTTTATTTAAAGTAGTGGTGAAATAACTTTATTTAAAGTAGTAGGGTAATAACTTTATTTAAAGTTGTGGGGTAATAACTTTATTTCAAATTTAATAAAGGGAGACAAGATTAATTGTGATAAATGCCAAAATAATTACTACATGCTAGCAAATTTTGTAAAAAAAATACTATAATTATTTCCTAACAGTCAAATATTTCAATCAACAAATTATGCCTGATTAGCAAAATATTAAACATTTCCCAAATCTAAATCAAGAAAATAAAATATCGGTTATCAATTAGCTAATCAAATAGATACCCTAGTTAAAAGATATACATTTAGACAATAGCAAATAATAACAATCTCACCGTAAAAAAACTTAATTAAATACAAGAATATAAATATGAACATAATTAAAATGTACGAACATGAATATGAACACGAAACCTTAATTAAATACAAGAATATAAACATGAACATAATTAAAATGTAAGAAAATGAGACATTAATTAAATACAAGAATATAAACATGAACATAATTAAAGTGTAAGAACATAAATATGAACATGAACATAAACATAAACATGAACATAAACATGAACATGAACAACAACAACAACAACAACAACAACAACAACAACAACAAAAACAAAAATAACATAAATATGCTTTGCAATCTTAATCAATTATGAATGAACAAAAATCTTTGAATCTCGAGTTTATCAAATCATTTGAAGCAAAAAATAAAGAACTAAAGTGATGCAGTAACATGTGAACAATATGAATCTTATAAGCAAGAAAATAACAATAATGGTTAGAGTAATTGATCAGCCCAACATTTGTTATGAAAACAAAATCAGTAAAAGGAGTCTAACATGAGAAAGATCTAAATCTTTTAAGCAAAAAAACTTATCAAGAACATCAAACACAAGATGTAATCAACCCAACATATACACAATAATAAAAAAAAATGAACTTTTAGATCTAAAAGAACACAATATATATAGTAAAATAAAGTTAAACGAAACCATACCAAGACGAATTTGTAAAGATCCGTCTTAGACCTCTCGTCTTGTTAGTCTAGCGGCGGCTTGGTGGCTTTTCCTGCGTGGTTCGTCGGAGCTCTCGCCGGAGACGAGTGGAAGAGAAGTATTCGGTGGTGTGTAAGAGGAGAGAGATTGAGAGATGAGGGGAGAGAATGGTGAGGATGGTAACTTGTCTTGTTTTTTCTTTTTGAGAAGATGAAGAGAGTGTAGAGAGAGAGAGATAGTGAAGAAGAGAGTGTAGAGAGAGAGAGAGATAGTGAAGAAGAGAGTGTAGAGAGAGAGAGAGATAGTGAAAAAGAGAGTGTAGAGAGAGAGAGAGATAGTGAAGAAGAGAGTGTAGAGAGAGAGAGAGATAGTGAAGAAGAGAGTGTAGAGAGAGAGAGAGAGATAGTGAAGAAGAGAGTGTAGAGAGAGAGAGATAGTGAAGAAGAGAGTGTAGAGAGAGAGAGAGATAGTGAAGAAGAGAGTGTAGAGAGAGAGAGAGATAGTGAAGAAGAGAGTGTAGAGAGAGAGAGAGATAGTGAAGAAGAGAGTGTAGAGAGAGGGATAGTTGTTTGATAATGGAAAGAGAAAAAAGAAAAGATATTTTTTATTTATTTATTTTTATTTTTAAAAAAAACTAAAAATTTCAAAAATACAAACCATATTTAAACTAACCTAACTAAAATTTATTTAGTAAAAAATAAAATCTTTTGAGATAATTTTTGAATAATCACATAAATAGTAATCAAAGATATAGTTATATAGAAATATGTATGTTATACTAAAATTTATATAAAGATAAAAATAGTTAAGAATAATATGAATATATATATATATATATATACATATATTATTTTATTTTATTTTTTTAAAAGCTAATTATTTCAAAATGTTCGAATTCAAAGAAACTCGATAGCTAATTTGCGTTGTGGATGGTCAAAATTGGGTGTCAACACTTCCGATACCACCGATGCTCTCATTATTGTGATGTAGTTAACATGATCCGATAATTACTTCATATGGAGCAGGTCTATACTCATTCAATTGCTTGGAAAGAACAAGTTGTGAATCGATTATGACAGCTGGAAAATTGAGGATTTTGGAGTTAAATTAGGGCATCAATAGAATCGGTGCAATGCAATTGCTCAGGGATGGATCATGAGCTCCGCTACTCAAGACTTGCACACAGGCATCGTCTATGCAAAGAGTGCAAAAGTAGTTTGAGAAGATCTTCGAGAGCATTTTGATGAGGTAAATGCTTCGCAGATTTATCAATTACATAAAGCTATGCAAGGTAATGACAACATTTTTAGCAATTTTCTAAGCTATGGAATTTATGGGATGAATTTGCTAGTATTGTACCTCCACCTTGTCACTTCCCTACTTCTAAGAAATTCTCCTTACATATGAAGAGATAAAAGCTGATGCAATTTTTAATGGACTTGTACAAGACCTATGATCAATCGAGAAGTCAAATTTTGATGGTTGAACCTACCCCTAACATCAACAAGGCATATGCTATGCTTGTTGAGAGGGAGAGTCAGAGATCTAAAGCATCTTCGTTAATGAGAGGTGATGATACAAATTTGGCTGCTCTTATGATAGCGAAAAGAATGAATTATCAATCTATGAATTGAGATGATATTGCTGATTTTGGTGGTCATGAAACAGAAAAAAAATGTCTTGTCGTTATAATAAAAGCATCATCTCACAAAACTATCATAAAGGTAAGAAGAATTAGGATAAAAAAGTGACTATTGCAAGCTACAGGGTCATGTAACAGATGATTGTTACAGGCTCCATGGTTATCCACCTAATTGGAAATTCAAGAAGAAGGGATCTGGTAACACTGCTTATAATGTGCAAGCTGACAACTCATCTCCATCAATGCACTTAGGACCAAGAGACACAAGCATCGATCACTTGATTTCAAAAGATCTACCAAAAGCTCCTCAAGTAACTGGTGATAAGCATGGCCAAATTCTGAAAATACTTAGTGGTGACATTCCCTCCATCAATGGATAGTGGTGCAACTAGCCACATAGCATCCAAATTAGATGTTTTATATGATGTGAAAGATATTAAGACTGATCAAACCACGAAGATATATTTACCAAATGGAGATGCGACTTTGGTAACTCACATCAGATGTTATAAACTTATAGACACATGAGAGTTGCATGATGTTTTGTTTGCACCATACTTTTACTATAACGTTTTGTTTGTATCAAAGGTTACCGAAGAACTGAATTATTTTGTATCTTTTTATCCTAGATTTTGTCTATTTCAGGACTTTTCCAATGGTAAACTGAAGGGGATTAGTAAGGAGGAGGATGCCCTTTATCTTTTTGTTCAGCAAAGTTCTTCTAAATATTAAGGTAGAAACAATGAAAATGTTAAGAGTCTTAGTGCACATGGTGACAAGGAAAATATCATTCTATGTCATAGAAGATTGACACACGCCTCTGTAGTGTCAATAAAAGACATGCTTGGCTATACTGTTGATGCTTGTAAATCAACTTTGAGTAACTATGAAATTTGTTCACTAGCTAGACATACTAAACCTCCTTTCTCTAGCAGTAATAATAGATCTACTGAAGTATTTACTTTGTTGCATTTGGATGTATGGGGTCCTTATAATACACCAACATTTGATGGAAATAAGTTTTTTCTTACCATTGTTTATAACTATTCTAGAATTGTGTGGATTTTCTTGTTGAAATTCAAAAGTGATGTGTTGTTAACTTTTAAGCAGTTTTTTAGAATGGTGGTTATTCAATTTAATACCACAGTTAAAGGTGTTAGGACAAGTAATGGGGAAGATTTCATTAGTAGTCATATACAAAATTTATTTAATGATTTGGGGATCATTCACTATAGAAATTGTGTTCATACTCCTCAGCAAAATGGGGTGGCTGAGAGGAAGCACAAATATTTTCTTGAAGAAGATTGTGATTGTAATAACACGATATTGCATTTACAAATAAAGTGATTATAGTCACCTGTGCCACAATACACTAATACATAAAAATCAGATTCTTTCAAAATAAAGAATGATATAATCACATCAAACATACGACTCATAGGTAAACGAGCAGATCGAGTCGAATATGAATTGGTAAAAAATGAGTCATTCAAAAATGAATAAAATATTTGGTCCGATTCATATTTAATATGAATAAACATGGGTAAATCATTGGATAATATGGATATCCGTATTACCCATACACATATTATCTTGTAACGATCTGTTTTTATCATTATGGATAAGCCAATGGGAAAGGAATTTAGGCAAAAAAACTTATGAGTAGTAACTTGGAAAATTTGAGCCTATGCCAGACTTGGATAAAAATGGAGTCAGGTGAAGTCTGGGGTAATTCGATAATGGATGGGTGATTAAATTATGAGTTTGATAGCTTAGGTTGTTACCAGATATTAAGGAGTCTATATGGTTTTACAGAATCGAATTCAGACAAGTAAAACTTCTGTAATTGATCTTGGCATTAAGGGTTGATTTTAGAACGTCATGATTTGAGGGTGTGTTGCAAAATGGAGGTTTGGAATGCAAATCATGAGTTTTTGTCTCCATACAACCCACTATGGCGTAATTATTTTTGCCATGGTGGGGTAAGTAAAGCCATGATGGGACAGTCGCGAATTTAATTAGAGAAAAGACCCAAAATTATTTTTATTTCTCCCACTTCATTCTTGTGAGACTAAAAGCGACCTAGGATGATATTCCTTCAGTTTCTACCAATTTCCATGCTAAAGGTAAGTTAATTGTTCACCTAAGTTGTATTTTGATTCTTAAAACCTAGAATCCATGGTAAATATCTTAGGGAAGGTTTCTTGGTTTGAATTTAATGGTGGGAAAAGCCCTAGTTAGGGGGAGATGATCATGAAAGTGACCAAAGGTTATGATTTTGATATAACTCGAAAATTGTAGACAAATGATTCGCTGATTCTTTTATTTGTTGTTGGAGTTTATACCAAGAACAAGCCAAGAGACTTCGTAAAGGGAGAGCTTCGGTTCTTTAGAGTTTCAAGGCTTGATTTTGAGGTAGGTGATGGTTTATTTCCTATTTGTGTTATGTGTGCCTGTTAAACTACAATTGATAGTATTGCCTGCATGCATGAGACTAGGAAAAAATGTAATTGACTTAATGAAATGACTACTGTGATCAATTGCATGCAATGAACCTGTTACTTGATTGTGCAAGTATGTGAACTAGTCGTTGTGGATTGTAATTGTGACTGTGATAGTAACATTAGATCAGGTGTCACATTTCAACACATATTGGATCAAGTATCACATTTCGACATATATTAGATCAGGTACCTCACGCGGTACAAACTAACAGTGTGAGTATGGATCCCATGAGATGACTATTGTAGACTGTTATATTGAGATTGACACTGTGAAACTGTGTAATGCTTATGGAATGATAATTGGTAATTTGTGTCCATATATGCTTGTTTTTACTATGTTGTAGTTACTTGTGCATGTTTTATTTACTGGGTTGACTGCGTGATCCTATCAGTACACGGTTATTTATGTGTACTAATACTGCACTTGTTTTTTCGTTGTTGAGTAAAGGGCATCTTCAGGCACCTGCTGACAAAACTCAGCTATGAGACCAGTGATCATTCGAATTCAAGGGTGAGCCAACTCTTTCAGGATTCTGTGGATTCTTCTAGGATCTTAGTCAAATCAAACTTAGACCTTTTAGACTTTATTTTAGAATTAGTTTTTGGGGTTGTATCCCCTTACTCTTATACTTACCATCTAGTAGTTTTGGTACAATGACTAAGGTTTTAGGGGGTTGATTTCTGCATGTTTTGACCATATTATGCTTGTGTTTGAATTTATTTCCCGAGTTTATCGAAACTCAGCTTAAAACTTATATAAAAACTGTTTTTGTATCTTTTATGCCTACTTTTGTGTTATAACTAATTTGGGGTGTAGTTTTGGTTCTCCCATCGGAGTGTAGGTGCCACTCACGATCCGATTTGGGGTCGTGAGATATCCATTGCTCCTATTATGTATAGAAATATGTACTTCGATTACAAGCTTATTTCGTATTCTTTTTTTTCTTCTAGGGTGTGTTTGGTATGAAGAAAAATATTTTCATGTTTTTCTAATTTATTTTTCTTAAAAAAATGAATGGTCCTGAATCGAGGTCGAGAGGTCAACATTCGGGTCTTGGATTGAGGTGGGAGTTGGAATCAGAGTCGAAATTTGGATCTCATGTCTAAACTCATTTCAGATGGTGAGGTTTAATGAAAGTTTTGATTTTTTTTTCTGATTTAAGAAAAGTTTTGATTTTTTTCCACCTTTATTTTTTGTGTGGAACTCACTTTTTTAAAAATTAAAAGAAAATAATTTTATTTAAAAAATATTTTTCAAAACATTTAAGTAAATTAAATATGAAAAAATTAAAAAATATCTTTTTTCGTAACAAATACACCCTTAATATTTTTTTAGAGGGTCCTACGCCCTTACATATATTAAGGAGAGCGTAATTGCTGGGTCTCTCTCTTTTTTATCTAATTTTATATAGTGGATCCAAGGATCTGGGGTTGGGTTACTTGATTTATCGGATCTTGAGGTACCTTTTCCCTGTTTTTTTTTGGGAAATGTTGATGAATTTTAACTTTCTGATGAGGCAAATTTGATGAGATAAGAACAAGGATAGGTTTTGATTTGTGGGGTTTTCAGTAGGATGAGTTAGTTTTGACTGGGGTTTTACTTTAATCAAAATGCTTGTGATTGTTCTTCTTGAATGAATTCTCTTTCTAACTGAACAAGGAGCTAAATAGATTGTTTTTACTTTTAATTTTATAGATCTGATCTGTAATTTGGGCATGTTGGTTGGCGACCAATCGGGCTGAGGCTGCTATAAATCCATTGTTTACATCCAAGTAGACTGACAATGGATCCAGAAGGTGATGTTAAGGTTAGTTCATGAAAGTAACAAATAAAGACTCGACCTTTACCTTGTTTTTGCACAATTGTTGTTCAGATTGGTGTGATGATATCATTTCTTGTCAGTTTTCAATATGGGTTTGGTATTTTGGGCAGTTAATTTGTCTCTGGTGTTCCATTACATTGTACTCTATGTCAGTATCAGGTTGAAATGTTTGTAGTAATTTGTCAAGAACTGAACTTTAATGTTTTGCTGTTGTTCCTATGTCAGTATCAGGTTGAAGGTTTTATCTAACTTAACTACCTGGCATAGATATGAAATATGATTTAGCCCGACATAGTCACGGCTGGATTATGAAGAAATTAAAAAGTAAAAAGTAGTAGAAAGCGTACCTTGCCCAGAAGGCTATCCAAACTTCATAGGGTTTTATTTATATTGATATCTTACAATATAAAGAGGAATTACAATAGAGAGAAGGAGGAGGGATGAGAGAAGTAGGATAGGAGAGAGAAGGGGGATTTTTGAACGGTACAAGTTTATCCAACCTAAGTGGCACAAGTTTAACACTTGGTTTTTTGAGACTTATAGTCAAGAAGACTTACACTTGGTTCAGAAATCCCCCTTCTCTCTCCTCTCCTACTTTTCTCATTCCTCCTCCTTCTCTCTATTGTAATTCCTCCTTATATTGTAAGATATCAATATAAATAAAATCGTCTGAAGTTTGGATAGCCTTCTGAGCAAGGTACGCTTTCTCTACTTTTTACTTTTTATTTTCTTTATAATCCAGCCGTGACTATGTCCGGCTAAACCATATTTCATATCTATGCCAGGTAGTTAAGTTAGATAACATATGTATTATGAAAGACCCAGAATCGATTAAATAATGTAAGATTTTATCATAGTTTATGACTTGGTTCTGAGATGGTGGTACAGTCGATTCCGGCACTACTTTATTAATCTAGCCTAACAAGTAGTGGTGGTGTAAGTCCCCGTTAACAGGAGAAAAATGGGCAATTTATTCACACTGTTACAACTGCTATTGTCGGATTAATAAAAGTATGTATTGGAAGTGTCACATGCCCCTTGCCCAGGTGAAAGTTTCCATACAGTCAAAACCTAAATAAAATCATACACATTTAATTTTATCTTTATATTAAAAGATAAGGATATAGTTTCAAGCAAGATCTGGATGACCGCGCGGACTACCGCCAGTCTTTTAGATCCTAGTTGCGATGGTAGATGTACCTTCATTATACTATTGTTATGTATTATTATAAATAAAAAATATCGATAAAATCAATAATTATTTAAGGGTCTCGCAGGTAATATAGGCATGGTAGAATAACTGTAATTGGAGTATTGACCCAAACAAAGCCGCTCTCCTTCTCAAACCCTAACCCAGAGCTAAGTCGATTTCATCGCCTTCATCCTCCAGATCCAGACCCAGATGAAGCTAGAAAACAGTTAAACTCTCTTCCTTATCTACATGTACAAGCACAAGGTACCAACTCTATTTATTACTCACAAAATGTGTGATTTTGAATCTGCCTATTGCACTTTCTATGTTTCCTTGTTCTCTTCTGCTTGAATTCTATGCTAAATACTCAAGGGTGGTAGAGCAGGGTTTTGCTTAACACTCCATATCAAAAAGAGAAATACAAATTCATGAATAGACACACTTGTTGCCCTTATTATCAAGAAAAAGTCAGATTCATGAAAGTATTAAACCAGTGTTTAGTATTCTATTCCGGTGATAGAGTGGCTCACATTGAGATGATCTGTTGCTTTAATCTGCGGGGAGGATTTTCTAGTGGATTTAGCCATTGGTTGCAATCCATTTCTAGATTAGGTGTTGAAAGATTACACCTTTCCTTTCAGTGCCTTCCTCTTTTATCCATCCTTGGCTATTCCAGCAAGTTGCTTACATTTTCTCTCGACATTGACATTCTCTCTCAGGCATCCTCATTGAAACTTTTATTGTTGCCCTTCTGCATTTTGTTTTCAAGTCCCAAAGTCCGTTTTAATTCCCTCATGACCCTTGCTTTGCACGCTGTTGTGTTAGAAAGCGGACATCTAGAGAGTACAGTAACAACGGTTATTATTTTGTATTGTTTTGGAGCGGAAAAGATTGATCTTCATACGATTGAGTGTAAAATGAGGTTGATCTTCATACCATTGAGTGTAAGATGGAAAACAATGTAGGATCTTTCTTTCTCATTTGTTCCCGTGCTGGAAAACAATGTAAGTGTCTTACGCTAGAATCACAGTAGAACTATTAAGTTAAAATTGGCTTTAGTAGGCTTTTTTTTTTGGTTGTTTGATCATGGGTTGAAGAGGAATTCACAAGAAAGTTGGCTAAATCCTTGCAAGTTCTTGAGCATTAGTGAATAATTGCATAAGCATTTAATAACTCATTTGTTTCCTCCTGCTGACATAACAAGTATCCGAGCTGATTCATTTTCCCCTTCTTGTTGCCTAGAATGAGTAAGAAGGTTGTCTTGCCATATACATTTTTCAACTTGAATTGGTAATTATTGTATAAGCTAATGACCGGTGGCCTCCTCCTACTTGAACAGCTCAATTCTCCCCCCTCCCGCCCCCCCCCAAAAAATAAAATAATACATTGCATGAGAATCAATCTCTTTTGGCTGCACACTCTAGTGATAGACATTAACTGGGCTGATCTCGAGGTGCATTTGAGAAAACACCTCTATACAATTTTATAGCCATTTTCGATTTTCTACTCTTGACATCAAGTTATGTCCTTCTTATGGATCAGAAAGTTTGATGGCTTTTTATATTTTTTAAACGTTGGGCACCAAGATGACATGCAAACAACAACCTATTAGTTTGTTTCTCCTTGGTATCCTACATACGATAACCCTACATCTTTATTCAGTTATCTTTACAGACGCTACTTGTCTATGATAAACTAAACTTGTTGCCTCTATTTTGCTCCTTACCCCAAGACTTACACCCTTCATGTGGTTCAAGGAAGCTTCAATGCCTTTTATTTTCTTTAAACGCTGGACACCAAGAAGACATGCAAACAACAACCTATTAGTTTGTTCCTCCTTGGTATCCTATATGTCGTGGTGATTCTAAGTCCCCTACTTTCTCCTTCTCACGAGAATGTAGGCTACGATAACCCTACATCTCTATTCAGTTATCTTTATGGAACCTACTAATCTATGATCATTTTCTACCCCAAGAGTTCCTTCATGTGGTTGAGGGAAGTTTGATTATTTTTTTTAGGTTTGCTTAAATTTTAGACATCAATAAGATATGCAACCAATAAACTATTAGTTTGTTTCTCCTTGGTATCCTACATATTGTGATGATTCATACTCCCTTACTTTTGGCTCTGAGGCTCTAAGCTCTAATCATTTATGCTTTTGACCTCAAACCCGAGGAACCATTACACATCATCTCATCCCTTGCCTTCTATATAGCTAACAATTAGCATTCACTGTCTGGAAAGAGAATGAGTGATTTGATGACTGGGAGTTGTATTGTTGGAAGGTATGAATTTTTGGTAGACTAGAGATAGAACTACAGTTGTATTAGATGGGAAGAGTTGATTCTATAGCAGGAATTGGAGGTATTTTTTAATAGAGTAATTGTCCTGAAAGTCGTCCATTAGAAAGGCTGACGTGTTTCTTTGTTATGTTGGAAATGATAATATGAGTGTTTTCTATTGTGATTATTTCTAGTATTCTGTGAATATTTTTCTCTTTCTACTTTTCTTTATAGTTGTTTCGTCCTCCCAGAAACTTAGGTTTCTATCTCTTCTAATGTATTTTCTGCTTTGGTTGTCCACAGTCGTTTTCTTGTTTTATTTGTTTCACAACTATTTTGACATGAATGTTATAGTTTTTCAGATTTGCACTGGGTTGTTGGTTTTGGGCTTTTGGCTTCCATTTTGGGACTTGAACTATTTTCCAATAATTACCATGTTTTATTTGGTCAACTGAATAGTTTCCTGGTTTATCATTAAATATAGGAGAACTTTCATAAAAAGTTGTAATATTTTCAATCTACATAATTGAAGACACCTCGGCTTTTATTTTTGCACTGCAGTTTTCCAACTTTTGAAGATAATCTTCCACAAAGAGCAATAGGATGGGGTGAAAAGGCTTGATAAAAAAAACGGATGGGGTGAAAAGGATAATTGTATATGGCACGTTATCTGCCCTTCATGGAAGAAGTTGGCTGTATAGGTTTTATAGAACGGCAATGTGATGGAGTATATCTATCAATCTTCAGAAGTAGAAGCTATATATTTTCTGTCAACATTAAAGACTTTCCTGAATCTGAAAGCATTGAAACTTCAAATTCATTATTGCCATTCCCCATCCCCCATCCCTGCCTTTTTTGTTAGACGAGGGAAATCCATTCCCTGTCTAACGTAAACAATAGATGCACTTCACAAACTTTGCTGTGATTGGTTATCAAGATGGATAGATCACGTCAAAACCTCTATAGTCTGGACAAAAATGATTACAGAAAATATTGAGTGATTGTTTGTTATATCCCATTGTCCTACAACATTTGAGTGATGAATGTTTTCCTTCTTCAAAGTGGAAAAGGAGGCTACAATCACTCGTACATCCTTTTAGCTTGCTGCTGTATAATTTTGTGGAATATGGAATAGCTGTAGAAATTCATCTCTTTTCCAATTTGTGGGTCTTTTATTCATCCAATGCAATTGGACAAAAAGGAATGCAAAAATACCAAGTGACTGTTGTATCCTGTTGTCCTACAGCATATGAGTGATGAACAGTCTCCTTCTTTAGGTGGGAAAGGAGGCTACAATTACTCGGACATCCTCTTGACATGCTGCCACAGTTATCTTTTGGAATATGCAATAGCTGTAAAAATTGGTTGACAACCCATTCCAGGGTATATTGTTCGTACCGTACAATTGGACAAAAAAGATTACAGAAAATATGTAGTGATTGTTTGCTGTATCAAGTTGTCCTATAAAGTTGAGTGATGAACAGTCTCCTCCTTCAAAGTGGAAAAGGAGGCTACAATCACTCGCACATCCTCTTAGCTTGAGGCTGTGGTTCATTTTTGTTTTCCTTCGCTACTTTATGTTCTTGTTCCTAGTTTTATGGGGTTCTTAATTAGAATTTTAGCTCTGAAGCACGATATCAGACATGAATTGCATGTTTGAAGCTTGTTGATGACAAAATGAGATTGTTGAGGTGACCATTAAAATTTTTGAAATATGATATGATTAATTGTAGTTTTTGAGCTGGCTTTTATGGTTATCGGTTAAGGTTGGCCCTCACTCAGTTCTCCTTTTTTCCAAAAAATGAAAATAGAACACCTCATCCACGGAGCATAATTGCCAACAGTAAAACCTCCCAAGGTTCAGACCTGCCTAAATGCAGCAACCAACACTACCAACTCACACGGCGGCGGTACCAGGAGCTTCAGCCGCAGAGTCCAACGAGGCGAGTGGAGATGCGCCGCCGAAGCAGGTGGCAATGGCACTGGAGCGGCTGGGGCAGGCGAGTCGACTCATAGCTGATATTAGAATCGGCGGAGATCGGCTCCTGGAAGCCCTATTTGTGGCGGCTCAGCGACCACACTCTTCTGAACCTTTGCATCTTATCCTCAAAGAAGAAGCTTCCATGAGACAACACCTTCGAGACCTTCGTTCTGTTGGAAGGCAGTTAGAAGATTCTGGTGTTCTCAATGATTCCCTTCGATTACGAAGTAATTCATGGGGCCTCCACATGCCCTTGATTTGTCCTGACGGTGCTGTTGTTGCATATGCATGGAAGAGACAACTTGCTGGTCAGGCTGGTGCATCTGCAGTTGATAGGACCAGGTTAGCTCTCAAGGCCTTTAATGATCAGAAAAGACGATTTTTCCCCCACCTTGATACCAATTGTGGTAAGGAGGGTGTGACAAAGAAACTTTGTGGTCCTCCATCAAGTGATCAAGAAGAAACTTGTGAACTGAAAACAGTGTCTGAAGTTTTGACTCATCTGAAAAAGGAGGTTCCAAATGTAATAACTTTCTCTTACCAGCGTTTGGATTGGTTGATGCGAGCTACCTCATTGCCCTCTTCGACCAGTGAAAATTCTATTGAAATATCGAAAGAGAATACTTTCCAAAGCACGAGAACATTAAGACAAGGATCATCTGATGATGTTGTTCCAGACAAGGTTGCCATAATCGAATTGTTGATTCCTTCTGTTTTTAGAGCCATAGTATCAGTTTCCCCTGCTGGTTCCTTGGATCCTGATGCTGTAGCATTCTTCTCACCAGATGAGGGTGGTAGCTATGTACATGCGAGGGGATTTTCAGTTCATCATGCATTTAGGCACATCACAGAGCATGCTGCTATGGCTTTACAGCATTTTACAGGTGTCGGTCCCAAGACAGCCTTGCTTTCTTTGCTGTTCTGGGTTTGCAGCTACCAGACTTTGTTCTCGAAAGTTTGCAGCAAGTGCAGCCGTCTACTATCAATGGACAAAGAATCTGCTGTGCTATTGCCTCCGGTTAATCACCCTTACCGAAAATTTTGTGCTGGAAACTTCTTGTCAAAGTCTGCCTCAAAAGAGGACCAAAGTGTGGATTCTACACAGGGCTTTCATATCGATTGCTTTTCTGAGGAAGCATAGAAAATCAACTTTCTGACACCTGAACAAAAACATTGTATTGTACAAAGAAATTCCAAATCTATAGATAGGCTTTCAACATTTTGGACCTCTTTCCCAACCAGATAGGTAGCAACCAGCTTTTGTACTTTCGGTTTCTTGCATTTAAATTCGTAATCGTTTCCTCCTTATCATGCTTGATCTTGAAGATTGTACTAAGAAACCTCATATTTAGAGGCTCTGTTCAACAAAAATAGAAATAGGCCCCTGCTTTGATTCATGAAATGAAAATCTAAAGACCATTGTTTTTACCCTTTTTAGGATGAATTTAAAAAGATGAAAGACTCAAATATGCCATTGAATTTTGAGAAAAAGCTTATTTATATCATATGTTAAAAGTTTGGTTCATTTATGTCATTTTCATTTGAGAAAAGGCTCATTCATGCCATTATTTATTAATTGAAATAGCATAAATGAGTCAAATTTTTAACGGATGGCATAAATAATCCTTCTGACCTTCTCTCAAAGTTCGATGGCATATTTGAACTTTTTTCATTTTAAAAAATAATTTAGTTAATGACATGACTGAATCATAATTGACCGTGTGTACAAAATAGTTTTGCAAAATGAAAAATGTTTTTAGTTTATAAATAATGGTATAGATTAACTTTTTTTAAAATAAAAATGTCATAAATGAGTCAAACTTTTAGAGAATGAAATGAATAAGCCTTTTCTCAAAGTTCAACGACACATGTGAGTCTTTTCTAGAAAAAATGAATAACAAGTATTATTATCTTCTGTGCTAGACTTTTAAGTCCTATTTGATTCTTTGAGATTTAAAGAGTCCTATGTTTCATTAGTTTTCTTATAAAAATTGTCTCTTGTCCAAGCACAAAATGACACTTCAGATTTAAGCATTTTCCACTTTCCATTCGAACTACTTTCAAATATATACAAAGTAATTACTTTACATAAAAAAAATTATAAAAATATATAGCTTATTAAACCATACAATATAAATTACATATACAATGACGTATATATTGATTATTCAATTCCTATCAACTCAAAATCTATTCAAAACCATCTTAAACTCTTCTGTCCCAAATCATCGGATTTTTCTTGCCGTTGTAGCCCACCAACATTTTGCACCAGGAGCAGATTTCTCACTTTAGATGGCATTCCGACAAGCACTCATTTCTTACCACTGCTGATTCAGTTCAGTAACTGTCGAAACTCTTTTCTGATTAGTTTTGTAATTTTGTCTGATAATATAGACGCAACAGGAGGAGGAGAAGAAGAAGGACGAAGCAGGAGCAGCAGCAGAAGAAGGAGAAGAAGAAGAAAGAGGAGGAAGTAGGAGAAGTATCAGCAACATAAGAGGAAAACGAAGAAGAAGACGCAATCGACCCTTTTTTTTGGGAAAAATTAGGGCCAAATGACCATTTTAGGCAAATTAAATAATGGGAAAATTACACAAATTGGACTAATTAGGAAATGTATTTACTTAAATCGAACTCAATCTAAATTATTTATCCGAATTAGATCCATGACCCAATGATAAAGCACTAACACCTTCCTCGTCGGGGCTCCGCACATTGGGAAAAGGCTGACGCGATGGGAAACCGGCCACATCTTTGATATATATTCCAATAGTATCTATCTATCTATATATATACTTTGATACTATCAAACAACAATCAAATGATCTTTTTACCGAAACACTATTTGATATATATATCTACTTTTCTATATACTTTGAATTCATTAAAACGCAAATTAGCAATTAAAAAAAAAAGGAATAACTTCCTGTAAATAATTTCCTTTTTTAAAATACAAATATTCTTTTCCCTTAAATAATTGGGCTAAAAAATAGTAAGTGAACCTTGTGTTTGCCATTTTGCATAATGTGCCCCGTAATAATTTATATGGAAAAGGGTCAATTTTTTTTAAAAACTATATGAAATTAAACAAAATGTCCTCGTGAAAAATGCATGCATCGATCGATGAAGTATGTCTCGACTCGCTTATTTTGTGGAGAACTAGTGATTAATGTTATTCCAAAACATCATATCGTGTTATGAATTTCACATTGGATATGAGATGAGTAATTGATTTTTTTATATAAAGATATGAACAACTCTCAATTTATGAGTTAACTTTGAGATTAAGCTAAATCAAAATTTATTTTTTTATATGATAAGACCTATCTTCTTTGTTTGCTGATGTTGGATTCCCATATAATCATATTATTCGTGTTTCAATTAATAATGTTTGCGCATGCAAAAAATATTAAATATTCCACATCAAATATGAAATGAATAATTGATTTCCTTATGTAAATTTAAACATTAATTCTCAACTTATAAACTAATTTTTGAAAATGGGTTAAGCTCAAAATCCAATTTCTTTTACATATCCTATCCTTTGCATTTCAATTTTCACCATAAACATAATTAACGCGCACAAATTTATTTGGAACCTTACTTAGATGTACCGTGTATCAATTTTTTTCCAGTTAAATGACCCCATAAATATATATGGTGTATCTATATTATATAAATAATATATTACTTTTATTTAGAAGTGTGAAGAAGCACAATCCACATATCAACTCTAAATCTGATTCAGACAACTTTCTATACCAATTTTCACATTTCAGAACTGATGAAATTGACGAAATTTCATTTAGAAACTCAAAACTTAGAATCATATGGGATGATCAACATGTGTGCTTCTTGGAATTAACTTTGAATTGAAGGGTAGTTTTGTCATTTCAACATTTTCATTTTATAATTGAATGCTTCAATTATCTTGTACTCAATGTTACATTGTTTATACCTTTTCCTTTATGGACAAAAAGTGTACTACATCTTTACTTTATTCTTCCTAAGAGATGGACTCCACCTTCATCTCTACTTAGTTTTGTTACTATTATTTATTTTAAAATTAAGTATATAAAGTATTATAAATCACAATAATTAATAATTTAAGATATTAAAAACACATATAAAATATTTGATTTACTCTCAAAAATTTATTTATGTCACATAAGTTGAAACAAAAAAAAATAACATATACTATCTAAAAATTACATAACAAATATTATAACTCCTAATAATTAACAACTTAAATATCTAAAAACCTTATAAAAAAATTTCTATATATACGCACTATTATACACAAAAAATCAAATGAAGACAAAAAATGATAATTAATTCTAATATTACTTTACTTACTACTATTACTAAGAGTCTAGGAAGCAGGTAGGTGGTTGTCAAACATGCCTGCTTCCTAGATAGGGGCAGTAGTCATTTTATACTCTTTCCGTTTTAATTTACTTTTTTTTATTTTTATTTTTCAGTATGTTATATATATTTAATATTTACATAAAAAGTATTATAAATTATAATAATTAACAATTTAAAATATTTATAAAAAAACTCGATTTACTTTTGAAATTCTATCGGTGCCACATAAATTGGGACAAAGAAAGTAATATGTATTATTTGAAATGACTAAAAAATATTATAAATCACGATAATTAACAACCTAAAAATTTAAATGAAATAAAAATTCGATTGAATCTCTAAATTTATTAGTGTCATATAAATTGAGATAGAGGAAGTAACATATTTTATTTGAAAATGACGTAAAAAGTATTATAAATCATAATAATTGAAAATTTAAAATATTTAAAAGACATATAAAATTTGGTTGACTCTCGAAATTTTATCAATACCATATATATTGAGACAAAATAAGTAACATATATTATCTAAAAATTATGTAAAAAGTACTGTAAATCAATTAATAATTTAATATTTTTACAAATCATAAAAAAAATAATTAATAAGCACGAGATCCAATGTCTAATTAATTTAATAGAATACTATAATAAATTTATTAGAACAAATATAAAAAATGTCAAATTTTAAAAGTAGAAAAGGAAAAGGAAAGAGCGGAGTCCAAAAAAATCATCCCCTTTAATTTATTTTTCTAATATATTATTTCACGGATGATCATTTAATTTTTATTTTACTACATGCATCAAATCACTTATTAACTATTTTTATAATTAAAAAAATCATTCAAACATTACCTAAGTATCAATAAATAATTAAATTATTTCGTATAAGTAAAAAACAGTCATGCAACTCTGTGTAGCAACAGTTCTGTCCCATTTCAGGTGACATCTTTTCCTATTTAATTTGTTTAAAAAAATATTTTTAATTTTTTTATTCTTAATGAAATGATTTACAACTAAACAAATATCTAAAAATTATTTTTAATCATAAATTTTAATTTTTTTTATTTTTTTAAATATCATATCAAGTCAAATAGTATCACATAAAATAAAATTGAGTGAGTATAATTTTGTAAAGCAGCTTATTAGGAAATGACGCAATAAATTATTAGACGATGAGGTGTGCGGTTTCTTCAAAATTCCATTGTCCCACCCACGTGTCCTTTGAGTCAACTCAAAAACACTTAAAGCCGCCTGCTGTCACGTGCCACTCATGTGACTCCCGTTGTTACCTAGGACCAGGACAAAGTGCCGTCAACAAACGGCGAATATTTGACATCCACATTAAAATTCAATTATTTTAACTTATATTGGGTAGGATCAATTGTGAAGAATAACGCTTTTTACTAAGAATTTTTTTATATTTAAAGTCTCAAACTCGAAACCTCAACCCAGTACATCATTTATTAGTGTGCTAAAATCCCTCTCACCAGCACAAATAATTGTTGTTTTTCCTGGAGTGAACCACGCGTCAAAGCACCAAATGGTGGACCCCACAAAACAAGCTCAGCTCATTATTGGCCTGACACGTTGAAAGGTCGACTTAAAAAGCTTTTTCAAAAAGTCCTTTAATTATTAATTAACCATTCTCTCTCTGATTAATCATGCTTATGATATTATTGTCTTGACTTTTTTACCCTTGTGATGTGCCTTAGTTACGAGATTAACCTTACCCCATTTTATTTTTGTTTTTGTTTGAAACTAAAGGTGGACCTAGGGGTTTTGGTGAGTGATGGCTTTTTGTGTAGATAAGTAATCTCATTTTCCATTTCAACATCACTCACTAAGGATTCATCATTTGCCTAAGACTAGGGGTGTGTTCGGTATGGAGATTTTCTTTTTTTAGAAAATACTATTAGATACTGTATTGTAAAATATTAAAACAGTAATAATAATCTCTAAAAAATAAAAGGCAGAAACTGAACAGAAACTGAAAATAGAAATAGTATTTGAAAAAATTATGTAAGAACAAAAATTGAGCCAACTGAATGCAAAATGTGTCCTTAAGGAAATTGTTCCCCTCAACGTACCCGTTGTTTTGGAATCTTTCCTCCCAGGATAAAATGATTTACTCACCAGAATAGCAGGACAAAAAATTATGATGACTGGGAACCACTCGAAGGCGGTATATCACACGAGATTTTAGAAAGTGCAGAAAAGAAGAAGAAGAAGAAGAAGATTGTTTATCAAAAAATTTCGTAGGAAACAATTCTGAGGATCAACAGAAATATATAGCATGTTTGTAATTTTTCAGAAAAGGTGTCACTTGGGAAAATGTTGCAATTTTAAGGTTTGCAATTTTTCTGAAAAGTTGCAACCTTTTTTTCTTCTTCAAAAATCCGTTGAAACAAAAGAATGATAGAAAATGTTTTAAATTAATCCAGAAAAAAAAGAAACGAGTTGGATCACGGATCACGAAACACACCCCAAGACTAGAGATAAGACTAGAGATGTACAAGTAACTACATAAAAATTGTTTCTGTCACTTTAGGATTTAGTATGTAGATAGCTTGTTCCTTTAGTGTGTCAATATTTTATTTTTTATATATAATTGTTGGCTTGAGACTCACCCAAACATCATATTTCTAGTCGACATGCCAAGTTGAGTTTCTTTTATCATCCATTATATATAATTACTTTATTGACTGAACAATGACTAGATGTTCATATTCATGACAATTTCGTCATTTAAATTTGAATTAAGATTATCAAAACTCAAACTATGGTGAAAAAAAATGTGAATGAAAAGATTTTTTTTCTTTGGGAAGATACATGAGCGAAACAATCAACCTATTGATATTGAAAGATTTTTATTTATTTTTTGAAATTCAGGTAGACCAAATAATATAATGCAAGCAAAAGTTTCTAGATTCATGGAGATATCATATTCATGGAATACGGTTCACTTTCAAGATGTCTTGGTGGCGAAATGGTAGACACGCGAGACTCAAAATCTCGTGCTATAGAGCATGAAGGTTCGAGTCCTCTTAAAGGCATAATATTGAGAATGCTCAATGCTCAATAAGAGAGCTCGGATCGAATTGGTATATCAATATCGATTCGATCCGAGCTTTTGGAATTGGTCAATTTATTTCTCGAGTAATATATGTTGTACATACTTACTCTTTTTAATTTGGACACTAGACACACAATCAACAATAATAATATTATATCCAATAAAATCTTATAAAGTACGATATAAAAAGGATAAATTGTACACAAGATAGACCCTTAACTCAAAGAACACGAGACATAGGATGAATAACATAATAATATAAATAAAATTAAAGGATTATTAATTTTTTCAACATATTTTTTTAAAAAAAATAAAATTCTGAAGAAATAATTTTTGGACACTATTTCAAAACCTAACTACAGTACATGCTATGAAAGTGATAGTGCGTTTGAGGGAACATGCAGTACTTTCGAATAAAGTGTAGCAAAGTATATTTCTTTAGATAGATGAGTAAATACAAAAGCTATTATATTTATTGGAGACATAAAGTGCACACATCTTTATTGTGACTTGTAGTCATCTAATTATCTCTTCTTTTATCCTTGTAGTTTTATGATAATAATTTTGGTGGAGAAATAAAAAATTTATGGAGGCCGGCTAATGGATAATATATAATGGAAAAAAATGTTATCTAAATAATTCAAATTAAAGTTTAACTTCCAAATTAAACAGTAAAAGTGTTTTATGAATATAGTGGGAATTGAGGGAGCATGTGATTTGCTATTTTAATTTTATAACATGATATAATATGTAGTAAATGTCAACGTGCACTTTTGAAAGGGAAAAAAAAAAGGGTGCCAAAATAAATAGACATGATCACTACAAAGCATTGGATAATTTTGAGTCTTTTGGTATAAATAAAGATTCAACACTTCTTAAATATATAAAAAAAATCATATTAAAAAATGTTTGTTTTTTAATGAATTTTTATACTGCACAAATTCAAATGTAATTAAAGCTTCGATATAAATATTACATACGCCATGAAAAATATAAAAGGAACGCTTCTTCATAGCCATCTATTATTTTAATTAAAATGTTAGAGGTAGAAAAAGAGAAAATAGAGAAGGAAATAATCAGACGAGGAATCGAACTCTTTAAAAAAAAAATCACCTATTTTTTGCTTTCTCGTGATTGTTTATGACTGTCATTTTAGATTTTAGTGGACAAATTTTATATTGGAGGGCGGCTAATGGATAATACAAGTTAAAACAAAAATGGTAAAAAAAGGAAGAGTGTTTTTCTTAATCAATTTTTTTTTCACCTTGTAATAGATTCGTAAATATTTATTTAATAAACGAAGTACATAGATTCTATTTGGAGTAATATGTTTTATGGAAAGTATGATTCTATTGGTCTATCTTATACTAATTATTCATAAGTGGATTTTGACTTTTTCAAGAACGAAAAAAATGGTTCGAAATAATCTTAATTTATATTTGCAAGATAAGTGATGCACTCAAAAGTCACAAACACGTTCCGTTGACAATTTTATTAGGGAAGTATCATATATGGAAAAAAAAAGAAGAGAAAAAGACGTCTTGGAATCTCCTTATTCTTTCTATTTTTTTTTTATTTTTTTTTTATAATAGAATGATTTTAAAATTGTAAAAATAAATAAATATTTGCTTGTTAACAAAAGAAAATTGAACGTGAAAAATGAAAAGTTTAAAAATGCCTCAATTATATTTAAACTGAAGAAATTTTTTTCAATGGAAACCACCAAATATTAATAGAAGTTATTACATATGAGTCGTGTCTAAATTTTTAAAAAAATATCTTGTTTACGTTATCTTTGAAGTAAATTAAATCATCATTCCTCATTGAATTAAAATCCTTAATATCAAATTTCATAAATTGAATTACAAAATTTTAAAACGGAAAAAGGGCCAAAAATATTTCTAAACTATAGAAAAAAGTTTTAAAATATCTTTTATTCACCTTTTGGTTTAAAAATACACTTCTATTCACCTTTTTTGTCTAAAAATACCCTTTCATTCGCCTTTTTGGCTAACTTTATCCCTTGAAATTAACAACCATTTTTTTATTTTTTTATTTTTTTACAAGTATTTATCATGTGTCATTTTCTTATTCGATGAAATAACAATTCCACCTCCACTAAATTATTTTCATAATTTATCTAAGCCAAAAATAATACACCTCTTCAAGACCCCCCCTCCCCCCTCCATTTTTTTTAAAAAGCTACATTAATAAACAAGACTATGATTTTTTTTATCCGGTCAACCAGAAAAAAAGACTAGATATTTTTTTAGTTCTTGACTTGATTTTTCTTTACTGTTTAATAATATTAATTTTTTTACAATACGTATAAATAAAATAACCAATTTTTTTTAGTTATACGTATAACTAAATTATTTTTTAGTTATTACAAGATAGTAAAAAAATATTTTAAAATAAATTAGTTATTACAAGATAGTTAAAAATAAATAAATAATTTTTTTCTATTACAAGATAGGTTTTTAGATAGTTATTGTAAAACTACCTTGTAATAATACGTATAACTAAAAGATTTTTTAAATAAGTTTTTTTTTTTTTTTTCATAATTTATCCAAACCAAAACAATAGACAAAGCTTGATGACCATAAAAAGCTAAAAAATTTTAAAAAAACTACAGCAAATAAAAAAAGTATTTTTAAAATATTTTTTCCCATAATTTATCCAAATCAAAACAATAGCCCTCTTTATGATCCCAAAACAAACTTTATAAAAAAAATAAGAAGAAAAAGCTATAGCAATAAAAAACTATTAGATTTATTTAAAAAAAAATGGGGTCTTGAAGAAGTATATTATTTTTTGGCTTAGATAAGTTATGAAAAAAATTAGTGGAGGTGGTATTTTTATTTCATCCAATAAGAAAATGACACATGATAAATACTTTTAAAAAATAAAAAATAAAAAGAGGGTTGCTAGTTTCAAGGGGTTAAAGTTAGTTAAAAAGGTGGATGAAAGGGTATTTTTGGACCAAAAAGATGAGTATAAGGATATTTTTAGATCAAAAGATGGATGAAGGATATTTTAAAATCTTTTCCTATAGTTCAAAGGTATTTTTGACCCTTTTCCGTTTTAAAATTTAGCTTTCATTGCATCCATAATCCTCAATATCAAATTTCATAAATTGAATTACAAAATAATAAAATTTAGCTTTCATTGCATCCATCTTAACCTTTACTTGATATAATTTAGCAAAAAATTATTATTTTCTTATTACGTTGAGTTATTATTGTGTGCATTTTCTTTTTCATCGTGAATCAAATAAAAACATATCACTATCGTTTTCTCTTTTTCATATCTTTGAATTCGAGTCAAAGATCCTTTGAAAATAACTTTTTACCTCCACTAAATAGAGGTATGATATGCGTATATTCTATCCTTCTTAAATTACACTTATAGAATTTTATCGAGTACAATATTATTGTAATCAAATATCACTATGAAAATCCTAACTTTTTTTGTTATTTGAAAAAGAGCTTTGAGTTGGATTCTTATGCAAATTTAGCTAGAAAAAATAAAGAAGCATAATTATCATTACAACCAAAGAAAAAAAAGCATGAATTACTTTACCTCAACCTCAAGTTTGGTAAGTGGTCCTTAAATACCTTTTCTATTTTCCAAAAAATAATAACCAGTCCAATAAATTCCAAAAAAGGGGTGTTAGGTATTTCAGTTTATCCTCAAGGGCATTCTAGTCATTTAATCACACAACGACATAATTAAAATGTTAATAATCAAGGATTAGCTACTCCTATAAAAAAGTTTTTCCTTAACAGAGACAGGGAGAGCGACTTTGGCGTGACCAATACATAAAATTCCAAATACAAAAACCCCACAAAGAAGAGCACAAGGAAATCCCTCACCTTCCCCACTCCCACCACTTTTACAATAAATAAAATTAATTAGGCATAAATATCTACTTCCATATTTAGATGCATGTATAATCTTGAGAATCTTTAGTAAAGAATTTTCCTGTTTTAGCTTAAGCATATGTATGTATATGTAATAGACACAAGCTAAATTTGTGAGTTTTTCTTGAACTGCTGTCATCCTCAGAAAAAGAAAGGCAAGTTTCTATTTTGTGTTGTAGTTTTCAATTTTCAAATTTCAAATTCCCATATTTTCTTGAAATACCCAATTGGGGTTTCTAAATTGGGTCACTTTTTAATTGGTGCTGGATCTTTTGTCTGACCAATCTTGGTATTGGTAAAGTTCTTGCCTTTTTAAGGTCTGATGTGTAAAAAGTTTGAATTTTGTATGGAAGAAGTATGATTAGGGGAAGTCTGGTTTATGGAAATTGGATGTGTCTGGTTGTTTGGTTTTTGAGCAAAATGGTTGGTTTATGCATTCTTGGTGTTTGTTTGACTATTGGTTTTTTTTTTTCTTGGTAATTTTAGTGGTGTATTCTAATGCTTAGTAAGGGTTAATGTTAAACCAATGAGTGCTGGAACATTTGAGTTGAGGAATTGTAGGGATCATGTAAATCTTTGTTTTGTGCTGGGAAGTTCTGCGTTTAAGTTGTAAATCTGCATTGCTTTGGTGATGTCTCAGCTTCACTGAGTTAGATACATTCATTTTTTGCTTGTGTATCATCATTTGTTTGAGGTGTGGTAATTGTAACTGATTTCTAATTACAGGTATAGTAATGAGATCCTTTCTTAACCTCTCTAAAATCTGTTAATGGACCGTAGTTCGAAAATACAATATATGACATGATTGAAACCTCGAAGCCGATAAGTGATAACTACCAGAAATACTCTGGAACCAAAGGATAAAAAGAAAAAAGATGAGCTTTCCTATTTGTGGATCTGATATGTGCTTTTAGCTTTTCTGATGCCTTATCTGCATTATCTGGTTCCCCTGGGATTGTGCAGTTTGTCATCTTGATTCCACTTAACTAATACCATTCACTTACAATGCAGTAGATAGCTTGCCTACCAAGCTGCTCACTTGAAAAACTAGTTGCTTAAAAAAAAGGCAAGGAGGATTCAGATGTCACATAAGGGGAATTCCATTTTATTGGATCTCCGAAGCCGTATTCCTTACGAACGAGAAAAGCTCTATTTGCCCTCTTACCCAGGAGTAAATCTTATTAAAAGAGAAAAATGATGTATGTGATGGTCTAGATATAAAAGAAGTAATCTTCTCTTCTCATGTCATTAGACCACAGCTCAGTATACGTTCCAGTTCCCTTTATGGGTTTATAGCAGGATATGGAAGCTGTGGACAATGTACAAGTTTAAGGTGAAAAAAATGGCAAAACTTGTTTATTGGGGATGCAGTCCTAGAGAACCTTCTTTATGCATTGGTGCATACTTGATAATGCATTAGTCCGAGATAAATCATATCCAGAATTGGCAAATGCTTCAACACTTTGTTCACGTTGTAAAAATCTTTAAGAAAAGCAAGTACCTGAACGTAGTTGGTTGACAAAGTTTCAAATAGCATGTAGTTGCTTGAGATATTTGTCTTTAACTCAGCATGACACCAAAAGATGAGTTTTGATGTCTGTCCAAGTTGGATTACTTCTATTATTCAGCTTTGTGAGATATCAACTGTTCCTACTAACAGTCTATACTGTAATTTTTTGAGTAGATCGTAATTACTTGGGGAAAGTCTAATATGCCTACTATTGCTAAACATGATGGACGGCAGCTGGAGACTGGGCTGCGAATTACCTCACAATCAACTACCCAAATGCAACCATGGTGGCAGGGTTATGGTGATAATACTATGCCTTTGCCAAGTGAGAATGCCGTTACCCAGGGGAAATCTGAAGGTGGCAATGAGGGAAAAGAAACAAAGGCTCTAGCCATGGAATCTGGTATTTTCCACATTACATACAACAACGTGAATGTTTCATCCCTTAGTTTCTACCTGTATCTATTTATGTATTAATAACACTGCTGGCTTCTGATGATAATTCCAGAAAAAGGGTGAAAACAAGTTACCAAACTAGAAATGAAGTCTTCTTTTCACTGAAATGTACGTTATTTTGATAATGAAGAACAGAAATCTATGTGATGCGACCAAATTTAGCTGATTACTTGCAGCTTGAGCTAGAACTGGTCGAACTCGAGTGTGTTTCTGCAACTATTGTCCACCTCTTTACATATTCTTATATTTTTCTGTAGTCCAGATATTATGATAGTGAATAAAGAAACAATTAGTCGAGTTTCTATAAATTGTGCTTTGCCTGAATGTTTTCGTTTCAGAACTAACTTGGTAATCTTATGGTGCTGAACCAATAGTCTCGTAAGCAGTCTGAGTTTTATGTAAATGGTGATAGACCTAATAGAATTGCTATGGGATAGCCATAGAGATGATGAGGTCCTAAACAACTTAGTGGATGACATTTCCCCCCTGCTAAGAAACCAACTGACTTTGTGCAACTCTATGAGGGGTTCTGGACATGACTTTGGTCCCAACAAATGCAATTAAGGGTTGATATTCTTGAGACCTTGATTCCCTCTAGAACTTTACTCTAGTGGTAAGAGCGCAATGGATGATGTGTTATGGGGTTGAATCGTACTGCAAACATATGCCTAGTATTTAATCAGAGAAGTGTAGAGGAGTGCACCATTACCCATTGAGTTTTGAATCGTGTGCCCCTGGCATCGAGGATTTCTCAGTTATCAAAACAAGAAGAAGAGGAGATTGGAGCGGAAGTTCAGTTATGACTTTGAACAATTGTAATGTTTGCATAACTTGTTTGTAAATGGAAGTCAAATGAGGGTTCTACTTGAGCTGTCAAACTGAGTAGAGAGGTTCAAATTTAGGCACAAGGGGGATTTTGTTCGAGAAAACTTGTGTAGGTTTTTTCTTTCTTCTTATTTATATAAAAACAAGAACTTGTTTAGTTTTTTTTCCTTATTTATGAAAAAAAGAACTTATGTAAGGCCATTCACTTGTGCTGCAAACAGCATCAGTTACTACCACCAGATCAAGAGTAATTTTCCTCACAGCAACAGTTCCAACTAGTATGGGGACTTAGGGGCGTTTGCTTTTTAAGATTAAGATGTCTTAATTTGAATAGACATCTGAATATTGAGATGATGTATTTAGATTTGAATACTGAATGTTTAAGACTTTGCCTTTTTTTTCTTTGGTAATTAAACAATGTTATCATCACCAAAGTAGGATATACAAGAGAAATCTGCAGCTAAGACAACCCACTATCCAAAAAAGGGGACTACTAACAAGCCAAATCTCTATGCCCTTACCTGAGAAATACATGAAGCACACTTCCTAGGGAGGATTTCTTCTATTTCTACAGACAAGGTATAGGAGTACAAATAAGCTAAGAAACCTATCACTCAATGAAGCAAGAAACTAAAAAGGACATGACACTAACAAAATCCTAGTTTCTGACATTGTAAATACAAGCGACACTCTTGGTAATTTTCCAATAAGGTCAAGTTCTAGTTATAAAGTACCAATATGGTACAGAGAAATACATGAAACTACAACAGAACAAGCATCAAATAACAATAGAACACTCCTGGCAATGCAATCCCTTCTATGCTACAACAACAACAACACACCCAGTGTAATCCCACCTAAGTGGGGTGTGGGGAAATCCTCTTCTATGGCAACCTTCTAAAAAATCCTTTAATTTTTTTCCACCAAATAACATGTACAATCTTTGCATATACCATAGCTACACATTTGATTTGACTATATAAAATATTGAGGTGACAAAAGAAAAATATGAATGTTAATGTGTCAGATTTGGAAATTTTGAAAGAATAAACCAAATAAAGAAAGAATGAAAAATAAAAATAAAAATACAAGAAGTGACACCAATAACCACTTAAGAGGAGTGCACCCAATTCTAGAAAAGAAGACAAGATAGACATAAGATTTGAACTCCTTACCTCACTTAGAGAGTTGTACCTAATAACCATTGCATTATATGATACTTTTAAGTTTAGGTCCACACACACATATATATTTTAAGTATTTTTGCAAAAATATAACATTACTATACATAATCTAGAGAGGGGAGCATAGGTTCACGTGAACCCGGAGCCCCCCCTAGATACCCAGTGGATTTAGGGAACTCCTACTGATGAACTATTTGGTAGTGGAATCAAATAGGTCTAAATAGAGCAATATGGGTACAGAGGATTTGTATAGTTGACCTCAACTAGTTTGAGATTGAGGTATAGGTGATTGATTGCCAATAAATGTCATGAAGTATCTTATACACTGCCAAATGTGGTGTAAGGTCTTGCCTCTCTTCTGTGAATTCCTTTCGATTCTATTCAATCTGAACCTTTATTTATTTACCCATACTCTGTCTCTCAATGTTTATCTCTTTGCCTTTATTTACCTATTTATTGTTTCTTATGACTCCACGTACTAACAATGTTTATCTTGCTTTTACTTTTTCCAAACCTTGATTTGCGTGTGGCATTTTATCAGTGATTTGATTTATATTTTCAGGATCAGATGGAAATAACGAGCAATACAAGCAGCACCTCAATCATTTTTCACCCGCAACTTCTGCCATCATGGCCGAGCAGCAGAAGGAACTCACAGGTCATTCAGCTGTAAGTTATTTCGTCTTCCCTCTCTGTCCATAACTGATGCACACAATTACATCTGGCTGCTTGTCATTAGTTGAAGTCAAATTGACGGTTCCCTTCTTTGATTGGCTGTCTACTACATTTTGAAAGATTTATGCAGTAACGTATTGTTGCAGATGTTGGCGTCATATCCATATCCAGATATGCAGTATGGGGGAATGATGACTTATGGGGCACCTGTAAGAACAAATCTCTCTAGCGTCTTTTTGCAGATACCGATAGTTATATGCCATCAATTTTGAATTCTGCTCTTTCTTGTTTGTTTATGTAGTCAGTGCTAGTGTTATGTTTGTGTTCTCTCACTTTGTTGTTTATACTAGTGAGAAGGAACAGTATCTTTGTCAAGTAGAAATGAGTGCTTTGTTTTTATTTTTTTCTGGATGTGAGGGGATATGTTAGTAATGGACCGCTGCCATGTGTATCTGCTAATCATGTTTTGTTGTTATCAAATGGTTACGTTTATTCAAGAGACTTGTTTGGTTGTAACTCAATGCTATGTTTGTATATAGTAAATTGCATTTAATTCTCACCCTCATTGAGCGGCGGAGTTGTATGCATTTGTACATGGTATTAGCCTTTAGCTTTTAGCTTCTGCACTGCTAACTCTGTAATATTCCACACCTGAATTGCAGCTATATCTGAAGGCAAATTATAGTTAAAGCAAAACATTACCTAAAAATGTCGTCTGTTGTCAGGTACATCCTCACTTATTTGAAATTCATCATGCTCGAATGCCTTTGCTTCTTGACATGGAAGAGGAGCCGGTCTACGTGAATGCAAAACAGTACCATGGAATTTTAAGGCGAAGACAGATAAGAGCTAAAGCAGAGCTTGAAAGGAAAGCCATTAAAGCGAGAAAGGTATAATCAGTATAGGGAAGCGCTTTACCCCCAATCTTTTTTTCCTAATGAGGAGTTGAATTATCTTATTTTGGACATATTCTTCATATCACTTGATTATTGGTATTAGTAAATGTATGAAGTTATAATCAGAAGACATGCCTAATATTGCTTCATAATTGGCTTAGTAACTAATATTGTTCCAGTCTCTTTTGAAAAGTTGAACAGTTAATGCTAACTAAGTAATGCAGTCTAATGCTAAGAAGATGAGGCTCTATTAGGAATGTAAAGCTTGAAATGGGTCACTAATAGCAGTAAGAACTACTATGCCTCAATCATGAACAGTTAGGGTTTTCTATAGGAATCTTTAGTGTCCATTTCACTTTATTTGGACCCTTTTCATTTCATTACCTAGTATTTTGTCTTGTAAGACGAATCAAGTTTTTTCCTCTTAAAACTAGAGGTTCTCTACCGACACTGACATACAATACAAACCCGTAGACAAAGGAAAAAGATTACTGGCAGAACGTGGGCCTAATGTAAGTGTCCCAGTGCAACTCTGTCATAATACCGCCGGTTAGTATCACCTATACAGCTCTTTTGTTTTCATTGTGTTTTCTTCTTCACTATAATCATATTTTTTTGGTTTGAACTCTTGGCTAAATTCACATGGAGTTTAAGAGATTGTCGGTCTAAAGCTTACATTGCTGGTTCAAAACCCAGATAAAAGGAGGGTTGCGCAAAACTAGTCAAGTTATGATGAAATGGGTTGCTTACGTTATATGTAAATGTGCTATCTGCTTTAGAACATATGATAAAGATGCTGGTTTATACTATGAATTTGTGTTTTTTCGGACAATCATGAATATTCATGTTAGAGATAAGCACCTTGTTTTCCTGCATAGAGACTCTTCTAGCTTTATTAGTTTCAGCTCATATCATATGGAGTGAAGCTTCTATAACTTTGTTTTCCTTGTATCATTGGAAGTAGAATTGAAATGCGGATGCTTTTATAGTGTTAAAGTTATCCTGCCTTTTGGTTCCATTTGAAGAGCTCAGTTAGTTTCAAGGTCGGGTTTACCCTGTGAATGTGAATGATATTAGCCTTTATAATAAGGCAAATTTGATGATAAACCTTAATGGAAACATGTGGTGCTAGAATATCTGGTGATTTAGTGTGTGGTTGAGGGAGCTCTGTTCTGTACATTTTACAATATCTTTTCCAACTGATGTTCTACAAGGTAACTAAGGAAGGGAGACTAAATGAGAGAGATTTCCGGAACTCTTGCAGAACTAATTCTGTTAACGAAATGAGAGAGATTACTGGAACTCTTGCAGAACTAATTATGTTAATTTACATTATCGAACAATCATCTATTTAGAACAATGTCTAACTGGGTTCTGTCAGTTTTATGTAGAATAGCTTCCTTGATTATGTTAGTTGTCCCATATTTTATGACGTCGGTGCAGACAACGTAGAAAAAGAAGAAAGAAGGGCAGAGATAGATAACATATTAAGTCTTCTCAGGACTTGTGACAAGCTTTCAATATATAGCTACCTTCCATAACCACATCAGTGTGCGACTCTAAGCTCTGCTTAATATTAACAAGGCTTAATACATCGACATCTCCTTAAAGTTGCCAACAAATTTCATTTAGACACTCAAGCTACAGTTTGTTCCAGTTGAGCACTATGATGAAGTGTTTCCTATTAAGACACTTTCGGTTCAAATTTTATGAATATTTTTGCATGCATTTTCAAGCGTCTATTAGGTAGTTAAGTTAACCACATAAAATACGTCACCTTCTTTAATTATACACATCAACCTCAATTGCAACATGCCTAAGGTTTTTTGTCTTGTTGAGGCTAAAGCATATAATCAAAGGAGGTGATTTATTTAAGTGATTAACTTATCTATGTAATAAACACTTGAGAATACATGCAGGTAACTTTTCCAAAATTTGAGCTTGACAATACACGCAGCAACTTCTCCAAAATTTGAGCTTGAAGTGTCTAATAGGAACATTTTATCATATGTTTAGGTGCTCAATTGGAATAGGTCGTAGTTCGAGTGTCTAAATGAGATTTACTTGACAAATTTAACTGGCTGTTGACGTATTCTATGCTCTTTTCTAGTACTTCTAAAATCAGTTCCATGTTCCGTTTCTAATGATTTTTGTTTATAATTTTGCTATGTAGCATGGGGATTTCTTAAGGTTTCTGTGTTTGTCATGACCCCATAGCCAACAACACATTGTCAATCGTGTCGGAGTAATATTGTTCCTTCATTGTTTAACCATCCAGTATGTGCTTGACATACTTCAAGCATGCCAGATAAGCACTACTTGTTATATGCCTTTTTTTCGTTTCCCTTGGAAGGTCAACCTAGACTTGTAAATTACTCTGACACAATTAGCAGCGACACACACAGAGTTCGAGATTTATATGTTATGTTGCCTCAGGTTTGCTATGTTTTCAGGTGTCAGACTTCAGTTCTCTGTATGATTTATAAATGTAGTAATAGGGTCTTCTAAAGGCAAATTTTTGTGTTCTGATTTGTTATATCTTGCTTTATTGAATTCAATATCAGCGGGCAAAAGTCTCCAAGATTTTCTCTACAAAAGGATCAGTATCATTCTTATAGTTTTTTCATATACTGTGAGAGGAGGAATTAAGATGTATTCTTGACTTGGTTTACCCTTATCAAGTGCAGAAATAACTTGTATGTGTGAAAGTCCTTCTGATGCTGTGCAAAAGGTGGCTATTATTAGCACTACTCTCTTATATACACTGAGAATAACATTAGATCAACAATTCTGTATGCAGATTGCTGCATTTGGCGTGTAGTTCCTATGATATGTCGTCACTTGTTTTGTGGAAGGATTGTTGATTAAACTTACATTGTTTTGTTTGTATTTGTTAGCCCTATTTGCATGAATCTCGGCATCAACACGCTATGAGAAGGGCTAGGGGATCTGGAGGCCGTTTTCTGAATACTAAAAAGCTGAATGACATGGACTGTACACGAGAGGAGACTAAAAAATATGGGGCAACCATTCCAACTCACTCTGGCAACTCGTCAGGTTCCGTGAGTTCTGATCAAGGGGGAAAGGAAGGACCTACAGTTCAAGATATGCACAAAGGACACAGCCACAGTTTCTCAACTGGCAATGGCCATGGTTCATCTGTATATTTTGCCCAGAGCACTGGAAGTGAGCAAGGGAATGGCCACTACGGTCGTGGAAGCTGGAGCCTGCTGGTCAATCAGGCTTCTCGGGGGGCAGCATCCAGCAATTAAGAAGCTACTCTCCACTTGATGGAGGGGTCAGCCCAGCATTTTCTCATGACATGGGTCCAATTCTTGCATCGTTCATGCAGGCAATGCTGAACGTACATGCGAGGTAACTTCACTGTGGCATGGGGCTATGCTCAGGCAATTCATTCTTGGCTTGGTTACTTGTACTATATGAGCGGTGATGAGGAAGAAAAGATCATATGGCGAGATGCTACAAATTCGCCATTTATTTGTCTTTCCCCTCACCCTTTATGTAAATAAAGAAAAATATATGTCGAATGTAGGACTAGAAGCAGTTTGGAATCTGATACTACAAAATACTGCAGCATCTTGAATGTGTGTGGCTATTTGTTGGATGGGTTTGTAAAACTGACATACTATGAAGTTGCTTTTCTGCTGTTTGCTTGATTTTCCAATGAGGATCTGCAATCCTCTCGACCATTGAACACTTTTTCATCACTGAATGATTATGTCATTTTATCTATTACTCTTAAGGGGTCGTTTCATGCGAGGGACGAGAGATAATAATCTCGGGATAAAATGTAAGATTGTTTTATTGTGCATTTGTTTAGGGGTATTAATTAATTTTAGGATAATGTATTCCACCATTTGTATTACCTTCTCATATATATATATATATAGTTAGAAGAAAACAAGTCATTAGTCATGTAGGTGATTTCTTTTCTCAATTACTTGTGTAGTCTTTTATGGATAGAAATAAAATTATCTTGCACATGCCAAATGTTGCTATGATGAAAAATGAGTAATTTTGCAATTGTTTGTGCAAAAAGAATTAAAGTCTGCTCAAGTAGTTAAACTTCAACTGCAGAGAAGAAAATTCAGATTAATATTTGTCTAATATTCTTAAAGTATATTAAAAATTAAAATTAAAAATAAAATAAGATCCACCTTTTATTAACATAAAATTTTATTACCCGATGACATAATAAAATAAATAATAGAAATATTTTTTTAGCACGATTTATTGTAGGGATAATTACAGTAGATGACCATTCGGTCATTTTAATTATCAAAAAAGGGCCATTCGATGTTTATTCATGTATACTCAGTGTATATTTTATGTATAGAATGTATCTTAATGTATATTCAGTGTATATCTCATGTATAAGTAATCTATATTGTATAGTCAATGTATACTTTCTATGACTTTTGACAAGATATATTGTATAGTCACCGTATATTTTTTTTATGATTTTTGGCTATTTTTATGTAAATAAAACATGATTATATTTGTTATAAACTAATTAGTTTATTGTATATATTTAAAATTGTCCCATTATTATATGGCTCAATGGCAGAGCTTAATGTAATGGTTGTCTTATAATATTTTATTTTTATTATATAACAATAATAACGTACTAGTGTAATCCCACAAGTGGGATTTAGAATACGCGGGTGTACATTGTGTGGGGTAAAAAGAATGTTTCTGATAGACCATCGATTCAAGAAAAGTATTTTCAAGAACAAGTTTAACAAATACAAGAGTATAAGATATGATGAAAATTAGACAAATAGACTAATATAAGATGTGATTTTTTTCCTATAGAATTGATACTTAACTATTCCCTCTGTCCAATTTTATGTGACACTTTTTTATTTTTAGTCCGTACTAAAAAGAATGTCACCTATTAAAATTCTCTTTTTACCCTTAATGAAATGATTCTCAGCCACACAAATATGTAAAGATTGTGATAGACCACATGTTTCAAAAGTTTTCTTTTTCTTCTTAAATACCGTGTCAAGTCAAAGGGTGCCACATAAAATGAAAAGAAGAAAATAGTATTTCCTCTCTCCCATATTAGATGGACACTTTTTATTTTATACGGTGATTAAGAAATCATTAATAGATTGATTAATTTTACTATTTTGCCCTTTGTTCATATCAATGTCATATACATAGAGTATATAAATAACTATTATTGAGAATTATTGACATTCAAATGGCCATATTAATTGCAGGAGTACAATAAAAAAAACTTAATTAATTCTATCTTGATTTAGTAAGTGATCAAGTAATATGAGACAAACATTTTTAGTAAGACTTTCATCTAATATGAGACGGCGGGAGTACTTTAGAAGACCATTAATGTAAATTATCTTAATGTTTTTTTTTGTTTCCCACCCTGTGTCTGGAGTTCATGGAGCCCCAACTAAATTCGGATCACGCACTGCAGGGCCTATTTGGGGGTTGCGCTTCAACATGATTTTTTTCATATCCAAGTCTCAAAACCGATACCTCTGATTAAGGGTGAAACAATCCCACCTGTACACCACAATCCATGATGGTATCTCAATGTTTTACTTGAATAAACATGTGATGCAAGGAAAAATAAGAAAATTATACCTAAAAGTGCAAATTTATTCTTGTTGTTCAATAAGATCAAATTTATCCTTGTATTTTGAAAAGTAGTCAAATTTAACCCTATACTTTGTGTGTATCATTGTCTCCGTTAAAATAATGGATATATTCAACAAAATATGATTACGTGGACGAATATGATCCAAAAGTATAAAAGCAAAGACAAATATGATTTTAAAAAAATAACGAAAGATAAATATAAATAATTTTGTTTAAGTAGAGGATAAATATGACATTTTTCTTAGTAGTATAGTCAAAAGAGAAAAGAGGTCCATACATGTGAAAAAATGGTGGACTTATGGGGGAGGTGGTTAAAATGTACAGGTCAAAACTACAAATATTTCAAAATATAAGGTCTCGAAGCACAAATTCATTCAATATATATATATATAGATCTCTATAGTAGTACTAGGTTAATGTCAGGCGCCGTGCGGCCAAACTACTTTCTATTATGTTTCCCTCTTCCATTCTTTTCTTCTACTTCTTCTTAATTTATTTATTTTAGATAGACATTTGAGATTGGCTCAAAAGGATTTTTTTATTTATTTTCAAAAAAACGATTTTGATTTGTGATTTTTTTTTCGAATTCATAAACTACCAACTCCAACACTTTGGAGATTTTCCCAGTGATGAATCATTTAGTAATCTGAAATGTTACATGATTGGTGCTCCCTTTTCCAAAAAGGTTGAGGAACCATTGTGGATACTAGGCATTCTGAGGGACAATTTTTTTTATTCACTCTGAGAGTGAAGCTTTTTTTTCACAAATCGATAGTCACTTAATTAATAATTATCGTCTCAAAAAGTCAATTTATATGTCTCAACCCTCAACCCAATGATCACTTAATAATTAGTTATCTTTCTACGAGTTTCTATAGATATGGATATGTAAAATTTTGATTCTACTTACAGGTATACGGAGGAAAATCAAACTTCCCCCACCTCAACAAAGAAAATTATTTGTTTTAGTGTTTTTTTTTCCAACAATTCTTTAATTTCAATTTTTAACAGCATATCTTTAAAAACACAAGACGAAAGAACAATTTGATACATTTTTTATGTCTCTCTTTAGTGTAGATCACAAAATACATTTTACGTGTAAATTTTTTGAACAATTCAATTGAAACTCAGTTGTACCAGTAGCTAAGCCCATGAGAGGTACATCCCTCGTTAAACTGTGCTCCCTTATGCAGTGAGCTCAATGCCATTGAGAAAAATTGAAAACTAGATTGAAGTCCCTGGTTTTTACCACCTCCATAGTCTTTCAATTCATTGTATAAAATTGCTACTACAGTCTGATAGACCAGAAATAGCATTGGCGTAAGCATCTCTGAACTTTTTAAGTTATCGCGCTAACTGAATTTTAAAATTTTTTGGGATTGTATTGCATATCAAGTGACTAAGAACATGTGTTAAAATAATAAATAGATATGGAATATTTGATCAAGTGTTTGCTTTCAGGTGAGCCACAATGCTTTTTTATCTGACAAATGTTCACAGATTTAATTTGTTTCTGATAACTGAAATAAGATGCCATCAATAGAGGCTGAAATTACAAACTATACATCCGTACATTTATTATGTTTCAAGTCAAGCGTAACCAAATAACCAAATAGCCAGTAGCAACAGCTCTCACAGTTTGGCTTGTTCTTGAATTTGTTCCTGTTCAAAGTATAATGAATTCAGAGAATGAGAGCAATTTCCTAGAGAAAATCTAGTATAAAAAAAAGGCAGCCCGGTGTACTAAAGCTCCCGCTATGCGCAGGGTTTGGGGAAGGGCCCGACCACAAGGGTCTATTGTACGCAGCCTTACTTTGCATTTCTGCCAGAGGCTGTTTCCAAGGCTTGAACCCGTGACCTCCTAGTCACATGGCAGCAACTTTACCAGTTACTCCACGGCATATGAAAATTCAACTAAAACACCCATAGCTTTTGATTGCAGTGCTGATGTCCAGAAGCACCAAGCACAATAAGGGAAAATAACCAAACGTGAATGGCATCTCACCTCTGTGACAAAGAAAGCATGGAATCCATAAGGAACTCTTTTTGGTAATTCGACAACTGCCACAGGCTCTGCGGACATTGTTTTTGCATCAATTACATTCACAGCTGACTTTCTGCATAATTTTTATAAGACAACGGTTCAGTCAAGGTGATTCTGTTTTAAATATCAGTTATAAACTTTGCATTCCCGCGAGTGCCTTAGAACTAAGATAGAAATATAATTGACAGGTCAAGGGAAATAGGGACATATGCCACTTTCAAGAACTAAGATAGGAATCTAATTGACAGGTCAAGGGAAATAGGGACATATGCCACTTTCAAGAATATCTAAATGAAGTCCAAAGAATATTATAACTAAATAGTGAATGCTCTTCTCCTGTACGCATTTTTCCAGCTATGCACATAACAAGGTGGACATGAAACAGACAATTGAGTATCATATGACCTTAAAAGCATGTAGCTTCAGTATATTTTGGTTGCAACACAAACACATTATGTTCTACAAATTATGTGGGTTCAATTGTTGGACGCAGCAAGCAATCTTAACTGACTCTCTGCCACTCTCACTTTAAACAGTAGAACAGAAGAAATTTTCCTTATTTCCTTAACATTCGGAAGATCACCAATGAAGAATGGTCTTTAGTGATATTCATGACAATGCAATAAAGAGAGTGGAAGACAAGGTACCCAGTGTTCTCATCATGAACGAAGAATATCAAGTAGCCATCATCCTCTTCACATTCTGTACCAGGCTGACTGGGAACAAATACAGCTTCCGAACCAAATCTGCCAGGCCCTAGATCAAAGATGCCTTGAACATTTCCTCCAACTTCAAGCTGTGATTTTCCAGTCTCTGGTTCAGCATGCAAATCAAATTTGATGATTCCAGTTACCTTAGCAATGCTGTTCAAAGTGGTTCCATATACATAACGCTGCTTCCTAAATTTCAACAGAGTTACTATTATTATACCAACATAAGACAGAGGCCTACTGAAAAAACTCTCAGTAAACTAGATCAAGCAATGAAAACCAAAGAACATAAAGCTAATACACAACACCTTAACACTCATGAATAAAATTAAAAGCAAAATAGACAGATGATAAATGAAGGTGTTCATCACCCAGCATTTTATATGGCGAATACTTATGCTACGTTGATTGGAAAATGCCTGATAATTTTAAAGATACGAGAGCTGACCTGCCAGTGTAGTTCTCATTGATCCTTGGAAAATCAACAGCAGACTCCGATAGTTTCTTCTGTGAAGCTGCACCACTCTTCATGTTAAATCTCATTTCGTATCTGTAAAAACAGAACCCTGATCAAGAATTGTGGCAGATATAATCAAGGTCAATTTAGACAATCGTTGTCAGAGTCTCCTAACAGCTCATTGCAGAAATTCTCAAGCTTTTCTTTAACGGCTCCATTGACCATGTCTAGGTCTGGATTCATAAGGCGGCAGGTGATCAGCACCACTTCATCTCCCTCCTCCCAAGCATTGGCTGGCAAATAATCAAAATGATAACACTACTCAGAAAAAAAGAAAAGAAAAAAAGAAGACAATTGAAAGTCACAAAATATTTGGGAGAATATTCATCATGATTGAGTTAGTCAAGACAACAATTATGGATACCGTGTGAGAGTATTCTCATAGATTTTTCTTTCTTGATAGTAGAATATTTTCATCACTTTTATTTTAGTTAAGAATCTAATACTTAAAGAAAATTTCATTATTCTCTATGTTATTTTGACAAAAGTTTTCCCTCTCCTTGCATCTTGAAATGGTACTCGAGCCCCTACAATCTTAGTAGAAGCATAAGTACTTTTTGCTACTAGTGGCCGTCCTTACGCTGCACCCAGCTAAAGCTTTTTATAAATCTTGTCTCTTTCTGATCATTCTAACAGCAGAACTTATTTATCACAACCCTTTCTGTGGCACCACACCTCTTTTTCTTTATCCCTTTACTATATCAGCGTCTGCCATCAAGTTCCTTATCTAGACATTGAATTTTTCTGCAATTATTTGAGAGAAATCTTCATCTCTTATTTTTTTTTTCATGATATCATAGTTCGGATGTTACCTTCTCTGAACAACTTCAATAGTTGTCCAGCAAGTCTTTGTTACTTTTTTCTTCATTGTACTTGTAAGGGCATTGACCACATCATATTTTCTGTGATTGTTCTTGTAACTTTTTCATCTACTCTACAGTCACCAATTCAAAAGAAGCTACATTATTCTGAAGATTTCCACCACTGTACCTCCTATGGCTGACTGATAATAGATTTATTTTCATTGGTGTTATACGAAAACATTTTCTCTTACTTTGCAGTGATCAACGATTTTTTGAAGGAAAGAATTCCAGCAGTATGTCTTTTTGGTTATTGTTCACTATTTCAACAATGCTATCCAAACAACTGTTTATTGCTTCAATGATCTTCCTTAGTAGCTACGTTTTCAAAATAAACAAACTCAACTTGGCTCACCTTTAAGATTTCAAGAGAATCATTAAGAATATTGTATAGGATATTTTTAATGATTAAATTAGAAAAGAGAATTGATTAAAAAAATTGCGCAAGATATACTTAATAATTACGTCATAGTTAAGAGTTCCAAAAATTAGAAAATGTTTCTTATTTCATGTAAGCTCAACACACCTACATACCTACATAAGAAACTCCTGTGTTGTTAAAACCAATTTCAAGAGATATCTCTCTTCTTTTTCTCCTTCACAAAGACATACTGAAGTATATCACATTGTATAACTAAAGTATTACCTATTGTGACAAACAGAAATTTATGAAAAAAGAATAGAAAACAATGCTTCCAAAAAAAGGAAAGAAAAACGGGTTTCAACAATAGGTGTTCTTTCCAATACAGTAAGTTGTGCATATGTATAGCACTTAAACAAGAAATGCTTCCAAAATCTGCATTGCATGTACTGTCGGCACATGTTCATTCTATCTATGCAAAATATGAACTTTCAACCGCCCAATTATTTTTAAAAATGTAATGTTTTATCTATACTCATAAATGAGAATCTGGTGACTCAACTCAATTTAAATGTAATCTGGTTCCAAAAGAAAAATATTCTTTTACTATGAACTTTCTTATTCACAGATTATTTCCTTTACAGGATTATCAATCAAAATTGATGCCTACTAAGCTATGTTGCTCAGACTCAGGTGAGGGTATCCAGTCCGGGTGCAGATTCTTCATCACAATAATTTTAAAATTTGGGTGCATGGATCCGAGTGCGGATACGGGTGTTTGGATGCGGCCAATAAATGTATATTACAACATATAAAGTATAAATCTTAATTAGTTAAAGTTATTCAACTAAAACTAATAAATTTTATTCTTTATAAACACCAATATTTTATTCATATACGTATATATATATACGCACCCATACCCATTTGCTCTATACTTCTCAGTCATAGAATGTAGTCAAAGTACCCAAGGTAAGTTCAACAAATACACTATGGATACCACACCCACACCCATGCCATGTCTATATGGGTGCCACAGAGACTTTGAAGAGTTTGGTGCAACATCGCTATTAAGTGCTGCATGCATGTGAGACGTATTGGCTAGTTACCAGCTTTTCTGTTCAGGGTAGAACAATCTTTATACTTTTCAAGGAAGACAGACCACAAAGTTGCTTACCATTGTGAAATATGAAGCAATTAGGAAGCTCGAACCACTTGATTAGGGACTCATTGTTTGCATATCGTGCAAGGACTCCAAATCGAGCCTTTTTAGTAGCATCAAAGGTAAAAGCCAACTTATTGTTTTTCACCATGTCCTGAATAGAAAATTCATAAATTAGTCATTTCACATGTGAAAGAATCTGATGATACAACCAAAATCTTAATACAATGGATGGAATAGCCCAAAACTTTAATAAACTTTTTTGGAAGCCCTAACACAACTCATGTAAACAAATATAAACTCAACACACTCCCTACAAGTAACCTGATTATGGGGTTCACACGTGAACTTTATTACAGACTTATGGATATGAGCTTTGGGTCTACCAATGGTTGGCTCTAGTACCATGTGAAAGAATCTGATCATCCAAACAAAATCTGAAGGCAATAGATGGAGTAACCATGACCTTGATAACTCCTTCAGAATGCCTTCCACAACCCATGTTTACTTCAATACAGTATTTCAATATTTCAAAGTTCAATTCACTTTCTTATAGTTCTTTAAATGTACAGTTCACTACCATAATTTCTCATCACATACTTTGGATACAAGAAGAATAAAAGTAAAGAACAAAGTTACCAAGTACAAAAAAAAAGAATAAAAGTAAAGAACATGCATATGAGCTGAATTTCAATATGTAATATCTGTAGAAGCACTAGAAGACTCCCCTTCCCCCCTAAATCTTCTGAGTGTAATAAATGCAACCAATCATGATTTCTATTATGAAATATTTGGACAAACAGTTACCTACGACGACTTTTTTTTTAAAAAAAAAACCAGAAGTCCACAAACTAGAAACCTTTCTGCAGTTCTCTCCTATAGAACTCCAACTGATGTAACGAAACTTAACCTCTCATTGATTCAATTGTTGAGCAAGATGTTTCATCTTTTAAAAGCTTACTTAATTCCGATCAACAGAGGAAAACTGATAAACAAGAGCAATCAATAAATTGTGGGCTATAGAAGTTTCATACCTTCGGACGAAAACACAAAGGAAGATCCATCATAATTGCATAATTTTCAGTAATAGCAAAATCATGCATCATGATAGGCTCTGGTATTGTTATTGGGACTGGGTCCTGCATAATTCCATCCTTTGATATAACCCTATAAGTTATGTAAGGTGGGGTGTGAGCGTATCCAAAGGTAAACATCTCACCTGCATGTAACATTTCAAAGTCAAACTCAAGCTACCTACACAAGACTGAGAAACTCATACTTCAAACTTGTAATCCAATTTTAGATCTTTAGCTCTCGCTTCTGAACGCTGAACCTTGAACTAAGATTTAATCAGTCTCACAGAAACACAACATAAGCACATGACTGGTATCAGCGATAATATAGATTGACTATCACTGGATAGTTAATGCAGAGTAAGAAGTTAAAGTCAGGATCCTAATATTGTGCCAACGTACATGGACAACTGTATGAACCGATGGACTTACCAGCCTTGATCTTTACAAAGGGCAATGCTAAAACACCTCTCATTCTTCTTACTTTTTCAATATGAAAATGTAAAAGTGTTGTCTTTCCACCTGCACTACAACCCAAAGGAAACCATGCTCCCATCTTCGGTTCACCACCCTACCCTCAATTCCAAAATCAGCTTGCAATGGAATTTAGTTGTTGAATTGATGTGACGAATTCGTTCTGTGTTTGGAAGAAAATAGAGTTTTCCTTTTTTGTTTATTAAAAATCAACATCACAACTAACACCCTGGCAAGCCAGGCATCTATATTGAGGAAGGTAAATGAGAAAAGAAGGCTGAACAGATGTCTCAACTAAAGGAGGTTATGCAGTTGCAGGATTATAGTTTTAGTTACAATTATTAGAAGAATATATGTAATGGTATTTCTTTCATCAGAAAGTATTTGGGTAGCAAAATTTAAGGGCAAACAATTTGAATTTACAGATAATGACATGCAGAACTAGGATGATTGCTCTCTTACCAGTTACAGGATCAACTTTTGGATGGGCAGTGAAGGAATGTGCCAATCTTTTGTCATAATCCAGCATGCCAAGTGTTTGAAGATCTCCATCCTCTAGAACTTTAAGTGCATCTGTGTGGCATACACTTAGTATCAAAGCAATAAAATGCAATGTACCTATAATCTAAATCCTTGCAGGAAACTGTATTAACTACTAATACTTGTGCTCTGCCCAGACAAGAAAAAACTTCAGATTACAGTTTCACTATTTAATTGTGCTAGATACAATGAAAAAAATGGTGAAGGGAAAATAACACCTACTCAAGGGCTTGCACATCAAAATCATAGATTACTCATCTTTCTGAATTAATAGGTCAAACAGAGGAAGTGGCTTACAAGGTTTATCAGCCTCTGAAAGTGCCAAAAGCTTCCCATGGTGATATACTAGAGCCGTATTAGCTGGACAAGGAAACAAATCTTACTTTCAGTTAGTAACTGTCACATAGACTTAAGAAATGTTGTTATTATTGACGACATATTCCTTCCATTATTACAAATTATATCTGGAAAGACTTGTGAAGAGAAGATATATAGACTGACTAAAATTCCAGCCAACCAACCTGTGCCATTTCCATAGGAGATGTCCAATACTTTCAGCTTTGTTCTGAGCATTTGCATATAAACTGTGAACAAACCAAACAGCCCTTTAAGATCTCCAACCTGCACATATAGTATATGCAAATGTTTTATAAAGCATAGCGTGTGATTGCATGATGCAGTAGTTCCATTGGTTCAGTACAGAAAATTGAAGGAAACTAACAGCAGAATGTACAATCCAATGGTGTGAAACAATTCCAGGTCATAAACACTAATAGGATGCCCTAATTCCTTTCCTCTAAATTACATGCTGATGCTAAGATCTATGGCAAAGGCATGCCAGCAGATATGTCATTTTAGCTTCCAGTTATCATAAACTAAAAGGAAAAAGGACACAATTTTCTTTCAGATAGGACGTCTCCAGTGTAAGAATATTCCTCCAGTTTGCTTGCTGAAGTCGAAGGAACTTCTGTTTTCTCACAATTGCTTCCTGCAACATTCTTCAATTAGGGTTACCATCTTCCTTTTTGTAGTGACAACTCTTTGAACTCTGTACATGACACATTGAATAGGCTAGGAAAGGAAAGGAATCTTTGCGTGGACAAATAGAGAAGAGAGAAGGCTGGGTCAACCTTATGGATAGTGTGGTGCAAGGACTGAATATGAAGGATGCTCAATGAAACGTTCAAGAGAAGAGTATAGAATGTTGAGAAGGTTAGTCAATGCCCAAAGTAACACAAAATGCCTCAAATGCAAATAAAAGTAACAAAATATTTTAACCTAGCTAGAAGACTAGAAACTTTGTGTCACATGAAACATCAACAAACAACTTGAGCAATATTCAGCACTAAATCCAAGCAGCGAGAGCCTTAAACTCTTTCCACTAGATAATTTTTCTCTAGTAGAATGGTTCACTCTATAAGTTACTTATTTGACCTATGATCAACTATCAAAAAGTCATTGTTGCACTATAGAATCACAAAGTCAGTATCCATCAACAAAGTGCCAATAAAAAAGAACTTCTTCATTCTTCCTACAATATGATTTGGATATGCTGATTAATAAGCATACATAAGCTAAGTCCATTATCCTGTCCAGTGTCCACTTTCTGATGTCATTTTTGAGAAATTCACCCTTTTCTACACAATCCAGTTTGGATGAGAAATCAGTAATGAAAAAACATGTAAAGATCAAAATTAAGGAGTTGGAATGTGAACAAGAAAATTGTGATGTCACAAGCTTAGCAAGAACAGAAAATTTAGGCACACAAAATAGCTGAAATACCACTCCACACTGGTGTAATTCCTGGAGCAAATTTTCAAAATGATGTTATGCCCTAAAGGACAAACCACATTCGAACAACATCATTCCTAGTTCCACAAAATAAATCCAATAATACATCAAAAAAAAGAATCACCCTTTCCAAATAGCATGCAAAAAATTCTACTTATTGAAGAATCCATATTCTGGCGAACTATTAAAAACCAAAAAAAAAAAAGTGTGTAGTTATGCGACGAAATTGTTGAAAGTATCTATACATGTGTAGAAGTTTACGTACAAGAAACTTCAATCATTGTTATATTTAAGCTTGGTGGGAACAAAAATCTAGGAGTAGGAGTAAAAAACAAATGTATACCTTCATAAACTTAGCTCCACCAAAGAACTCTTCTTGCTTTAGACGTGAAGTCCTCACATAACGAGAGACATACGTTGCTTTTCCATCTTTAATGCGCAAGCCATGAATCATGCTGAAGAAAGGCTTTGAGGTTAAATTACTTCGTTTCACGTGAAAGTTATAAAAACATGATGCTTTTTAAGCTTTAACATCAGTAGTCTAAAAGTTAAAGAAAAAAGCAAGTGGTAAAACTGAATAAGAATAACAAGAATAAAAATCGCTTTGTCATAATAATCAGCAGCTGAATTATTAATACAATTTGATCACATTTTGTGCAAAGAAAAAAAGACTAGGCAGAAAAAAATTAATAATACTAATAATAACAATAATAAATTAATATCATTCTTTATTATTGATAGTAGTAGTAGCAGTAATAAAATAAAACAAAACAATTGCTGTTGCTGCTTTGCCTAAATTCCTATATAGTTGGAGTTGGCTATACAAACTTTTTCTTGATGGTTAAAAGTCAGCTATACAAACTTTTTCTTGATGGTTAAAAGTCGGCTATACGAATCTTCACCATCCATTTCGCTCTTCATTCTAATCTTCAATAACTTGGGGTTCTTCAACACTAGAGGTCCTCTACAATTTCCACTAATATAACATCTCCAACAAGACTAAAAACTCTTGAACCTGATGTAAGCATACCATCGCGACTAACTTTTATCTTAACTAGTTAATATTGCTTATTTGAATTTTTTTGTTTCATGTGTTCTGTTTATAGCTAAGTCTATGGATTCCAGTAGATATAGATCTTTTGGGACAACTTTCTTACATATGATTTAGGTATATCTTGTCCCCTTTTAACACCTTCGATCATCATAATTTCACTCTGGACAAATGAAAAGGCCACTGCTATGAATTGATTGACATAATTTACAAATTAAATAGTCCTGATCCAACTCGTAATATAATTCTTAACAAACAGCTCAGTATGTTTGCCGAGTAGGAGGGGAACTAAAAGATAGATAGATAGAGAGTGAGAGAGAGAGTATGCCCCCGTAATCTGGAAACTTATTGTCTTGCCCTCCTAATGTTCAATCCTTCTTCCCTTGTTATTATCATCAACAGCAACAACATACCCAGTGAAATCCCACAAGTGGAGTTTGGGGAGGGTAGAATGTACGCAGACCTTACCACTACCTCATGGAGAAAGAGAGGCTGTTTCCGGAAGACCCTCGACTCAAAAGTGTCGGCCCCAAATAAGAGAGAAAAACCAATATATATATCATAATGACAAAAACGAAAAGCGATGCAAATTTTACAAGAACAATAACAATTGCAACATACTGTGATAATAAAAAGGCAATAACAACACAACTACAATGACACACCTAAACCTACGACCAATCCTAACCGTCACAAGGCAAGACATCATTCTATCCCAACTAGCCTTCTACTCCTACTAACCTTCTACCCTAATCCGCGACCTCCCTTGTTATCATCAAATTCAAATATTTATTTTCTTGTCAATCCTTCTTTTCCTGTCACCATAAAATTCAAAGATTCATACCCTTCCTATCCTAATACTCAAATCTCTCTCTTTGTTGGAAAAATGGTATCAATCCTATGTAAGGTCTGTTAATAGAGACTCTATAATGCCCGTTTGAATTGTTCAATTAAGAATATAGTACAAGAGCAATTTATCCAATATAACAAAATGTCAATTGAATTTCTCATTTAGTTTCTCTTCCGAACAGAAAGGGACTTTAGTTTCTGTTCCTACCAGAAAGGGAGCTTAGTCACATAATATACAGAAATCTATTTGTTTAAGCTGGAGACAACATAGACAGGGATAGTTGGAAGTTTGAACAAATAAAAACTAGTTTACTGAGGTGCTCGTTGCTTCTTTTTCAAAGTAACTAGGAAATAATTGATTTTGCTCCAAATTGCAAAGTCAAGATTGAAAAGGACATACCCATCCCCATCAAACCTGCATATAAATAGAGCGTGGATAAGCATCAATGCAATTGGGAAACTCTGTTTCAAAAAAAGTATGGGGTTCCACTATAGAAGAGAAGGAACTTCAAGGTCCTGAGGACAACATATATTCAGAGTATAAACAAACCAGTGATATCCAGCAACCGGAGCAAACTTTGGATTTGGACCAACTCTAACAAATTCACCATTAAGGCACTCCTGTAATTAAAAGTTCAAATTTAGAGTCAAGTTGATGGCAAAAAGCATAGAATGTACAGCCTGAGCAGTAAATTCTACAATATTCCTTATGCTTTGAATCCTGGGAAAATGAAAATAATGGTAAATAAATCTAGTCCTGCGGCTGAAAAATCAGTTCCAGAAAATGCAAATCAACAGTGAGATATGGGCCAGAGAGAAAAACCATACACAACATCGCAAACTGAACTTCAGTAAGGTATTTATCCCAAGCTGTTACTTACCCTTGCCCTGTCAACTATATGTTACATCATTAACAGTATATGTTATCTTAAGCCCCCACGGAATTGGTTTAGTGGTACGAGCACAGTTTGAGATGTGTGGGTTAGGCACATGTCATAGCTTTGAACCACTCACTAACAAAAGCTTGGAATTTACGTGGAGAAGGGTAGGGGGCATTATACACTGAGTTTCGAACTGCGCACTCCTCGGGGATTTCACGGTTATCATAATATATTAAATGTCATCTCAATTTCTAGTCTTTCTTGTTCTATTTCTTTTCTATATATGGGAAGTTGAAAAATCATCATATAGTTTTCTCATAGGAAAAAGAACAAATGTTAATTTTGTGGCAATGAGGCCCCTCAGAACCTTACACGTTTATCCTGATTCGTGGGATCACCTCTGTCTTTCCCATTAATCAGACAGCTCATATATTTAATGATAATCAACAATTCCTAATACACTGGTGTAATACAACTCTAGCAAAGTTGTTTGAGGTGAATCCATGCAAACTGTAAACTCTTAATAACAATACTTTAACCAAAAGAATCTAATTGGATAACTTGTTGTCACTAAAGTAATTAATACCCTTGAAAAATTGAAATTATTACTATTCAGAAGTAAGAAAACCATAATCCAATGGTAAATATTGTTACGAATTACCATTTTCATCAGAATTCAGAAAGATCAAATTAAATTTCACCAAAACATGCTGATCAACCCCAACTTATTTTTTTTCACTTCCTCATTTTCTCCTCTCTTTTTTGATGATAGAAAAAAGATGAGCATCAAATTATTACTCCATACTAATTTTCCTACTTCTCCAACTACCATTACTCAAAATGAAGTTTGCAATTATCAAGTTATAGCCTTTCAAGAAAAACAAAATCAGAACCTTCTTTTTTAAACACCTATCCCCTCTGATCAGAGAGGTTTAAGCCACACCCAATTTCAGCAAATACAACCCAAGGTTCACAAAACATCAAACTCTAAGCAATAACATAAATAAATAAATAACCAATCTCCTATGGTGCACTTGGTTGAATATTGACTATTTACCTAGAGGATTAGGGATCAATTCTCACTTCATACATTTAAGAAAACCTTAATAGCTCAATTGGTTGGCTACCCAACTTTCGATTCCCTACCTTATTTTCCCTGACCACAATTGAACTGCTAGAAAGCTGGCTCGTACACTACGATTATCCCAAAAAAAAAAAACAATCTCCAGCGACTAGAGATAGAAAAGTAGAGAACTGACCGGAAGACGGCCTTGTAGAACAAGGTCATTAAGAGGAGGAGTTTCATGAGTAGGTGCAAAATTGCCTTGAAGATAGTGAAGTGGGTTGGAGGAATCGTGCATTAACTTGACGATTCCCCATTCCAATAAGTCTATAGCCTTGGCAATTAATCCCTTTCGTGGCTTTGGATTCACCACCACCACTCCTCCTTCAATTCTCTCTACTCCATCATCTTCTTTTCTCCCCATTTTTTATTGTTAGCTCTAATGCTTTTTGTTTCTCTCTCTGTATATACCATACTATATATAAATTGGACATTGGAGATTCCACCCTTGTTGATACTTAACGATTGACGGAGATGCCATGGACACGTTCCTGTGCTTGTTTTGTTTGTATTCGCTGGGTCTCTTCTCTCCACAAAATATCTTCTTACCAACATGGCCCGCAGCAGATTGTTTTATCTTAATCTTCAGTTCGATTTTTGAATATACAAAAAATTATATTAGAGCACCTAGGTCTTACATTAATATATTTGAATTTAGTCGAAATTTTAAAGCGGGCTTCAAACATCATTTGGGTAAGAAAAAATTATTTAATTATATTTTTTTATTTATCATATTTTTTATTACTCCATTCATTTCAAAAATCTTTTCTTTCCATTCAGATACATTAATTCGGTAATTCGAATACATTAATTTTGATTCATAAATTATCTCTATGTTCAATATATCATGTTTTAAAATTTATCTGCTAATACATAAAATCCTACTTAATGTATCCGGATTACTGAATTAATGTATCCAAATTACCATGTTTTAAAGAAATTTCTTTAAACTGAAAAATGATAGGAAAAAATGATAATTACTCCTCTACACTATGTGATTCCTAAGAAATCTACTTTGGAAAATCAAAACCAAAAAAAGTAAAATAATATATCTCCTTATTAAGTAGAAAGACTATTTTCGAAAGACGCAGAATATTTTATTTGATATTATTATATATTATTATTTGGTAATCTCGACTAGTTGTCAACCACTTCATTTCAACAACAATAATATCATATCCAATATAATTTTATTAGTGGTGTATAGAGAGCACATGAGAAATTATTTTCAAAAGACGCCTAACACTTATAATTGTTAAATATTGTTTGGTAATCTATTATATTAGTCCTTCTATTTCAATTTATGTGCCTTTTCTTTTTAGTTTATCCCCCCAAAACATTAATTTTTCATAATTACAAATAATTTAAATTTAAAATTCTTATTTACCCATAATAAAATGATTTATACCACACAAAAATATGAGATTAGAGCACAATTTTTTTAAAAAAATATTTTTTTAAAATTTTGTGTCAAATCAAAAAATATATTGTACTGTATTGTATTATTTTGATGAATATAATATTTAAATAGATTATATTATTTTCTATCGTTATAAAATATCACGTATTAACAATTTAAAAGATAAACTTACAACAAACAAATTAAGTTATGAGTAAAGATATTATAAAAAGATATGATAAATGATAAAATACAATTATTAGATAATAAACAAATATAAAATGAGAAAAGAATTAGCTAAGGATCATTACGATGACACATTTTCTTCGTTAACATAACAATAAATTTGACAATATCCTATGATAAAAAATTCAAATAACAATTAAATAAATATTATATTTAAATTAACTGTACAATACATAATGCTATAGGCACCACCATCCCAACAAATTGTAAATAAACTCACAAGCTTCCATTGCACACAACACACTAAATTTTGCATTTTGCATTTGGCACTCCTAATGTGTTATTTTCTTTTTTTTGTGGTTATGTAGAGCAACATAGCTCTACTAGCAAGCCGTTATACAATAGCTAAACTCAAAGCGAAATTCTTTTGTGAATAAGAAAAGATACTTTGCTAAACTAATCAAAACTACTTTTTTTTCAAACTTGAAACTCATCTTCAACTCTTTTTTTTCCAAAAAATCAGTCAATGGTATAGCCAAAAACTATTTTGAATTTTTCTTTTGTAGAAAAGCAAAAAATATTTATGACCAAACAGACCTTTAGCAAACAGATGATTCTATATTAGAAGAGCACAAAGTTAGTTATTGCTTTCATTGATCGACTAAAGTATAATTAGAGAAGATGTATTGTATTGCATGATAATCATCCAAAGAAAAGATATATAAGTGTAACGTGGAGGAAACCTTTTTTGATCATGAAATAAAATTTAATATTGCTCAACCTTTTTACTTATTACGAATTATAGAAGCAAAGATAGAAGAGTCATCTCCTAAGAAGTTAACTTCTCCATACACAACAGATCGAGTTATCTGATCCAGAAAACTTGTATTACTATGTAGAGTGAGTGTAGATACATCCAGAAAACTTGACATACATTTATTACTATGTTCTACTTACCAGTAGTCACCGGCTTATAACAGGTACTATGAACATATAGAGTTACAATATATATCACAGAATAATATAGATGATGCCAACTGAACACAGAGTTGCATGTTGCAAGTAGACTGACTTGTTGATCCATTATTCACAAGTATCTCTCTCACATTTTGGCTTGTTCTTGTATTTGTTCCTGTACAGAGGAGTATGAATTGAGAGAATGAGATCATGTTTAATCAACAAGTTAAGAGAGAGAAACAACAAATTGCAACTCTGCAGAAAGTTCAAGAATGAGATCACATGTCTAATCGCACTCTGATCCATTCAACAGCAACAAGAATATATGACAAAGAATGTAATCTTAACTCACCTCTGTGACAAAGAAGGCATGGAATCCATATGGAACTCTTTTGGGTAATTCAACAACTGCCACAGGTTCAGCTGACATTGTTTTCGCATCAATTACATACACTGATGACTTTCTGCATAATGTACAACCAGAGAATGGAATTGGTCAGAGAATATTTCAAGTTTCTAGCACAAAATAATGAACACAATTATACCCCTGAAAGGAAAGGCATTACATTGGTCATTCACCTATCTGGGACTCATATTTTATTCAACTAAGAATTCTCCTTTTTGAGTATTTGTATCTTAAGGAAATAATTCAAGGATGATAGAGAGCCATTTTAGGTTTATGCCCAGTAGATATGTTGTAGGGGGCTATACTTTTCCTTAGAAAACTGATGAAAATTAATATGTAGAGGAAGATAGATCGCTGAAGGGGAGCCTTGGAGTAACTGGTAAAGTTGCTGCCATGTGATCAGGAGGTCACGGGTTCAAGCCTTGGAAACAGCTTCTGGCAGAAATGCAAGGTAAGGCTGCGTACAATAGACCCTTGTGGTCGGGTCCTTCCCCGAACCTTGCGCATAGCGGGAGCTTTAGTGCACCGGGCTGCCCTTGTAGAGGAAGATAGATCGCTACATGGTATATAATGACTTAGAAAAAGAGTATGATAAGTACCAAGAATAAGTCCTCCTGTGGGTGTGGAGAAGGAAAAGATACGCAGGAGTTGTCACAAGTGTGAGAAGAGGAATTACAAAGGAGTATTCTACAACCGTGAAATCATGTACTTAAGTTGTCAACGAACTAATCAATAGTGTCATGATAAGGTTTCTATGGTGTATGGGATTTGTAGATGCTATCATGTTAATTGACAAAACTTCTAAGTGATTTAACCAAAAGTTTGTAACTTTGAGCAAACATTCTAGACAGTATGGTTGAATAGGACGTGCACTAGAGGCTAGGCAATACAGGAGATACCTAACAAATTGAAAGGAAATTCCTTTAAACACTTGTGAGACTAACAATTTAATAATATGAAGTGAATGTTGAAGCTCTAATGCCCAATAACAATATATCTACAAGAGAAGTGTTACATAATTGCGGATGTTAAGATATAGAGTACTAAAAGTTATCAAATGGTTAAAAAGGGTGCAAATCGCACACATAGAATGGTTTGGACATATCCTATATAGACATCCAAGTGCACCAATTTGTAGGTGTGACACTATGGAGATCGAAAGCACTAAAAGGGACAAGGTAGACATACAATTTCATGGAGAGAAATTGACTTAGAAGACCTACAATCTTTTGGAATCAGTCTTCTTTTAGTTTGGAAGGTAGCTTGTGTAAAAACAACTATTCATAGGTTGCTTAATCGAAAAATGCCAAGGAACAGACTTTTAGATATTACTATTAATAGAACATAATGGAAGTAAATGATCCATATAAGCGATACAAACTAGTCAGGATTAAGGCTTAGTGTTGCTATCTTATATTAAGTCCGAGTAGGAAAGACTGAGAGATTTAAATGACCATCTCATTCTAGAGAACCCATAATTGCCTTAAAAGACAAATCACTTACCAATTCTACAATAAAAGTGGACCCAAATAGAGAGGAATATAAACATGACTCTTAACTAGTTTGATATTGCAGTGTGTTTGACTGATCGAATGATAACTTCCTCTCAGCAGTAGGTTGCCTAACAGGGCACCTTAAAGTTTTTTTGGACATGCCACAATCTTCAAATCATAATTGAAAGGCAAGTTGTATTATTATGCTCTTTTACTTATTAAGTACTTGGTTTGAAGCAGAAAACACTTAGATGAAATCCACATCCACATCCCCTTCCCACTTTGGTTTGCTTTACAAAAATAAATTTAACTTAAAAGACAGTCAATGTCACATGTTTTGGTCACGCAGAGAAAAGGTCCAAGTTATAATAACTGTGTATCCTGTATATGCAATGCAAGACAGTGGTAGAGGCGTACCCAGTGTTCTCATCATGTACGAACAATATCAAGTAGCCGTCGTCCTCTTCACATTCTGTCCCAGGCTGACGGGGAACAAATATTGCCTCTGAGCCAAATCTTCCAGGTCCAAGGTCAAAAATTCCAGGAACATTTCCACCTACTTCAAGCTTTGTTTTTCCAGTCTCTGGTTCCGCATGCAAATCAAATTTGACAACTCCTGTGATCTTGGCAATGTTGTTTAAAATGGTTCCATATACATAGCGTTGCTTCCTAAATTTTGCAAAAGTCACTATCATCACGATAACATAAGGAATGAAAGTGAGATGATCAAATCACTAAAATTAAGGCACATAAGGAATGAAAATGAGATGATCAAATCACTAAAATAAGGCAAGCATTCTCTCAACGCTGTGAATAAAAGACGAAGCAAGATAGACAGCCAGCAGATGAAGGTGTTGCTAACTTCCTATGCAGCATTTTAACAGCCATTAATCCACATCCTGGATATTTTATGTAGTACAAGAATTTCAGAATTAAAATGAAAAATTTGTAACAGCTGACCTTCCAGTGTAGTTCTCGTTGATCCGTGGAAAATCAACCGCAGCCTCTGACAGTTTCTTCTGTGATGCTACACCATTCTTCATATTGAACCTCATCTCATACCTGACAATTACGACTGAAATCAAGATAACTGAAAGATCTGAAAGTCAATTAAGATCATCAGGTTAGAGTCCCCTACAACTCATTTGTGAAACCGTCATGCTGTTCTTCTTTTTCAGTTCCATTAATCGCGTCTAGATCTGGATTCTGCATGCGGGAAGTGATCAAGACCACGTCATCTCCCTCCTCCCAAGCATTGGCTGGTCAAGCAATGAAACAAAACTCAGTTTGGATCGGTTAGTAAGAGTTAGCATTTATATCCTGTGATACGTTGAAGTTTATGAATGGTGGTGTCCAATAAGAGGATAAACATTTTTGTGGTTTTGCAGTCTATAATAGAAGTTACTCAAAGACAGGTAGTCATTATGTATAACAAGACGATCTGAGAAGTGCAAACCATCTACATTGGTTCCAAACTGTATCCATCTCTTCAAAGTTGTATAAAAGTAAATCAGGAAGTAGGTTCAATGAAGTTGATAGCTGTTTTCTCAGTTGATTGGTAGAAATCTATTTTTTTTTTTGGTGCAGCATAGACCCAGCATGAGGCTTTTCAAGGTATTCACCTTACGGTCTGCACTCACCCTATATCGATAGAAAAAGGAAGAAATTACTGGGAGCTGAAGAGTAAGAAAAGGTCTTCTCTTTCGTAAGGAAGAAATTACTGGGAGCTGAAGAGTAAGAAAAGGTCTTCTCTTTTGTGCAGCATAGACCCAGCATGAGGCTTTTCAAGGTATCCACCTATTTATTAGCGCCCCGCTGAGCTCACATGGAAATATGTCAAGATCAGACATCAGGACTAGAGACCATCTACAATCTTGTTGAATCCCCTTCTTTCTTTCTTTCTTTCTTTCAGTTTGTTACTTTATCGAAGAGGAAGTTTCTATGAAGGAACTCAGACTCCTTTTCCACCAAAGGAATCAGTTAAAATCTTACTCAAGTAACTTCTCTTTCAGGAGCACAGGTGTATGAAGATAAATCTAGTCCTTTACAAGTTTCACTTATTCTGTAAGTTGCTTATGGGTTAATTCTCAAGTTTCTTGAGAGATTATACACAAATTAAAATTTGACATGTGTCATCCCAAGTTCCACATTTTCATCAAAGGTAAATGTAGCCACATGCCAGTTTGAGTGAAATGAAGTACATTTATCAAGCACAATAAGATTTGAAGGAAGTTGTTGCCAAGAAAAATACACGGAGTTATAATGCCTAAGAAATGCACTCCTAACAGGCCAAATAATGTAGGTCAGTACCACATGACAAGCCATGATTGCCATCAAAGGCATAGCCAAAAGATTCATTTTCATTTTTACTTTTGTTGGCCGTCTCACTCAAATGTTAATGAAGTTAATTTGCCTGGAGTTACTAAATTCCTGCAAATAATGTAAAGACATAACACATAAATAGACACACAAACTTGGTCTTAGCCAGCAAGTAAATACTCCAACTTTGAGAATGCACATCTAGACACCTCAACTCGTATTATGTATTCTCAAAGTTGGAGTGCTTACTTGCCAGTTGGGGCCAAGTTTGAGTTTTATGTATTATGCCTAATGTTTACCATCCAACAGTTTAGGAAAACTGGATAATTATTTGCCGAAAAAGCAAAGGACAAAATGTAAAACTTCAATGGAAATAACCTGCTCTACATGATGATTATTTTCTGTAATCAGCTTAATGGAGATATTTCATAAGAGGATTACCAAATGAAGTGAAACTTGCTCCGTGAAATAATCAAGAGAAATGAACAATAATACACTGATATCTACCTCTTGGCTAGAGTTTTGTTCTATTTTACCATTTAGGGCACGAACTTCCAAATTTCAGATATAAAAACGAAAAGAATTTCAAATTTCAAAATTTCATACCATTATGGAATATGAAGCAGTTAGGAAGTTCGAACCACTTGATTAGGGATTCATTCTTTGCGTAGCGTGGAAGAACTCCAAAACGAGCCTTCTTTGTGGGGTCAAAGCTGTATGCCAGCTGTTTATTCTTCACCATTTCCTAAAAAAATACATAGCAGCTCATTAATCATCTGATCTCACTTTCATGATTAATTTTGAAAACAAGCATGAGGAAACTTTCAAGCGATTGATTGAGCCAAGCAATTTAACTTCCAATCATCTGTCAAGGCATCAAGTGTAAACATGCAGATAACATGTAGTGAACTTCCGTATGCATATGGATAGCACATCTCAAAGTTGATCTGATGAATACTGAACTTGAAGGAACCATAGATTATTTGTTAGGCACTAGAAGACTGAATACCCAAATCTATTGCATTCACATTTAACTTTACATCATTCAACAGTACAAAGAAATACTCCATTAATTATTTCACATTTAATGTCTAGTTTTCAAAATATTCGCTTTATCTAATTGATCTCCACCTATAGACTGCAATGTTCTATTCTTTTACAATATAGATAAGTGTATAATTTGAAGGAGACACTGCCGCACTCTTCAGAAGCAAAATGAACAAACAAGAAGTTTGCTGATTCCAATATGGCTCACTGATCATAGATTAATAAGTATTTCAAACATCCAGTCACGTAATTGTACTTTGTCCACCAGAATTTACTTACAATCCCAAGACATTTAAAATTATTTTTCCCCATTTCTCCATAACTTTACGTTACCCCTTTGCTTATAAGACAACGGCACTGTCTCCAAGAACTCAAATTTATAAAGAAGATGATGCTACCTCACTATTTTGGTTTTGATGCGTCATCTAACACTGCATCAGTTTTACACACTTCAATTATTTCAAATGCATCTAGCACACTCCAATAAGGCAAAAATTTGAAACTTCCTTCTACAAGTTCCATGTTCAAGACAAAGACCGAAAATGGGATTCCAAACTAAAGAGCCAAAAGATAGCTGATAACTCAAAGAGGAAAAGAGAACTTTTTATATAAGATAGAAATTTCTCTTTCAGAATAGCTTCTGTCATAGTCATCAGAAGAGGAAATCCAAAAACTCTCCAAAGAAAAAATTAGTTTAATTTTTTTGTAAAGGAGGCATACCTTTGGTCTGAAGTACATCGGAAGATCCATCATAATTGCATAATTTTCAGTAATAGCAAAATCGTGCATCATAACAGATGCTGGTATCGTTATTGGAACTGGATCTTGCATGACACCATCCTTGGATATGACTCTATATGTAGCGAAAGGTGGTGTCTGCGCGTAGCCAAAAGTAAACATTTCCCCTGCATGCAAATATTTTCAAGTCAAACTTTGTATTTGCAAAACAATATACAATTTAATAAAGGGATCATAGTATATTTTACACCCCAGCTTTCCCCAGCTTTATTTTAGATCCGTATTTGGTTTTCGTTGTACATTTGAACAAAATGCACCTGGACACCCAAGTTCTTTCCCAAATAAAGGCTACCTAATTAGTTAAATGTACTTCCATAATATGGTAGTGGATAGTAACAGGAATTTCAAAGGTTTTTATATCTCCATTCAAGTAATGACAGATATGGCAATCGGAATGTTAGGGTCTGAAATGGGAGGAGAACCCTGTTCATTTAAGAAACAACTCGGAGGATTTTGCAACTAAAGGAAAGGATACAAGGTAGTGATGAGCTGATAGCCACAGTATGAATGTTCCTTTTTAAAACTTTAGGTAGCATTCTTTATGAACAAAGGACTGGAACAATAAAGCATGTCACATTTATTTCCATAATTCGTAGCGGATTCACACGACTGTTCGCTTACCAGTTACAGGGTCAACCTTTGGGTGAGCAGTAAAGGAATGTTGCAACCTTTTATCATAATCCAGCATGCCAAGCGTTTGCAGATCTCCATCCTCCAAAACTTTAACCACGTCTGTGAACAGAATTTTCATTTTGTCAATATGAGAAGGAAAAACAGTATACCAATAATTGGGTCCTTTGAAGAGGAGCCTTGGAGTAACTGGTAAAGTTGTTGTGATGTGACCAGGAGGTCACAGGTTCAAGCCTTGGAAATAGCATCTGGCAGAAATGCAAGGTAAGGCTGCGTACAATAGACCCTTGTGGTCGGACCCTTCCCCGGACCGTGCGCATAGCGGGAGCTTAGTGCACCGGGCTGCCCCCCAATAATTGGGTCCTTCAGTTGCACACAGTCACAAACTTCAACAACAAATAGCAATAAGGGGCAGCCCGGTGCACTAAAGCTCCCGCTATGCGCAGGGTCCGGGGAAGGGCCTGACCACAAGGGTCTATTGTACGTAGCCTTACCTTGCATTTCTGCCAGAGGCTGTTTCCAAGGCTTGAACCCGTGACTTCCTGGTCACATAGCAATAACTTCACCAGTTACTCCAAGGCTCCCCTTCAACAACAAATAGCAATCTTACTAAAAATTAATCAAATCACTGTTTGGCAGCTTGAATACATATAAGTTCATCTCCGGGAATTAAAAAGTTAGTCTTACAGAATAAATTAAAGAAAGTAATTAACTATAAGATGTCAAAGAACCTTAACAGCATATTCAGGCTAGCGAGCATTTAGATGATAGATAGCTTAAGTTTTTCCGTTCATAGATCAAACGGAGAAGTGACTTACATGGTTTATCACCCTCATGAAGAGCCAAAAGCTTCCCGTGGTGATATATCATAGCTGTATTAGCTGAAAGAAGGTAAAAAGAAAAAAAATTGTTTCCTCCTTATATGTCTCGCAAAGGTATAGAAAACATGTGTATATGATACGCAAGAGATTTAGTTCCTACAACAAAAATCTTGTTGCAAAGGTACCATCAAGATAAAAACATCATACAACCTCAAACCTTTCTGTCCTACCTGTGCCATGTCCATAGGAAGTGTCCAAGACTTTCAGCTTTTCCCTGAGCATGTAAATATATACTGAGAACAACCCGAACAGCCCTTTAAGATCTCCAATCTGCAAATAGAATAGTAAAGACTAAATAATATACAAAAAAATGGCTCCTTGACACAGTAATGGCATCAAGTTGAGGACATCAAAAATTAATGTCTTAACATTGGATAAGAATGCATCCAACATCAGAAAGTAGCTAGCTATGAGGTGAATCCGGGTAAGTGATTGGATATTCAGAACCACTCTGTAATGTTTTACCACTCATAACAGGTTCAATTACGAACAAGTAGACCAAGAAATATGAGTTGGTCATTTAAGTGGAAAATCATTTTGATTGCAAACTTACCATAGTACTAATCAGTGTTGTCTGAGGTGCGGTTAAAGTGAAGCTCAAAATATGTTGAGCGCTTATCCTCGCTTAATGTACGCTTCAGCATCATCAAGGCTCTAAGACAAACTTTTCCATGCGAATGAGCGTTCTTTGCCTAGGTGACACTAAATAATTGATATTTCATTTTATCGTAAAAAAAATCAATTTCTTTGTCCATGTATTTGTTATTCATGCTTATAATTATTAGTCTTGGACTAAACATGTAAATTTGGGTTTTTTTCTCCATTAAATTCAAGTCCACGCTTTAATTCGCTTTGCGCTTAAATCCCCAATGGACCTTAGAGCTTTTTTTTGCTTTCCACTTTTGATAACACTGGTACCAATGTGAAGACAGAATGACAATAGTTGTTTCTTTCCAGTCATTCCATATTCTAAAGCTGAGTATACAAATAACGACTCTTTATCTGGGAAAGCAATCTCAATAATCATCAAATTTTCACCAGCATCTCTTCCCCCAATGCTTCTACTTTGCTTTCTGATTGTCTAACAGAAACTTTTTGAAAAAAATTGCTTTCTAAAACTTGTAGACATCAATAAAGCACCACAATAACTGATACTCACCAACCTAAAACGTTACAGAAACAGGTGGAGTATACCAAGACATTAATAAACCCCTCTGGTAGCCCATACATAAACCATGTGGGATGATTATATAAATGAACAGAAGTCATTGAGTACTTTAAGATTATCTGTACTCTCACAATGAGGACAAAGAATTGGAGAAAAAATCAAAATGGGGAGGTTAAATCTATCAAGAAACAGGAGCAACAAAATGCGATAATCTTGAGGTCCTAGTAAGATACCAGATAACAAAGATATACCAAATAAAAATGCGATAAAATAATTGCTAAGTGAAGGACTGGAGACTGACAAAACATTTTTTTCAGCTGAATATGTGCCTGAAATAAAGGAAAAAGTAGAACACTACACTCAAACCAAAGCATTGTTTACCACAGGAAACTAAGGGTTTCCTTTTTTCCCCTTCATTTCCTTACTTTTGGTGATGATCGTTATACGATAAGATGAGGATAACAGAGCATGTCATACAACAACAGAATGTCACATGTTAATATTCCAAAATACTTAGTGAAAAATTTATGCTAGTTTTCTAGATAAAGAATACTTTATGAGAGAACAGGCTCCATGTCTTCTTAAAAAAAACAGACAGAAGATCACATTAAGCTTAAAAAACTTCAAATAATTATTGTTTGAAGTTTCATAGAATAAAAGATTGTCAGACAAAGAAACCTGAGGGTAAGAACTTTAAAACAAATGTTCACCTTCATAAATTTAGCTCCTCCAAAGAACTCTTCTTGCTTAAGACGCGATGTCCTCACAAAACGTGAGACATATGTTGCTTTTCCATCCTTAATTTGCAAGCCATGAATCATGCTGAAGGAAAAGCAATGTTAATCAAGGTAGCAGTTTTCTCTGATGTCATACAATAACGACGAATTTTACCTTCACATTCACATATGCCCCTCTACATATTAAAAGCAGCATGAAACATAGCAATGTAGATACACCAAACAAATTTTGTTGTCATTGTTAAAAGGCAAATAAGAAAAGTAAACGAATAAAGCAATGACCGATCACTTAATGCTGCATCATAAGACAATTCAAAAAATAAATCTTTTGCATAGTATGCTGCCTCTTAACTAGCAGACAGAGTAGATAGACAAGAAAATGAACAAAGTTGGCCCTGATATTAAGGAATGTCCGAATCATCAATTATCTTTACTCTGAATATCTAGAAACAAGCATAACCATCTGTATACCAAATCTGAATTGCTAATATGACATAGTATTATTGAGTTAAAAGTTTAAAGAGCCACATAAGGTCGACAAGCCATAGGAAGTGATCAGTTAAGAGAAGACTACAACAATATGAATGTTTTCAAAAGATTATCACGTGTGAATTCCTTGCCTCATTATACAACCCATATAGTCGATTAAACACATGAAATGCAATAATCTAATCCAATTTCAGCAAAATGAAGACACCGGTGTTGCTCAAAACAAGTGAAAGAGTACAATACTAGTGGCACTTCTTTTTCAAAATAATTTGATGTGTACTCTAAATTGAAAAGTCAAGACTGCAAGAGAGTACCCATCTCCATCAAACCTGCATAGAGAGGAAGTAAGGCTGAGTTTAATACTGTGGACAAGTTAAAGTAAACGGAGGGAGTATCAATTATGTTGAAGAAGAGGCAAAATGCAATTCTAACCAGAATCTCTTTATTAACAAAGAATGAACAAGAATGATGAATTCTTTTGTTATGTAAGCTCAGGGATTGTATTTGTTTTGGTGTAGGAAAGGAGAAGAATTGAAGGGATGATAAAGTCAGTGATGAAAATAGGTTATGAAGAGAAGAAAATACCAATGATAGCCAGCAACTGGAGAAAATTTAGGATTTGGACCAACCCTGACAAACTCACCGTTCAGGCACTCCTGTCATAGAAAGTTCATGATGAATTATTAGATATCTTCGAAGCCAACATAAAAGGAAGACCTCAAAAACTTAAGTTACATCAGACATGTTCTCCTCTATACTTGAGATTAAGGAAAGAACGGAAAATGAATATGTTCCATCGCCAATCAGTTCCCACGCAGCAAACATGAAAGTATTATGGGGACAAAAGGAAGTCGAGAAAAAACATAAGGAACAAAATATCAACTGATTAGTATTTTTAAGAAGTAAAGCTTGTTTGTTAATCATCTAACATTTTCCTTCCTCAGGACAGACCAATATCAATTGATTCATTGGTACAGCTGAAGTTCTTGACACCTCCCCTGCTGACTATCACATATCTAATTACTCCTTTTTATCATGAGCCAATGAGACTTAGTGGCGGAGCCAGGATTTTTCACCAAGGGGGTTTGAAATATAAAAAGTAAACACACGAAAATGCCAAAAGGGGTTCAAGATTACGTAAAAAATAATTTTAACCATATATAAATAGTGTAACTCCGCATGTTCTATGAACTGAACTCTCAAAAGCACATTCTGTAGAATACAGTTACAGAATTCAGTCTCAAATATGCATATTCTGCGACTATGCAAATAACCCAGTCTATTACACTCTGATACAAGTTAACTTTAACAATCATATTGTTCTAACTGGTTCAAGCATATTTGGTCTCAATTTGAGAACAATTAACTTCACAATCCTCATTTTACCCTGACAAAATTTTATAACCACACAAATATTGTGACACGTTTAAGGACACAAATTTCAAAAATACTATAACAAAGAAAAATGAGATAGGTAGTTTCGCACCACAAGTTTCATTTGTTTATTACTGGCAAAAATGATCAAAAATATCACTTTTTTGTGAGTTTCCTTTCTGATAAAGAACTATCTAGTGTATTGCGAGTTTCCTACAACTAACACCGACTATTTATCAAAATGCACTTAGATTTACCAATGCCTAAAGTTCTGTTCGAAAAAACTTTGAAGTGAACTGACCGGAAGATGTCCTTTAACGGGAAGGTCTTTAAGTGGAGGAGTTTCATGAGTAGGTTCAAAATTGCCGTGAAGAAAGGGGAGTGGCTTGGTAGAGTCGTTCATTAATTTGATGATCGCCCATTCTAACCAGTCTATGGCCTTTGCAGCGACTCCATTTTGTGGCTTTGGATCAACCACCAACACTCCTCCTCCAATTCTCGCCACTACATTCTCTTCTTTCCTACCCATTTTCTCTCTCTTTCTCTCTAACATCAAATTTCTAGTGCTGTGATGTGCTTTACTATATAAAGGGTCACCAGTAAATACTAGTGCATGGCTTGTTGCTCCTATTTATTGAAAAATAATTTAATGTGAAAATTCACTCTTTTTTTTTTCATCCGGTGTTTGAATTTTTGACTAAATCTGAATCACGCACTACAAGACTTATTTGAGAGTGACACTCCCAACAGGTTTTTTTTCATATCCAGACTCAAACTTGATATCTCTGATTAAGGATAAACAGTCTTACCACTGCACTACAACTTATTATCTTAAAATGTGTAGTAATATAAAGAGATAAAGTATAAGAAATTCTTTGAATTACGATGAAATTGTCACACGTTGGTTACATACCTTATCTAAACTACGTGAGGTTCTATTATTTTTTACATTTAATTTTTTATATTAATTACACACTTCTAAACTATGTGAGTATCCCCGAACTTATTTTTTTTTTATATTATTTATCCTAAATTATTTTAGCTCAGTTTTTGCTCCAATTTATTGTTGTTTTAATGTGGGTTTTTGATGAATTTTAAGTTTAGTTTTAGCTGTTGTTTTAGTGCAATTTTTGCGCAATGGCATAAATAAATTAATAACTTGTAAATTTTATACATCAAATAAATAAATAAAAGAACGTGTAAAATAACAACTTTATAAATATGGCAATTTCATAAATAAAAAAAAGTTGTACGAAGTATCATAATATAATATTATAGATATGAAAATCAGTAACGCATCTCTATACATATAAAAATTAGTGTAAAAATACACTTAATTTTACAATATCATCATTTCAATAGACACAATATGTTAACTACTAAAATAACTTTTCAATCTCAACGTGTCGATACCGTTAAGCTGGTGGAGATACTGCTGCCACGTATCGATATTTGATGGAACCAATTTCTAAAACGTCTTTAAGAATTTCTATACATTTTCCTATGCATATATATGCATCTATTAGTAATAAATAAAATAATTACAACTTAATTAACATTATTAAGTAATTTTTTCCTAAGCCAACCAAGTCCGTACAAGTCACTAAAAAGAGAATGGAGAGTAACATTTTTTTTTAAAGGGAAAAGGATCAAATTTATTTTTTTAATATACGAAAAATAAAACTCTACGATAGAACATGAATTGTTTATACGTTGTATGCCTACTTTTTTAAAAAAACAAATCTGATTGTTTTGGTTGATAACGATGGATAAATTACAATTCGTTATATCATCAATACAAAAAAAATTTCCCTGACATTAGCTGAATGATTCAAATATAAAACACCCAAACCTACGTGGCGATTGGGAGGGGAAAAAAATAAATCACATAGGAAGTATTTTATTTTTGGAAATCATTTTAGATCATTTTTCAATGGGCAATTGCCAATTAAACATAAATTATGTGGCACATAGTATGAAATGGACATTTGTATTGTACGTCGTTCTTTTTTACTTTTGGCATAGAAAATACTTTCACGTAGCGAAATATTGAAAAATGATTCAAGATGAAAAATCTTTGCTAGAAAAGTATTCCGTCTTTTTTTTTCTTTATATTACCATATAGAAATATGGAAAAATGATTAACTATATTCCTGAATTATTCAAAATTAGTCAATAAAGTTTTATCATTCATTAATTATTTGGTTCAGAATAAACTCATCATTATGTTTTTGGCTCAATATGCCCCCAACGAGTAAAATAGTCCAAACATATCCTTTTTATTAACGGTTTCTCCAAAATAGCTCAAGTGGTTGCTTTTGAACTATTCGAAATAGGACAATTTTACCTATTTTGGCACTGAAAAATACTTATTAGACTTAACACCTTTCAACTATTTTAAATCAACTAACTCACAATCTCTACAACGCAACTATCGACATTGTATATAAGATAATCACTTGAAATAGGTACAAGTAAACTATTCACGATAGATGAATTGAAATTATTAGTAACACGAAGTATAGGAGGTAAACCACATACTAAAACATGAAATATACGCGCGCTATATATTTTAATATGTTAAAATACACTATTAACATAAAAATTATATATTCATATTGTATCGAACTATCGAGGTATATAAGTTAAATCTAGATAGAAAATGTGAATGAAGGAAAGTAGTAGCTACTTGCAGGCAAGTAGCCTTTGATAGGAAGGTCCTTGCAAAGAGATGTTTCTTCATGAATAGATGCAAAGTTACCAGACAGAAAATGGCAATTAGGCACATTACTTTTGTACATTAATTTCACAATTACTTTTTCTAACCAATCAATGGCTTTTCCTCCAAATTTCTTGCTGGGCTTTTCTTTCACCACCACCCAACCCCCCCTCACTTCTCTCCATTGACACCTCCTCTTTTTTCTTTCCCCCCCGTAAAGAAATATGTTCATATTTAAATCTATCTTAAGTGTGTGTCTCTTTTAGTGTTTGTTTGTTGTATATGTTATGTGTTTTGATTTATTTTCTTTCCTTTTTGTGTCTCAGATTTTTTTGTTTTTTCCACCTTATTTTCTCTTTTTCTATTTTATTTTATATAACAATATTTAATTACAAAGACAGAATCAGAATATAAAGTTTATAGATTTTTATAATAATTAATGTTAAGTTAATATTACAGTAATTGAGTATATAGTCAAATACTTATACATATTTAGTAAAATGTGATCAAAAGCTACTTATTTCACATGAATTCACTTGTAATATATATTATGGTCTGTCTTGTTTGATTTTGTACATAATTTTAAAACGAAAAAGAAGTATTTAGTAAATATTAAAAGTAGTTTTAGAACTTGTAACTTTAAATATGTCATAATATTTTTATAATTACAAGCATGTCATTAAGAATATATAAATTTTCTTAAATGTAACAAAATATTTTTTAAAATTATATAAAATGAAGCCGATAAAGCAATATTGAATTTTCCTGTTGAAGTTTGAGATAGTCCAATTTGTGGTAGGATGGCATTTGTCTATTACTATCTTATTCTTAGTGTGTAGGTGGTGAAGCCACATGCCACGTCCCACATCATTTAAAACCAAGGGAAAAAAACTATTTTCAGTTTTCCTTATTTTTAAATCCAAAAGGGTCAAAAACGCTTTTGAAATATGCAAAATTGAATAAAAATGCACTCGATTAATAGTTTGGTCTAAAAATGCATATAACATTAATAATTTGATTCAAAAATATTACTAGTCATTATGACTCAGTTTTTATGAGTCTATCTTAATTAAACTTTTGCATCCTAACTTGCAACATTTTTATAAGTTTGAGCGACATAATTTTTGCTAATTGAGTCTTAATTATTTTAATTCTCTTAAATATATATATATAACTTTCTAAAATATTCCATAACAAATTTACACTCATGCTATATCTCCGTTCCTAATACTACCCCTCAAGTCGAAGCATGCAGATCGTGTGAATGGCTAACTTGCGAAGTAAATATAAAAAAATATTGTTTCACAGACGTCTTTGTAAATATGTCCACTAATTTTGAGAAGTGTGCACATGAGACACAACAATGTGACCAACTGCTATTTGATATCGACGTCGCGTAAAAAGAACTTTTGAATGTCGATTGAGGGCATCGTAATAGGATACAATTTCTGAACCCCGATGGATTTCAACTCAAGGGTAAAATTGTAGAGAAGATATTTCAATTTAACAAAAAAATCTTCACCACATATAAAGTAACAATCAATTTCAATGTATTTCGTGTACTCTTGAAAATCGAATTTTCAGATATATGGAGAACAATTTGATTGTCATAATACAAACAAATATGATCCTTAGAAAGATGTCAGTGTTAGAGTGTAAAATCATACACGTAGCGAAAGCACGTCATTGGATCTTAAACTTACATCATGACATGATAGTGTAAATCAAAACAGTAAACTTGGAAGACTAACCTCTTTAAGTTTTCACAAAATTCGTCAAGAAAAAGCAAAGATCCAGGACTGTAGACTTCTACTATTTCCTGGTTGATTTTTTCAATTAAACTCTTGTGTGGGCAAGAGAGTATTGTTCTGTTTTTGGATGATCCTTCTCTTCATCCATAACCCCTATTTATCCTAAACTCATCATATGAGGGGAAGGAGAAGAGAGACCAAAAACAGTTTCTTATTAATGGTCAATTAAAAGGCAACAAAACCCATTAAAATCCATGAAGTAACAAAAACGTTTTTATATCATTTTTAAGAGAAAGTTCAAATCTGTTTTTAATGTTATAATTCAACCACTAAAACAAATTGATTTTCCTTAATAAAGATCAGAAAAATTACTTATTCAGTAAATCTTTTCTTTTCCAAAATCGATCAATTAATCAGGCACAATAGGTATCGCAAACTTATTAACTCAGGCTTTCAATTACAATATTAAGTCATGAAAGAAAAAATTAACCATATTGTAATAAATTACGAATATTCCACTAAAATATGTAATTGCACTCCTCGATTTAATTTTTGAAATCTACCATTACATCTTATTTAACCCCCGTGTTAGAATTACCGACACCAATCAATTTAATTAAATTTTTTTAAAAATTTAATTTATTGACTAAAAAAATCCTTTATGTTTATACTTAATTTATTTCACATGTCAGATTAAAAATCCACCTGCACGGTTTTACGTGAAAACATATAAGTAACCATAAAAGGGTGTTTTCTATCTCGAGGCCGAGACACAGTTCTATCAACGAATTATTATTTCACTAATGTTATTTGTAATTATCCAATCCATTAGGAATGTATTGACTCATTAAAAAGTCTCACCTTTTAATGAATTAAAATAATAAAATAAACTACATATATCATAATAATTATATCAAGATTAAGAGTATAAGTACATGTAATGGACTAGAGAATTTATTTATAAATATTCAAAACATAAATAAATATCTATATTTGGTCCGTTCAATACATACAAAATGTACTAATACAAGAAGTTGGAATTTAATCATTCTCATAATTAAGATCAAATTATATTTAATTTTGTGCTACAACCATCAAGATGTTTGTCCTACTTCATCTTTGACTGTGAACCTTTAATTTATAAATTATATAAATCGACAATTTTAATCTTTCGTGTATGAGTTAAAATATTTCATACACAAAGTCGTCTACCATACAAGCAATGGACACACATATATTCATAATGATCTGTTTAAATAAATACTTTATTATAATATATAAAATAAAATAAAAGTCTTTAAAAAGGATTTAAATAAAATACTACAACTTAGATACATGGTTAATAGTATATCCCCACAATCTTCCACTTAGACTCATAACCATCCATTTACAATTTTAACACCCATTTTTTCTACATGCTTATCAAACACCTTATGAGAAAAGCCTTTTGTAAATGGGTCTGCCAAATTGTTCTTTGATTTAATCTTCAAAACTCTCACATCACCCCTTTGAGTTATATCACGAATTAAATGATATTTCCGCTCAATGTGTTTACTTCTTTTATGACTATGTGGTTCTTTTAAGTTTGCAACTTCACCATTGTTATCACAATAAAGCGTGATAGGTGCTTCAATCGAAGGAACCACTCCAAGCTCTTTCAGAAAGCTTTCAAGACAGACAGTCGCCTTAGCCGCCTCAAAGGCAACTACATATTCGGCTTCCATGGTGGAATCAGCAACACTGAATTGATTGATACTCCTTCATATTATAGCTCCCCTCCGAGAGTAAATACATATCATGAGGTCGACTTTCTTGAATCTTTATCTGACTGAAAATTTGAATCTGTATACCCGATAGATATGAGATTTCCAGGATGAAAAACAAGCATGTAATCCCTAGTCCTTTTCAAGTACTTGATTATATGCTTAACTGCTGTCCAATCTTCTTATCCAGGATAAGACTGAAAATTACTAATCATGCCAACAAAGCAGATATCCGGTCTAGTACATAACATAACATACATGAGATTCCCTACAATAGATGCATTAGGAACCGCCTTTAATCTCTCTATCTCATTAGTCGTTCAGAACGACTAATCCTTTGATAAAGTAATTCCATGTCTAAAAGAAAGAAATTCCTTTTTAAAATTTTGCATGCTAAACCTTGCAAGAATAGTATCAATATAAAGTGTTTGAGATAAGCCTAAAATTCTTTGTTTGTAATCTCATATAAGCTTGATCCTGAAGATATGAGCCGCTTCTCCCAAGTCTTTTATATTAAAACGTGATGACAACCACTCCTATACAGAATTTAACATGCTTACGCTATTTTCTATGAGCAAGATATCATCAACGTACGGAATCAAAAATGCTACTTTGTCTCCCTCCCACTTCTTATAGATGCATGATTCATTTACAAATTGATCAAAATCAAAAGTCTTAATCGAATTGTCAAAACAAAAGTTCCATGCTCTAGATACTTGTTTCAATCCATAAATAGATTTCTTGAGTTTACAAAACATGTGTTCATTGTCACTTTCTATGAAACCTTCTGATTGTTCCATATAAATGCACTCATCAAGACTTCCGTTAAGAAAAGTTGTCTTGATATCCATTTGCCAAATCTCATAATTGTAATGAGCAGCAATGGACAAGAGAATCCTAATAGATTTGAGCATAGCTACCAGCGAAAAAGTTTCATCATAATTAATTACTTCTTTTTGTGTAAACCTTTTCACAACAAGCCTAGCCTTAAAAGTTTTAAATTTTTCATCCACACCTCTCTTTTTCTTGAAGATCCACTTCATTTTCAAATTCATAAAAATCAAAAGTCTTAATCGAATTGTCAAAACAAATATTCCATGCTCTAGATACTTGTTTCAATCCATAAATAGATTTCTTAAGTTTACAAAACACATGTTCATTGCCACTTTCTATGAAACCTTCTGGTTGTGCCATATAAATGCACTCAATAAGGTTTCTGTTAAGAAAAATTGTCTTGACATTCATTTGTCAAATTTTATAATTGTAATGAGCAACAATGGACAAGAAAATCCTAATGGATTTGAGCATAGCTACCGGCGAAAAAGTTTCCTCATAATCAATTCCTTTTTTTGAGTAAACCCTTTCGCAACAAGCCTAACCTTATAAGTTTTAACTTTTCCATCCACACCTCTTTTTTTCTTGAAGATCCACTTACAACCAATAGGTTTGAGACTTTCAGGCGGTTATACAAGATCCCAGACTTGATTAGAGTACATGGATTCTATTTCAAATTTCATTGGAACAATCCACATTTTAGCATTTTTCTTATGTAGTGCTTCTGCGTAATTCAATGATTCTGTATTAGGTTCTTCAGGGATTCTATCATATGATTCTCCCAAGAGCGTAAACCATTCAGGCTTTCCAATAACTTTTCCACTACGATTACTAGCCACCACAGAATTTGCTACTTCGTGATCTAAATTTGAAACATACTAAACAACCTGGACATTTTCCTCCACAACTGTAGGTTGTTGGACGTTACTCCCACTACTTTGGGGTAGTGAAATGTCTTGAGTTTGCTCTAGAGCAACCTCTTCTGTAATCTCAAGTGCAATTTCTTGCCTATTGACATTTCTCCCACTAGGTGGACGTAAGGAAATTTCAACAGCAGTTTGGGGAACGTGTTCTGTTGATTCAATACTTATTATTCTTTTGGTCAGTTCTTGTAACATAAGTTTACTTTTAGGAACATGGTTCATCAAATAGTCCTGTTCTAGAAACTTGGCATTTGTTGAGACAATTACCTTTTGTTTTTTAGGACAATAAAATAAACCTCCTTTAGTGCCTTTCGGATATCCAATAAAAATGCACACCACTATTTTAGATTCCAACTTATCTGTTTTTTCTTTTAATACATGAGCTGGACAACCCCAAACTCGAATATACTGTAGACTAGGCTTGCACCTATTCCACAATTTAGATGGGGTGTACAAATTTCGAAGGAATTAAGTTCAGAATATAATTTGCAGTTTCTAAGGCATATCCTCAAAAGCTAAAAGGAAAATCAAAATAACTTAACATTGATCTAACCATTTCTAAAAGATTCTATTTCTTCGTTTTGCTACACCATTTTGTTGTGGTGTTCCTGGAGCAGAATATTGAGATGTAATTTCCGATTCTAATAAGTACTTAATGAATTCTGCAAAAAGATATTCACCACCACGTTCAGATCATAATGTTTGGATATGTTTACCATGTCGTTTCTCCGTTTCAATCTTAAATTCTTTGAATTTGTCAAAGCATTCAGATTTACGGCGCAACAAATGAATATACCCGTGTTTTGAGTAATCAACTGTGAAAGTCACAAAATACTCAAAATCACCTCTTGCTTGTATATTCATCGGGCCACACAAATCAGAATGAATTAATTTTACGGATCTATTTCCTTTAGAAGGGAAATATCTCTTTGTCATTTTACCTTCTAAATAGGATTCATAGGTTGGTAGTGTCTCCACTTTCAATGAATTCAAAGGTCCATCAAAAATAAATCGTAAAATCTTATTTATATTAATAAGACATAGACGTAAGTGCCATAAATAAGTTGGACTCAATTGAGCAATACATTTTCTTTTATTAGAAACAACAATGCTATTTAGTTCAGCTTGTTGTATCATGTTATGGGAAACTTCAAACATAAATAAATTTTGTATTTTAGGAGCACTATGGATAAAACAATTATTATATTTAATAACAACATTATTATTCACAAAATGAACATCATAACCATCATCCATAAGTTTGGAAACAGATAACAAATTCCTCCTTATAGAAGGAACATAAAGAACATTATTCAAAAATAGAAGTCTGGAACTACTAAACGAAATGGAAATTATTCATACAGGTAGAAATGGTGTCGGTTCTCCGTTCGCTTGAAAAACACAAACTTCATCCTGACTTGATCGTGGCGTTTCTTGAAATCCCTGCAAAGATGTGCAGACATGTTCAGTGGCTCCCGAATCTACTGCCCATAATTGGGTAGAAACAGCCGCTAAACAGGTTTCAACGATATTAAAAAATGAAGTACCTTTGTTTTTCATTTTAGCTTAAAAATTTAGGCATTGCTTTTTGTGGTGTCCAGGCTGCTTACAATGAAAACACTTGCCTTTCAGCTTTACCACACCACCCTTAGCATCTCCAGAAGTCACAGCCTTGCGGGGATTTTTCTTCTTCTTTTGGAATTGTGATGGCTTAGAAGAGAAGGGTCCAACCTTGTCAATCAAAAATACTGCAGGAGCTTGGTGCTTGATTATAGTCTTTGCGGCCTGCAACTCATTCAACAATTTTGACAAGTCCATCTTATTCATGTTATAGTTTAAGTGAAACTGTTGAAAATTGTCTAACAAAGTCGGAAGGATCATCTCAACTTGAGATTTCTTATCAATCTCAGCACCAAGTATCTTCAGCTCATTCAGGTAATTCATCAACTTCAGCACATGTTCTCTGACAGAAGATCCTTCAACCATTTTTGTGGTTAAAAGAGCTTTCATGGCAGTCTACTTTGCAACACAAATCTGCTCACCAAACATCTCCTTGAGAGATGCAAGTATGTCGTAAGCAGATGTTATTGACTGATGCTGATGTTGCAAGACATTCACCATTGAGACAAAAATGTAACATCTTGCCATCTTATCAGCCTTGACCCAATTGTCATAAGATTGGATCTCCTCCTCAGTAGGATCTGCTGGTTTAATTGGACATTCCTCAAGCAACATTAATTTGAAACCCTCAGAAGTTAGGACTATATCTAAATTTTATTTTCAGTCAACATAGATTGGACCTTCTAGTTTATTTTGATTCAGTATAAAGAATAAGGGACTGAAATGAGACATAGTTAATCTGAGAGACAAAAAATATTTAAACAAATCATTAGATATATGCTATACATATGAATTAAAACAACAAGACACATATAATCATGCATATGAACAGTTAGAGTCGTTAGTGAAGCTTAGTCATTCCAGCAAATATATGAGCATGTTCAAGTGTACGATCACAGAAAATAGAAAGTGTCCAACTTAGTTAGAGAGTAATATATTTAGTTTAGGCAAACATATACACTATTCTTTGATCATTGATTCAACAAGTCATTTAGTTGGTAAGTTGAAACAAGTCATCAAATCAAAAGAAACAATAACAGTTTGTAATACACAAGTTTAGCCGATGGGGAAGAGGAACAATGTCAACACATAAACTCATATATTTATTGTAAAAATAATTTAAAACCATAAGAAATGAACCCTTATGTTACATAACTTCAAAAAATAATTTTTTGGATTTTTTAAAAATTTCAGAAACCTTGACAATCACTAATAAGGTTTCTGGCGAGGGTCATATAGACAGTGCACTCATCATCGCCTTATCACTACGCTACTGGTTTTAGCATATAAAAAACAGTCGTGATTGGAAAAATAACAAAAACCAATCAAATTTACCCTCAATCGATAAGATCAATTTACATATGTATCAATAAACTGTAGTTTTAGGGGAAAAATATAAGCTCAAATAAAATTGTCTTATTACTACAAATCTTGATATAATATCATTGTAGCAACAAAGGTAGGGCAAAAACGAAATTCATGACAAATCTTTCCTATATTCTGAATGACATAATTAGACTATTCAACCCAACAACAAACAAGAAATCTTAAATCTGAGTTCGCAGTCTACTTTTTGATGTAATAAAACATCCATGTTGAACGAATTCAGGAACCAAATTGCACTTTATAGAATATAAATGTCCATATTTGATAATAAACACGAAAATATATAGATCAATTATATCCAGATTCGATGAGTAATCTATATCAAACAAGAATGAAATCAGAATTCGTCATATATATGTATATATATCAAAAATATGAATTCTTATTACATTATCATGTATATGTAAGAAGACTACTGATACCAATTTATAGAGTGTAAAATCATACACACAACGGAAACACATCATTGGATCTTAAACTTACATTATGACATGATCGCGTAAATCAAAATAGTAAATTTGGAAGACTAACCTTTTGAAGCTTTCAAAAAATTCGTCAAAGAAAGCAAAGATCCAGGGTTGCAGACTTCTACGATTCCTGGTTGATTTTTTTCAATTAAACTCTTGTGTGGACAAGAGAGTATTGTTCTGTTTTTGGATGATTCTTCTCTTCATCCATAACCCCTACGTATACCTAAACTCATCATATGAGGGGAAGGAGAAGAGAGACCAAAAACAGTTTTTTATTAATGGTCAATTAAAAGGTAATAAAACCCATTAAAATCCATGAAGTAACAAAAACGTTTTTATATCCTTTTTAAGAGAAAATTCAAATCTGTTTTTAATGTTGTAATTCAACCATTAAAACAAATTGATTTTCCTTACAAAAGATCAGAAAAATTACTTATTCAGTAATTCTTTTCTTTTTCAAAATCGAGATCAATTAATCAGGCACAATAGGTACCGCAGATTTATTAACTGAGGCTTCCAATTACAATATTATTTCACGAAAGAAAGAATTAACCATATTGTAATAAATTACAAAATATTCCACTAAAATCTGTAATTGCACTCTTCGATTTAATTTTTGAAATCTACCATTACATCTTATTTAACCCCCATGTTAGAATTACCGACACCAATCAATTTAATTAAATTCTGAAAAATTTAATTTATTGACTAAAAACAATCCTTTATCTTTATACTTAATTTATTTCACATGTCGGATTAAAAATCCACCTATAGGTTTTCACGTGAAAACATATAAGTAACCATAAAAGGGTGTTTTCTATCTCGAGGCCGAGACACGGTTCTATTAACTAATTATTATTTCACTAATGTCATTGTAATTATTCAATCCATTAGGAATATATTGACCCATTAAAAAGTCTCACCTTTTAATAGATTAAAATAATAAAACAAATTACATAGATCATAATAATTATATCAAGACTAAGAGTATAAGTACATGTAATGGACTAGAGAATTTATTTATAAATATTCAGAACATAAATAAATATCTCTATTTGGTCCGTTCAATACATACAAAATGTACTAGTACAAGAAGTTGGAATTTAACCATTCCCATTATTAAGATCAAATTATATTTAATCTTATGCTAAAACCATCAAAATGTTTATCCTACTTCATCTTTGACTGTGAACCTTTAATTTATAACTTATATAAATCGACAATTTTAATCTTCTGTATATTAGTTAAAATAATCCATACACAAAATCGTCTACTATACAAGCAATGTATACATATATATTTATAACGATCCGTTTAAATAAAGATTTTATTATAATATATAAAATTAAATTAAATTCTTTACAAAAAAATTAAATAAAATATTATCACTTAAATACATGATTAATAGTATATATCCCAACAGTTAAAAAGGATCGTAACAAAGCCTTGATCGGTTTCAACTCACACACCATTGTCACCATAAAATGATATTTCACTTCAAGTGAGGAGCATGAGACATGAGTTTGTTGTTTCTTGGTTTCCAAAGAAATATGTATATTTCCCAATAGAATAAAATAACCAGTTATAAAACGTGTACTGAAAACGAAAAGGATAGAAAGAGCCCCAGTAAAATGCATTTTTTCCTAACACACGATAGCAAGTCAAGTTAGAACAATAGACTTAATTCTACCCAGATCACACTTAAACACAAGTCTCCCATTTTCTATCTTCTTCCAACTTAATTACTTTTTTCCATCACACACACACACAAAAAAAAAAAAAAAGATAGTAGTCAATTTTAGACCTAAAATAAGGCTAACTTCCACAACACCCCTTACCAAATTACTCCATCTTCTTATTAATTAATGATGTGCATCAGCACAAAATAAAATGGACAATAAAAGACTAATTAATTCCTTTCTAATGACCCAAAGTGGTAAACGACTTAATTAATTCGTTTGGGTTGGTATATTTCCTAGTTTGAATACTAATGAACTTTTTGATCGGTCAAATACAATATTTTCAATCCGTTTGGGTTTGTTCATAAGTCATGTTCCCCTCCCCCCTCCCCCTCCCCCTCCCTCCCCCCCCAAAAAATAAAATAAAATAAAATATATATTTCCAAAAATATGGCCAATTTACATTTTAAAACTTCAACTCAAATCTTTTTTTTTTCAAAAATATTTTGGAATTTATAACAAAACGCTAACTTAAAGTGAGTATGTTTTTTTTTTTAACTATATTATATTTTCTATAAAGGAGTTGTTGCATTTATAATCGAAAGTAAGTTTGTTTTATTCCAGTAAAATAAGGATAATAAAAAATTGAAAAGTTGTTTTTAGATATTCTCTTCTTTTTTTTAGTTTATATTATAACTCTGGCAAAATGTTGATGTTTGTCAAACTTAGAACTACATATAAACACGATTTAACATTTCATAGGTCTTACATAATCATTTCCTACAGAAATGCTCCACTAGATACTGTGTTAAAATTACCATTTCGTCCGTCCTAAATGCTCGTAGAATTAAATTATATAAATTTTGATTAGTATATTTTAAAATATATTTTTCATCATATTGATTCAAGAAGAACTCCAACATATAGTTTTTTTCGTATAATTTTTGAATAGGAAAAATATTTTTATATACCCCTTAACTTTGTCATTTAGAGCAGATATACCTTCCGTTACGAAAGTGGCTCATATATTGTAACGACCCATTAGGTCGTTTGGAGTACGAGAACTTTTTATTTCTTAAAAGACTCATTTCGTAAATTTTTAATGGGTATTTTGGACTATTCGATAACTACAGTTATTTATTTGAAGGATAACTTTAAATAACTAATTTAATTAATGAAAGTGGTAACTTATTTAATATCCTAGACCACTTATTCTATATTTATTAAAATAAAATGGAAAAATTTCTCACTTTTAATACAAAAAAATTAGAAAAAAAAAGAAGAAAATCGAGAAGACTCGTTGCGAAGGAAAATGCGGCGGCGAACGAAGTTTGAAGAAACAAAGACCGCAGATTCTTTTCAGGTAAGAAGGAAATAGCAAAGCTTAAATATTGTAGTTTATGTATATGTTAGATAATTAGAAATTAGAGATGATATATGGGCAGTTGCAAAGTCGCCTGGAAATTGGCAAAAGTATTAGTTGCCAATGATGGGTTAATGATTTAACCATCATTGGCCAATGATTAGTAGTATTAGGATTTAGGTTTGGAAAAAAATAAAGAGAAAAGAAAAGGATTTCACAATTGGTCCCTTGTTGTTGTAACGTGCAAACCTGTGGGTTTGATATTAACTTTAATTATTTTTTTTATTTTTATTTAGTTATCATATTATAATTCAAGTTTTGATATATTGAGATAAGTAATTAAATGCTAGGTATATTATATTATATGAATAACATTAGAATTATGAAATTAGAGGAATTGAGGCTTAACCTTAGGCTTGAGTTTTAGGAATTGATTATAGAGTTGAGTGAGTTGTTGGGTCTAGGTTAAACATATATGTAATATTGGCATCTACAGACTCGTTTACTTATAAATATTATATATTTGATAGATTGAAAATGGTCTGATTCATCGAAGAAAGGAAATACATCGATGGATTAGCTTGCTTGACTTCGGTTCTTCGATTGAGGTAGATTATGGTTTATTCTATATCATAGATAAACTCTTAATAGCGATTGATAGTCATTGAGTAATGTGTGAATTTTACTATGCATTTAATTATTGTGGTTTGAATGGTTGATATGTTGTTGTGATTGGTTTGCAATCCCAATACCGTGAAATCTATAATCTTGAATTTGTCCTATCAAAAGTGATGCCTTGAATAAAGAAGGTTTGATGAAATATTGTTAATAAAGTGAAATGTGACAATAAAGAATGATAAATTAATTATATTTGGATCGGATGTCACGAGCCGACACGGTATATTTGGATCGGATGTCACATTCCGACACGGTATATTCAAATAGGGCGTCATATTTCAACACAGTATATTTGAATCGGGTGTCACGTTCCGATACGGTATATTTGAATCGGGTGTCACGAGCCGACACGATATTATTAGATCGAGTGTCACGTTCTGGCACAGTAATATTAAAGAAAAACATATTAAAATGACTTAATACTACCCAATATTAAATAACTCATTTCCCAAAAGAGCGTGGTGTGGAGGCCTGAGACCTCATGTATACTTTGGATATTGTTGACTGATTATGTAGCTGTTTTATTGTGTTGTCACTTGATCTTGATTTTATTGTTTGCCACCTCTTAGGTGTTATAGTTGATTTTCTACTATTACTTTATGCATATTGATTTCTATTTGAAGTCGGCCGATGATACCTACTCAGTACATGTTGCCCCATACTGATCTCTACTTGTATTTTTCTTTGCTTTATTTTGTGGAGTGCAGCGAGTGTACCATCGACTTCTACTCGCCCTCAACTCTAGCCAGTCTCTGGTATATCAGATTTTAGGGTGAGCTATCCTCCTAGTTCATGTTGGATTCTCTTAATCATGACATGATATCCTTAGTTTTCAGACACTAACTAGTTTATTTATCTATTCTGGTGTTTGATACTCTTAGACTTGATATTCTGAGATTAGATGTCCTTGATGTGATGAATTTCAGGTTTTGGAAACGATATGTAATAGACTTTAGTGAATTGTGTTATTTCCTACTTTCATAAGTTAAGCTTCCACATTATTGTCGTATTTTATAAGTTAAGTTGCTAATATTAGTTGGTGTTTGTATTTTTGGTTCTCCCACTAGAAGGTTAAGCGTGAGTGCCACTCATGGTCCATTTTGGGTCATGAAATAAATACCACTACCGTTACACAAATGGCTCATATATATGTTCCCTAAACGTTACAAAAGTTGCTCACATATATCCCTACCATTACAAAAATAGCTCACACATACCCTTTTCATCTTAAGGAAGTGAAAAAAATAATTTTTAAATTTTTAATTTAAAAAATATTAATGTATGGGGTATACATATATTTTTTTGAGAAAGTAAAATAATAATAAAAAATATATATACCCATATATGTGATTTTTTTAGCAAAGTTTAGCGGTATATATAATCTTTTTCACGCATGAATTATTTTTTACTTCTTTAATTATCATTATTTGAGTTTCTAATTCTTATTTTTTCATTTTTTGGTGTAGATATAAGAGAAATAAAAAAAGTGTGAATGAAAAAAAGAGAAAAAATAAGAAAAGATTTAAAACTAATTTTTTGCTGTTATATTGTAATTTAAAACTAATTTGTTTGCTGCTATATTGTAATTTAAAACTATTTTTTTCTTCTATATTGTAATTTAATTTTGTAGCTATAAAAAAATATTGGGACATGTATAATAAATTACAATAAAAGTAGTGAGAAAAATAAGTTTGACCATCAAAATAATAAATTCAAATTAGCCATTGAATAAAAAATAAATTATGTGTGAGAAGGATCAAATATACCCTATATGTATTATTTTGTAATTAAAAACTTTAAAAAATAAATTTAGAATTATTTTTTCACTTCCATTAGAAGAAAATGGTATATGTGAGCCATTTGTGTAACAGTAGGAGTATATATGAGTCACTCTCATAACAAGGGGTATATCAGCTCTAAATGACAAAGTTGATGGGTATATCAAACCCTTTTCCTTTTTGAATATCTAGGATTAATTTAATCTAATTTAGTTTAGGAAATTAGTTAAATTAACTCTCAAGAACCGCAATTAATTAAATTAATCGATCTAAGGTATGATGATTTTTCTACTTCCAATTCCGTGGATTTATTACATTTCACGTTCACATATTTACTTCAGTAAATTGGCCTTTAAATCTAAGAACCGTTTAATGTCCGTCAGATGAATTTTCAATCCAAAAATTAACCAATATATTATAAAAAGTTCCCTTTAATTTCTTTGCCATACGTATAACGTATTGATAGAAAAATATGTCTCCAAAGTTAAGTAAATTATTCTTCAGACATTTTTTTTAACCATATTATATTTTCTACAATTCTCTAATTATGGTTATATATATTTGGTTGGAGAAGCTTAGCTACTCTTTCCAAACCTTTTTATTTTGTAGTAGATTTAGCTAACCTACCCTAGAAGGGTTTCAATTTTTTTACTAAACAAATTTAAAATATAAAAAAGTAAATTAAAAAAATTAAGAAAATTCAACATCTACTATATACAAAAATAAATAAATTGACATGACCATACGTATATAACATAATTTTTCAACTAATGCCAGAATTGCCCCCCCTAATTCCGTCCCTATTTGGTGAATGATAAAGATTTCTTACTCTTAATCAAAGTCGAGAGATCATATTTCAGACTTGGGAATAGTATTTCTATAACCTCTCTTGTGGAATTAATATTTACAATACTGCAGATCTAAATTAGTCGAATCTGTGAATTTTCGGACCCCCGGGAAAAAGTAGGTTTAGCTAGATGAATTATTAGGAAGATAGCCGTTTTACATACACTTAACTCATGCTTGTATGATGACTAATAACAAGCACAAGGAAAGTAAGAAACCATTATTGTGAGAAAATTCTAGTCCACTTTTCAAATATCCTCCTAGTTGAGATATACCTGAATCTTGAAATTGTTGACTATTTTTACTCTCATTTTTTTATTCTCAAAAAGAACATTTTCTCTAAGAACCATTAAATTTTTCCCTTTCATTCTTAATTCCTCTATATATATTGATGATATGTACTTCAAATTGAGGTAGTACAAGTTTTTTTATTCATTTTGATTACTTATTTCCTTTATAAGTTCCAATAGGAGAAAACAAAAAAAAGAGACAAAAAATGCTTTTTAGAATCCTCCTTGTAGTATTATTAGCCACTTCATTGTTTTCAACTTCTTGTAATGGAAAAAAGAAGATTGAAAAACCAATAAAACATGGTCATAATGCACCAAAAAATGGTAATGTGAAAAAGAAGACACAGGCAATTATTGATATACAATCTTTTGGAGCCAAAGGTGATGGACTCTCAGATGATACAGAGGTAAATTCTTTTTTCTATTCTCCTTTTTTTTTCAAATGGACTCTATGTTCACTTTTACTTATCTAGGATTTCATTTTTAAAATAAATTTTTATTTTTACTCGTTAGTTTAAACATATTAAGAAAAGATAATTTTATTAAAGGGTGTGCAACGCTCAAAGTAGACTAGTACTCAGTGAACGAAGATATTATTTTACAAAATCAAGATGAAATTAATTATTTTTGTTCCATTTTACGTACCCTTAGTATTAAATTTTCTTGAAAAAAGATTAACTAGTCTTGTTCTTAAATAAAGTGCAATTTATTGGAAAGGGATAAAGGTAAAGTACTAAAATTTTCCTTTTAGTTATGATTTCTATAAAATGTGCAAAAGAGAAATGTGAAAACTAATATGAAACGAAGATACATGGATATTGCAAAAATATTATCGTATTAGTGTAGCTTAATATATATGTATAAATATCTTTTAGGCCTTAATACTGAAATAATGTATTCAAATTTCAGGCATTTATAAAAGCTTGGAAGAAGGCATGCAAAACAGAAAATGGTGTGCTTTTGATTCCAAGGCACAAGATATATTACATTGGACCAATTAAGTTTCATGGTCCTTGTAAGAAAGGACTTAGAATGATGGTGAGTTTTAATGGATAAAAATGTTTCTACTATTACAATTAACACATATAGTAGTTTGTAACTTTACTCAAATCAAAAAATTTATCAGAAACAATTTGTATAATATAGAAGTTAAACTGTATACACACTATCCTTTTCGTTCGATCTCCACTTATAAAACTATATTGAGTATGTTATTATAATATAATTGTGCATCCATTTTTTTTCTTTCTAATCATTTAGATAAATGGAGAATTGAGAGCTTCAAAAGATGTATCAGATTATAAGGAAGATAGAAGACATTGGCTTTTATTCCAAAATATGGAAAATTTTATAGTTGAAGGTGTTGGAAGCATTGATGGCAATGGACAAGTATGGTGGAAACGCTCTTGCAAAGTTGATAAAACAATTGTGAGTTAAATTTTTTTATTTTTCTATGTTACATCATGTATAAAAGAAAAATGTGTTTATTCTATGAGTTTAAAAGCTGTTTGACCAAGCTTTTAAGAGAAGAAAAAAATGCTATTTTTTTAAAAAATAATTTTATTCAGCAAACTTAAAAGATATTTTTGAGCAGTAATAAGTGTATTTTTTCAAAAGTGTTTTAAGAAAAAAATTATATTTTTTTAGTTTCTAAAAAATAACTTGTGCTACTATCCAAAAATACTTAATTTTTCCCGAAAAAGACCAAACACCTCATTTTTTTTAAAAATAAGTATGTTTAACCTCTCAAAAACTTGGACATGTTATTTATTAGAAACACTTTTTAAAAGCTTAGTCAAATATTATTGCTGTTCAAAAGTGCTTTTTGAATTGATTAATTAAAACATAATTAAATTACATCCACCAAAAAGTACTTTTTTAAAAAGCACTTTAATACTATATATATATATATATATATATATAAATATAAATACATTTATCATTAATTTTCTCTTTTTTTCTGCAGCCATGCAATACAAAAACACTAACAATTCCAACTGTAAGTATTTTCAACCCAATTTTATACATATTTATACAAAATTTATATTGATTAAGCTATAAAATATTAATACTAATAATATATATATATCTTAATTTTTTGACAGGCTATGTCCTTTTATAATTGTACAAATTTGATAGTGAGAAATTTAGAGTTGAAGAATCCACAGAAAATGCACTTAACAATTACCAAAAGTAAACTTGTTGAAGTTTCAAGATTGAGAATTACAGCACCTGCAGATAGCCCCAACACTGATGGAATTCATATTTCTGGAACAAAAGATATTGATATTCACCATTGTTATATTGAAACAGGTATTAAATAATTTCTCAGGGAATTTTTATTTTATTTTATATATTATAGTAATTTGTAACTATTATACTGACTGAAAATATATTGTTCTATGGTTAATTAATTAGGTGATGATTGTATATCAATAGTAAATGGTTCCACTAATGTTAGAGCAAGATATATACATTGTGGACCTGGCCATGGAATCAGGTAACTATGCAATATATCATTACACCAAAAATCATCTTAATTGTCGCTAAATATATCTTTTTTAGTGGCAATTAACACTTTTTATAAATATTCTTAAAATTTATAGCGATATTGGATTTAATGACAATTAACTAATACTGCTAAAAATTTTAACACTATTTATTAATGTGCATATTTATTATCGCTAAAAACTATTTTTGTTATAATATATATCAGTATATGGTACAAAATTTAAAAAGATTCATATCTATATGAAATACTAATTTTTTTTAATTTTTATTTTTTTAGTATTGGAAGCTTGGGGAAAAATAAACAGGAGGATGTTGTTTCAAATGTTTATGTGCATGATGCCACCTTGAGGGGAACAACTAATGGATTAAGAATAAAGTCTTGGCAGGTGTATATGATTTGGTTTCCTGCTAATTAATACTCATACAGTTACTTCTCCTTTTTTACTTTTACTTATTCATTTTAAACATGGTACGTTTTAATATGAGTATTTTATTACAATATTTATATTAATTAATGTTAAATTTTAGTTATTGAAAAATAATTTGGGGAAGAAATAATTAAATGCAGAGGGTAAAACATGTTAATATATATATACTAAAAGTGACAAGTAAAAATAAAAATATATTTTTAATATAATGAAAGTAAAAGTAAATCGATGGAGGATCATGTATTTTCAGTTTTTTAACAAATTTTCACCACTCATTTAGCAAATTTCGTAGAAACTATAAAACTGTAAATCTGTCTAGTTTTTGTTGAAACACTGGTAAATAACGTTATTTGCACCTCACTTTATCTTAGTTATTATTTTGTTCCTTTTATTTTCAAGACATAAAATAGATTTGTCAGTTTAATTATAGTTTGCATTCTTTTATTTATTGAATGTTCAACATTTTTTGCTATGGTATTGAGAAAAGCCTATTGTTTAAAAAAAATATTGGTAAAATTATATATAATAGGGCGGGTTTGGTATGAAAGGTATTCTCCGAAAATGTTTTTCGAAAAAATAAGTAACATTTTTAATTTGATAAGTAAATGTGACAAATTAACTAACAATTGGGAGTAGTTGAAAATGAAAAGGAGAGTTTCGGAAAATAATTTTCCTCGAGAGTTATTGTCTAAATATGAGAAAATTTAAAAAATATTTTTCTCCATACCAAACTCACTGTCTAGAGAATTTTGGATATATGTACCGCATGTTAAGTTTCAAAACATATTCATGTTAAGGAGTTTCTTTAATTTCAATTATTCAATATAGTATATGTTTTTTATACTGATAATATAACATGAATATTTTTTTTAATTGTTTATAATTCAAAAAAATAGGGAGGACGTGGATATGCAAAAGACATTCTTTTTCAAGACATACAGATGGTGAATGTGACCAACCCCATAATCATTGATCAATTTTACTGTGATCAAGATAAACCATGCAAAGAGCAGGTAATTATAATTATATTCTTTAAACACTATCAACAACAATAATAATTTAGAGTTATAATTACTTGATGAAGAAGAAATTATTATTATTTTGGAAAGAATTTTGATAAAATACCACATCCCAACCATGCTAATTTATGTGACATCAATCCAATTTAGACAATTAAAGAAGTTATTCTTTTACCGTAATTTTTTCTTACTTTTTTAAAATTTTTTGAATTGTTAACCTTCTACATAGTTACAAATATATAAACTTTATATCTAAAATTTAAAGATTCGATATCCAAATTCATGATCAAAATTTTAAAAGTTTGACTCTCAAAATCAGAATGGTATATCACATAAATTGACATAGAGAGAATACTAATAAGGAATTTTGGACAAAAAAATTTTTGTTTTATTGAAATGAAAAAAACACATCTATAGGTTATATCAATTTGAAGTTACGTTAAAAATTATAATGTCAAATTTCTTTGGATAAAAAAAATTCATTTAATTACGATTAGTGCTAATATTTTTTAATTTTTTTTTTCAGAAAGAAGCAGTGCATGTGAGTAATATAATGTACAAAAATATTAAGGGAACAAGTTCTACGCAAACTGCAATTAAATTAAAATGCAGCAAAACTGTTCCATGCGAAGGGATACAAATGGAAAATGTGAATATACGTCACGAAGGTGGTTCAACTGTCCAAGCTTTATGTGCAAACGTTAAATACACAACATTGGGGGTGTTATTCCCAAAATGCCCTTCTGAGCAGCGCCAGTGAGCATTTTTGTGGAATTAATAACATTTTTATTTGATTTTTTTTCCTTTCTCTTTTGTACATGTCCCTTTATTTCATTTCTACAACTCCTTTGCTTCTTGAGATAGTCATTGGCAATTTTAAGGGGAGTATAGTAGGAAATTAAAGGAAGTGCAATTTTAGAATTATGTTGGCTAGGAATTACAAGTGCTACTGTATTATGTTTTTTTTTTTTTTAGTGTAAGTTGCTAGTTGGTGTTGTGAAACTTTTTTTTGTCCCCTCCTATAAAATGTATTAATTGAGTAATTTGTAATGTCTATTTCTTATATTTTGAGATGAGAATATATTTAAACTTGACTGACACTGTTCTTCACGATCCGTTGTAGTCTAGTTGGTTAGGATACTTGGCTCTCACCTGAGAGACTTGGGTTCAAGTCCCAGCAACAAAATATTTTTTGACGGAGGACACCACTCAGCACCGCTCCGTGGGATGGGGTTCAATGCCTAACAAAAAGGGCCAATTGCTGTTTTTCTGTATTTCAGATTTATCCCCGATTAGTTCGCTTCCGCATCTGAGAGAGAGAGTATTCCTATTTGATATAACTATTTGTGCAAGTATTTTACGGATTTGATTTATTCTCACTCTTTCGTCCAAAAAATATAACTAATCCAGGTGTGTCCGCACATCCCTGAGTGGACGAGAAAGAAAGGATTTCTCGGAGCAATCCCCCAGTATTCAGAGTCTGCCTCGATTTGGTACCGCTCTCGCCTTTTCATTTTCCAAATTGGAACTTATTTAAACTAAAGAGTCACGATCTTTTATCACCCTATAAGAAGAAGAAAGAGGCTTAAGTCATCACTTCCAATCTGATAAAGGGCTTTTTCATTTTCCATGAACCCGTTGTAGTCTAGTTGGTTAGCATACTCGGCTCTCACCCGGGAGACCCGGGTTCAAGTCCCGGCAACAGAACTTTTTTGATATGAAAACACCGCCCGTTCTTTCATTTGCCCCAGGTCTATTGAGAAATCAAACTTTAATTCAACTAGTCAACCAATCAATTGAGCTACTAAAATTTTTCTTTGCGTTTTGAAGAGTCAACATGGACAATCTTTCAATACAGAAATTTATATTTATTTCACGTAAAATACTATTATTTAAAAGTCATATATATAATTTCTGGAGAAACTCCATAAAAAAGGATCCCCAAGTAATATTAAGAAGGGAGTTAATAAAAGGAATAATGAAACAAGAACATAGACAAAATATATTGCAAATGTTTAAAACAAAATGAGATGCTAAAGACTAGTTATAGAGTATAAATTAAAATTCCAAGAATCTACTAATATCAAGGCTTTCAAGTTTAGTCTTGTATTGGTTGAATATCTTACACAATAGAATGTATATAAAAAAACAATTTACAAAAATATGTCAGTAGCACCTGCTTTCTGTTCATAGCAGAAATGAGTTTGTAATATTTCACTTCTACCAGTCATGTAGTTGGTTACATTGGAGAGTTGGTCTCCCAAAAAATGAGGCACTTAGAATACATAATACTGAAAGAATGGATATATTTCAGTGGATACAAACACAAAGGTAAAAGAACATGTACATTTAAGCATACAGTAATTCTTCTTCATTAACTGTGTATGGAGGAGGTAACAAACTCTTCACCTTGATGAAAGTATCTGTACTACCAGAGGGAACTTCTGTAATGGGGGCATCAAGGACTTCGTCTGGAATTTCCTCCAACGTCTCCTCGAAAAGGGATTTAATTGTCTACAAGGTTTAAAATCAGTTTAAAAAACTTAATCAACAGTTTGCTGCAGGACCCAAATGGAAAGGAAAATTTAGACAGCATAGACATACGATTTAAAACTCATATATTGATATATGTGAACATCTAAATTTACCCTGCCAGCGACTAAAAAATTTAATAGAGATTGCTCCTGATTGGGCCGTATAGGCACATCAAATTATTTTTTCCAATAAGACTCTTTCGTTCAGAGATGAATGTGCTTAAAATGCACGTGAATGTGACATCTTTCCTAAAATAGCAAGGTCCACGAATTTCATAAAATCAAATTAATATGTAGCAACGCTAACATTTTCACATCTTCTCATGGTTCTTTTACTATGCCTCCACCATAAAGAAATATTATAACTCTTCAAACAATTTTCTTTAGACTACAAAAAACAGATTCCACTTCGGATAATGAAACGTAGAACGTCAGAAACTTCTTTCATACTATTTGAAAGAGATAATTCCACCACAGCAAGAATATACCAATAATGGAAAGAGCAAATCCAACGTCATGGTTAATAAATAGACCCCTTGTTATTGTCATAATTCAGTAGTGACATACCGTGCAGTGCCGGAAAGCAGCATCAACCTTACGCTTCCACACAACATTTCTAGGCTCTGCATGAAATAGGCCAAGCAAAGGCTGTACAGGGAAAAGTTAAAATGAGACAACACCTCTAAAATATTTGGGAGTCAAAGCCCTAATAAAATGTTAAACTAAGAAAACAAAAGAATTTAAAGAGCAATTATGAGGAAGATAAGCCATGCCATACATCAGTAGAATGAAAATGTCCAGGACAACAGAGAACTTGCTTACTTAGCTTTTAAGCACTGCCAGAGCCACATGGTGGCTAAGGCCGAACCCCCTTCGATGAAAAATTATACTATTTATACATGTTTAAAATATTTTTTCTGCATAAATAGTAGATGTCGAACCCCCTTCGGCTAGTTCGTGTGCCTACTTTTTCAGATTTTGCACCCCCTTATTGACAATCCTGATTCCGCCACTGCTTTTAAGAATGTGTTTGGCTTGTGAAACTCCATACACAGCTAAGGCTAACAGCTCAAAATAATAAAATGACGAGAGACCCTACCTTGACAACTTCCCGAACAGTTGGCCTAGGCCCATACATTCTAAGGACTGAATCACCATAGACCTGATATTGTTCAAGAACCTGTCACCACAAAGACGCGAGTAATAATGAGACCATATGTTATATAAGTAAGAAGATTTCACTCAAAAGGAAAAAAAGGAAACAAAGAGAAGAATGCAGATGGCAATGAGAACCTGGCGCCGGGTTATACTACGAAGAGGTGCACCATATACAGCGCTATCAACAAGTCCTAAAATCTGCCATGGACTGTCAAAAGCATGAGTTGTCTTAACATCTCAAGAAAATGAGAGAAATAATAAAAAATTAGATGTCAAGGTGAGCAGTTAGAGCTTCAAAACATATGATGGGGTTTTTCATTCTGTATCATCGAACAAAAAACTAGAATCAGAGTCACAATACAGACCCACTGAACCAACAAATCTCCAATGCAATTACATGCACAAGATCCCCACTTAATCACATGATGTCCACTACTCAGTTACTGATACTTGATATTGTTTGCATATTTCCCTGCAGAGGTCAAAAGGTTGCTGCAATGTATCTTGCCGGGTCCTTATTCTAAAATTGACAGCCCTATCCTGGTGCGGGCGTGGGAAATCAAAGTCGAAAAGATTGAACCACTGATGAAGGATTCCTCGAAAAGTTAAGGATTAGTAATTTTCGGAGTTATTTTGAAGCAGTTCCCCTGCTAATTCCGAAGCCGGTCCCCGGTAGAGATTGGTACAATTCAATTCAACATTTTGTCCGTTCGGGCTTCTTTTTCTCAAATAACCCTAAAAATATCAAAAGCTTCTACTTAACACGAATCCATCTTTCTATGGATCCACACTGACAAGTTTATCCAGACAGAATAGCTTAAAACAATAAATTTGAAGTTCCCTGCATATTTACAACTCTAAGGATTCACGTGTTGTAAAATCCACTTCTTTTTCTTCTTTTTTTTTTTGGTTGTTGACAAGGGAACCTGCAGCCATTACCCTTTGGGTGCGCATAGGGTAAACCCCGCTTTGTGCAATAGCCAGTGCGACAAGCTAACAAGGTGTCTAGTAGATAGAAGTGTTAGAGTGGGTAAAAGTCCCACATTGGTTGGGGAATGGATTGGTGGTCCGTTTATATGGACTTGGGCAATCCTCTCCTCATGAGCTAGCTTTTGGGTTTGAGTTAGGTCCAGGTGTCATATCTTTACATGGTATCAGAGTCAGGTCCATCCCCGTTTGGGCTCCCGGCCTACGCTCCAATTGATCCTGGGCGTGAAGGGGGGTGTTAGAGTGAGTAAAATCCCCACATTGGTTGGGGAATGAACTAGTGGTCTGCTTATATGGACTTGGATAATCTTCCCCAAACGAGCTAGCTTTTGGGGTTGAGTTGGGCTCAGGTGCTGTATCTTTATAAATAGAAACCAATAGTTAAGTGTAAATAAATATGTAGACAACTAGGAGAAGGGACGATACAAATATGTAGATATCTATCAAACTAACAAGGTCAAAATATAGAAACGGCTACGAGTATTGACACTTTTCGTACTTGCCGTAAGCTGCACGTCCCAGCATAACTCCATGAGCTCCTTCTGTACGTGCCGCATTAACCTACAAATGCAACAACCAGAAAAGGGGTAGGTATTATGAGAGTGCAGCATTGAAATAGAATATGAATAACCACAAAGCGATTGGCAAATGGAGAAAAAATCCTATGTGCAAGTATGAAGTTTGACAAAGCTTACACAAGTCAATGCACAAGAAAGACTAGAAACCATATACTTTTAAAGTTTTTGGCAAAACTTCCCAAGCCTAAATTGGCACAAGATTGGACTCTGAATTGTTAGGGGCGTAATATCTAGATTTTTGTCGACTAAGAAAGAGCATATAAATGCATCTCTTTTTTATTTTATTTTTTGACAAGTTAATTTTCGCAGGAAGAAGTTTATCAAGGGGACATCATAGCCTTCTCAAGATGCTGTGGGACTATTAGGTATTTAAAATGGACCAGACATCCTGTATTCTGTCAACACCAGTCCATCCTTATGCAACTTATTATGCTCAAAACATAGGAAATAATCCTGATTCCTGACCGACAGTAAAGTAATAGTGGAGAACTTTTTCATATTTGATTTTATCATTTTAAGAACATTCTCACAAATTAGTACATGTCAACTCCATATAGGTTTGAGATACTTACCTCCTCAATAGATATTATGCCTCCATTTATCGTGAACTGCAGATCAGGGAAATCACGCAAAAGGGCATAGTAGTACTCATACCTGTCAATGGCCAACTTAGCTAGTCATTATGAGCAATTATTAAGATCTTTTTGTTTATCAGTGTTCAGGAACAATTATTGAGATATAAAGACAGGAATGTCTTGGTTACAAATACACCAGTAAATGACTAAACAGAGATATATAATTTCACTTGTTTCATTATCATAAATCCTTGCTGGATTATTACAAACTGCGTACTTGAGTGGGGGGATTTTTCGATTATCAGCGGGGCTGATTCCATTCAGTAATGCCTTCCGAGAATGTATAATAAAATGCCGAGTTGGTGACTGAGAAGAAACCTCATAAATAAAATCACCTGTACACATGAAAGGGAAAGGTCAATATTTTCTAATTTATGGAGAAGATAGCAGTACTATTTACCACACCAAGTTATTGTCAGCTTTTTAAGATCTACTCGAATGTCCAAGTAGCTACAAGGACAGAAAAAGCCTGCTTGAAAGTTGGAAGATTATTTTGGACGTACTAAAGGAGCTCAATTTTGGTGATTTTCTTGAAGCAAGGTTAGAGCATAAAACAAACATGCTGGACCATAATCCACACAAGAGAAAGGAGCAACAAGTGAAAAATCAAAAAATTAAGAATTGAAGAATTTTTTTGTTCTTGTTTCCTGTGAATGAGTGGAAGTTTGAAGAGCTTACACAGTTCATTGTATGAGTCATGGTCGTCAACTCCAATTCTGCATTTGACGCTAACAGGAACATTTGTATTTGCAGCAATTACGGACATGGCCTCAGCAACAAGCTTTCCTTGTATAAGTTATGCATATATCAGAGGAACTCTATAGATTAATAATGTATTTGATGTATCAAGCAAACAAATCTGAACCTTTGGATCAAGCATGAGGCGCACACCAAAACACCCATGTCCAGCTACTTTTGGGCTAGGACATCCACAACTGTAAGATAATAGAGAAAAAGTATCAGTTATGGGTCTAAAGAAAAAGCTAGAAACTTAAATTGTAGATGGGAAAAACAGAACTAACTTAAAATTAATTTCATCATAGCCATAAGGAGTTGCCAGTTGTGTCGCTTTGGCCAAGTTCTCCAATTTATTTCCCCCGATTTGAAGCACTATGGGATGTTGCTCAGGGCCATATGCCAAGAATCTATCCTGGTACATTAGAAGAATCACATAAATGTCAGATCTCACTGGCTGACAGATACACAAGCATTAGTCAGTGACAAGCTGCTCTTAAAGGTTCAAGCGGCAAGCATAGTAACCTATCAGTACGAGAAATTCCTTTAGGAGATCTACCTAGGTTACAATAATATATCATCTTCGTCCCCTTCTTTGCCACATATGTTATACCAACGAAATAAATATTCGTTTTCTATGGGAATAACTAACTGTGACAAGGTCCTAGTTTAGGGGAACGCAAATGACCAACCAACTTGGCTAACTTGAACCTCAAAAGACAACCCAAAAATAATTCTGTAATAATTGAAAAAATAACGGTCTAATTCATCTATTTAGTCAATCAAAACACTGTTTTCAGGCACCACCTGTACTCTTTGTAGATGGTAAGTTTACATCATGTAGAAAGCAGGTGTATACCCACAGAGACATATATTCACTATTTCCTTTTATCATGAAAAAATTGGGGCTGGCAGTCAGAGGATCAAGATTACATAAGGCAACTTTTGACTACTTCACTGTCTCTAGTCTTACAACAAATGGATAGAATAAAATTATTGGATATTTTGATATATGCACATGTAGTGAAAAATTTAATTTGTACACTTGAGTTAAATTATACTAGTAGACTAGTTTGTATCCTGTGTAATTGTGAGTCTTTATTTACTAGAGCACGGTCCAATTCATGTAGCTTGCCAAATGCTAACTGAAAACAAAAATTTAGGCAGAGGGAGTGCAACAATCCACACCTTTTCTCCTTTTGAAAAAAAAACAAATAACCGAGAAATCCCCGAGGGCTAAGAGCGCATGTTTTGCAACTCAGTTGGATGTTACTTGATTTTAAATCAACCCAATTTTCATAACCCAGCCAAGAAAACCCTTCTCCATTTAAATACCACATTTTTGTCTGCAGCAGGTTTCAAGCCCATGACATGAGTCTAACCCCACACATCACGCACCTCACTCTAACCACTAGAACCGAATCCCCTGGGGCTGCAACAATGCACACAGCACACCTTTGGAAGGATATTTGGAAGAATGGTAAATGTTCTTCACTTTCTCATTTCTATTTGTCTAAAATAAGAACAAAAGATTAGCTCACATAATTCTCTTCTTTTTGCTTAGCTCTAGTAATCAGTAAGAATAAAAAAAAGTACTTTATAGTTGAGAAGGGAAGCACTAGAGTCTCATTCCATGCAGCATAACTTTACCAAATTGCCAGTCTGGTAGACTATTGTTTCTGCAGCAAGCATTTCTGTGTAGAGCCATGCCTTTTTTGAGATAAGACGGGCCAAAGTTCTGTAATGGTTATCCGTCCATTCCATCATGGGGGCAACACTGTTAAAATAGCAACACTGTTAAAATACAAAGGCTTACAAATATTAGGGAGCTTTTTTTCGCTATTAAGGGTGTGTTCGGACTTTATTTCTCAGAAATTGTTTTCTAATTTTCTCAGGTTCGTTTGGTCAAAATTTTTGGAAAACATTATTTCTACGAAAACAATTCCTTAAAACAAGGAAAATGACTTTCCCTCTGGAAATAAGAAAAACAAGTTCCAAGTGGTATTACAGTTTGATTATGTCCTCCCTCATCTTCACCCTTACCCCTGTATCCCCCACCCCACCTCCACTCGATTGTACACAAATAATATACTTTTGGTTACTGTACTGAACACAAGAATATAACTAAGAAAGTCCTTTATTTTTTTGAAAATATTTTCCTAATAGAACATTTTCCTTCGTACCGAACACACCCTAAATAAATACAAGTAACTATTAGGGAGCTTATTAACTTTGTAAAGAGATAAAAGTAGAGTTAAATATATGCAGTCACCTGAACCAAGGAGGAGGATAGCGTGAAGTAGAGTGGAGCTTGGAGTTTTGATGATAAGCACACAATGTCCTTGATTTACTTGAACTTCCATAGAACAAGTTTGATGAGAATCTTCCATGGATAACAGAATGAAAAGGAGTTAAAGAAGCAATCAAACAATGTCCCGCAGATTTCATCTTCGCGTAAGCTGCTCCTCTATGTATTTATCCATATGAATACAAATTGCCATTTACAAGAGGACAGGCGATTTGAGGTTTTTCTTGGGTCGGGTCGGGTCGGGTCGGCTAGTGTTGGCCTGGCTTAGCTTATCGGAGATTGGGCTTGGGTTAGCAACCACTCATTACGTCTTAAGCGTCCAAATCTATGTTCTAAAAAAAAAATTGACTAAATGACTACTAATTCTATCAGGACTTTTTAAATTTCAATACCTAGTAGTACAAATGTAACAATACATAACAATTATTAAAGCCATATTTTTTTATAAAAAAGAAAAAAAACAGAACTTAAAAATAATAAATAATAATGCAATTAATAGAGAAGATATTCATTCCATAACAGAATATTGAAATTCCTTAATTATCTCTCAATTTGTTTGCTTTGTGATTCTTATTTCCCTAATCAGAATTTTTATTTATTTCTTTTCTGTTTTTACTCTGCACCATTTTTGTTGTTAATTTCAACATGAAAAATAGTTTGTGCTCAATATTAATTCAACACAAAGGTTGATGTAATTCAATAGGTTTGCTTTGATGTTTTTAAATATTTTTTGTGTCATTTTTTTCCCTATTTTTGGTATCCTCTTTTTTTTTGATACTATAGGTTTGTTTGTCTGATTTTATAATTTTTGGTGCCTTTTTTTGTTAATTATTTTTCTTTTGTAATGGATATTGATTTTTTCGCACTATTTCTTGCCATGTTGACATTATTTTTTTGTTCAAAACAGGTAATTATTGATTACACACATTATAATGATTTAATTAATGTTCTCTCGGCTCAACTTGATATAGACATCACTATTTATGCTTGATTCGTGTAATCAGTTTAAATTAAAAGGTTATCTATATTTTTTGTCTCACGTAGATGTATATAAAATTGATTTTGTGTAGTAGTTCATACAGTAAATTTTTTGTATAAGAAGAAATTATAAATTTTGATCTATATTGTTCAAATGTAGAATAATGTTGTATTATATTAATTTAGGTAAATTTAAATGAATATGCTATATGATTTTTATTTATTTTGTGATTTCACAAATTAATTAATCAAGTATGATATTGGTATGAATTGTGATTTCAAATAAATGTTCATAAATTTTTTAAAATCAATATTTTCTCATAATTACTTGTGTATATAATTGGTCGATAAACTAGTTTTTATTGTTCAAATTTTTTAAACTAGTCTATTGTATTAGTTTGGTATGCTATGTGATTTTAAAAAATAAAATTTTCAACTTTATTATATTGATATATATTCAGATTTCAAGAAATATATAAATTTGGCTTTGTTGTATGATTATGGTATAATTTGTGGTTTCAAACAAATGTTTAGAAACTGTTTAAGTTTAATTTTGAACTTAAAAATCATCATTATGAATTTTACTCCAAACCACTTTATAAAGATAATCTCTAAAACACAATCCATATCAATATCATATGCTAGGTCAATTTAATTTTGAAATCATATTTCATATCAATATCATACAATTAAGTACAAACCACATACTTTAAATCATTATTCATACCACAATTCATTGTTGATATTAAATAAGGTTTTTTGAATATACCCATTTGAAATCACGGTTCATACAAATATATCAAAATAGTATATAATCATTCTTTTGCAATCACAATTCATACAAAAATATCATACACAAGATCACATTATGAACCATTTTTATAGATAAGAATATTTGTAAAACGTATTAGTATGAACCAGTTTGCAAGGTCATTTCAAAATAAGCCACAATTCGTATTAATATCATACAATTGTGCAATATTATGAATTTGAATATTGAAAATCTTAAATTAATAGTTAAAAAAATCAGTTAAAAACTGAAATATATATAAGTATATATTGATTATATATATCGATGAATTAAAAAATACTTTAATTTAACACTGTATAAGTTTTTTAATCATTGATATAGAGTAACAAATTAAATAGCAAATTTATTTGGAGAGATTGTGTAGGAAGAAGAAATATTTGGAGATAGAATGATGTAATTTTGTTTTTATTTTTAAAAATTGAATATAATTAAAAAGAGAAGAATAAAATGTGTTCATCAATGGCTCCTAAATTTTAGCCCATTTAATAGATATCTTTAATAACTATCCTTATCTTCCTTCCTTGAATTAAGCCTAATATGATAAAAGAAATCACACTAATACGGTAAGGATTATAAATTGCAGAGAGAGAAAAATATAGTAGTTAATAAATGACATATTAAAGATAGCAACTCATTAAATTTGAAAATAAAAAATAAATTATTTCAGATCTGCTATCACTCGTAATTAAGTTATTGTATTAGTAATTCTTAATTAATAGCTTTATGTGATGTAATATAAGATCTTAAATACATATATGGAGTAATTTTTCTTTCTAAAAATGCTTAACACCTCATACTCGGGTGCTCACTTAACAGATCCTATAGAAATTATGTGTCAAAGTTTTTAGTTAACATTATTAACCCTCATGATTCTTTAATACATCAATGATACTTGATAATTTTTTCATCAATAAAAATAAAGAAGATTGAGAGTAACTCAAATAACAAGTTGAAGTGATGTATATTTACTATTTGAGAATATTGTGATAGTGAATATTACTAAATATTTCTTTTAAATATAGATAGACAAATTTTACATCTTCGATTATTTGTGTCATGTGTTTTGTTATATGTCTCAAAATTATCATATTTTATTAGTTCGCTATTTGAAAGTAATTTTATTTTTACTTATGATGCTAATAAAATTTATTAATTATTTTCTTTTAAGGAAGTAAATGCATAGTATGATAGTAATATATTTTAAGATACTGTGATTATTTTATTATTTGAAAGTTAAGATGTTAGAGTTGATTTGCATCTCATAATATCACTTTTATGAGTGTGTTTGGTATGAAGAAAAATGTTTTCCAGAAAACAATTTTCAATTTTCTCATGTTTGATTGGCTTAAATATTTTTTGAAAATGTTTTACAAATCAACTTATTTTTCTCAAATTCAAGGAAAATGACTTCCCTTAAAAAATTAAGAAAAACATTTTCCAAACTCATTTTAAACCTTACACCTCAACTTTCCATCTTAACTTAAGTCTCGGGTATCTATTCACAACACTAATCCTAGATTCGACTCCTAATTCTCAATCCGAGACCCGACTCTCGATCTCGATTAGAAACCTAACTCCTCAGTTCTTAATTGAGTCGGAGTTAAGTCTCGAGTTAGGATTAGAGGTCGAATTTTGGATTGAGTATCGGGGTCAGATCTCAGTTTGGGAGTCAAGGTTGGGTCTCAGTTCAGAATCGAATCTCAAGTTGAGGTCGGGGCTGGGGTAGGATCTCGGGTCGAGGTCGGGGTCGGGGTCGAAGCTCGGATCAGGAGTCGGGATGGGGTGTTGGGGTCGGGTATTTAGTGTCATACCCCGAAAGGATATCCTAGGCGTGACCGGCACTCGGAGACCATTGCTGGCCCTAAGCGAACCATTTGGTCTGATCACTCATTCAATCATTCAACGGAAGACTTAGATATACAAAATAAGACACTCAAGTGGGCTATAGCTCGACAACTCAATAAGAGAATAGTTTTTAAGTAAACAATTTTAAAAGTCAACTCAATCTTATAAATAATAGTATTTTCAAAAACAGACTCAAAAGGGACATCAACTTCAATCTACTCAGTTTATATCTATGAAACCTCTATCAACTATCAAGAAAGTGTCGAGACAAGTCCACGACTATCTTAAAAGAAATAACTCACGAGCAATGAATGAAATAATTATAATTCCTCCGAAAGCAAAGAGGTCTCATCACTATCAGGAAGAAAATGAATTTTCAACGGTACTTCTGTCGAGGATCTCTAATACTTGTGTATGCATCATAAAATGATGTAGTCCAAATGGCGTTAGTACATGAAATGTACGGTATGTAAAATAGCTGAAAGAAAACTTACTCAAAGATACTCAACTCAACTCATATGACTCAACTCTGAAAATAGCTCAACTCAATAAAACTTGCAATATGTGTAAAAGAGTGCTTTATAAAACATAAGCAAGTGAATGCAACTCAGTATATAAAAAAATAATGTTTTACTTTTTGGGGAGTTTCTCTAACTGACAAGCATCACTTATGAGCTAGTGATGATATAACGAACTGATGTTGTTGCCACAACCGCCCATTACTTTGTTAGGGTAAGGGATGCAAACTCAATGGATCCAAAATTTACTCAAAGTCCATCATTTTGGAACTTAGAAGGCATAACCTTCATCCTACGCTGGCTACGTAGTTTATGGGCTCATCCCATATCAGTGCTCAATACTACTCCCAAAATATTATAGTATGCTCATATGCGTCAAGTGAGAAAATACTCAAAATACATCATTTAGTCTTTTTTTTTGGACTTAGCTCAAAACTCAACTCATCTCTTCTCTTTAAAATAGGCATAATCTCAACTCAGTGAATGCATTTAAAATAAAAATATAATTTAACTTCTCAACTCAATCTCAAAATAGAAGTTTTAGTGTAATAAGGCTCAACTCGTTTATACTTAAAAATACTCATGCCCAAGATAATAATTAAGAAATTTCTCAAACTCATGCTACAAATAATAATTAAGAGACTTCTCAAACTCAACTCGTGCTCAAACTCAACTCGTGCTCAAACTCTTTCTTAATCAAAGATGAAAATAGTCATTATTTAAACTCAAAATAGTGCATAAAATAATTAATGCAAAACGTTCACAAATCATTCTAAAAAAACTCCATCAATACATAAAATATAAATGAAATCTCAATTAGGGTTCATGTGAATGCAAACACGAATCCATACTCTCAACAAGACTCAACTCAAGAAACTCATCAAGAAATATTGTAATATATACAAAAACACCTCGCAAGGAGACTTGTTGGGACTCTTTTCTAGCCCTATTATGATAAGATTTTTCGTGCATTCTTCCTCACGGATATTCTCCATACTGCGGTTCCCTGCGATCCGTTTCCGAATTGAGTTAGGGAAACATCTGAGCGGTTGCCTTCGCAGATCCAAACGCGCTCATAAGGCGTACAATAAGAATAAGACCAATAGAGGCTTGTTCGACCTGCCTTGATTGCCTAGCTAATGCTACCATTGCAAGCAACCTCTCAAAGAATAGGGAGTGAACGACCCTTCTATCTAGATCGGTGATTCCATTTGGTCGAACCAACTATCGAAAGTCTCTCAAGCAACCTACACTAAGATAAGCGAGCTAGAAGCTAAAGTGAGACTTAGCAACCTTCTGCTTAGGCCGACAGCGATAAGGAAGGATATCTATGGATAATGGGATATAAAAGTCAGATGCGATGGTCATCTCAGTAAGAGCGGAAATGTTCAGGCAAGGTTGGAATTTATATGCAAAATTCAATAGGGATTATAATTGATTCAAGAACTCAAAAAACTAGGGCTAGAACTCAACCCAACTATTTAACGATTTTAGATGTATGGTGCGTGGGCGAACTCAATCCAACGCTATGATTAGCCTTCCATACCTGGAAGATTGACATTACAATCAAAACTCAAAAAATACTAGCTTTCTTGGAGGAAACCTTTGGTCTTGAAATCTTGGTGCTTGATCTCGAGAAAAGAAACTCTTTTTATGGAGTTCTTTGAGTGAAAGAACATGGGAAAACCTTGGGTGAAGGGCTTCTCTTTGATCCTTGAGTTTTTTGATTTGAAAGCCTTAGGGTTCTTGATAAAGGAGAGGAACCCTAGGTTAGTTCTGAGAGAGTTTCTTGCGACTGGGTTATTTGGATTGATGATTATGAGAGGAAAACAAGTTAGTGGAATGATATATTCCTTTAGAACACCCAAAAACGACTTAGAATATGGTTAAAAAGCTTTGGAAGGACCAAATTGACCCTAGAACATTTTCAGGAAGTTGCTGAAAAAAAGGTGTAGGAAACCTTCACAAAAGACTCTATGGATCGTGAAAGTATTTAAGACTCGTAAAGGGGTTTCGTACAAACACTTTGCTCGACAGGACTTCACTAAAATGGGCATAAATTTTTACTCCAAATTTGGAATGAGGAAAATTTAGTGGCGTTGGAAAGAGAACTCAAAGAAATTTAATTTGATAGGTCATGGGCTATCTAATTCTTTATATTCTAGGAGATATGATCGTTTGAAGTTGACTCAAGTAATTTTTTTTACCGAAACTCAATCGGTAAGGAATCTTTCAACTCAACTTTGCGCTAGAGGATTCTTATGACCTTAATTCATCTCCAAATCTATCCTCATATAAAAGATCCAACCTCCACATATGCACACAATTATGAATCATTTGGTACAACCATACACACATACGAATAATAGCTTGGTCTTAGCTAAAAAAAATTGGGGTGTTATATTTGGGTCGAGATCGGGTGTCGTTATCGGGGTCAGGGTCGGGTGTCGATATTGGATTTGGGTATCGAGTCGGGGTCGGGGACGGTTGTCTGGGTTAGGGTCGGATCTTGAACCTAGGTCGAGTCTCAAGTTGGAGTCAGGGTCGGTGTCTCCAGTCGAGATCAGATCTCATGTCGGGGTTGGGGTTGGGGTCGGGGTAAGGTCTTGGGTTTGGGGTCGGGTCTCGGATAGGGGTCGGGATTGAGGTCATGTCTTGGGTGTCGGGGTCGAGGTCGAGTGTCGAGGTCGGGTTTCGAGTCGGGGTCGAGTCTCGAATCGGGATCGTAGTAATTCTTTGGTCGAGTGTCAAGGTCGGGTCTCAGATCGAGATTGAGGTCCAGTCTCGGGTCGGGATCGGGATCGGTTTTCGGTTCGGGATCGAGTCTCAAGTCAAATGTCGGGGTCAGATTTTATAAAAGATATTTTCTAAAAAATGTTTTTCATTCACGAATGATACACTAGAAAATATTTTTCGAAAAATATTTTCCACTCACCAACCAAACATGAGAAAATAAGTTAGAAACCAACTTATTTTCCAAGAAAACATTTTCTATGGAAAACATTTTCCTTCATGCCAAACACACCTTATATCATTACATTATTTATACTTTTAAATCATGTTAGAAGTGTTATTTGTATGAGTTTCTTTAATTATGTTTTAATTGTTTTAGATTATTAATATATTTTTATAATTTTATGTTATTTTGTTATTTTACTTCATTATGAATTATAGTTTAAAAAATTTATGGAGCTTACGTTCCATGCCTCATGCTAGGTAAAACTCTTTGCCTCACGCCGGCCTTTAAAAACACTGATTATAACAACGGTTTTTGCTACTGTAGTCTGTATTTGTGCATTTGTCTAGTTCTTCATTATTAAGAGATGATTCCCTAATCGTGTCATTAGTGACTCTAATCGAGAGTTAGTTAGCTGAAGCTTGGTTTAACGTATTTTGCATTCTGTTTAGTGGTAAATCCATGTTTTCCATAGAACTCAGAGCTTCAAATTTAACAGTTGATGTCCTATTTATTGTTTTTTCCAGAGTTTGACGATTACTAAGAACTTTGGAAGAGTGTAACGATGAGATTTATCTTCAGTTGAAATAGGGACAAATTTTTCATGGATGACATGGTTTGGTATTACATCATGATTTAAATTTCACCACCGTAAGTCTCCATTACTTTAGATCCCATTCGAAAAATTACATTAGATATGTTATAGGTGGAATGGTCTGATGGACCCTTATACTTATTTGAGTTTGTATTCTGGACTCTTCTACTTAACTTTTTGCCAATTGAACTCTTAAAATTTTAAACCCTTTCAACAATGTGTGTAGCTCACTCTCCCTTACATAAATGACATGTCATATCCACATCACGTATATTAATGCCATGTCATAATATCTTCACAAATATTTTTTAATTATTAACCAATTTGTTTTTTAAAAAGCCAACGTTAAATTAAATTTCTACAAGATAATCGAAAATGCAATATTATGAGCAGTGACTTCTAAGTCCAATTCCTAATCTAATTAGACTTCTATGTTCTTAATTTTTCATACTAAAAGAGAAGGCTCCGGAGGATGTATATTTCATTTTCCTCTTCATTTTGTTTTCTCAGTGTTTCGAAATTAAATTTGAAGAGTAGAAAAGTCCACAAAAAAATTTCTTATAAATGGGAATGAAAATGATTGTTAATTAGGTCAAAAATTGACATTTGTTGTCTTTTTTTAAGGCCCCACGCGCATAAAATGTGTGTATCACACTTTAGACAAAAATGCTACATAGGATGACATATCAAAAAAAGGATTTAAAATACTAAATTTCAATGAGTTCAGGAGTTCGATTGACAAATGATTAAGTAGAAAGGTCCAGAATACAAACTCGTACAAGTATAAGGGTCCATCAAACCATTTCGCCTATGTTATAAGTCGGTAAAACTTCAAAATTTTGAAGTTCTTTACACAATAGATAAGGCTTCAAGTTCTCACTAATCCTTTCAAATCCTTCCTATGTAAAATATTGAGAAAAAAAAAGACAGAAAAATATGTCAGTAGCACCTGCTTCCTGTTCATAGCAGCAGTGAGTTTGTAGGGTTTCACTTTTACAAGCCATGTAGCTGGTTACATTGGAGAGAGATGGCCTCCCGAAAAATGAGGCGACTAGAACACATAATACTGAAAGAATGAATATATTTCATTGGATACAAACACAAAGGGGGGAAAACAAGTATGTTTAAGCATACAGCAACTCTTCTTCATTAACTGTGTATGGGGGAGGTAACAAACTCTTCGCCTTAATGAATGTATCAGTACTACCAGAGGGCATTTCTGTAATGGGGGCATCAAGAACTTTGTCTGGAATTTCCCCTAACGTCTCCTCGAGAAGGGATGTAATTGTCTACAAGGTTTAAAATCAGTTTTAAGAACATAGTCAACAGCTTGCTGCAGGACCCAAATGGAAAGGAGAATTTAGACAGCATAGACATACGATTTTAAACGCATATATTGATGATGTAGGCACATATATTAAACACATAAATCGATAAATGTGAACATTTACAGTAACCCTGCCAGCGACTAATAAAATGTCACAGGGCTTTCTCCTGGAGGCTGGATGGCAAGATACGCACATCATACTATTTTTTCTGATACCATCCTTCCATTCAGAGATGAATGTGATGATTAAAATGCAGGTGAATGTGAGATCTTTCCTAAAATAGCAAGGTCCACAAATATCATAAAGTCAAATTACTACTCCCTCCGTTTCATTTTACTTGGCCCCTATACAAAAAATAGATGTTTCCTTTTACTTGTCCATTTTAGCAAATCAAGAGAATTAATACTTTTTTCCCACGCTACCCTTAGTATTAGAAAGGTAACTACATAAAGTAGTAGTAGTCAATTTTAGAGTTCCAAGGCATTATTAATAAGGTTAGTAAAATACACCTCTAACTAAAACTTTCTTAAAGGGTGTGTCAGGTCAATAAGGGCCAAATAATATAAAACATATGCAGTTTATAGCAATGCTACCATTTTCACCTCTTTCCATGGTTATTTTATTATGTATCCACCATAAAGAAACATTATAACTCATCCAAACAATTTTCTCTAAACTAGGTAAATCCAATTAGAGTAGGGAAAATGAAACTAGAGAGTCACTTCAGAGATTGTGATTAGCAGGGAACAAATTTCATACTAGGTTTAGAGGTAATTGCACCACAGCAAGAATATGGCAATGGAAAGAGCACTTCCAATTGTTATGGTTATAAAAAAGAGCACTTCCAATTGTCATAATTCAATGGTGACATACCGTGCAGTGCAGGAGAGCAGAATCAACCTTACGCTTCCACACAACATTTCTAGGAGCTGCATGAAATAGACTGAGCAGAGGCTGTACAGTGAAAAGTTAAAATGAAGATAGCAGGAAAATGTTTTTAGACCAAAGCCCTCATAAAATGTTATGACAACAATTAAAAAGGGCAGCCCGGTGCACTAAAGCTCCCGCTATGCGCAGGGTCCGGGGAAAAAAAGGCAAACCATGCATCAGTAGGGTGACAATGTCCAGGACAAAAGAAAACTCGTCTACTAAGCTTTTAAAAGAAGCCCAGGTCAACAGCTTGAAAGGGTAAAATGAAGAGTGACCTACCTTGACAACATCTCGAATATGTGGACTTAAAACTCGTCTACTAAGCTTTTAAAAGAAGCCAAGGTCAACAGCTTGAAAGGGTAAAATGAAGAGTGACCCTACCTTGACAACATCTCGAATATGTGGCTTAAGTCCATACATTCTAACGACTGAATCACCATAGACCTGATATTGTTCAAGAACCTGCCACCATGAAGACGTAAGTAATAATGAGACTATATGATATTTCAGTAGGAAGATTTCATTCAAAAAAACAAATGCAGACGGCAATGAGAACCTGGCGCCGGGTTATACTACGAAGAGGTGCACCATATACAGCACTGTCAACAAGTCCTAGAATCTGCCATGGACTGTCAAAAGCATGAGTTGTCTTAACATTTCAAGAAAATGAGAGAAATAACTAAAAAAACTAGATGTCAAGGTAAGCAGTTAGAGCTTCAGAACATGTGATGGGGTTTGTCATTCCGCATTGTTGAACCAAAAACTAGAATTATAGTCACAATACTGACCCACTGAACCAACAAATCACCAATGCAATTACATGCACAAGATATTTTTCACATATTCCCCTACAGATGCCAAAAAGCTGCTCTTCTTTTTCTCAAACAACCCTACAAATATCAAAAGCTTCTACTTACCAAGAATCCATCTTTCACATGGATCAGCAATGACAAGTTTATCCAGACAGAATAGCTCAAAACCATTAATACGAAGTTCACAGCATATTTACAATTTTATAGATTCACGTGTTATAAAAGTCTCCTTTCTTCGGATAACTATCTGCTTTATTGGCAATATTTGCTAAAAGGAAAGCTAATGGGCATTGTCTCTCAAGTTCTCTAGAGACAATTTTATCTTTATTTTTCAATTTAGCGGTTATCTCAAACTTACAATTCTCCACTTGCAAGATCTACAAGGACATTATGGGAGAAGAGGACAAACCTACAGAATCCATAAAACATCTATATTCGGGAGGCCATACTCAGGTGGCAAGTAGTAAATAAAAGAGACTAGTGGTAATAGTGTAAACAATTATGTAGACATCTAGGAACAAGGATGCTACAAATATGTAGACATCTATCACTCTAACAAAGTCACAATAATATGTGGACGAATTATTGAAACGGTTACTAGTATTGACACTTCCATACTTGCTGTAAGCTGCACGTCCCAGCATAACCCCATGAGCTCCTTCCATACGTGCTGCATTAACCTACAAATGAATAACCAGAAAAGGGGTCAGGTACTACAAGAGTGCAGCATAAACATAGAATATGAATAACCACCAAAACATTGGCAGATGGAGAAGAAATCCTATGTGCAAATATGAAGTTTGACAAAGCTTACACAATGAATGTGCAAGAAAGATTAAAAACCATTTACTTTTGAACTTCTCAGCAATATTCCCGAGCCTAATTTGCGCAAGATTGGGACCCTGAATTGCTAGTGGCCATAATATCTAGAATTTTGCCAACTAAGAAAAAGCATATGAATGCATCTCTGTTTTTTTTTGACAAATTATATTTCACCAGAAGAAGTTTATCAAGAGAATGTGGTCATCAAAAAGAAGAAGTTTATCAAGAGAATGTGGTCATCAAAAACAAAGAAGTTTATCATTAGAATGTCATAGCTTTCTCCATAGATGCAATGGAACTAATAGGGTATGTTAAGTGGATCAGATATCCTGCATTCTGTCAAGGCCAAACCATCCCAACTTTTGCTCAAAATAAAGGAAATAGTCCTGCCTGAATGTAAGGTCATAGTGGAGATCTTATTTTTTCAGCACATTCGATTTTATCATTTGTAACAACATTTTCACAAATTAGCACATGTTAATTCCATATTAGGTTTGAGATACTTACCTCATCAATAGAATTTATGCCTCCATTTATTGTAAACTGTAGATCAGGGAAATCACGCAAAAGGGCATAGTAGTACTCGTACCTGTCAATGGCCAATTTAAGTAGTAATTATGAACAATTATTAACATCTTTTTTTTATCAGTGATTAGGAACAATTATTAAGATCTAAGGATTGGCATGTAGTAGCTCAATGTCTCAGCTACAAATACACCAGCAAATGATTAAACAGAGATATATTATTTCACTTGTTTCATTATTGTAAATCCTTGCTGGATTATTAAGCTATGACAAACTGCATACTTGAGTGGGGGAATTTTTCGATTATCTGCTGGGCTGATTCCATTAAGTAATGCCTTCCGGGAGTGTATGATAAAATGACGAGTTGGTGACTGAGAAGAAACCTTGTAAATAAAATCACCTGTACACATGAAAGGAAAAGGTCAATTTTTTTTCTTATCTATAACAAAGATAGCAGTACTATTTACCACCCCAATTGGTGCAACCAACCCATCATAGATAGGGTAAGACTCATTGGGAAGGTAAATGAGTTCTAAGACAACACTTTTCACATTCTCTTTTTTACTTTTAATAGCTCTGTTCTGATAAAAAAGAGGCAGAACCAAGCACTCATCATAGTTAGCTATAGTGCATACAAACATTAGGAATATCCTAAACAGCAGCAGTAGACAAATATAGCAAAAATATGCATGAGATTCACATACTCAGCCAAATTAAGCAAGCAACTTGCTAAAACTTAGCAAATTATGTAAGAATGTCAACTAAAGGGGCATGTGCCCAAAAATATAGATGAACATGCAAGAAGCTAAGATGCCTAATTTTGTGGCATCTAGTTATATAACATGAACTTTGTATCTGTATCATCAAGCTGATAATGATTAGAACTCTTATTTAAAACATTCAATGATGATTTATAAAAGCCTAATGGGTTATATATACACTCAAAAGGGAAAATTTGGAATTATGTTCAAGATAAACAATGTACCAAGCTATCAGCTAATCTAGTTGAGAAAGTTATATATAGAAACTTTTTTGGATAAGTCAACTATACATATTACCCTGTGTAGTATTTTTTTAAAGCACAAGCCCTTGCAGAGACTAAGAACCACACTTTTTCTCTTAATTATGATTTCCACTTCTCATGATGACACATTTAATTTCAGATCCAACATGGGGAGGGAATTGTTGAGAAACTTGTGTCAACCTGTGTGCAAGTACAGAGGTGATCCCCTCCAGTGTCCCCAAACCTACTAATACAGTATGTTCAAAGGGAACAAAAAGACCATGTGAAATATAGCCACCTGAAGTGTAACATGGCTTCTTCTCCAAGTTAATTGGTCATGCACTGCTTCTAGTTCATAATTACAAGTTATTGTCAGCTTTCTAAGATCTACTCGAAAGTCCAAGCAGTTACAAGGTCAGCAAAGATCTGCTTGGAAATATATTATAAAACTAAAGGAGATCAATTTTGATGATTTTCTTGAAGCAAGGTCGGAACCAAAAAAAAATGGAATTGTAACCCACACTACAAGAGAAAGGAACAAGTAAAATCAAAAGATTGAGAATTGAAGAATTGAATTTGATTCTCATTTCCTGTGAGTGAGGGAAAGTTTGAGCTTACATAGTTCATTGTATGAATCATGGCCATCAAGTCCAATTCTGCATTTGACACTCACAGGAACATTTGTATTTGCAGCAATTACACACATGGCCTCAGCAACAAACTTTCCTTGTAAAAGTTGAGCATATATCAGAGCAACTATACAGATAAATAATATATTTGATATATCAAGCAAACAACTCTGAACCTTTGGATCAAGCATGAGGCGCACACCAAAACACCCATGTCCAGCTACTCTGGGGCTAGGACATCCACAACTGTTACATAATAGAGAAACGAAAGTATCAGTTATGGGTCTGAATAAAAGCTAGAAACCTATATTTTAGATATGAAAAGCAGAACACACTTAAAATTAATTTCATCATAGCCATATGGAGTAGCCAGTTGTGTCGCTTTGGCCAAGTTCTCCAAATTATTTCCCCCAATTTGAAGCACTATAGGATGTTGCTCAGGGCCATACGCCAAGAATCTATCCTGGTATATTAGAAAAATCACATAAATGTCAGTTCTCACTGCACGATAGAAACACACAAGCAATAGTCAGTGACAAGCTGCTCTTAAAGGTCCCAGCCGCAAGTGCAATAACCTATCAGTACAAGAAAGTTCCTTTTGGAGATCTACCCAGGTTACAATAATATATCATCTAGGTCCCCTTCTTTCCCACGTATTTACCATCAAAGAAATATATATTCCTTTTCTAGGGGACCATCCAACTGGGACAAGGGTCTTAGTTAAGGGAAATGAAAATGACCAACCAATTTGGTTAACTCGACCCTTGAAAGACCACCCAAGGATTCTATAGTAATTGAAATAAAAACAGTACGATTCATCGATTTAGTAAATCAAATACAAGTGTCAGGCGACATCTATAGAAGTGTTAACTATAAGCTTCTTTTCGTAGAAGGTCGGTTTACATCATGTAGAAAGTAGGCATATACCCATCGAGACATACATCCACTATTTCCTTTTATCATGAAATTGGGGCTGGCAGCAAGAGGATCAAGATTACAGAAAGTAATTTTGACTTTTCACCGTCTCATGACTTGAAACAAATGGGTAAAATAAAATCATAGCATATTTTTATTTATCCACATTCAATGAAAAATTTAACCTGTACACTTGAGTTAAATTATCGTAGACGAGTTTGAATCCTCTGTATTTGTGAGCCTTTACATACTATATAGCACAGTAAATGATCTTCTCTTCCTCACTTCTTTTTGTCTAGAATAAGAACAAAAGATTAGCTCACATGATTCTCTTTTTTTTGCTTAGCTCTAGTTATCAGTAAGAAACAGAGAAGTACTTTATAGTTGGGTAGAAAAGCACAAGAGTCTCATTCCATGCAGCAGAACTTTACCAAATTGCCAGTCTGGTAGACAATTGTTTCTGCAGCAAGCATTTCTGTGTATAGCCACGCCTTTTTTGAGATAAGACGGGCCAAAGTTCTGTAATGGTTATCAGTCCATTCCATCATGGGGGCAACACTGTTTAAATACAAAGGCTTACAAAATTAGGGAGCTTATTTTATTTTTCTTCAAGTACAGAAATATTAGGGAGCTTCTTAACTTTGAAAAAAGAGAAAATTAGACTTCTATATATGCATGCACCTGAACCAAGGAGGAGGATAGTGCTCTGCACCCATTAGAGAAGTAGAGTGGATTTTGGAGTTTTGATGATAAGCACACAATGTCTTGCTTGAACTTCCATAAAAGAAGTTTGATGACAATCTTCTACCGGTTTTCAGGATAACACAATGAAAAGAAGTTGAAGAAGCAATCAAACAATGTCCTGTAGATGTCTTCTTCCCTCTAAGTCCAGCATAGATTTCTCTTTTATGAACCTATCCATTGGATAAAAATTGGCATCACACAAGAGGACATGCTATATAACACAGAGGCGCTTTGAAACATTTTCACAAATAGCTAATTAACTGAATAAATAAGGACCTAAAGCTACCTAGCTCAATATAAGCCCAAAGAAAATCCTTGGGTCATTAGATTAAGGACAAACTGCCACAAACTGGAAAGTTGATATACTGGCTCAACTAACTGAACATTTTTAATAATTTTACAGGTGCTGTAGGCATTGCCTAGAATACTGGAAAAGCCACCCTCATAAGTTAGAAAGAAGAGAAGCTACAAAGACATATGAAAAACATTTGAAGTACAATTCCAGCATTCATCTTGTGGGTTAGAAAAAAGTTCTAGATGCTTACAAGGCAGAATGATGCACTTCACCATTTAAAATACAAATGTTTAAGCTCATTAGCTTTTCGGGGAAATCTGAAAAAAGTCAAAAACTAAATTGATATAGTAGCTATGATGGATTTCCTTGGCTCGGGTACAGATATGAGAAAGATTAGATCATTTATAGCCTTTTTGATAACCAGGATGCACCTGGTGCTGTTTTCGCTAATCAAATATTATCATCAACCAACAAGGAACTACATCTCAACCCTAAGCTCGTCAAGGTTAGCAATATGAATCCTCTATAATAATAAAATATTATTTATAAGCATATTGTTGACATTCTTTCTAGTCCCAGAATGTTTTCACAATAAGTTAAATTTGACTTGAACATAATATTTGTAATAATGGGGGGGGGGGGAATCAAGTTTTTTTTGGAGAGTCAGATAGAAAAATCAAATCCAAGTTTAAAATTTGAATATTCAAAGGAATCAGATTCTTGAAATTTGTGAAAGTTATAAGGGAATAATACCAATACTGGAATAGTATAACATTTTAGAACATCCCAAAGTATGAGTTTTATTCTATACAATTATCACAAGTTTCAAAATTTTATATCCCTAATAAATTAAACTTGGCTACATTGTTTTCCTCTCAAACTAACTTCTTAACAATCACCTTAGTACGTTTATCTGCCACTCATGTATTAGACGAGTCAAAGTTAAACGTTCTTCACTTCATGCTTATTCACATAATGTCAAAGTTAAACGTTCTATATCAAAATTCAATCTTTCTATGTTTTCTCCATATAACCTACCCTTTCCATCTCCCAACCCAAATAAAATAGCTCTTAAACATCTTCTCCTATTGTTTTCATTGCTTAATATCTTAATCATTTATCTCTTTTCCTTCTAACAGGAATTGACCCCAAAAGAAAAAAAAGTACGAACAGGAAAATATATTAATTATGGGGTTTCCGAGGTTTACAAAATATGACCAGAATAAAAAGAAATTAGGGAACTCAAGAACAAAAACAAAATATTTTTTTTTAAAAAAAGGGATAAGCACAAAAACAACACTAATAAAATGAAGAATATAAAAAATTCTGTACAAGGTAGAAAATAGGATTTAGGGTTTTACATGGAAGCAGAGAGAAGCTACTTCTGAGGCGAATCCGGTGGCTGCTGGAGAAGACAACGAATATTAAAACGATAGCTCCAAATGTAAAGGGAAATAGCCTCTAATTTTTTATTTTTTACTCTGGGTTATAAAATAATAATAGTAATATTAAAAAGTAATTTGTGTTATAAATACACTGTTGTATTATGAATATCCACTTAAATTTTAGGATTTATTAGATAAGCTTGTCATTAGATAAGTTTGTAATTAAGCATCTTTCTTTTTCCTGTAAATAAGAAGTCAATTTAGTTTATTTATACATCAATTTAAAGTTGAATAATATATTAGTCTCTTTCTCTCTATTTATAATATATATACTTTTTTCTATTGTATTTATTTAATGATCTTTATTACATAAAATATTATCAGTACCGTCTCGAGCAAATAAATACTTACAAAACTTTGAAGGTATTTATTTTTTTAATAATGGCCAATTTTTTTCTAAATGTGAATTTGTTGCTCTGGATATATGGGGCATAATTATTTTTCTTGGGGTGTTTGATGCTAAAATTCATTTTGATGTAATGAAATAGACACAATCAAAGACAATAATCAGGCATCAAATTAAGGTTGTGTTAAAGCAAAGATATTTCTTTGTCACCACCTTGATAAGAGCTTGAAAATAAAATGTTTTATTGCTGAAAATTCCCTTATATTTGGAATAATCTAAAAGATAGACATGACCATCTGAAGAAGGTCATTCTTGCACAAACACGTTTTGATTGGAGTAATTGAAGGGTACAAATTTATCAAATTTAGCACAATACTATTTCGATATCGCTATATCAATTTATCAGATTCTTGAGTCAGATTTTATTATTCTAACTTTATATTATATTTTTTCATTGAAAGTTTTTGAATTGTTTACATTCTTATTTCACAAGGTGTGTGTAGATTCTACCCTCCACAGACTTCATGTGTAAGATTACACTAGCTATGTTGTTGTTGTTATTGCCATTCAATTTTTATATATCACCTAGAAAAAAAATAAAGTAAGCCCTCTTGAAAAAGTTTGGCTTTAGGCCCCCAAACGATTCTGAAAAAAGAGAAATGGAAGTGAGAGTTCATTGTTAAGTAGAAAAGTGACTAAACAGGTTAGAAAGGGAACGCCATTACATCAAAGAATGAGCTTTGTCGGATTATGGTAACAAATTATTTCGACCATTGAGCATAAAAGAAGATCGGGGAACTCGTTTGGATGAATTGAAAAGAAGATTTGAAGAGCTTGTATATAAGGGGTGAATATGCAGAAGAAAAACAAGCCTTAGCAACATTGCTAATACTAACATACACATAAAAACAGTACTGGTTCCTCCTTTCACCATGTTTCTGGATTGTATCTGGAAGTTTTTCTAGTTTGAATTTAGGATCGAATGACACTAACAAACTAATAAAGGTACAAAGTGAATTATTGTATCACTGATTCAATAAAAAGTTCAGAGTTATATAGTGATAAAAAGGGCAATCCGGTGCATTTAAACTCCCGCTATGCGCAGGGTCCGGAGAAGGGCTATATAGTGATACAATATGAATTTTAAAAAGTTGTATCAGTGACACAATGCAAATTTCAAAACTATTACTACATTCAATAATTAGCCAAACTATCGCTATTGTTTGATAACTAGGTGTCAAAGTGCCTCTATTTGTGAAAATTCCTCTTATAAGTACCCTTATAGACCCATACCATAGATAAATTCTCCGTAAAGCCTCATATTGTCTGTTGCCAAAGTCCTAAAGCTGATTATATTTTTGATGGAATTAATTGTAGTATCATGGTGATTTCAGTCAATTCCTATTAAACAGAGCTAAACTGGCTATTCTATATTAGTATAACAATGTCATCTACCCTGAGTTGATACCAGTAGGAGAAGAACTATCTAATCTCTATAAATTTTACATTAAAACTGCAAACCCAGCAACATTAATCTAAAGTGCCACCAAAAGGCTCAAAAACTGTGTTCTACCTCTGACCAGAAAAGACAATCTGTACACTGGGAAACAAAAGGCGACAATAAAACAGAACCAAACCAACGCCTGACATGTAAATCTGGTAACCAAAGGTTAGCAAACTTGCAGCAAACACACGATGCAGGGTGCAGTAACCTTGAAATTTTGACCTGCAATGATCAGTTACTTCCTTTGAGTCCACCAAAGAGGAACAACTCTGGCAATCACTCATGCTCTTGGCATCCAAAGTCGCAACATACGCTGCATCTTATAACCAATTTTAATAGCAGTCAACATTTTTGCTTCGGAGATAAAAAACGTATTCCTTGCTTTCCAAGTTCCAAGTTCTTCTTCTTCCCATCATCAAGAGCAACAGACACAACAGATGAGCCTTCAAAGACTTCTACGACTGTCCCTCTATGCCTGAAAAAGAAAGCATATTGGAAGGTCAAACTAGCACACTTCAAGGAAAGTGTGGTACAGATTTATATGAGTGCTCTTCTACAAAATTTGATATTTAAGAACCAGCAAGGAAGCCACACTAGTTAAACGCCCAAATGAAACTTCTAACCATAGACAATGTGTTCCTTTGGTTTATCCTACTATATCCTGAAGTCCCAATGCACTTCACTTGCTCTATTGATTGCCCTTTTCTCATTGCTATCATGATTACTAATCCAGAATATCACAGCACTCATTCCATTACAGTTGCATAAATTTTAAGTATGCATAGTAGTCAGCTTGACGTAACAATAAACTTACCAGATATTATCAAATGGATGATGAAATTCCACTCTCTTTCCTTTCGCATCTTTTCCCAACTTCTGCAGTACCCAGTTAGCATCCAAGAAGTGATCCATTATATTGCCTTCATACTGCTGTGATGAATTATCATCAGACCTGGTTGATGCTTTTTCTCCAAACACTGGTGCTCTCTTTCTTTTAGGCATCTGGCCCTTAACCATGCTTTTCTCCTCCTCTCCTGGAGAAGCCCAGGCATTTTGACTTTCATGGTAAGGATTCTTGAATTTGAGCCTTGGGAGAGGTTTTGGATCATTTCTTGTTGAATTAGATACTGAAGGTGTGCTATTTTTCTCGTCATTCAGGTCATCACAAGAAGTGGGCCCAGCTTCGGCATGTTTAACAGAAGCCAATTTGTTGTCCCTTGTAGCAGGAACTTCAGCTCCAGCCCTTATAACAACACTAGCGTCATTGCTTCTTTTTCCTAAGATACCAAAGGTCTTGACTGGAGGATAAGGTCCAGATCCATCGGCAAATTTTCCACCAACTTTGGCAGGGAAATGAGTAGCTTCTGAACTAACTTTCTTGATCTTTATTAAGTTACTTTCTTTACCCCTACGATTTTGACCTTTTATTTGGTCCATATCATCCACCTTATGTCCTTCAGACACAGAAACGGGAGCCAAAAGAAAAATTAGTAATGAAAACTAAAAGTATGCTCCTAAAAGCAACAAACACAAGATTATCTTCTTTCCCCACCCCCAGCATAGAAAATAAACAAGTTACAACACGTCTTACCTATTCCACCACCAAGTTTAGCTGCAGTGTCATTCCTTTCCAAGTTTTCATTCTCTCTCAGCTGAACCAGATCCTCACTACCTGATAAACAAAGTACATATAAGAACATACTTTGATAAGGTAAATAATTTTATTAATGTTGGGAAAATCTCCCATATACAAGAGGTACACCAAAAAGTGGAGAATCTACATCATATAAGAACAGGAGTATAGAGTATTGGAGCTAATTACTTGATCTAAAGAGATTTTGCTGCCTTGATCAAGCAATTTAGACATTGAACTGAAAGAATTTTAGGGAACAAAAGATGGAAGAGCGAATCCAGAAATCGAATTCGAAAAAAAATAATTAGGAAACAACAGAAGTATTGCCACCTACCCATTTCGACTGTGAGCTCATTGGTTTACAAATTAAACCAAATTTTCTAAAATTTCTAAGCATGTGTGTGGGTGGGGGAGTGTAACATCAGAAAACAATAGTACTAGTAGATCTGCTAGGGTCATTGTAAGTAGTTTCCCTCCTCTTTCCCTCGGTTTATCTTTTGAAGGTTGCCAGCATATCCTTAATGCTGAAGAATACAACATTACTAGTTTCAAAAAAAAATAAATCAGAAAACAATAATAACATGCAGCATGAACTTTAATCACTTTAGGTTATTTTATTTTTAATTTTTTGTGTGTCATTAGCAGCTTTCCGAACTCTTCAGCTGCAAGTATTCACACAGAGGACAGAATCTGAATTATTGTAGCATAGAAAATAGAGAAGGAACACCATAGCAGAACAAGAATTGGAGAGTTAAATCAGGGACAGAACAAACCTACCATTCCTAGACCAAAGAAAACCAAATATACATGTCATGTCATCTTTATTGTACTACATATATATATACATATATATTTAGATAGAGAGAGTTATATAAAAAAACTCCTCTGTTTTATGCCAAAGAGTGTATCTATTAAGACATCAAAAGCAGTTTCAGCGTCTTGAGAAAAGGGAAGAAGTCTCTGAGTAAGATGTACATAAGTACTGCTACTTTAATATTTGTCAAGATCATTAAAAGAAAAACGTTTTAAACTACTGGCTTACATTTTTACCATTGTTTAATCATTGATTAACATTGTTATGTTGAACTTTGAGGACGTGACTTGAAATCCCCCTTTGCTTTACTTTCTAGAGAATTTTCCACTTAAGTCATGAAGAAGCAAAAAAAAAAAAAGAACCAAACATCAGATCACATGATCACCAAAGCACACACTCCTCATATGCCAAATAAGCAACCAATTAACCAAGGAAAGGAGAAGAAATATGCAGTATAAGTTTACATCCACGCTAGTTTTTTATCTACAAGAAAATACATTGCAAGAACATACATTACAGATACTTTTGACTTCTACGAACAAAAAGCAACCCAAGAATCACTGCACTTTATGATATTCCTTAGCCAACTTATATGTCCTTTCTTTATAACCAAGTATATTAGAGATACCTTTGACTTCTACTATCAAAAAGCAACCCAAGAATCATGGTATTTTATGATATTCCTTAGCCAACTTATATGTCCTTTCTTTATAACCAAGAAATCCTCGAGGTCCAGTGACATAAGGTTCAAGACTGTGGGGATAATGAGCATGCCCATCTACCCTTCTTCACTTAAATATCAAGCTTTTGTTGGCAGCAGGGTTTGAACCCGCGACGTGTGCATAATCCACATATCATGCGATGCGCTCTTACCACTTAAAGCCCTAGGGCAACTTATATATGAATTCCTTACCAATCATAGAAGAAAATCTCGAAGAAATAATAATGCACAGAGGAAAACTATAATCATCTTTCTCACTGGCGGAACCTTTTGACTAGATGAGATAGCAATTTAGAAAACCGTAGCTTTTGTGTCATAAGTGATGCAAGCTAGTAGAAAAGTATATTTACAGTCATCAAACTCTATGGAGAAGCCATAGCTTATCAACAAGATTCATCCAAGTAAGAAAACGGAAAGAAAGAGGAACCCGAAGACAACATATAGAAAAAATATTTACCAATTGAAGTAGTCAAATCTTGCTCTTTCTGACAGCTTGAAGCATTGGACTTCGGGGAGCCTGCTATGTTTTTATTCTGTGAGCCCAAATGTATAAAAAGCTTTAGCCCCTTAGAGGTCTTTGGCACGCTTGTTTGAATTCCAACATCATCCCCATCCAAACGCAGAGGCTTGCTACCTTTCATTCGGACTGTCTTCTTACTCGTGTTTCCAGTAACCTCATCTATAAATTTGTGCTTTGTGACCCCTGCCTGATTAAGTGAACATATACCTTCTGTCAAGCTACCAACAGGAGAAGAAAAGCTATCCAGTTCCCCATAAGCCTGCAATTCTTCATTCTTGACATCATCAGCACTATATCCACCAGATGGAGCATCTGGATGTCCTTCATTTGGTCCAGTTAACCCCTTCTTTTTACCAGATTTCTTGTAAGAAGATTTCTTTCCATATTCCTTGCTCTTTTTGGGAGATTTGTCAACTAAACCTTTAAGAGAAAACTTCAAAGATCGACTATGTTCATTTTTTACTACAGGAGTACCATCTTCATCATCTGAAAAGGGTGAAATAGAAAACATTTCATCTTCAACTGGCAACCCAGCTTCTGCCCTCAAACTTGCGATTAAATCCCTATCAGCTACATCTCTCCTCCTCCAAAGCTCCTGAACAGCATCCTCAAGATTTATCTCCTGAGAAAATCAATAGAAAACTATCAGGATAGAGTTCTCGTTTAACTTTTCTAGTGAAATTAATCACTTCTGGAAACACACATGATAATTATCTCCGCGGCATGCTGGACATGCATACGGCAGATTTGCATCCACTTGAAGCTGCAAATATTCTTCATCGCTGCAAAGCAAATACCCATTTTCAAATTAAAAAACTTCCAATGGCGTCCCTCTCTCAAAGCTTTAGTGGGAGTACGATCAAGGCTGCATAAGTTAACAGCTTTGTATCGCACGAATGACAGGAGAACAAATTGGCAAACCACAAATATGTCAGGATATTTATATAGTGAGGGGAAGAAGAGGAGCTTTCTGGAAATTAGAACTAGCGCCTTGTCAACTGACTCGACTCTTAACAAGGCAGAATGTAGCATAAACAGCAGTCCCCAAAATGCTATTCAATCATTCAATGAAACAATAAAAGTCAATGGGGAATGATGAGACTATTCTTGAAAACACTTTCCTTGATTCGAGTTTAAGAAAGAGAAAAAAGTCTTAAGTTCTTTGTTTCTCTTGTTCAATTAAATTTTATATTTCCTCATTAATTCATTTCAATAATTATTCCAGGAAAAAATTTCATTCCGATAACTATTCCAGGATTATTCTTTTTCAAATTCTTCATTTAAGAAAGAAACGTAAATCTTCTGAATTGCTCCAAAAAAATAACTCAAACATAATAAAAGACTTCTCTACATAAGAATCAAATATAATTGATTCGTCCATTTGCCATCTCTTTCCAATTTCCAACAAATAATTCATCTAGTCAATGCAAGACTAACAAGCTGACACATTATGATATTGGTCTTTAACTGTGGTAGGTTGAAATCAACATTTGGAAAATATTTGATTACAAACAAGGGAAAAGTCATACAAACACCCTATAGTTGTTCATATAAGTCATTTACACACTGATACTTTACGGGTGACCTCCTACTCCTTATTCTTATTTTAAGTGGAACTATTACCCCCTTCTCAAGACAATACCAAATTTATGTAAAAGTGTTGTTATACACGCACCTGACACATGTATAATATATATTTTAAATGTTTTCAATTTATTAGCCATTATTTTATTTTATTTCACTTTTTCCCCTTCTTCCTTCTTTTTCTACTTCATCTTATTTGCAATTTCCATCACAGCTTTGGGTTGCACAATTAGGCAAAATCGGCATAAACAAATTAGCTAGTCCTTTGTGGCTCCAGTGATGAAATGTCACGCATCGCATTGGGGCAGTGTGGATGAAATGGAGGCTTGCCTCTGGAGTCCTATGTGATAAGAAAGTACCACCTAAACTTAAAAGTAAGTTCTACAGAATGGTGATTAGACCAACGTTGTTATAGGGAGTGGAGTGCTGGCCAATAAAGAACTCTCATGTTCAGAAGATGCATGTTGCGGAGATGAGGATGTTGAGATGGATGTGTGGACACACTAGGAGTGATGAGATTAGGAATGAGGTTATTCGAGAGAAGGTGAGAGTGGCCTCTGTGACAGACAAGATGAGAGAAGCGAGACTGAGATAGTTTGGGCATGTGCAGAGGAGGGGTGTCGACACCCCAGTTAGGAGGTGCGAGCGGCTAGATTTGGGGGTTATGCGGAGGGGTAGGGGTAGATCGAAAAAGTATTGGAGAGAGGTGATTAGACAAGATATGACGCTATTCCATATCAACGAGGATGTGACCTTAGATAGAAAGGAGTGGAGGTCGCGGATTAGGGTAGAAGGCTACTAGGGATAGAATGGTATCTTGCCGTGTGTCGATTTAGGTTGGTCGTAGGTCTAGGCGTGCCTTTATAGTTGTGTTGTTATTGCCTTTGATTATCACATTACTTTGCTATCGTTATTGTTTTTGTCTTGTAAAATTTGTATCACTTTTCATTTTTTGCCATTATGCTATATATATTGTTTTTCTCTTTTACTTGGGACTGTGACTTTTGAGTCGGGCCTTTCAAAAATAGCCTCTCTATCTCCATGAGGTAGTGGTAAGGTCTGCGTACATCCTACCCTCCCCAGACCCCACTTGTGGGATTTCACTGGGTATGTTGTTGTTGTTGTTGTTGTTTGTGGCTCCGGTGGCGACTAGATCAACGCAGTATTGCTTCAAGAGAAACTCCCATCGAAGTTCAAATATGAGATGCACCGCACACAAACAACATGACTCATAATTGAAAGGGCTTCTTAACAAGGTAGTTCTAAGATAAGATAGATAACTCCAAAAAAGATGAAAAGAAGATGCAATTTGTTTTATCTTTCCTTCTGAATCTTGCTTTCGATTTTTCAAGGTAAAGATCTGAAAAAGTTGTTTTGACTTTTGAACCATATTTTAGAAAGAGAGAATACCCATCTCGATGGAAAACATGGTGGCCGACAAACAAATTTTCAGTAGAAGAAAACTTCTGAACTTTTAAGCATTTTATTCAATATCAAATCCTAGAAAGAAAATTATTTATAGATAACAAAAGAGGAAAAGAAAATGGGGGCGGGATGTGACTAGCGGGGATGACACAGGTCTAGTGAAGTTGACCAAGAAACTGAAGGTGAAGGAAAAAGAAAATAGAAAAGGAAGAAAATACAAAAAGAATAACAAAGATATTAAGAAAACACAATTAATTAAGGAATATATTAATTAAGTGTAATTGATTATATTTAAACCAATTAGAAGATGACACGTGTATTGTTTGAACCATTTAAGATTTGAAAAAGTTGTTTTGAACCATATTTTAGAAAGAGAGAATACCCATATCGACGGAACACATGGTGGCCGGCAAACAAATTTTCCGTCGAAGAAAACTTTTGAACTTTTAAGCATTTTATTCAAAATATCAAACCCTAGAAAGAAAATTATTTACCGATAACAAAATAGGAAAAGAAAGTGGTGTGGGGAAGTGACCAGTGGGGATGGCGCAGGTCTAGTGAAATTGACCAAGAAACAGGGGGAGGAAAAAGGAAGAAAATAGAAAAAGAATAACAAAAATATTAAGAAAACACAACTAATTAAGGAATATATTAATTAAATATAATTGATTATATTTCAACCAATTGATTCATAGTGTTTTCTCCTCTTCTCATGCGCTTTCAAGAAGTTGGTTACACTTTCTTTGCCACATCACCTTTTAGGAGGATATTAGTTCCACTTCAAACAAGAGTAGGGAGTATTAGGTCACACGTAAAGCTAAGTGCGTAAATAACTTTTTGGACAACCATAGGATGTAACTTGTGACTTTTCCCAACAAACAATTATATAAATTAAGATATATATTAATTAAGTATACTAAATTATAGATCTGTAAAAATTAGGTCTAAGGCCTAATTCACACCCCAATAGCTAGCTCAAGAGGATTGTTCAAGCCTTATAAAGAGACCATCCATCACAATAAGCACCGATGTTGGACTTCTTTTATGCTTCACGCCCAGCGTTGAACATCTGGTGAGTGGGGAAATTTAATTTGGAGGCCAAAATCGAGTGAGATGGGTTCTACTCTGATACCACGTAAAGTTAGGTCTAGGGCCTAACTCACCTTTAACGAAACATTAGTTCAACTTCAACCAAGAGTGGGGAGTATTCGGTCGTCCGTAAAGTTAAGATATGTAAATGACTTTTTTGAGCAACCATGGGATGTAACTTATGACTTTTCCCTACAAACAATAATATAATTAAGGAATATATAACTACTCCTTTCACCATTATTTTCATATTTGATTTGATATGTTTTTCTTGAACCGAGGGTCTATTGGAATCCATCACTCTACCTTCATAAATCATAAAGTAGGGCTAAGGTTGCATACACTATACCCTCTTCACACCTCACTTGTGAGATTACAATGTGTATGTTGTTATTTGTTACGGGATATATTGATTAAGTATTATTAATTATATAGCAACAAATTAAGAGATGACACATGTATTGTTAGAATCATTTATAGCGTTTTCTCCTCTTCTCACACACTTTCTTTGCCATGTCACCTTTTAGGGGGATCTTAGTTCCACTTCAAACAAGAGAAGGGAGAATTAGGTCGCTCGTAAAGTTAAGGTCTGTGAATAACTTTTTTGAACAACCACGGGATGTAACTTATGACTTTCCCTACAAACGATTATATAAGTTAAGGAATATATAACTATTTCTTTTTCCATTATTTTCATACCTGATTTAATATGCTTTACTTGAGTTGAGGATCTATCAGAAACAATCTCTCTACCTTTATAAGGTAAGGGTAAGGTTGTATACCCTCTACCCTCTTCATACCTTACTTGTAAGATTACACTGGGTCTGTTGTTTGTTAAAAAATATATCAATCAAGTATATATCAATAATTAGAAAAAGATACATGTATTTTTAGAATCATTTATAGGGTTTTTTCCTCCTCTCGCACATTCAAAAGTTGGTAACTCTTTCCTTGCCACATCACCTTTTGGGGTATTAGTTCAACTTCAAACAAGAGTAAGGAGTATTAGGTCGCCCTTAAAGTTGTAGTATGTAAATAACTTTTTGGACAACAACCGGATATAACTTATGAACTTTCCTTACAAACAATTACTCCCTCTTTCCTACACATAATTACTCCCTCCGTCCCAATTTATGTGGCACCATTTGACTTGACACAGTTAAGAAAGGAAGACTTTTGAAATTTGTGGCCAACCAATTGTGTGGCTATAACTCATTTCCAATTATAAAAATGTGACATGCTTTTAGGGACAGACTAAAAAGGAAAGTGTGTCATATAAATTGGGACAGAGGAAGTACTATATAACTTAAGATTTGCAAGTACACGAATCTTAACTTCCTCCACAATTATCAACAAATTATACTAGGCAAATAATCATAAATGCCGATTGTATCTTGTTGTCTGAAATGATCTTTCATTAGTTAATCAAGATTTTGAAAGGCCCTTACCCTCTAAGGGATAACAATCTTCCTTGCTAACCATTAACCCTTTTAATGAACTCCGTTTCCATATCTGTGAACTAGTTTTAATCTTTTTCCTACCAAAAGAGGACACATCCTAAATAGTTGAAGGGTAGAGGCCTTTAGTCATAACACGGTAGCTTTGCGCCACTTGCTTTTCAACCAAGGACAATGACCAATTGTGTAAATGAATGGTTCCTCTCGTACAAGGTTCAACGTGCCTCCTTGGGACTTGACTCTGAAAATGAATTCCAGATTAGCCGATTACCTTGCCCACTGAAGCTTATCCGCCTGAAGCACTTAATTCAACTCATGTCCTGCAGGGGAAGCTACAGCCGGAAGACCTTAATTGTATAGGTACAGCCCAGAAGCTTCCTCTTTCATATTGATGAAAGCGCTAGGCACCTCTTAATAGATCAAACTTCCCCCTTGACATGAGTTCAAATAGGTACACATCCTAAAGGGAACTTTTTCTGTTTAATATATAAATAGCTGGAAGTTCCCTTTACTTTCCTTGGAGTTGTTTTGTGATCCACAAAAAAAGAAAAAATCATGCCAAATAACTTTTTATACATCATGAGTTGTTTCCTCATCACCTTCAAAGAGATTGACTTTTACCCATTGATGATGGTCACCAATAATCTGACAGTCAAATGAATTCCCCAAAGTTGGCCATATTTTTCCACTATGGTAACCGAAATTACAAAAACCCAACAGTAATTTTCTTTTTCCTTTTTCATTCATTCATGCTGCTATAGCTTAGTCTATGAAGCAATCATTCATACAATCACATCAATATACCAATGCCAATAAATCAATACACAAAAGATTTGTCATTCTCGTATAAGTTATGTCATCTACCCTGAGTTACAACCAGTAGAAGCCCGAGATTGCAGAGGTTTCTAATCTCTAGAAAATTTACATTAAAACTCTTAACAAGGCTGAATACAGCATAAACAGTAGTCCCCAAAATGTCATTCAATTATTCATCTAAACAATAAAAGTAAACGGGGAATGATGAGACTATTCTTGGAAACACTTTCCACATTTTAACATAGCAAAATCTGCTGCAACAACACCACAAAAGGTATAGGATGCTGTCAATAATAAATTTCTGATATTTAATTCCAGAACAGAAAAGTCTAGCCTAATGCACATCCACATTTGCCCCCGTGTTAAGAAATGAAATCGCACTTCATAAGAAAGGCGCCAAAGCAAAACCAATAAATTAATAATATTAACAGCAATATAGAAGGTAAACCTGATGTCATCACATTGGCAGTGCACCCAGCGCTGACAAATGTCACAGCAAACCATAGGTGTAGTTTCAGAATCTCTATAAACCTACAGTATAAAAAACAATTAATTGCATTCCCCATAGACATATGCGAAGAACAATACTCAGTTGCTTTGGAACGGCAATGAAAGCAAAAGGCATCCCATAATAATAGCAAACAAATTAGCAACCTCACATGAGTAAACCACCATAGCACAAAGAACCTCATTGTAAGATTAATCAAAGAGAAGCTCAGATTATAAAAACCACCATAATATCTACCTTCAAACAAACATGACAGTAGTTTCCCTTCACAAATAATCTTCCACAAGCATCACAACAAGTGTATCCTAAAAACCACCTGCCATAGATCAAGCTATCAATAGTTCAGAAGCTATAGGATATGCAATGCCTTAAATGATTTTCACATATCACAGGCAGCACACAACACTAATTGATGCAACTATTGAAATAATTTGTATTTCGAATTTCGAAAAGACGTTAGTGCGGAAAATTAACTGTGCTACGGGCAAGCCCAAACTAGAGAGTTGAGTTAAATGCTTTCAAAGCCCTTACAATAATATATAACATAAACCAAAAGGAACTCCTACATGATGCTCCTTTGTGAAGGTACAGAAAAACACAGAAAAGTACATGAATAAGCAGTTTAACTAAATTGGAGTTAATTAGAGTGTTCAGTTAACATTTATAGCAAAACTTGAATCCAAGAGAATGTCCACTACCTGCTCATGGCCCCATACTACGTACCTCACACTCAGTCCGTTTCCTGGAACATTAGAACAACAGCTGTGACACTTCGTGTGTTTGGGGCATAAATAAGGTTCACTGCTAACATTCTGCACATCCCAAAAATGACTAAGTACAATCTACTATTATCATTACACAGAACTAGAAGAGTAAGAGACGAGAATCCACCTTGTGTGGAGGCTGAATACAGTAACAGTGATAAGCTGCATCACACCTTTTGCAATACATGAACTTTTTTGGATCTCCAGTTCTTTGACAGCGCTAGACCAAACAAGGAGCATACAGTCAGTATATATGAGCAATATAGTAAGCATAAGAACATGAGTTGAACAATAACATAGACATCAAATAGCCAAAAATGCAAGAATCACTAGAGAATGATGCACAATGCACGTCCAATTATCAAGCAGAAGAGTTGCTTTATGCAAAAGATTAAAACAACCAAACAGCAGCCAATAGTTTCATTTAAAACAAACAAATAGCAGCCAATAGTTTCAATTATAATCCTACTCGATAGGGATACTTCCAGTAGTTTTTTTAAAGATCTTTCCAAATTAATATGTTTGATTATCAATATTTGAGCAGAAACTGCGCTTCATGTGATGCTACCTCAAATAGATCAGCAACCTACCTTGCAATTTAACAGGAGCATATAGAAGCCATTATCAGTAACATTCTTGACCATCAACCACTCAAAAAGAAAAGAAAGACTGACCATGCAACATATGCAGCAACACCTTCAATTTGTATGATATAAGACAATTCAGTTTTTGCAGTCACTCAGACAACAAAATTAATGATTCAACGAGCACCATCCTTTGACACCTTCTACCACTTCCGTCAATATTTCAAAAACCTTTCACATCCCCAAATCCAGTTTTGATGCAAGCTAGTGATGCCGAGTTAGGGGTTATTGCTTCACCTATGATATACACGCTTTGGGAAGACTTGATACAGACAAGATGAGACAGAAATTGTTTTTGACGAAGCACAGGAAATTTATTTGAAAACTTCAATATATGGAAAAGGGAGTAAAAAGAGTAGGGTTTTTTTCTTCTTCTTTTTTTTTGATATATGGGTACTAGGATTCCTCTCTACAATTAAGTGTTGTTTGACATGTTTGTCTTTTTATTTCAAGTATATAACACTTCTTCTTTTACTATTGTTTTTCTGTAAAAAAAAAAATTATCAAGTAAACATATTTTTATTCCTAAACATGGCCAAGTTTGCCGTATACATGGGATATATCAAAAGATAAAGAATCTACAAAAAGATATGATTCTCTACAAACTCCACCCACTCATCTAAAAAACAAGGGACTTTTTGTTCACACCAAAAGAAAATAAGGGAACTGAGACTAATCCTTAATTGAGAGATACTCGACTCTAGAGCTTCAAAAGATCTCTCATTTCTCTATCATAAAACTACCCACATTAAAGCAAGTGGAACCACGTTCCAAGCCCTTCATCTTCTTTTCCTTCTCCTTCTCTTCCAACTGAACATCAAATCTTTCACAGTTTTTGGCATTGCCTACAAAGTGCCAAACTACCCAAACATATCCCACCATAGCCTCATGGTTAGCCCGCAATGTAAGAGAAGATTATCCACATCCTCACCTACATCCTTACACATGTAACACCAACTGACGCAGATAACAGACACCTTCCTCGGCACCCTTGAGATCTACAATGCATTACATGAAAAAGTCATCTCCTCTCTAATAAATAGTTTTACATGAAAAGACTTCACAGAGAACAGTCCATTATTCCAAACCCCACTTGCAAACATTGAAATTATCAATCGGATTGACTTTTCTATGTAGTAAGGCTCGAGTTATGTATTTCCTTAAAATTTCTTTTTCTTTTTCTTTCTTCAAAGACAACGCTCTCTGTATGCAAGTCCCCATCTTCAATTGTTGCTGATTTTGAGCATCTTTTTGTTTCTCTTTCAACTCTATGTATAGTTACTAAAGCAATTTAATATGAAATTGAATGCTGCAAATGAATTCTTCCTATAGTTGATTAATTCTTTTTATAGTCAATTTATTGAGAATCTAAAATCAATGTTGCTATTAACCATCATTATTGTGTGACCTTGTTGAAATTTATTTTCATTCCATTTCAGTTTAGGTATTGAGTCTACATATTGTCATTATTGTTTAACAGGTACTGAAAATAATAATGTTAATCGCTATTTGATCTTATAAGTAATAAACACATATATTTAGGTAATTTCATATGTTTGATGAATCACGTGCTGCTTGTTGCTTTTGATTAAAGCTTTGAAGACCTTATCGCTTTTTTTGCAATTTTCATATTTTAAAGTACTGCTCAAATCCTACCAGTATCCCAACTTACAAGGCTATTTTTCTATCCCCCAAAGAAATGTCAATAGTAAAACCTAGATGCAAGTCTTGTGGTGCCACCGAGGGAGTAACAAAGGAAAGATAAAAGGCTAAAGGCTGGTTGGTTCTAACATTTTGTTTGATTTGGTTTGGTTATCCATTGGTTAGACGGATTAAACTACCTCATTCGAAACAATCTGAATGTTAACTGTGAAACAAAAACTAAAATTGAAGTCTTCCTCAGACCAAAAAAAAGAAAGATTGAAGTCACCAAAGAACACAAGGACAAAAGACCGAAAAAGGAAGCGGGAGAAACAGAGGGGGAAACAAAAACCAAAAAGAAAATCTAATCTGATTCAGCAACACCTTGCAAACTGAACATGATAAAATTTACACCATAATAAGTGAAACATGGAAGTGATGGAACTATAGTGACTCATTTCACATTAAATGACTTCTTTTTAAATAATTGTGGCGCCCTGACTAGCTTTCGCGCACTTCGACTAATTCCACAAGGTACCTTTCACCAGCACAATTACCAGGTAACTATGTCTACCAAGCCATGAAAACATCTAGTGTCATTAAATAACTTCTTACAACCAAGGATTGGGGTATAAACGTGGGTTTATCATTATAAGCTATTATTTCTTGCAACCTTTTTGGCTTTGACATGGTGCATATTTGAGTTGGGTCCACTTGATCTAGCGGAAAGTAGTGGTCCCTATTTTTTACAAGATAAATGGTAGTTGATATGGGAAGTGTATGATAAGTGACTAATGGATTTGCGAATAAGTGGGGCCATGGGTCAAATTTTACCTATTTTTCCATCTTCATCTACTGTCATACACCATACACATACTGAGGGATCCATTTGAGAGCATTCACTTAATAGCAATATATTTGTTCTCAATTGACTGTCCATGAAGACAGAGATGTTGAAAAAACCTCTTTCTATATTTATGACACCCACCTTAGTCGGGATCTATTTTTTCGAATCAATGTACCTTACCCAAGATTTGTGTGTCAAAACTGACATGGACGACCTCTCATAGGGCTACGCAGCAGGCTAGAACCTAAAACGCCAAACTATGAAAACCTTGAGTCGTTACATATGGCTGGCAAAGAAAATTAGAACATCAGTCGATATCTCCAATAAATTTATTTTTTCCATTTTGTTAGGTAATAAAGGCAATGTCTAGTCAAATTAGCTTTGACCTTATTCTTCACAAAAAAAAAGCAACTCATGGTACAATTGCCACGTTATGGGAAGCTATTAAAAAGCAAAACCAACTATGTTTCATTATTTTATTGAAAAGAATCAAAAGTTTTACCTCACAAAGTCGGCATGAGGGACATGTCCAAGAACTCCAATGGAAGAGATCTGTAGGAAAGGGCACATTAGCAAAAGCATAACACTAAAAGCTGACAAATCTTGTGGCCTATAAGAGTACCTCTATGTTGACCCCAAGCTTTCAGGCAGCTTTGGTGATACTTCTTCCCGCAACTTTTGCATGACATCATTTTCCTAGCTCTTTCACCTTCTTCATTTTCACCGGAAAAACATAGCCTACACATCACTTTGACATTCAATAGAGCCTGGTCTTCTCCACCAACATCTTTCATGGAGCGCTGAAGGCAGATATTTATTTGTAAATAAAAAGATAGAATACTATCATTTAACAGTATATGATTCCAGCTCCCAACCTCCACACCCCCAAGAGAAAAAGAACAAATATCAGTAGAATGGGCAATGAAAAGGGGTCATTACATGTTCTGCTGTTGAGTGACATCTATTTGGTTGAATTTGAGGAACGAAAAAAGAAACATCGTAACCATTATTTAGAAATTAAATCCAATTGACTTCTAGACCACAGCTTTTTTGGAGCGCTAGCTGACCTTTACTTTTACGGGTCACTTGGTTGGCATGCTAATGATGCAAGGAGGAATTGTTTATATGGTGATTAATAATGATGGGATTGTTAATGCGGTGATTAATAACGAGAAGATTGTTATACATGAATTACTTACTTTAAAAGGGCATTTTTGTCTTGAGATAGTTTAATCCCCACATTGCGAATATATGTATTCCACATTTAATTCCATAAAAAATAATAAACGTTTCATACACAACTTAATGAAGGAATTATTAAATACCGCCAACCAAACTTTGTATTAGTTATACTATGATCAACTTTTTCCATGTGGCCAATAAATTACGGTATTATCTTATGCGGGGGGTTTTTGTGTTGATATTAATATTAATTATTGCAATACATCAACCAAAAAAAAAATTTGGAGCATTATATCTAAAGTTATCCACTTCGTAGAGCATTCTCACGCTCTCAAGTCATATAGCCAAATAACTTACATGTAGCCCAAAAAATAGAGATTGAAGCCTGTGACTAAAACGCATTTAACTAACAGCCTCCACTAAATGTTTTCGTCTCTCTCAAGGAAAAGGAATTTAAAAATGATCTATTACCTGAATTAAGGGTGCGTACATTCTAGGCATTTTTTATTTATTTATTTTTTGATGAAGTGATAAGAAATTTCAATGTTGGCATCAAGAAGATGCAGAATACGTAATGGTACACATATCAGGTTTTGGAAGGATAGGTGGCTGGACAATATCATTCTGATGGAGGAATTCCCAAGTCTATTTCAAATAGCATGTGAACCAAATTCTTCCATTTCTCAGAATAGGGAAAACAACACCTGGAATGTACTATTCAAAAGGAACCTACAAGACTAGGAAATCGAAGAAGTGGTCAAATTGTTTTTTAGGCAAGAAGGCCAGGTGATAAATGTCAAGGAAGCAGACAAGTTAAGGTGGGACAGTGACAAGGATGGTAAATACTCGGTGAAAGCAGGCTATGCAAACTCATATGCTCCTAATGAAGTGCTCGATAACTGGCCATGGAAGTTGATATGGAAGACTAAGCTCCCAACAAAGATCATATGCTTCAGTTTGACATCTATTCATGAAGCTTGCCTAACTCAATCTGAAATTTTCGTTTCTTAAGGTTGTCTTGAGTGAGGCAAGCTTCATGAAGAGTTGTCCAACTGAATAACCTATGAATTTCTCAATCCTATAGGAAGCACCATGAAAATTCATTCTCTTTTGAGAGAATATATCAGGACAGCCTAAATCATCTGTGTATCTTTTCTCCTCCTATAGTGGAATACTATATAAACACTTTAAGTCTAAAATGTGAATGGAGTTAAATTATCAAGTACCCTGAAAGAATTCTTGTGGACCACATAAATTCTTTTCTCCCTCAACAGAAGAAGCTCAGCATTAAAATAAAAGAAACACAACAGTGATGGCATAAAATCCACACGAAATATAAACAGACAGTGATGTGAAAACAGATCATCTCAGCAACCATGTATTACATTATCCTGACTATGATAAACAAAACAAAAGAGAATTCGATTGATTTAACAATCCTAATTTTCACATTCCCCATTCAAATTTATGAAAATCTACTTTTTTTAAAACTGCGGTTCCTAACCTCCACATCTCCAGACTCAAATCGTCTAGCGAAATCATCAGCCACCGTAGATGCAGCAGCAGCTTTCTTCTGCAAAGCAACACGCTTAGTCTGAGATGAAGCAATAGCAGCCACCTCCTCACCATCCCCTCTGCCACCACCACCCCCATCACTTACGGGCGCCTGTGGGGGCGGAGGAACGACAAGCTTGGGCACCTTAACCTGAATTGTGGCACATTGTTTGGCCTTAAGACCCCATGGGTCCTTGAGAAACTCCTCAAGCCTAGTCACATCTCCCAAGAACTCATTTTTACCCTTTGGAAAGCCAAGTGGGCAGAAGCAGATCTTTCGACTGCACCAAAAAAGGCCAAGACACTCGACTGGGTCAGAAATTCCAAAGAAAACAACAAAACACAAAACCAAGAAACCGATTTGGAATCCATCGATAAAGAGAGAGAGAGAGAGAGAAAGAGAAAGACAACAGATCCTCCATCTACACCAAAAAATCGCCAAAACTCACATCCAAAAACGCTGGATGGGTCATAAAAACCCCAGTAAACAACTTAAAACCATTAAAAAAAAATAAAAAATCATCTGGCATCCTTGGCCTAGATAAGAGAGAGTAGATAGAAGAGTGATAACGAAAAGCGAACAAGAGATAATAAACAAAATTATAAACAAATAATAAAAAATTAAAAGAATATCGTACCAGGTAATTGGGCAAGCTGTGTGAAAGGCCTGTGGGGGCGGAGGAACGGCAAGCTTGGGCACCTTAACCTGAATTGTGTCACCTTCGCTGGCCTTAAAAGGCCATGGGGCCTTGTGAAACTCCTCAAGCCCAGTCACATCTCTCAAGAACTCATTTTCATCCTTTGGAAACTCAAGTGGGCAGAAGCAGATCTTTCGACTGCACCAAAAAAGGCCAAACCACTCAACTGGGTCAGAAATTCCAAAGATAACAACAAAACACAACCAAGAAATCGATTTCGCATCCATCAATAAAAAGAGAGAAAGAGAAAGATAGCAGATCCTCCAGCTACACCAAAAAATCGTCTAACTCCACATCCAAAAACGCTAGATGGATTCTAAAAAAAACCCAGTAAACAACTTAAAACATAAAACAAAGAAACCCAGTTGGCATCCTTGGGCTGGATAAGAGAGAGTAGATAGAAGAGTGATAATAAAAAGAGAAAGAGAGAAAATAAACAAAATTATAAACAAATAATACAAAAATAAAAGAATGTAGTACCAGGTAAGTGGACAATCTGTGTGAAAGGCCATACGCGAGATAAAGATTTTTGTGTATGAGGAATTTTTGAAGAGTTTAAATTGGGGAAAAGCCCTTTGGGAGAAGAGGGAGAGAGAAAGGGGAGGGGGCGTGACTTACGATTGTGGTGGTATGGGTGTTTGGGGATACACAAGTTTTTTATAAGGTGAGACAAAATCCACATTTGGCCAATGAAATTTTCAAAATGTTGATAGAATCCATGATTGTTTGTATAGTAGTGGACAAAAGTCAAAAATTCAAAGAAGGAAAAAGTTTTTAAAAGAGGAGAAACTTTCAGAAAATACCTATGGTCACTGTGAGTAGATTTTCAAAATTTATTTGACCATAAAATTTGATCAGATTTAGAAAATCTGATTATTAAATATTGAGTTCCCACCAATTTTTGGGTTTTTTGGGACATGGATTCATCTCCGAGTTAAGTGGTCATGCAAATTGCTTCTAGTTCATAGTTACAAGTTATTGTCAGCTCTCTAAAATCTACTTGAAAGTCCAAGCAGTTACAAGGTCAGCAAAGTCCTGCTTGGAAATATATTATGAAGAAACTAAAGGAGCTCAATTTTGATGATTTTCTTGAAGCAAGGCCGGGACATAAACATGGAGTTGTAACTTGCAAGACAAAAGAAAGGAACAAGTAAAAATCAAAAGATTGATCATTGAAGAATTGAATTTTGATTCTCATTTCCTGTGAGGAAGGGAAAGTTTGAATAGCTTACATAGTTCATTGTATGAGTCATGGTCATGAAATCCAATTCTGCATTTGACACTCACGGGAACATTTGTATTTGCAGCAATTATGCACATTGCCTCAGCAACAAACTTTCCTTGTAGAACTTGTGCATATATCAGAGAAACTATACAGATAAATAATATATTTGATGTATCAAGCAAACAAATCTGAACCTTTGGATCAAGCATGAGATGCACACCAAAACATCCATGTCCAGCTACTCTGGGGCTAGGACATCCGCAACTGTTATATAACAGAGAAAGAGTATCAGTTATGGGTCTGAATAAAAGCTAGAAACTTATATTATAGATAGGAAAAGCAGAATGAACTTAATATTACTTCATCAAAGCCATATGGAGTTGCCAGTTGCGTCGTTTTTGCCAAGTTCTCCAAATTATTTCCCCCTATTTGAAGCACTATAGGATGTTGCTCAGGGCCATATGCCAAAAATCTATCCTGGTATGTTAGAAAAATAACAAAAATGTCAAATCTCACTGCAATAGAAACACACAAGCATTAGTCAGTGACAAGCTGCTTCTTAAAGGTCCAAGTCACAAGCGCAATAACATATCAGTACAAGAAAGTTCCTTTTGGAGATCTACCCAGGTTACAATAATATATCATCTAGGTCCCCTTCTTTGCCACATATTTTACACCAAAGAAATAAATATTCCTTTACTAGGAATCTGACTGGGAAAAGGGTCTTAGTTTAGGGAAATGAAGATGACCAACCAATTTGGTTAACTCGATCCTTGAAAGACAACCCAAAGATTCTATAGTAATTGAAATAAAAATAGTACGATTCATCGATTTAGTAAATTAAATGCAAATGTCAGGTGCCATCTATAGAAGTGTTAACTGTAAGCTTCTCTTTGTAGAAGGTTCAGTTTACATCATGTAGAAAGTATGCATATAACCACAGAGACATACATCCACTATTTCCTTTTATCATGAAAATTGGGGTTGGCAGCAAGAGGATCAAGACTAAAGTATGTAAATTTTGACTATTTCACCGTCTCATGACTTAAAATGAATGGGCAAATTAAAATCATAGGATGTTTTGATTTAAGCACATTCAGTGAAAAATGTAACCGGTACACTTCGAGTTAAATTATCGTAGACGAGTTTGAATCCTCTGTAATTGAGAGCCTTTACATACTAAATAGCACAGTAAATGTTCATCTCTTTCTCATTTATTTTTGTCTAGAATAAGAACAAAGGACTAACTCGCATGATTCTCTTCTTTTTGCTTAGCTCTACTTATCAGTAAGAAACAAAAAGGTACTCGAGGCCGCCATGGTGGGCACTGAGGGGATTGGTGGTGGAATGGAGAAGTCCAGGGAAAGGTAGAAGCAAAGAAGCAGGCATATGTAAAGTTGGTAGATAGCAAGGATGATGAAGAGAAGCGAACGAACAGGAAAAAGTATAAGATGGCGAATAAGGAGGCGAAGATGGCAGTTTCGGCGGCTAAAACGGCAGCCTTTGAACGCCTTTATGCAGAACTAGAGGAAAAAGGCGGGGATAAGAAGCTATTTAAGCTTGCCAAGGCGAGAGAGAGGAAGGCACGCGACTTGGATCAAGTGAAGTACATCAAGGACGAGGATGGTCAAGTACTGGTACAGGAATCCCGCATTAGACAGAGATGGCAGTCATACTTTCACGAACTCTTGAATGAAGGAGGGGCCAGAGACTTTGTGTTGGAAGACTTGAAGCACTTGGATAGGCGTCGCGACTTTGGGTATTGTAGGAGAATAAAGGTTGAGGAGGTTAAGGGAGTTGTTCGTAGGATAAGCAGGGGAAAAGCGACTGGACCTGACGAGATCCCTGGGGAATTTTGGAAGAATGCAGGTAGGGTAGGATTGGAGTGGCTGACTGCGCTGTTTAATGTCATTTTTAGGACATCGAAGATGCCGGAAGAATGGAGGTGGAGTACAATCATTCCCGTGTACAAGAACAAGGGAGACATTCAAAGCTGCACCAACTATAGAGGTATCAAGCTGCTAAGTCACACTATGAAAGTGTGGGAAAGGGTGATAGAAATGAGGGTGAGGAGTAGTGTGTCTATTTCAGAGAACCAGTTTGGATTCATGCCGGGGCGCTCGACTACAGAAGCCATTCATATTTTAAGGAGATTGGTGGAGCAGTATAGGGAGCGAAAAAGGGACTTACACATGATATTCATTGACCTAGAAAAGGCCTATGACAAAGTTCCAAGAGAGGTCCTATGGAGATGCTTGGAGGCGAAATGTATATCTGTGGCGTACATTGGAGTGGTTAAAGACATGTATGATGGAGCTAAGACCAGGGTAAGGACGGTAGGAGGGGACTCGGAGCACTTTCCTGTTATGATGGGGTTGCACCAGGGATCGACTCTTAGCCCGTTTCTATTCGCCCTGGTGATGGATCAATTGACAAGACAAATACAAGGTGAGGTGCCTTGGTGTATGTTGTTCGCGGATGACATAGTCCTGATTGACGAGACTCACAACGGAGTTAACGACAAACTGGAGGGCTGGAGACAGACGTTGGAGTCTAAAGGATTTAAATTGAGTAGGACCAAGACAAAATACTTGGAGTGCAGTTTCAGTGGCCTGCCGCGTGAGGCTGACGGGGAAGTGAGGCTTGGTACCCAGGCCATTCAAAAGAAAAGAAGCTTCAAGTACCTTGGGTCTATTATACAGGAAGATGGGGATATCGACGACGATGTTTCACACCGTATCGGTGCAGGGTGGATGAAATGGAGGCTCGCCTCCGGAGTGCTGTGTGACAAGAAAGTGCCACCAAAACTCAAAGGCAAGTTCTACAAAGTGGTGGTTAGACCGACTCTATTGTACGGGGTGGAGTGTTGGCCAATCAAGAAACTTCATGTTCAGAAGATGAAAGTCGCGGAAATGTGAATGCTGCGGTGGATGTGTGGGCACACTAGGATGGATAGAATTAGGAATGAAGATATCCGAGACAAGGTGGGAGTGGCATCGGTAGAGGACAAGATGCGGGAAGCGAGACTGAGATGGTTTGGGCATGTGAAGAGGAGAGACACAGATGCTCCAGTGCGGAGGTGCGAGAGGTTGGCTATGGACAGTTTCAAGAGGGGCAAAGGGAGGCCGAAGAAGTATTGGAAAGAGGTGATTAGACATGATATGGCACAGTTGCAGTTCACCGAGGACATGACCTTAGATAGGAGGCTATGGAGGACTCAGACTAAGATAGGGGGCTAGGTGGCCTATCTTTTCTCCATAGTAGTCGTAGTCGCGCTCATTTGTTTATTAATATATGATTTTTGCATGGGATTACTGCTTATATTAGTTGGCCCAGTCTACTTTGGGTATCCTATTTTATCTATAGTAGTTAATGCTCCTTTATCCCCGATCTTTCCTACCCTGACTTCATCGCTCTCATTATTCATATTTTTATATTGTTTGCTATATGCCTGGCTCTACTGACCTATGTCTTGTTTCCCTTGTTTCTCCTCCCTTGTTCTTCTCTCTTAAGCCGAGGGTCTTTCGAAAACAGCCGCCCTACCTTTTAAGGTGGGGGTTAGGTCTGCGTACACTCTACCCTCCCCAGACCCCACATGGTGGGACTATACTGGGGTTGTTGTTGTTGTTGTAGTTGGGTAGAGAAGCACTAGAGTCTTACTAAATGCTACAAAAGTTTACAAAATTGCCAGTCTGGTAAACAATTGTTTCGGCAGCAAGCATTTCTGTGTAGAACCACGCCTTTTTTGAGATAAGACGGGCCAAAGTTCTGTAATGGTTATCGGTCCATTCCATCATGGGGGGAAACACTGTTTAAATACAAAGGCTTACAAATATTAGGGAGCTCTTTTTATTATTCTTTTAAGTAAAGAAATATTAGGGAGCTTATTAACTTTGTAAAGAGAGAAAAGTAGACGTGTATATATGCACGTACCTGAACCAAGGATGAGGATAGTGCTCTGCACCCATTAGAGAAGTAGAGTGGAGTTTTGATGACAAGCACACAATGTCTTGCTTGAACTTCCATAAAAGAAGTTTGATGACAATCTGCCACGGGATTTCAGGATAACAGAATGAAAAGGAGTTAAAGAAGCAATCGAATAACGTCCCTTAGATTTCTTATTCCCTCTAAGTCCAGAGTAGGCTGCTCTTTTATGAACCTATCCATTGGATAGGAATTGGCATCACACAAGAGGACATGCTATATACCACACAGAGGCGCTTTGAAACATTTACAAAAATAGATAATTAACTGAATAAATAAAGACCTAAAGCCACCTAGCTCAATGTAAGCCAAAAAAAAAAATACTTAGGTCACTAGATGAAGGACGAACTGCCAGGAACTGGAAAGTTGATGTACTGGCTCAACTAACTGAACATTTTAAATAATTTTACAGGTGTTGTAGGTATTGCCTAGAAGACTGGAAAAGTAACCCTCACAAGTTAGAAAGAAGAGAAGCTACAAAGACAAATAAAAAAACATTTGAAATACAATTCCAACATTCAACTTGTGGGTAAGAAAAATGTTCTAGACACTTGGAAGGCAGAATGATGCACTTCACTGTTTCAAATATAAATGTTTGAACTCATTAGCTTTTCAGGGAAATCTGAAAAAACTAAATTGATATAGATGCTATGATGGATTCCCTTGGCTCTGGTACAGATACAAGAAAGATTAGATCATTTATAGCCTTCTTGATAACCAGGACACACCTGTTGCTGTTTTCACTAATCAAATATTTTTTTGATGAAATAAGAAGGATATCATTAACAAATAGTATCAAGAAGATGCAAGCATCACAAAGAGATTATCAGCTCCCAAAAGGCAAAAAACAGCTGTCACAACTATCAACATAAATCTATGCCGCTGATAAATTCTAGGAAAGATTCAACAGTAATTACAGAGGAGTGGTTGACCCAACTAAAAAGACTAATCAAACATCTAGCCTTAAGAGGGGAAATTGGAGTTGGGATGCCATCAAAAAACCTTTTGTTCCTCTCTATTCATAAGCACCACAAAATACAAGCAGGAACCAAAGATCAAATCTTTTTGATGGACTTCCCAACTTTCCAGGAGCTCCAACACACAAAAGCCTCTCTCAAAGAGCCTGGCATGGTCCAAGTTAGTCCAAAGAGGGAAAAGAACATGTTCCGAAGGTTTGTGGCAACAGTGCAATGAAGAAACAGGTGATTGATAGATTCTGGGTAGCGCAAGCACATGTAGCATCTGTCGGCTATATAGAATTTCCTCCTCATAAGATTATCTTGAGTTAAGCAAGAACCATTAAGACTAACCCAGCTGAAGCAGATGACTTTTGGAGGCATCTTAGTTCTCCGGATAAGTTTCCAGGGCCATAGATCAATAAATGTCTTCCTTGAGCTTAGATGCAAGTAACCTTCTTTGACCGAATAGGAGACATCCCTGTTACTTCCCCAAGTGAGTTTATCCTTGCTTTGTCTGTGGACTGAGCTGGTATGAATGGTGGCCATGAGGGCCATAAATTCTTCCAACTCCCAGTCATTTAGATTTCTCCTCAGAGTCACATTCCAAACATTATCTTCCCTACACTAAGAGATGGTTGAGTCTGGATTGGAGGCAATCTGAAATATCCTTGGAAATACATTCATAAGAGGGATGTTTCCCAGCCAAGTGTCTTTCCAAAACTGGATGTGCTCCCCACTTCCCACCTTGAGAGTAGCATTGCTATAGAAGACCTCCCACAACTTCCTTATAGCTTTCCAGACCCCTGTGCCATAAGGGATTGTGACTTCATTAGAGCACCAGTGACAAGTGCTACCAAATTTTGCTTGGATCACCTCCTTCCATAGACCAGTTGTCTCTTGATTGTACCTCCAGTGCCACATCATAAGCATACGCTTGTTATGTAATGCCAGGTCTTTAATCCCTAAGCCTCCGAACTGCTTTGACATGGTGACTTTGGCCCATTTCACAAGGTGGAATTTGTGGTCCTTACTATTGCCTTCCCAAAGGAAGTCTCTCCTAATCTTGTCAAGTTGTTTTTGCACCTTCCCTGGCATAGGGAAGAGGGACATAAAATAGGTGGGAATACTATCCAAGACACTATTGATGAGTGTTACCCTGCCCCCTAGTGAGAGGTATTGTTGCTGCCAGGAAGCCAATCTTCCTTCACACTTCTCCACAATAGAACTCCAGGCCCCAACTGATTTGTAACTAGCACCCAGTGGTAACCCCAAATAGGTTGTGGGAAAAGAACCAATTGAGCAACACATGATGTCTACCAAACTCTCCAAGTCAGGGACCTCACTAACAGGGTAGATAATACTTTTAGACATGTTAATGTGGAGTCCTGACATGGCTTCAAAAAGCATAAGAGTGGGGTTAAGGTACCGCACTTGGGATTTCTCAGCTTCACAGAAGATCAGTGTGTCATCAGCAAATAAGAGCTGTGATATAGAGACTGTTAGACCAGAACCATTGCCCACCATAAATCCTTTTAGCCAATGTAGTTGTTTGGCCTTTTCTAACATCCTGCTTAACCCCTCCATAGCCAGAATAAATAAGAAGGGTGATAGGGAATCACCTTGCCTAATGCCTCTCATGGGAGAGAAAAAACCCACAGGACTCCTATTTACCAGCACATAATACTTTACTGTGGAGAAGCTGTATTTGATCCATCTAATCCATCTTTTTCCAAACCCCATCTGCCTTAGGATTGAGATAAGGAATGACCAGTTTAGCTTATCAAAAGCTTTCTCTATATCAAGCTTAAAGTGAAGACCGGAGGTGCCACTTTTCTGCTTCCAGTCCAAAACTTCATTAGCAATAAGAATTGCATCAGAGATTTGCCTTCCTTGAACAAAGGCATTCTGATAACCAGAGACTAGACCTCCAATCACCTTCTTAAGCCTTTCAGCAAGCACTTTGGCCAGGATCTTGTACACACTACCAATAAGGCTAATAGGCCTGAAGTCTTTAAGTTCTATTGCACCTTTCTTTTTAGGGACAAGTGCAATAAAAGAAGCATTGAAGGATTTCACCATGTGACAATTACTGTGAAAGTGATTGAGGGTACCCAAAATATTCAGCTTGATAATACTCCAACACTTCTGGTAAAAAGCCACTCAGAAACCATCTGTCCCTGGGCTTTTATCTGGAGCTCAAGAATTCATAGCGTTCAAAACCTCTTCTTCTTCGAAAGCTTGTTCTAAAGCATTCTTTTCGTCTATGCTTAGGCCACCCAGACCCTCAAAAGAGGCTGTGGGCCTCCAATGTTCATTTTCAAAGTATAAATCTTGATAGAAATCAAGAATCACTTCTTTCACCTGCTCTTTCCTTTCAATCAAGTTATCACCAACCTGTAACCTGTCAATGTGATTGTACCTCCTGTGAGATTTGGCTAGCCTTTGGAACTACTTCGTGTTTCTATCTCCTTTCTTCAACCACAAACATCTAGATTTTTGTCTCCATGAAGTTTCCTCTGCTTTTGCTAGGTTTTGGATCTCTAGTTTTAATTGTAGGATCTTGTTCTTTTCAATTTGAGAAAATACCCTTCCCTCAGTTGCCTGTTCTGCTATCAGAAGATCATCCATAGCTTTGTTAATTCTTGTACTAAGCTTTCCAAAGACCTCCTTGTTCCAAGTAGCGAGATCTTTCTTCAAGAATTTTAGTTTCTGAGAGAGAATGAAATCTGGAGAGCCGTTAACCATATATCCTTGCCACCATTGACTGACCATATCATAAAATCCATCCTATTGTAACCACATATTTTCAAATTTGAAGTATAAAGGGTCAGAAGTCCAATCACCACTTTCCAAAGCTAAGGGCCTATGATCAGAGACGACCCTTGGTAAAGCCACCTGCTTCACTAGCCAAAGAATTCATTCCATTCAGAGGAGATCAGAAATCTATCAATTCTAGATGCATGTAAAGAGTCCTCTCCCCTGTCCAAGTGTAAGCAGCACCATGTAAGGGTAGACCAACCAAACCCATGCCCTGAATAAAATCAGAAAAACTCTTCATTGCGCTTGATCTCCTTATACAATTATGTCTCTCATGTTCAAATCTACATACATTGAAGTCACCACATATGACCCAACATTCAGCCCATAAGCCTCTTATGGCAGCCAGCTCATCCCACAAATCCAACCTTTCCAGGTTTGTGTGAGGACCATACACCCCAGAGAAACAGAATCTGAAGTCCACTTGTAAACCCTCTAACATGGCATTGATGGTGTGTTTCCCCTGATAAGAGTCTAAGCATTTCCATTGTCTCTTGTACCACATAACAATTATGCCTCCCCTGGTGCCACTCGCTTTCAACTCAACCCATTCGACTCATCTAGAACCCCAAATATGCCTTGCCATTTCCACAGAACAACACTCTGTTTTAGTTTCTTGTAAACACAAAATATCGGGTTTCCATTTCTGAACAAGTAGGTTGATGGTGCTTCTTTTGCTTATATCACTAAGCCCCCTAACATTCCAGCTAATAATTTTTGCTTTCATTCATAGAAAGCCTTGTGGAACCTGCCCCTGTTTGACCCCTCTCTCTTCTCATAATTTAGAGTGCACTCCAATTGCTTTGCCACAACTTCACCCCTTTCCTTTGGTTTCTTTTGTTTATCTTTTCCCTTTGTCTGCTGCAACTGTAATTTTCTTTTCTGTTCCATTCGCAAGATCATCTCAAAAATTTCATGCTCAAATCCAACTGAGTTGACCCCAAAAGCTTTGCAAGCTTTGGACATCACAATCTTGGTCCAATGAGATGTTTCGATGACTGTCGGACTTGAGATACCTTGTTGCTCTTCCCGATTGTCATTGTACCAAGGTAAAGACAAAGTATCACTATTGGCAGGTGATAAGGGGCCTGAAACTTGTGAGCATCCCATTGGAAATTCTGAGTGGAGACGAGGAAGAGAGAGGAGAGGTAAGGGTCGCATGGAATCAGCTTCGTCATCAGCAAATATTATCAAGCAACAAGGAACTACATCTCAACCCTAAGCTTGTCAAGGTTAGCAATTTGAATCCTCTATAATAATAAAATATATATTTATAAGCAAATTATTGACATTCTTTCTATTTTAACCATCCCAAAATGTTTTCACAATATACCACTAGTCATATACTAGATATCCCATTTAAAGTGACGTTATTCCACTTGATATGAAGTTTGTTAATTATGGTATAATCGAATAGTGTAGCTATGAGAATATTCTCTAATCCCTTTAGTTAGGCAAATAAAAGATTATTTAATATTTTATTAGTTTCTTTCCTTATTTACATTATCTGTAACGACTATTTAATTCCTTAACTAGAAGGAATAATCAAGGAATTCAATTCCCAATATCTCTTCTTCTTCTAATTTTTCAGATTTATGTCAGTTATATTTTACTTGTACATAATATTTGTAATAACGGGGGGCGGGGGGGATCAAGGTCTTTTTAGAGAGTCTAAGCTAGCAAAATCAAATCCAAGTTTAAAATTTGAATAAAGGAATTAAATTCTTGAAATTTGTGAAAGTTATATATGAATAATACCAAAACTGAAATAGTGCATTTTATAACATCCTAAGTAGGAGTATCATATAGATTAGGGCAGATGGGGCATTATTCTCACAATTATCACAAGTTCCAAAATTTTACATCCCTGATAAATTAAACTCGGATACGTTGTTTTTCTCTCAAACTAATTTCTTAACAGTCACTTTGGTATTTTTATATGCCACTCATATATTAAACGAGTCAAAGTTAAACGTTCTACAATCCATGCTCATTCAGACGACGTCAAAACAGATAGGATGGTCACATATTGCTAGAAAAAAAAAGAAAAAAGAACCCATAAAAATTCAATCTTTCTATGTTTTCTCCATATAGTCTACCCTTTCTAGCTTCCACCAAAACAAAATAGCTCCTCCATATATTAATCATATTCCAGATATCCAAAATCTCAGAACCACCCAATTCCTACACTGAATACTTTCTTCCCACGTTTAGCTGCTTTCCTTCTAATAGGTCTTCACCCCCCACCCCCACCCCCACCCCCCAAAAAAAAGAGCGAACAGGAAAAATTATTAAATATGGGGTTTTCGAGGTTAAAAAAAGGACCAGAACAAACAGAAATTAGGGAACTCAAGAACGAAACAAGAAAAACTAAAATAAAATATGGGAAAAGCACAAAATTAATAACAATAACTAAGAAGAATGAAGAATATAAAAAATTCTGTGCGAGGAGGAAAATAGGATTTAGGATTTTACATGGAAGCAGAGAGATGATGCTTGCAGCTACTTCGGAGGCGAATCCAGTGGCAGTTGGAGAAGACAAAACGAATATAAGTCTCTCGTATATTGATATGTATATATATTTTTAATGTATCACATAACAATAGGAAACTGTATAAAAAAAATTGATATATGAAATAATGTTTGATGCGTCAAATCAAAGGTCATACTAAATTTAAAGGAAAACTACACAAAATAAATTAATTGTGAAACTAGTTATCCAAATTGGATCTAATTCAAACTATTTACCCTTATTACACTCATTGTCCAAACTATTTATCCACTTAACTTACTTTCTCCCATTTAATTTCGCACATGACATCATGCTGACGTCAGCACCGCTGCTCCTTTTTGATACCATCAGAGTATACTCTGATGGTATCAAACAGTTTCACCGAAGTACTGTCTTTTCATTCTTGATACCATCAGAGTATATATATATATTATCATGGTATCAAACGTGTATTTACGCCAGTGTCCCTTCCCTTATTCCTTTTTATACTATGATGATATCAAGTAATTTATCAAACAGTTTCTTTTTGATACAATCAGAGTATATTATACTCTGATGGTATAAAGAAGAAAGATACAGTGCTTCAACGAAACTGTTTGATACTATCATAATATATTATATACTCTCCTAGTATCAAATGCACAAGATAGTTAAAAATAAGGGGTGTGAAAGTAATGAGGTATCCGATGGTAAATAGTTTCCTTTTTTAGGGTATAACAATAATTATTCCTAAATTAAAGATATTTTCTCCGTCATCATTTTAATTGGGGCTTGAAAATAAAATTTTTTATTGTAAAAAATCCTTTTATGTCTTTGAATAATCTGAAAGATAAATATGATCATCTCAAGATGATTATAATTCTGACACAAATATATTTTTTATTTGATCAATTTAAGATTATAAATTTTTTAAAGGGAAAACTATACAAAATAAATCAATTGTGAAACTATTTATCCAAATTGGACTCAACCCAAACTATTTACCCTTAATAGACTCATTGCCCAAACTATTTACCTTCTTACCTCACTTTCTCCATTTTAACTTCGCGCATGACATCATGCTATCGTCAGTATCGCTGCTCTTGTTTGATACCATCAGAATATATTATATACTTTCATGGTATCAAATGAACAAAATAGTTAAAAACAAGGGGTATGAAAGTAATGGGATATCCAATGATAAATAGTTTTCTTTTTTGGGATATAACAATAATTATCCCTTTCTTAAATCTATTTATGAGTATAATTTTTTATTGTTTAAAATTATTTCACAGTTGATATTTGTGGTAAAAATATCGTTAATGATATGGTGGAAAATATTTTTATCATATTTCATGCCTTAAAAGTGCTTTTGCAATAATATTGAGCGATGTAATTTTAAAAATATTGTAAACTACTTTCACATGTTCTTGTAGCTAACAAAATAATGAATTATAAATAAAAAATGATGGAAGTTGTTTTAGCCCTTTTCCTGACGTCAATTAGAAGAAGTTTCACCAAGCTAACCATGATAAAAGGTTGTGTTTCTAATCGAGATTATGGCCATAATAGTGTTCATTATTATAGAAGAAGGAAGAGCTCTAATTATGATTATTCTACTTAAATAATATCATTCACCATCAACACTGGAAAATGAATGACCACAACATAACTTACACGATATTATGATACAAAAATACAAATTTATGCCCCAGAAAAAGTTATTTATTATTTTGATGTTAGCAATATTTTCGACCATTTATATATTATTTAAAATGTCGAAGGACAAAAATTGAAGAACGCCCTTAAGTGTGTATGACCGCTTGAGTACTACTAAATTAATCACAATTTAAATTTCAATCATGTCTGGACTTGTTCAATCAATTATATTGGAGAACAACTTCATGATAATTTTATATTTATCTAAGACATTTTAAAATTTTGATATTGTAATAATCAAAAGAAGTATAGTCGTGAAAAAGTACTAAATCTTTCAGCAAACAGAAATAGAATTTATTTTGTAAATCAATTGTAGAATTCTTTTGTTTTGATGTATTGCAATTTGCAGGCACTGAAAATTGTGATCGCTCAGAAAATAAAGAAAAAGAGAAATAGAAGAGAGAGTTCATTATTAAGTAGAAAAGTGACTGGAGTGGAGAGGGAAGAAGGAAAACGCCAAAGGATGAAGCTTTATCAAATTATGGTAAATAAACTGTCTCGACCATTGAGCAAAAAAGAAAATGGGGGAACTCGTTTGGATGAATTGTTGGAAAAAAAGAATTGAAGAGCTTGTAAATACAACTGCAACTTGAATATGCAGAAGAAAAATACTTGTTTCCAACCTTGGCAAAATTGTTAATACACATAAAACACAATTGTATTAATTCCTCATTTCTGTCATGTATCTACATTGTATCTAGAAATATAATGATTTTTTAAAGTTAATATTTAGATTGTTTCTGAAATTATTCTAGTTTGAATTTAGATTCGGGTGACACACCAATAAATTAATACACCGATACAAAGTAAGTCGTTGCGTCAATTATACAACACGAATTTTACAAAGTGTATAGTGATATAGCGTGAATTTCAAAATTTCAAAACTATTATTATGTTCGATAATTAGTCACACTATTGCTATGTTTGGTAACTAAGGATCGAAGTGCCTCTATTTGTGAAAATTCCTCTTTATAAGTACCTTCGTGGGTCCATACCATAGATACAAACTCTCCTTAAGAGACTCACATGATCTGTTGCCAAAGTCCTCAAGCTGATTATATCTAATGGAATTTAGCATAGTATCACGGTGATTTCAGTCAATTCATATTAAACAGAGCTCAACTGGCTATTCTATATTACAGTATAATAATGTCATCTACACTGAGTTAATACCAGTAGGAGCAGAACTTTCTAATCTCTAGAAATTTTAATTAAAACTGTAAACCCAGCAACATTAATCTAAAGTGCCACCAAAAGGCTCAAAAACTTGTGTTCTACCTCTGATCAGAAAAGAGAATCTGTACACTGGGAAACGAAAGGTGACAACAAAACAGAACCAAACCAACGGATTACATGTAAATCTGGTAACCAAAGGTTAGCAAACTTGCAGCAAACACATGATGCAGGGTGCAGCAACCTTGAAATTTTGACCTGCAACGATCAGTTACATCCTTTGAGTCCACCAAAGAGGAACAACTCTGGCAATCAGCAGTTGCTCATGCTCTTGGCATCCAAAATCGCAACATACGCTGCATCTAATAACCAATTTTAATAGCAGTCAACATTTTTGCTTCGGAGAAACAAAACGTATTCCTTGCTTTCCAAGTTCCAAGTTCTTCTTCTTCCCATCATCAAGAGCAACAGACACAACAGATGAGCCTTCAAAGACTTCTACGACTGTCCCTCTATACCTGAAAAAGAACACAAATTGAAAGGTCAAACTAGCACACCTCAAGGAAAGTGAGGTACAGATTTATATGAATGCTCTTCTACACAATTTTGATATTTAAGAACCAGCAAGGAAGCCACGCTAGTTCAATGCCCAAATGAAACTTCTAACTATAGACAATGAATTCAAGTAACTCGCATTTCGCTCTCTAAAATTCTCTAGGAATTCCAACAGCTACTACTGCCGAAGATGGCATCTCAGCCACCGGCAGGGGTCCCACGACCACCGGACAAAGTTCCTGAGGGGCGCTCAAAGGAGATGAACAAAACCCAACAACTATCTCCCTCAAATTCATCCTACAACAGTGAGGAATCAAGTAACATTAATGCCAACACAGGTGATTCCGAATGAACAGTGGTGTAGGATTCAAGAAATTATTTCCCAGGTGAATTCTGGTGCAATTCGAGTTATTCCGACCATGGGAGATGAATTAGCACACCATAATCTCCCCACAAACAAAGAATCAACTCATTCTATCTTGCCAAATTCCAGTTCGAGATGTGGCGATTTGGAGAAAATCGCGACTGATGAACGGGACAAGCGCACACAAATTAGAGGTGCAAAAGAGGATATTCGTTCAAAAATGATCATCGGGGTTGATAGAGGAGATCAAGAGCTATCTCGTAGAAAAAATTCAGCTCTAAATATGGATGATCTTGGCAGCGACAAGTGTCAGAACTCCGGCGACCTCCGGCAGATGGAATTTTGGAGCACACCCAATACCAAACTATTCCTATAGGGGAACTCAATATTTCTATGCCTAAAGCCCCAATTCCTATGGATCAAGATGAATTGAATTTGAGAATTAGGGTTATGGACACTGTGGATCAGTCTCAATTGTTCCCAAAGCAAGGCTCTTCAAAAGGTTCAAGTAAGTACTCAGGTATCAAAATCTACCATATTAAAGGATCATGAATGCATAATTGTGGAAAGAGACAATCCTGCACAAGGTGATTTGGCCGGAAAAGGGTCTCCGGTGAATGTCAATTTGAATGATAATTTGGCAAAAGCCCCATCAAATTATCCCCAGGGCTCATCCAATATGGGTATTAAGGTTGCAGGGGAAAGGTACAATGTAAGTCTCTGTGATCAGGAATCTGACGGAGGAAATGAATCAGAGGCATCAAGTGAAGACCATTCAGGTTAGTCTTCTAATTCTAATTCTAATAATTGTCAATTAGCTAGAAATGTTGATATAACTGTGCCTTCTAATGTGTTGAATGTCAAGAAGTGTAATCAAGTTTTTAATGGTGAAAAAGATAAGGCCTTGACTTCTGAAATGCAACAGCAGGAGGTACCTCGTTTGGAATCCAATCAGAACACCAATAATAACCATAACCACATCAATGACTTACTCAATCCAATCAAAAACCTTATGTACCTAATACCACCCCACTCAAAATATCCAACAACTTCAAAGCCTTCAAACCTAACACCATCATACCTGAAAAGGCAAATAAAAACAACAACAATGCCACCACTGATCCAGTGCCTAAACAGTCCAATCAACCTAAGCCAAAAGCTGTTAACATACCTGAACCTTCTCTCCCTAATATTCCTCATTCCATAGTCACCAAACTTAGAGCTCAGGAAGCCCAAAGAGCTATCCCCATCAGTATTAACCCTCCTAAAATTACCACCAAACAGGACTATCCTGCTGTTGTGTTCAAGAAGGATGATTTTATGGTGAAACTTGCTGAGAGGTGTAAGTATACTTTGATTGGTAAGTTCATCAACACCATGCCAAAGATGGAAGTTATAAGGAAACAATTCATCCTGCAGACTGAATTAAGAGGGGGATGAAGCTGACTCACTACAACCCCAAACAACTTTACATTGATTTGGATAATGAATATGACCATGCTACTGTGTTATAAAAAGCTAAGATGTACATAGATGGGCAGCTGATGAGGTTTTTAAGTGTGAACTCCCTTAGTACCAGTTTGGGTGGTTTTAGGAGAGGTACCTTGGCATTGCTACTACCCTGAGGTCCTGGTTCCTTTATTATCTCCTATTGGTAAGGTTCTTTTTCTTGACTTGGCTACATATAAAAAAAGAGTTACTGTAGCCAAAGTCAAGGTTCAAATTGACCTCACAAAAGAAAGACCCCACCATGTTTGGATTGGATATGATGAAGATGAAAATGGGGATGGAAGATGGCTTTCTATTTAGTACGAGGGAGTGCCTGAATATTGTAGCTATTGCAGACACCAGGGTCATAATGTTTCTGCCTGTTCAGGTAAAATAAAGGATGAGGAAGTTAAAAGAAGAAAAGAACTGGAAGAGGCAAGGAAAAACAAAAGCATGGAGGGATCAGCAAACAAAAATAACAAGGATCAACCACCACCACCTACACAACAGCAACACAGCAAAGGAAAAGAAGAATAAATTAGACTCAGGAGCAATGGCAGACTCAGAAAAAGAAAGGAGGAAAAAATCCTCAGTACCAACAAAATCAGCAAATTTCACAGGTTAATAATGAACAAGGAAAAAATAAGATCTATAGGCCTAGATCACCACAGTGTCCTAAGGATGCTACACAGCAAGGTTCACAGCAACAATTGACAGGTATGAATTCTGAATTCAATACTCAAAACCCCAAAAATTGTAATGTTGATTCTGGAGTCCAGAATCAACACCACCCTCCCCAAAATTATGTTAATCAAACAGGTACCAAAAAAGATAACAGAGCTGAGGATAAAGAGACAAATTCTCAAGGAAAAGCTTTCTGAAGAAAACCACCAGAACAAACAGGTAACAAACACAAAGACCCAGGTGAACCCAGATCTGGCTCCCAAAGTCCTAAATGAAAGGACCTCAGGTATAAACTCAATGCTCCATCAACCCCACCCCAATGTTATTTATGTTTTGGCTGATAATAAAGTCTGTGGAGGTAAGGATGGGGAAAGTCAGGAGAAAACTACTAACTTGCAGGAAGGGATATCCAAAGGGGGGGTATTGTCTCATACTTCGCCTGAGAACCAACTGGCTGACCCTAGGATTGACTGTAGAGCCCCTGCTACCACTACGAATGCTGCTATCAATCCTTGTCTGCATGGACAAGGTTCCAATCCCACCAACAAAACACAAGAGGATAATAATTTAACTGATTTGGGGGTGGAGAATGTGACTCAGATTGAAGACACAGGTGGTATTCCTGCAGATGATCCTGGTAAAAATCACAATATGAAGCATGCTATTGCTCAAAAAGGTTTAAAGAGTGATCAGGTTCAAATTCCCAATCAAAGTCAAAATGACCAGGGTGTTAGTCCTCAAGTGCTGAACAACAAATCTACACTTGGTCTTAGTAAGAAAAAGAGAGATGCTATGAAAAAAGAGACAAATCAGAGAGGAAAAAAGAAGTGCTGAGAATGTACAGCAGAATCTAAACTGTGTTAGTGGAGGAACAAGCAGGAATTCATGAGATCTCAGTGATGACTACAGAGTAGTCCACTACTCCACTCAGAAGAAGAAGAGGATCCAGACCAGCTAGAAGAAGAACAGGAAGAGGAGGAAACAAGTGCCCATCTTCTTAAGGCTTTTGGTTCCACCATGAACACAGGTACTCAAGATGAAGTCCAACAAGTCACAGATAAAAATGGACTATCTCCTAGAGGACAAAAGGATAAGAAAAAGCATAACAAACAAGCTCACCTCAGCAACTCAGCTATCACTGCTACTGCTAAGAGTAGCATCAACACCAGGTCTAAAACACAAAAATCCTGATGATTAATACTTTGTTGGAATGCAAGGAGTATTAATACTCAAGGTGTGTTGGACAGACTCCAAAATCTTAAAGAGTACCACAGGATTTCTATGATTGCAGTGCTTGAACCATTCTCCAACAGATCCCAGCTCAACTTCTATAGAATTCAGCTCAGAATGGATAAAGCTACTCATAATCCCAACAGTAAAATTTGGATATTTTGGAACCAAGATATGGATTGTAATATATTGGATCAAGACGACCAGCATATTACCTGTGAAATCAAGCATGTATCTTGTCCTAATACCTTTCTCATTACCTTTGTGTATGCCAAATGCAAGGAGTACATGAGAAGACCACTCTGGGCAAGTTGTTGCATTTTCCAAGTTTGGGCAAACCTTGGTGCACTATAGGTGACTTCAATGTAATCACTGATGTTGATGAGAAGATGGGGGGTCAACCTTACAACATGAATAAAAGCTTTGAATTCATTAGTGTGATTGAAGCTTGTGGTCTCACTGATTTGGGATACCATGGACAAATATTTACTTGGTGTAATAATAGGGATATTGAGGGCAGAATCTGGAAGAGATTGGATAGAGCCATGGTTACTGATAAGTGGTTGGAGGTTATGCCTATGACTACTGTTACCCATTTGGCCTCCACTGGTTCTGATCACTGTCCACTACTTCTAGAATGCATTGACAGGCAAACTACTACAGTCAAATAATTCCTTCACTGCTGGCTGGAAAATAAAACTTTCTTTGATACTGTAAAGACTTGCTCGGAAAGACATGTTGAAGGTAATCCAATGAGAGTGTTTCACCAGAAAATGAAGAGGGTCTCCAATACTTTAACTGGTCTAGACAACAATTTGGAGACATTTTTGAATCAGTCAAAGAATTTGAAGAGAAGGTTAGAAGAGTTGAAGAGGATATTATTAATGACAACACTAGTGAGAACAGAGCCAAGCTCAATCAGATCAACGCCCAATATATCAGATTCTTAAAGGTTGAGCAGTCCATTCTCAAGCAAAAAACACAACTGCAATATCAAAGATGGTGATGCCAATTCCAAGTATTTCCATGCTATTATTAGAGGAAGAAGAATAAAGTTATTTATTTATAAGATTAATGATGAGCAGGGAAACACTATCCCAGGGGATGATATGATTGCGAAGGCAGCTTGCTCACATTTTGAAAAAAAATTCACAGGGGAAGATAAGGTGATCAATGAAGAAGTTCTTAAATGCATTCCTAGTATGATCACAGAGCAACAGAACCAACTCCTGCATGACATGCCTACAAAAGAAGAACTGAAAAGGGTAGTTTTTTCTATGACTGCTACCTCAGCTGCTGGTCCTGCTGGGATGAATGGAAAAAAATTTCATTCATGTTGGGCTATCATTAGTGAAGACTTGCTGAATCTGGTGCAGTACTTTTTCAGTGGTCACTGTATTCCCAAATTTATATCACATGCTTGCGTGGTTTTACTTCCAAAAATGGACCACCCTTACAAGTTGTCTGAGTTCAGGCCTATCTCTCTTAGAAACTTCACCAGCAAAGTCATTTCTAAAATTACTTTGTCTCACGCTTGCCCCCATTCTACCTCAGCTTATATCTGAGAATCAACCAGGGTCTGTACAAGGTAGAAGCATTTCAGAAAATATTATGCTGGCTCAAGAGATTATTCATAGCATTAAAAAACCCAAGGTTGGTGCCAATGTGGTTATTAAACTAGACATGGCCAAAGCCTATGATTGGGTATCTTGGTCATTTATTTGTCTAGTCATGAGAAGAATGGGTTTTGGTGAGATTTTAATTGATATGGTTTCGAGGACAATGTCTAACAACTGGTATTCAGCCATCATTAATGGTACCAGGCATGGTTTCTTCCACTCAACTAGGGGCTTAAAACAAGGTGACCCTTTGACCCCAGCTTTATTCATTCTTGGAGCAGAAGTGTTATCTAGAATGCTAAATAATCTTCATCAAAATTACATGTACACTGGTTTCCAAATGGAGAGAAGGGGTCCTCAAATAAATCATCTAAGTTTTGCAGATGATGTAATCATATTTACATCAACATGCAAGCATTCCTTGAAGCTTATCAGCAGGACTTAGCAGATTTATGAAGAAACATCTGGTCAGCTTATTAACAAGGAAAAAAGTCAGTACCTGATCCCTGCATTAACACTCCCCTGGATATTGTGAACAAGGTCAAAAAAATTACTGGTTTTAGATGCACTAATGCACCTATCACATACTTGGGGTGTCCCTTATATATTGGTGGCCAAAGAATTATTTACTTCACTAGTATGGTTGATAAAGTAATTTCCAGAATCAAGGGATGGCAAACCAAAATGTTGAGCTATGGAGGCAGAGCTACATTGATAAATCAGTCCTACAGTCCCTTCCAATTCACTTGTTGACTGCTATAACTCCTACCAAGACTACCCTCAAGAAATTAAATGTCTCATTGCTGACTTCTTTTGGGGTTGGGATAATGAGAAGAGGAAATATCATTGGGCCTCCTGGGAAACTCTCAGCTTTCCTTATGATGAAGGTGGTGTTGGTATGAAAAAGCTGGAGGATGTTTGTTTAGCCTTGCAATACAAACAGTGGTGGATTTTCAGATCTAAGAAAACCTTGTGGGGGGAGGGGGGGGGAGTATCAGAGCCAAGTATTGTAAAGGGCCCATCCAGTGATAAAGAAATGGAATACTGGGAAGTCCCTTGCTTGGAAGCACCTGATGAACAATAAAGATGATGTTGAAGCTCAAATTCAGTGGACCATCAATTCTGGGGATTGTAGTTTTTGGTGGGATGATTGGCTGGGGGTGGGTCCATTAGCTTACCACAATGGATACTTACCTAGGTTTAATAATACCACTGTCTCACAAGTCCTTCATCATGGAGTCTGGAATGAGGAGAAGTGAGACAACATACTCCTCATCATCTCATTCATAAAATCCTCAGCACTACTGTCAACTATCAACCTGACACTCCTGATCAGGCACACTGGAAGCTGAACTCCCATGGTAAATTCACATGTGCTTCAGCCTGAGGAAAAAGAAGACTAAAACTTTGTCTAATTCCCTGATTTGGCATAAAAACATCCCTTTCAAGGTTTCCTATTTACTATGGAGAACTCTCAGATGTAAACTCCCCACAAATGATAAAATTGTCTCCTTTGGTCTTGAGCCTGCTGCATGTTCTTGTTGTTACAGACCTGGATGGGATAACATTGATCATATCTTCACTTCTGGGCATTTTGCTAAGCATATTTGGAGTCATTTTTCCAATTGTTGGGGTATTCAGAATAGCAGCAGTCCATTGAGAAATGTCTTGATGAACTGGTGGATTTCTAAACCCAACAATGAAGTCCGTAAGCTCATGATTCAAGCCACTCCAATCTTTATGTGTTGGAACTTATGGAAGAATAGGTGTGCTAGCAAGTATGTAGGAAAGCAATCTAATACTTCCAGGGTCAAGTTCTCCATTATTAAAGACCTTTACATGTTAATTCTCACAGCTTACCCCTACCTCAATTGGCCTAGCAGCTGGAATGATTTGGTGTCTACAGTGGAGAAGTGTCAACATGAAGTAAGGGTAGTTCAAGTCAGTTGGTTTAAACCCCCTCGATCCATTGTGAAATTAAATACTGATGGGAGTGCTTTGGACAATCCGGGCAAGATAGGAGCAGGAGGTATCCTAAAAAACTACAAGGGTAACCTGATCTATGCCTTTGCTACTCCTTTAGGTGTTGGTTCTAACAACCAAGCAGAGGTACAGGCAGCTATGTTAGGTCTTACTTGATGTATACAACATGGGTACGGTAGGGTAATTTTGGAAGTAGACTCAGAGCTACTTGTTAAGTGGCTTAAAAAAGAGATCAACCCTCCTTGGACCATCAACAAGTATATTTCAGAACTTCAAGATTTAGTCAAGATGCTGGAATATTTTAAATGTAAACATGTCTACAGGGAAGCTAATTTCCCAGCTGATACTCTCTAAATACAGTCATATGGTCGACTCTACTCAACAATTTTATAATCATCATCAGTTACCACTAGGGGTGGGCGTTCGGTATTCGGTTCGGTATTTTCAAAATTCGGGTTCGGTAATTCGGTAATCGGTAATTCAAAGTATATACCAAATACCGAACTTTCAAACTTCGGTTCGGTAATTCGGTAATCGGTAAATCAAACTTCGGTTCGGTACGGTATTCGGTAATACCATATTTTTTTAATAGTTAATATACAATAAAAATTTATCCGCATTTAATATTTACATTAACCTAAAGAATACATATCTTAACTTATATTTTTATTACTACACCATAATTAAGTAATATATGCATTTTAACTTGCCGAATATCGAAATCGAAATTGCTCGTAAGCCACATTCTACGGAGGAGAAATGATACATCGTAAACAAAGAGAAAATAATTTATGAATCGATACAGAATAAAAAAATATTACCATGTAATAAAAATAATAAAAAAGAGTGAAAACAAAAATCTCTAATATATCATACATAATTTTTATACATATGTTTTTCTTTGAATTATCCAAAAATTCTACATCACTGCACTAATTATTAATTAGTTCCTGCAAAGATATGAAAGAGTTGAAATCTTTCGTTTTCAATGTAACTACCAAACAATTTATGTAGATAACTAACGTGGGAATCATGCAAAGTGAAATTAGAATTCTTAATCAATTGCATAAATTTGAAATTAGAATTTATAATTTTTACATGTACATGAATTAAATTTTAGCAGTTATCCATAATGTACGTGTAAGTGTGCATATAATATACGGTAAATGTGGGAAAGTTGAAATGAAAATGGTAAGGGAAATGAAAAAATGAGATAGTTTCCTCTTACTATACTCTTATTTTTTTGGTAATTTTTTTTCCAGTTTTTTTGTAAAAAAAAAAATATATATATTAAAAAGTTCGGTATTCGGGAAATCCCGAATACCGAAACCGAAATACCGAATACCGAATACCGAAACCGAAATACCGAAATATCAATTTCGATACCGATTCCCGAACCGAAATATCGAATTACCGAATACCGAAATACCGAAATAGCCGGTTCGGTTCGGTAATTCGGTTTTCGGTATTTTATGCCCAGCCCTAGTTACCACGTGATACTAGAGTTACAAGTTGGACAAAATTGGGATGGCAAATTTTAGAATAAGAAAATTGAAGAGAGTCGAAAAAACCCCTTAGAAGCTCACTGGATCACCTTTTTGGAACAGGTAGCACTTGTTCATTTCTTTTGTTTCTTCGTCTTTTAAGCTATATTTATTCTTAGGTATAGCTTCTGGGAAGAGGTCTTGTTTTAGTTAGGCTCGTCTTTTGGAAGGGGAGTCTCCCTTATTTATGCTTTCCTAGTACCTTTGTATTGAGAGGAGTCCTCTCTTCTAGGTGCATAGGTCTAGGTTTTCTTTACTAGTTTTGGGGATAAGTTGACCGACCTTAGTAGGTTAGTCGTCTTATGTAACACCATAGGGCGGAGGTAAGGTTTATGTCCCCCTCCTTGTACTTTTGCTAATTTTTGGTGATATGTTAAGGCCTGGGGGTGTTGCTCAGCTCCTGATCCCCTCAAGGGTCGTTAAAATAAAAATAAAAAATAAAAACTATAGACAGTGTGTTCCTTTGATTGATCCTACTATATCCTCAAGTCCCAATGCACTTCACTTGCTCTATTGATTGCCCTTTTCTCATTGCTATCATGATTACTAATCCAGAATATCACAGCACTCATTCCATTAAAGTTGCATAAATTTTAAGTATGCATAGTAAGCTTGACGTATCAATAAAATTACCAGGTATTATCAAACGGATGATGAAATTCCATTCTCTTTCCTTTTGCATCTTTTCCCAACTTCTGCAGTACCCAGCTAGCATCCAAGAAGTGATCCATTGTATTGTCTTCATACTGTTGTGATGAATTATCATCAGACCTGGTTGATGCTTTCTCCAAAAGCTGGTGCTCTCTTTCTTTTAGGCCTCTGCCCCTTAACCATGGTTTTCTCCTCCTCTCCTGGAGAAGCCCAGGCATTTTGACTTTCATGGTAAGGATTCTTGAACTTGAGCTTTAGGAGAGGTTTTGGATCCTTTCTCGCTGAATTTGATACTGAAGGAGTGCTATTTTTCTCGTCATTCAGGTCATCACAAGAAGCGGGCCCAGCTTCTGCATGTTTAACAGAAGCCAATTTGTTGTCCCTTGTAGCAGGAACTACAGCTGCAGCCCTTGTTATAACACTACCGTCATTGCTTCTTTTTCCTAAGATACCAAAAGTCTTGAGCGGAGGATAAGGTCCAGATCCATCGGCAAATTTTCCACCAACTTTGGCAGGGAAATGAGTACCTTCTGAGCTAATTTTCTTGATCTTTATTAAGTTACTTTCTTTGCCCCTATGATTTTGACCCTTCATTTGGTCCATATCATCCACCTTATGTCCTTCAGACACAGAAAAGGGAGGCGAAAGAAAAGTTAGTAATAGAAAAGTAAAAGTATGCTCCTAAAAGCAACAAGTAAAATATTATCTTCTTTCCCCACCCCCAACACAGAAAGTAAACAAGTTACAATTCGTCTTACCTTTTCCACCAACAAGTTTAGCTGCAGTGTCATTCCTTTCTGAGTTCTCATTCTCTCTCGGCTGAACTAGATCCTCACTACCTGATTAACAAAGAAGTACATATAAGAATATTTTTTGATAAGGTAAATAATTCTATTAATGTTGGGAAAATCTCTCATATACAAGAGGTATACCATAAAGTAGAGAATCTACACCATATAAGAAGAGAGCATAGAGTATTGAAGCTAATTACTTGATCTCAAGCAATTTAGACATTGAATTGAAAAGAATTTTAGGCAACAACAGATGGAAGAGCGAATCCAGAAATCAAATTTGAAAAAATAATAGGAAACAACAGAAGTATTGCCACCTACCCATTTCGACAGTGAGCTCATTGGTTTACAAATTAAACCAAAATTTCTAAAATTTCTATGATGCAGATTGAGGTTAAGGAGGGTCCAGTACAAGAGATAGAGGCTCATGGGAGATGTACCTTAGGCTTGCAAGGTGATACCTAGCCGTTAAGTCATTTAAAAAGATCATTAGTTGGGTAGACAGTTTAGTCTTCTTTACTTTATTAGCTCAAGTTATGTTATTTACACATCTCGGGTTAAGAATATTATATATTGTACTGTTCTTCTTTGTAATGGGTTTTATTAATGATATATCTCTAGCCGTAAATTAGCTAGAATTAGTTAATTCTTCTTCTCTTTGCAACTTTCAGTGTTTACTGTTCCATTAGCTTACTGTTTATCAGTTCTTGCTTCATTTGGTATCAGAGAAGCTCTTGAGCTCTCTGTGTAATACAATGGCAGCAGATATGAACGAGATTAAATCTATGATGGAAAGAATGACATTGGAGATTGCTAACTTCACAATGAGGCAGGCTCAGCTGGAAAGTCAGCATGAAAAGGCGCTTGCTGAGTTGAAGGAATCCATTGAGGAAGTAAGAAGATATGACAGAGGAAAAAATACAGAGGTTCCTGATACTGGAGGTGGGAATGGAGAAATCTACACCCCATTTGGTAATCCCATGGTTGGTTACCTCATACTGCAGGGGTTTCCCACCTTTGAGAAATATTCTCCAGGGGGGTTTTGCAATGGAAGCTAGTCCATTGCCACCCTTTTCAACTCAGGGAGACACTATGCCAACACATGCTCCTGTAGGTTCAAAGCCACAGCAAGGAGGCCATGGAGGAGGAACCAGTACTGCAGGACATCAAACCTCCATCACCAAGGAGCCACCACCATGTCAAGGATGATCAAGATGGAGTTTCCCAGGTTCAATGGAACCAACTTGAGCGCTTGGTTATGCAAGGTAGGGCAATTCTTTTCCTTAAATGAAGTAGCTTATAATCAGAGAGTAAAAGTGGCTTCTATTCACTTTGATGATATAGCTATAGAATGACTTTAGCCTACATCAGGAGCAGGTCTCATATGCCTTATCCTTCTTGGGAGGAATATGTATATGCATTGATGGACAGGTTTGGGGCTGAGTATGCAGACCCAATGTCTGAGCTGAAACTAGTCAAACAAAATGGGATGGTGGAAGATTACCAAAAGGAATTTGAAAGGATTATGACTAGGTTGGTGATACTTCCTGAATATGCTATCAGTGCCTTTATTACTGGGCTTAAGCCTGAGATAGGTTTCACAGTAAAGAATCATAGACCTCACTCACTTCCTCAAGCTTATCAACTAGCTAGGAACACTGAGTTACAGGTCAATGCTCAATTGAAACAGACCAAATCCTCTATGTATGGGAATAGCTCATCCTCACATCCTAGAGGGGGGTCTTATTCTCAACCTAAGAGTGGTTCTTATAGAGGGAACTTCAGGGGTTCATTCACCAGGAAGGAAGGAAATCCACCTAGAAGAGAGGGGGTGGCCAACTTTAACAGGAGCAATACTAGGAGACTCACTCCAGCTGAGATGAGTGAGAAGAGGCAAAAGGGGTTGTGTTTCTTTTGTTATGAGACATGTGTTCCAGGCCACAAATGTCAAACGTCCAAGCAGTTATACTTATTGGAGGTCATTGATGAGGAAGAGCAAGAAATGGAAGAAGACACTGAGATGCAGGAAGTGGTGGATGTAGGAGAAGAAGAAGAAGGGGGGAAATGTGAAATTTCAGTTCATGCATTAACTGGTATTCCAGGCTTTCACACAATGAGAGCGGTGGGATACAATGATAAGAGGCCATTGAATATTTTGATAGACCCTGGAAGCACTCACAATTTTATTGATGAAGAACTGGTCAAGCAATTGGGATTGAAGGTTCAAGCAGTGAGGCCACAATCAGTCAATGTGTCTGATGAAAGTGACACACAAACTGATGAGATGTGTCATCAACTTTCCTGGATGATACAAGGGGATACATTTGTGGATATCTTTCTGTTGCTGCCCTTAAGATCTTGTGATTTGATCTTAGGGGTACAATGGTTGTTACCCTTGGGAGACCTTCAACTTAACTTCCAGAAATTGACCTTGGGTTTTGTGTATCAAGGCAGGAAGGTGGAGCTAAAAGGCATCAAGGAGAATACTAAGCTGGTGAATGCCAAGAACCTGGTTAAAATGGCACAAAATGGTGATCAGCTATTCATGATCAGAGTATTACCTACAGTAGAACCACCAGAAGAGGAAGGTGAAGGGATTCATCCTCAGATCATGTCCCTTACTGATGAGTTTCAACTGTTGTTTGGTAATCCCAAAGAGTTACCTCCTTTCAGAGCAACATTTGATCACAGAATTCCATTGGAGCATGGCAGTAACCCAGTGAATACAAGGCCTTACAGGTATTCTTCTAGGCAGAAGGATGTTATAGAAGGGTTGGTACAAGAGATGCTTGATCAAGGCCTCATCCAACCCAGCTGTAGCCCTTATGCCTCACCTGTAGTTCTAGTGGGGAAGAAGGATGGTTCATGGAGGTTATGTGTAGACTACAGGGCTCTGAACAAGCTGACTATCAAAGATAAATTCCCAATTCCCATCATTGAAGAGTTACGTGATGAGTTGGGAGGTTCCCAGATATTCACTAAGCTTGATTTAAGATCAGGCTATCATCAAATCAGGATGGCAAGGGAGGATGTTCAGAAAACTGCATTTAGGACTCAATCTGGCCACTATGAGTACCTGGTCATGCCCTTTGGTCTCACTAATGCACCCTCAAGTTTTCAAGGGCTGATGAACCATGTTTTTAAGGAACACCTCAGGAAGTTCATTTTGGTTTTTTTTATGACATTCTGATATACAGAAAGAGTCTAGAAGATCACTTGCAGCTCCTGAGGATTACTTTTAACTAATTGATTCAACATAGATTGTTGGTCAAGAAGTCAAAGTGTTCTTTAAATATGGTATAATTAGATAGTATAAATATGAGGATATTCTCTAACCCCTTTAATTAGGCAGTTAAGAGATTGTGTAATATTTTATTAATTTCATTCCTTATTTACAATATATGTAACAATTATTTAATTTCATCAACTTGAGGGAATAATCAAGGAATTAAATTCCCAATATCTCCTCCTCCTCTTCTTCTAATTTCTCAAAGTTAAATAAGTTAAATTTGACTTGTACATAATATTTTTAATACAACAATAACAACATAATATACCAATGAAATCCCACAAGTGAGGTCTACGGAGGGTAGAATGTACGCAAACCTTACCACTATCTCGTGGAGGTAGAGAGACTATTTCCAAAAGACACTCGGCTCAAGTGCAACAAATCTCGGTATAAAGAAGAAGGAGACAATGAAGAGAATATAGCAAATAACAAAGAAAACAGTGCAAAGTCCACCGGAGAAAAGCCAAAACAACAATAAAATCATGTGATAATTGAAACTCCATAACAACATACTAGGGTAGATTAGTTAAAAAATCAATAATAAACAATAACAATATAAAAAAATAGAAACTACAATAATACAACTAGTACCATCGCAAACACCGGCAACCCTAAGCAAGACAACACTACACTACCTAATAACTTTCTACCCTAATATTTTCCCTCCACACCCTCCTATCTAGGTTCATATTCTCGGTAACCTGAAGTTACATCATAACCTGTCTTATCACCTCTCCAATACATAATATTTGTAATAATAGGGGAAATCAAGATTTTTTTAGAGAGTCTGAGATAGAAAAATCATATCCAAGTTTAAAATTTGAATATTAAAAGGAATTAGATTCTTGAAATTTGTGAAAGTTATATATGAATAATACCAAGACTGGAATAGTATGATATTTTAGAACATCCAAAGTAGGAGTATCATATAAATTAGGGAAGATGGGGCATTATTCTACACAATTATCACAAGTTTCAAAACTTTACATCCCTGATAAATTAAACTCTGATACATTGCTCTTCTCTCAAACTAATTTCTTAACAGTCACTTTGGTATTTTTATTTGCCACTCATATATTAAACGAGTCAAAGTTAAACGTTCTATAATCCATGCTCATTCAGATAATGTCAAAAGAGATGGAATGGATCGCATATTGCTAGAAAAAAGAGAAAAAAGAACCCATAAAAATTCAATCTTTCTATGTTTTCTCCATATAATCTACCCTTTCCAGCTTCCACCAAAATAAAATAGCTCCTAATCAACTTCTCCTATTTTTTAAATTGCTTAATATATTAATCATATTCCAGATATCTAAAATCCCAGAACCACCCAATTCCTACACTGAATACTTTCTTCCCACGTTTAGCTCCTTTCCTTCAAACAGGTCTTCACCCCCAAAAAAAAAAATTGCAAGCAGGAAAATTTATTAAATGTGGGGTTTTCGAGGTTAAAAAAAAAAAGGACCAGAACAAATAGAAATTAGGAAACTCAAGAACGAAACAAGAAAAAATAAAATAAAATAAAATAAGGGAAAAGCACAAAATTAATACCAATAACTAAGAAGAATGAAGAATATAAAAAATTCTGTACAAGGAGGAAAATAAGATTTAGGGTTTTACATGGAAGCAGAGAGATGATGCTGCAGATACTTCTGAGGCGAATCCAGTTGCAGTTGGAGAAGACAAAATGAATATAATTGTCTCTCGGTATATATGCATTTTTTATGATGTATTTATTTAATGGCTCTATTACATAACACTTATCAATCCGAAACTCTACCATCTCGACCAAATTTTTACAAAGCTTTAAAGGTTGTATTATGGCACTAATAATGTCATTATTATAAACGAAGGAGAAGCTCTAAGTATGATGATCGCTTACTTAAATAACATCATTCACCATTAATGGTGAAAAAAGAATGACCATTATGCAACATTATGACATAAAAATATAAATTAATATTCTACAAAAATATTTCTTATTTTGATAACAATAATATTTTTTTAATCACTTATAAGCGCATATATATATATATATATGTATGATCGCTTGAGTCAGGGTGGATCTATGTTGTTACACTGTATATATAAGATAAATTTTTTAATTTGCGTGTATATATTTATTATTGAATCCCCTAAGCATAATCCAAAGGGCTTAGCTTAGTGATAAAGGGGTTCAATATTTTGTCCAGCTATACCAGTTTGCGTGTTCGAACTTCGTTAACCACACTTTTTTCCTTTTCCTGTCTAATTTTAGGTGCATTTATAGGCTTAGTTTTAGGCGTGCTTGATTTTTTTTGAACCCCTGATAAAATTTCTGCCTCCGCCACTAGATTGAACAATGTTAAATTAACGACAATTTAAATTTTACAGGTATTAAAACCTTTGCAATCAAATTGTACTCAAGAACAACTTTATGATAATTTTATATTCATTTAAGATGTTTTAGAATTCTAATATTGTAATAATCAAAACAAATAATTATGGTAACAAAACTGTTCGACCATTGAACATAAAAGAAAATTGAGGAACTCGTTCGGATGAATTGAAAAGAATAGTTGAAGAGCTTGTACATACAGCTGCGGCTTGAATATGCAAAATAATAATAATTAAAAAAAAGACTTGTTTTCAGCCTTGGCAAAATTGTTAACATACACATAAAAATAATAGTACTAATTCCTCATTTCTGTCATGTATTTAGATTGTATCTAGAAATATACTGTAATAATTTTTTAAAATTAAATCAAGATTGTATCTAAAATATTTTGGTGTGAATTTAGGATCGAGTAACACACTAATAAAGTGATACAAAGTGAATTGTTGTATCAATGAAACAATATGAATTTTAGAAAGTGTATAGTGATACAACGTGAAAAGGCTCAAATATGCCATCGAACTTTGAGAAAATGCTCATTTATGTCATCTGTTAAAAGTTTGGCTCATTTATGACATTTTCGTCTGAGAAAAGATTCATCCATGTTTTTATTTGTAAATTAAAAATATTTTTCGTTTTGCAAAATTATTTTGTACACGTGGTCAATTATGATTCGGCCACGTCATTAACGAAATTATTATTTAAAATGAAAAAGGTTCAAATATGTCATCTTTGTCATCCATTAAAAGTTTGGCTCATCTATGCTATTTCAGTTGACAAATAATAGCATGGATAAGTCTTTTCTCAAAATTTGATGGCATATTTTCGCCTTTTCCTTTAAAACTATTACCATGTTCCATAATTAGTCAAACTATCTATTTGTGAAAATTCCTCGTATCAGTAACCTCATGAACCCATACCAGAGACACAAATTCTCCCTAGAGCCTCACAGGGTCTATTGCCGAAGTCCTTTGGCTGATTATATCCGAGGGCCTGTTTTGGAAAACCACAACGGAACTAGAATTTGGTATAATTGAATGTAATTACATTTACATATTTAGTAGACCAAGTAATTACTTGAAAAGAGAAAAATTGAGTGTAATCAAAAGAGAGTAATTACACTCTTCAATTCCCAAGAAGTGTAAGAAATTGACATAATTACACCATGTAATTACATGAAACTTTTTAAAATTCTTTATTTGTATTATTTTTTCATTTCCAATTACTAGGTGGCTTTCAATGGAATTAATTGTAGTATTAAACAGAGCTCAACTGGCTATTCTATATTATAGTATAACAATGTCATCTACCCTGAGTTACAACCAGTAGGAGCAGAGCTTTCTAAATCTCTAGAAATTTTACATTAAAACTGCAAACCCAGCAAGATTAATCTAAAGTACCACCAAAACGCTCAAAAACTATACACTGGGAAACGAAGGGTAACAATAAAAGAGAACCAACCAACGCCTTATATGTAAATCTGGTAAGCAGAGGTTAGCAAACTTGCAGCAAACACATGATGCAGGGTGCAGTAACCTTGAAATATTGACCTGCAACGATCAGCTACTTCCATTTTGTCCACCAAAGAAGAACTCTGGGAATCAGCAGTTGCTCATGCTCTTGGCATCCAAAGCTACAACATACACTGCATCTAATAACCAATTTTAATAGCAGTCAACGTTTTTGCTTCTGAGATACAAAACGTATTCCTTGCTTTCCAAGCTCCAAGTTCTTCTTCTTCCCATCATCAAGAGCAACAGACACAACAGATGAGCCTTCAAAGACTTCTACGATTGTCCCTCTATGCCTGAAAAAGAAAACGAATTGAAAGGTCAAACAAGCACACCTCAAAGAAAGTGTGATACAGATTTATATGAATGCTCTGCTATACAATTTGATATTTAAGAACCAGCAAGGGAGTCACGCTAGTCAAAAGCCCAAATGAAGATTCTAACTATAGATAATGTGTTCCTTCTCTTTATCCTACTATATCCTTGTGTCCCAATGCAATTCACTTGCTCTATCGATTGCCCTTTTCTCATTGCTATCATGATTACTAATCCAGAATATCACAGCACATTTCCATTAAAGTTGCATGAACTTTAAGTATGCATAGTAGTCAGCTTGATGTAACAATGAGCTTACCAGGTATTATCAGATGAATGATGAACTTCCACTCTCTTTCCTTTTGCATCTTTTCCCAACTTCTGCAGTATCCAGTTAGCATCCAAGAACTCATCCATTGTATTGTCTTCATACCGCTGTGATGAATTATCATCAGCCCTGGTTGATGCTTTTTCTCCAAACACTGGTGCTCTCTTTCTTTTAGACCTCTGGCCCTTAACCATGCTTTTCTCCTCCTCTCCTGGAGAAGCCCAGGCATTTTGACTTTCATGGTAAGGATTCTTGAACTTGAGCTTTAGGAGAGGTTTTGGATCCTTTCTCGCTGAATTTGATACTAAAGGTGTGCTATTTTTCTCGTCATTCAGGTCATCACAAGAAGCGGGCCCAGCTTCTGCATGTTTTACAGAAGGCAATTTGTTGTCCCTTGTAGCAGGAACTTCAGCTCCAGCTCTTGTTATAACACTACCATCATTGCTTCTTTTTCCTAAGATACCAAAAGTCTTGAGCGGAGGATGAGGCCCAGATCCATCGGCAAATTTTCCACCAACTTTGGCAGGGAAATGAGTACCTTCTGAGCTAACTTTTTTGATCTTTATTAAGTTACTTTCTTTACCCCTATGATTTTGATCCACATGATCCACCTTATGTCCTTCAAACACAGAAACAAGAGCAAAAAGAAAAGTTACTAATAGAACACCGAAAGTATGCTCCTAAAACCAACAAATACAATATTATCCTCTTTCCCCACCCCAAACACAGAAAGTAAACAAGTTACAATTCGTCTTACCTTTTCCACCACCAAGTTTAGCTGCAGTGTCATTCCTTTCTGAGTTCTCATTCTCTCTCGGCTGAACTAGATCCTCACTACCTGATTAACAAAGAAGTACATATAAGAATATTTTTTGATAAGGTAAATAATTCTATTAATGTTGGGAAAATCTCTCATATACAAGAGGTATACCATAAAGTAGAGAATCTACACCATATAAGAAGAGAGCATAGAGTATTGAAGCTAATTACTTGATCTCAAGAGATTTTGCTGCCTTGATCAAGCAATTTAGACATTGAATTGAAAAGAATTTTAGGCAACAACAGATGGAAGAGCGAATCCAGAAATCAAATTTGAAAAAATAATAGGAAACAACCTACCCGTTTCGACAGAGAGCTCATCAGTTTACAAATTAAACCAAATTTCCTAAAATTTCTCAGTGTGAGTTTATGAATGGGTGGGTGGGTGGGGGTGTTACCATCAGAAAACAATAATAATATGCAGCATGAACTTTAATCACTTTTCAGTTATTTAATTTTTTATTTTATGTGGGTCATTAGGAGCTTTCCGGACTCTTCAGCTGCAGGTTTCACACAAAGGAAAGAATCTGAATTATTGTAGCATAGAAAATAGACAAGGAACACCATAGCAGAACAAGAATTGGAGAATTTAATCAGGCACAGAACAGACCTTCCATTCCCAGACCAAAAAAAACCAAATATACATGTCATGTCTTTATTGTACTACATATATATACATATATATTTATATAGAGAGAGTTATATAAAGAGAACTCCTATGTTTTTGCCAGAGTGTATCCATTAAGACATCAAATTCAGCGTCTTGAGAAAAGGGAAGAAGTCTGTGAGTAAGATGTACATAAGTGCTACTCTTTTAAGATTTGTCAAGATCATTAAAAAAATGTTTTCAGGCTTATATGTTTACCATTTTTTAATAAATGATTAGCATTGTTATGTCAAACTTTGAGGACGTGACTTAAAATCTCCATTTGCTTTACTTCCACAAGAATTTTCCACTTAAGTCATGAAGAAGCAAAAAACAAAAAAACAAGAACAAACATCATTTCACATGATTACCAAAGCACACAGTCCTCATATGCCAAATAAGCAACCAATTAACCAAGGAAAGGAGAAGAAATATGCTGCATAAGTTTACATCCATGCTAGTTTTTTATCTACAAGAAAATGCATTGATAGAACGTTCATTAGAGATAATTTTGACTTCTACTAACAAAAAGCAACCCAAGAATCACGGTACTTTATGATATTCCTTAGCCAACTTATATGTTCTTTCTTTATAACCAAGTATATTAGAGACCCATATGACTTCTACTAACAAAAAGCAACCCAATAATCACAGTATTTTATGATATTCATAAGCCAACTTATAACCGAGATATCCTCGATGGCCAGTGACATAAGGTTCAAAAATGTGGGGACAATGAGCAAGCCCATCTACCCTTCTTCACTCAAATATCAGGCTTTTGTCGGTGGTAGGGTTTGAACCCACGACGTGTGCTCAATCCATAAATCACGCGATGCGTTCTTACCACTTAAAGCCCTAGGGACACTTGTATATGAAATCCTTACCAAACACAGGAGAAAATCTCCAAGAAATAAAAATGCACAGAGGAAAACTATAATCATCTTTCTCACTGGCGGAACCTTTTGTCCGGATGAGATAACAATTTAGAAAACCGTAGCTTTGGTGTCATAAGTGACGCAAGCTAGTAGAAAAGCATATTACAGTCATCAAATTCTATGGAGAAGCCACGCCATAGATTATAAAGAAAATTCATCCAAGTCAGAAAACAGAAAGAAAGAGGAACCCGAAAAAAACATAAAGAAAAATAATTACCATTTGAAGTAGTCAAATCTTGCTCTTTCTGACAGCTTGAAGCATCGGACTTCGGGGAACCTGCAATGTTTTTATTCCGCGAGCCCAAATGTATAACAAGCTTTGGTCCCTTAGAGGTCTTTGGCATGCTAGTCTGAATTCCAACATCTCCATCCAAATGCTGAGGCTTACTACCTTTCATTTGGACTGTCCTCTTACCCGTGTTTCCAGTAACCTCATCTATAAATTTGTGCTTTATGACCCCTGCCTGATTAATTGAACATATACCTTCTGTCAAGCTACCAACAGGAGAAGAAAAGCTATCCAGTTCCCCATAAGCCTGCAATTCTTCATTCTTGACATCACCAGCACTATATCCACCAGATGGAGCATCTGGATGTCCTTCATTTGGTCCAGTTAACCCCTTCTTTTTACCAGATTTCTTGTAAGAAGATTTCTTTCCATATTCCTTGCTCTTTTTGGGAGATTTGTCAACTAAACCTTTAAGAGAAAACTTCAAAGATCGACTATGTTCATTTTTTACTACAGGAGTACCATCTTCATCATCTGAAAAGGGTGAAATAGAAAATATTTCATCTTCAACTGGCAACCCAGCTCCTGCTCTCAAACTTGCAATTAAATCCCTATCAGCTACATCTCTCCTCCTCCAAAGCTCCTGAACAGCATCCTCAAGATTTCTCACCTGAGAACATTAATAGAAAACTATCAGGAGAGAGTTCTCCGTTTAACTTTTCTAGTGAAATTAATCACTGCCTTAAACACACCTGATAACTATTTCCACGGCATGTTGGACAAGCATACGGCAAATTTCCATCCACTTGAAACTGCAAATATTTTTCATCGCTGCAAAGCAAATACCCATTTTCAAATTAAAACTTCCAATGGAGTCACTCTCTCAAAATTTCAGTGGAAGTGCAATCAAGGTTGCATAAGTTAACAGCTTTATATCGCATGAATGACAGGAGAACAAATTGTCAAACCACAAAGATGTCAGGATATTTATATAGTGAAGGGAAGAAGAGGACCTTTCTGGAAATAAGAACTAGCGCCCTGTCAACTGACTCGACTCTTAACAAGGCAGAACTCAGCATAAACAGCAGTCCCCAAAATGCAATTCATTCATTCAATGAAACAATAAAAGTCAACAGGGAATGATGAGAATATTCTTGGAAATACTTTCCTTAATTCGAGTTTAAGAGAGAACAAAAAAGTCTAAGTTCTTTGTTTCTTCAATTAAATTTTATATTTACTCATTAATTCATTTCAATAACTATTCCAGGAAAAAAAAAAATCAATAACTATTCCAGGATTATTTTTTTTTCAAATTCTTCATTTAAGAGAGAAACATAAATATTCTGAATTGCTCCAAAAAAATAACTCAAATATAATAAAAGACTTCTCTACATTAGAATCAAATATAATTGATCCATCCATTTGCCGTCTCTAAATCAATTTATCAGTCATTATCATCCTTCTTCCGTCTTTATTCTACTTCATCTTATTTTCAATTTCCATCGCAGCTTTGGGTTGCTTAATTATGCAAAAAAAAATTAATCAATTACGAGATGCACCACACGCAAACACCACGACTCATAATTGAAAGGGCTTCTTAACAAGGTAGTTCTGAGATGAGATAGATAGCTCCAAAAAGGATGAAAAGAAGATCGTCGGATTTTAGTTTTCCAGTGAAGATGCAATTTTTTTTATCTTTGCTTTAGAATCTTGTTTTTGATTTTTGAAGGTAAAGATCTGAAAATGTTGTTTTGAACAATATTATAGAAAGAGAGACTACCCACCTCGCCGGAAAAAATGGTGACCGGCAAACAAATTTCCGGTCAAGAAAACTTTTAAGCATTTTATTCAATATCCAACCCAAGAAAGAAAATTATTTACAGATAACAAAAGATGCAAAGAAAATGGCGCAGGGAAGTAACTAGGGATGGCGCAGGTCAAGTGAAGTTGACCAAGAACCTGAAAGGGAAGGAAAAAGAAAAGAAAGAGAAAAGGAAGAAAAGAGAAAAAAGGGAAACGAATAAAGAAAATATTAAGACAATACAATTAGTTAAGGAATATATTAATTAAGTATAATTGATTATATTTCAACCAATTAGAAAATGACACATGTATTGTTAGAACCATTTATAGTGTTTTCTCCTCTTCTCACTCGCTTTGAAGAAGTTGGTAACACTTTCTTTGCCACATCACCTTTTAGGGGGTACTAGTTCCACTTCAAACAAGAGTAGGGAGTATTAGGTCGCTCGTAAAGTTAAGGTGTGTGAATAACTTTTTGGACAACCACAGGATGTAACTTATGACTTTTCCCCACAAACAATTACTCCCTCTTTCCTCAACAATTACTCCCTCTGTCACAATTTATGTGGCACCGTTTAACTTGGCCCAAAGTTAAGAAAGAAAGGACGACTTTTGAAATTTGTGGCCTACCAATTGTATGGCTATAAATCATTTCATTAAGGCTGAAAGGGAAAATTTTGAAAGTTAAATTGTTTCTCATTATAAAAATCGTGACATGCTTTTAGGGGCGGACTAAAAAGGAACGTGTGCCACATAATTTGGGACAAAGGGGGTACTATATAACTTAAGATTTGCAAATCCACGAACATTAACTTCCTCCACAATTATCAACAAATTATACTAGGCAAAATGTTCATAAATGCCGATTGTATGCCATTGTTTGAAATGATTTGTCATTAGTTTATCAAGATCTTGAAAGGCCCTTGACCCTCCAATGGATAACAGTTCTCCTTGCCAACCAATAACCCTTTTAATGAACTCAGTTGCCATATCTGTGATGTAATTCTAATCTTTTTCCTACCAAAATAGGACACATCCTAAATAGTTGAAGGATAGAGGCCTTTCGTCATAATCCAACACACGGTAGCTTCTCGCAACTTGAAGCACTCAATACAACTCATGTCCTGCAGTAGAAGCTATAACCTGAAGACCCTAATTTTATAGGTACAACCCAGAAGCCTCCTCTTTCATATTGATTAAAGAGCTAGGCACCTCTTAATAGATCCAACTTCCCCCTTGACAGAGTTCAAAAAAGTACAAATCCTAAATAATTGAAGGGAACTTTTTCTGTGTAATATCTAAATAGATAGAGTTACAACCAGTAGGTGCCCGAGATTGCAAAGTTTTCTAATATCTAGAAAATTTACATTAAAATTCTTAACAAGGCAGAAATGCAGCATACCCCAAAATGCCATTCAGTTATTCAATGGAACAATAAAAGTCAACGGGGAATGATGAGACTATTCTTGGAAACACTTTCCACATTTTAACATAGCAAAAACTGCTGCAAGAACACCACAAAAGGTATAGGATGCTGTCAATAATAAATTTCTGATATTTAATTCCAGAACAGAAAAGTCTAACCTAATGCACATCCATATTTGCCCCCGTGTTAAGAAATAAAATTGCACTTCATGAGAAAGGCATCAAAGCAAAACCAATAAATTAATAATCTTAAAAGCAATATCTAAGGTAAACCTGATGCCATCACATTGGCAGTGCACCCAGCGCTGGCAAATGTCACAGCAGACCATAGGTGTCGATTCAGAATCTCTATATACCTACAAAATAAAAAACAATTAATGCATTCCTCATAGACAAATGGGAAGAAAAACACTCAGTTGCTTTGGAAAGGAAATGAAAGCAAAAGGCATCACATAATAATAGCCGACAAATAAACAACTTTGCATTAGTAAACCATCATAGTACAAAGAACCTCATCGTAATATTAAACAAAGAGAAGCTCAGATAATAAAAACCGCAATAATATCTACCTTCAAACAAACAGGACAGTAGTTTCCCTTCACAAATAATCTTCCACAGGCATCACAACAAGTGTATCCTAAAAACCACCTGCCATAGATCAAGATATCAATAGTTCAGAGGCAATAGGATATGCAATGCCTTGTATGATTTTCATAGGATATGCAGAGCCTTAAATAATTTACATAGCATATGCAATGCCTTGAAGACATTAGTGGGAAAAATTCACGGTGCAATGGGAAAGCCCAAAACTAGAGAACTAAGTTAAATTGTTTTCAAAGCCCTTATCATAATATATAACGTAAACCAAATGGAACTCCTACATGATGCTCCTCTGTAAAGATACAGAAAAAACAGCATAAAAAGTACATGCATAAGAATTTTAACTAAACTGGAGTTAATTAGAGTGTTCAATTAACATTTATAGCAAAACTTGAATCCAAAAGAATGTCCCACTAGCTGCTCATGGCCCCATACTACATACCTCACGCTCAGTCCGTTTCCTGGAACATTAGAACAACAGCTGTGACACTTTGTGTGTTTGGGGCATAAATAAGGCCCACTGCTAACGTTCTGCACATTCCAAAAACAACTAAGTATAATCTACATTTATCATTATACAAAACTGAAAGAGTAAGAGATGAGAATCCACCTTGTGTGGAGGTTGCATACAGTAACAGTGATAAGCTGCATCACACCTTTTGCAAAACATGAACTTGTTTGGATCTCCAGTTCTTCGACAGCCCTGCACCAAATACGGAGCATACATACAGTCATTATATATGAGCAATATAGTGAGCATAAGACCATGAGTTGAACAATAACATAGACATCAAATAGCCAAAAATGCAATAATCACAAGAGAATGATCCAGAATGCATGTCCAATTATCAAATAGAAGAGTTGCTTTATGCAAAAGATTTTTTTAAAAAAAAAAAAAAACAGCCAATAGTTTCATTTATAATCCTACTCGATAGGGGCATTTCCTCACCCGCTTCCTTACACATGTAACCCCAACTGACGCAAACAACGTGCACCTTCCTCGGCACCCTTGAGATCTATATTGCTATATGGAAAAGGTCATCTCCTCCCTAACCAATAGTTTCTCATGAAAGGATTTCACAGAAGAACATTCCATTATTTCCAAACCCAACCTCCAAACATTGGAGTCAAAGAACATTCCATTGTTTCCAAACCCCACTTCCAAACATCAAAATTATCAACCGAATTAATTGTCTATGTAGTAAGACAAGGATTCTGTATATCCTTAAAATTTCTTTTTCTTTTTCTTCTTCAAAGATGACAATTTCCTTGTATGTAAGTCCCCATCTTAAACTACTGCTGATTTTGAGCTTCTTTTTGCTTCTCTTTCAACTTTATGTATAGTTACTAAAGCAATTTAATATAAAATTGAATGCGGCAATATAATTCTTCTTATAGTTGATTAATTCTTTTTATAGTCAATTTATTGAGAATCTAAAATCAATGTTGCTATTGACCATCATTATTCTGTGATCTTGTTGATATTTATTTTCATTCTATTTCAGTTTAGGCATTGAGTCTATATATAGTCATTAGTGTATAACAGGTACTGAAAATAATAATGCTAATCGCTATTTGATCTTATAAGTACTAAATTCATATATTTAGGTAATTTCATATGTTTGATGAATCGTACTCTGCTTATTGCTATTGATTAAAGCTTTGAATACCTTATTGCTTTTTTTGCAATTTTCATTTTTTGAAGTACTGATCAAATCCCACCAATATCCCAACCTACAAGGCTATTTCTCTACCCCCCCAAGAAACCTCCATAATAAAACCTAGATGCAAGTCTCATGGTGCCAGGGAAGGAGTAGCAAAGGAAGGGATAAAGGATAAAGGCTGGTTGGTTATAACATTTTGTTTGATTTGGTTTGGTTACCCATTGGTCAGATGGATTAAACTACCTCATTCCAAAAAATCTGAAGGTTAAATGTGAAACAAAAATTAAAATCAAAGTCTTCCTCAAAAAAAAATAACTAAAATTGAAGTCACCTAAGAACACAAGGACAAAAGCACAAAAGACAGAAAAAGAAAGCTGGAGAAACAGATGGGGGGAACAAAAAGAAATTCTAATCTGACTCAGTAACACCTTGCAAACTGAATATGACAGACTTTACACCATAAAAAGCTAAACATGGAAACAATGGAACTAAAGTGACTCAATCCACATTAAATGACTTCTTTTTAAATAATTGTGGCACCCTGACCAGCTTGAGCACACTTTGACTAATTTCACTAGGTACCTTCCAACAACACACTTCCCAGGTAACTCTGTCTAACAACCCAAGAAATCTAGTGTCACTAAATAACTTCTTACAACCAGGGATTGGGGTTTCAACGTGGGTTTATCATTATAAGCTATTATTGCTTGCAGCTTATTTGGCTTTGACATGGTGCTTATCTGAGTTGGGTCCACTTGATCTAGCAGAAAGTGGTCTTCCCTGTTTCTTATAGGACAAAGGGCAGTTGATATGGCAAGTGTAAGATTAGTTACTAATGGGTTCGCGTATAAGTGGGGTCGTGGGTCAAATTCTACCTGTTTCGCCATCTACATTGACGTCGTACACTATACACATATGGAGGGATCCATTTAAGAGCATTGACTTAAAAGTAATATCTTGTTTCTCAATTGACTGTCCATGCCGACGCATAGAGCTGTTGAAAAAAACCTCTTTCCATAGTTTTGACATCCACCTTAATCAGGAACCCTTTTTTTTAATGAGTGTACCTTACCCAAGATTTGTGGGTCAAAACTGACATGGGTAACCTCTCATAGGGCTAGGCAGCAAGCTAGAACCTAAAATGCCTAAATATGATAACCTTTGATTGTTACATATGGCTAGGAAAGAAAATTAGGGCACCAGTTGATATCTCTGATTAATTTATTATTTCCATTTTGTTAGGTAATAAATGTCTTGTCGAATTAGATTTGACCTTCTTATTCACAAAAAAAAATAAAAAAAATAGAGCAGCTCATCGTACATTTGCCACGTTTTGGGCAGCTATTAAAAAGCAAGACCAACTATGTTTCATTATTTTATAGAAATGAATCAAAAGTTTTACCTCACAAAGACGGCATGAGGGACATGTCCATGAACTCCAATGGAAGAGATCTGTAGGAAGGGGCATATTAGCAAAAGTACAACACTAAAAACTGACAAATCTTGTGGCCTATAAGAGTACCTCTATGTTGACCCCAAGCTTTCAGGCAGCTTCGGTGATACTTCTTCCCGCAACTTTTGCATGACATCATTTTCCTTGCTCTTTCACCTCCTTCATTTTCACCGGAAAAGCATAGCCTACACATCACTTTGACATTCGATAGACCTTGTTCTTCTCCACCAACATCTTTCATGGAGCCCTGAGGGCAGATATTTATTTGTAAATAAAAAGATTGAATACTAGCATGTAACAATTTATGATTCCAGCTCCCAACCCCCACACCCCCAAGAGAAAAAGAAACAAATATCAGTAGAATGAGCAATGAAAAGGGGTTATTACATGTTCAGTTACAGTGCACCTTTAGCATACAAAAATTCTGGTGGTGAGTGACAACATCTATTTGGTTGAATTTGAGGAACGACAAAAGAAACATCCTAACCATTATTTAGATTTTCAATCCAAATGACTTCTAGACCACTGTTGTTTGGAGGGCTAGAAGACCTTTACTTTTACGGGTCACTTGGTTAGCATGCTAGTTATGTGGGGAGGAATTATTTATATGGTGATTAATAATGATGGGATTGTTAATGCGGTCATTAATAATGAGAAGATTGTAATACATGAATTACTTATTTAAAAGGCCATTTTTTTCTTGAGATAGTTTAATCCTCACATTGCGAATACATGTATTCTTATTCCACATTCTATTCCATAAAAAATAATAAACGTTTCATACACAACTTAATGCAGGTATTATTTAATGCCGCCAACCAAACTTTGTATTAGTTGTACTTGGATTAACTTTTTTCATGTGGCCAACCAATTACTGTATTATGTTACACGGGGTTTTGTGTTGATATTAATATTAGTTATTGCAATACATCAACCAAAAAAAAAAAACTTAGAGCTTTATGTCTAAAGTTGTCCACTTCATAGAACATTCTCACACTCTCAAGTCATTATAACCAGATAACTTAAATGTGGCCCAAAAAGTAGAGATTGAATCGTGTGACTAAAATGCATTTAACTAACAGCCTTCACTAAACGTTTTCGTCTATTTCAAGGAAAAGGAATGTAAAAATGATCTATTACCTGAATTAAGGGTGTGTGCATTCTAGGCATTTTTTATTTATTTATTTATTTTTTGATGAAGTAATAAGAAATTTCAATGTTGGCATCAAGAAGATGAAGAATACGTAATGGTACACATATCAGGTTTTGGAAGGATAGTGGCTGGACAATATCATTCTGATGGAGGAATTCTCAAGTCTATTTCAAATAGCATGTGAACCAAATTCTTCCATCTCTCAGAATAGGGAAAACAACACCTGGAATGTACTATTCAGAAGGAACCTACAAGACTAGGAAATCGAAGTGGTCAACTTGTTTTTTAGGCTAGAAGGCCAGGTGATAAATGTCCAGGAAGCAGACAAGTTAAGGTGGGGCAGTGAGAAGGATGGTACATAGTCGGTGAAAGCAGGCTATGCAAACTCATATGCTCCTAATGAAGTGCTTAATAACTGGCCATGGAAGTTGATATGGAAGACTAAGCACCCAACAATATGCATCAGTTTGACATCTCTTCATGAAGCTTGACTCATAAAGGTTGTTTTGAGTGAGACAAGCATCATGAAGAGTTGTCCAACTGAATAACCCATGAATTTCTCAATCCTATAGGAAGCACCATGAAAATTCATTCTCTTTTGAGAGAAAATATCAGGACAGCCGAAATCATCTATGTATCTTTTCTCCTCCTATAGTGGAATACTATATAAACACTTAAAAGTCTAAAATGTGAATGGAGTTAAATTATCAAGTACCCTGAAAGTATTCTAGTGGACCACATAAATTCTTTTCTCCCTCAACAGCAGAAGCTCAGCATTAAAATAAAAGAAACACAATAGTGATGGCATAAAATCCACACGAAATATAAACAGAAAGTGATCTGAAAACAGATCATCTCAGCAACCATGTATTACATTATCCTGACAATGATAAATAAGACAAAAGAGAAGTCAATTGATTTAATAATCCTAATATTCACATTCCCCATTCAAATTCATGAAAATCTACTTTTCTTAAAAGTCTAAAAATTGAATGGAGTTAAATTATCAAGTACCCTGAAATTATTCATACAGACCAGAATGTCTATACCTTTTTGTGGACCACATAAATTCTTTTCACCCTCAACAGAAGAATGCAGCATTGAAGTAAAAAGAAACACAACAGTGATGGCATACAACAACAACAAACCCAATGAAATCCCACAATAATAGTGATGGCATACAATGCATGCGAAATATAAGCAGACAAGTGATCTGAAAACAGATCATCTCAGCAACCATGTATTCCATTATCCTGACTATGATAAATAGGACAAAAGACAAGTTGATTCATTTAACAATCCTAAATTTCACATTCCACATTCAAATTCATGAAAATCTACGTTTTATAGTACTGCGGTTCCTAACCTCCACATCTCCAGACTCAAATCGTCTAGCGAAATCCTCAGCCACCATAGATGCAGCAGCAGCTTTCTTCTGCAAAGCAACACGCTTAGTCTGAGCTGAAGCAATAGCAGCCGCTTCCTCACCATCTCCGCCGCTGCCACCACCCCCCTCACCTACAGGCACCTGTGGGGGCGGAGCAACGACAAGCTTAGGCACCTTAACCTGAATTGTGGCACATTGTTTGGCCTTATGACCCCATGGGTCCTTGAGAAACTCCTCAAGCCTAGACACATCTCCCAAGAACTCATTTTTACCCTTTGGAAACCCAAGTGGGCAGAAGCATATCTTCCGACTGCACCAAAAAAGGCCAAAACACTCAACTGGGTCAGAAATTCAAAAGAAAACAACAAAACACAAAACCAAGAAACCGATTTCGCATCCATCGATAAAGAGAGAGATAACAGATCCTCCAGCTACACCACAAAATCGCCAAAACCCACATCCAAATACGCTCAATGGGTCATAAAAACCCCAGTAAACAACTTAAAACCATAAAACAAAGAAACCCATTTGGCATCCTTGGCCTAGATAAGAGAGAGTAGAGAGAAGAGTGATAGTAAAAAGAGACACAGAGAAAATAAACAGATAATACAAAAATAAAAGAATGTAGTACCAGGTAATTGGGCAAGCTGTGTGAAAGGCCATACGCGAGATAAAGATTTTTGTGTATGAGGAATTTTTTTGAAGAGTTTAAATTGGGGAAAAGCCCTTTGGGGGAAAAGAGAGAGAGAGAGAGGGGGAGAGGGGGCGTGACTTGTGAGAGTTTGGGGCTATGCGGAATTTTGCTTATAACATGAGGAAAAATTCAATTTGGCCCATTGAAGTTAATAAAATGTTAATTGAATCCATGATTATTTGTATAATAATGAAAAAAACTCAAAAAAGAAAAACATTCTAGAAAAGAAAATAAGAGAAAAACGCGTATAGTCCTTGAAATATATTTTTAAAGTTTATTTGACCATAAAATTTTATCTGATAATTGAAAATTTGATACAAAACTTTGTTTATTAAGTGAAGCAAAATAAAATTCATGATTGTTTGTATTGTAATTGGAAAAAAAAAGAGAAAAAAAGAAAAAAGAGAAAAAGCCTCGAGAAAAACAACTATAGTCCTTGAAATATATATTTTAAAAATTTATTTGATCATAAGATTTTATCTAATTTTGAAAATCCGACATAGAAGTTTGTATATTAGGTGAGACAAAATTCAAAATTGGCCCATTGAAGTTTTAAAAATGTTAATAGGATCCATGATTGTTTGTATGGTAATGAAAAAAACGCAAAAAAGTATTAAAAAAATAAACATAAAATAAAAGAAGAAACCTCGAGAAAAACTCCTATGGTCCTTGGGAATAGATTTTGAAAGTTGATTTAACTATAAGATTTTATTTGATTTTAAAAATATGATACAAAAGTTTATTTAAGAAGTGGGACAAAGAAAAAATCAAATTTGGCCCATTAAAGGTTTCAAAATGTTAATAGAATTCATGATTGTTTGTATAGTAGTGGGAAAAACTCCAAAAAGGAAAAAAAATTAAAGAAAATAAGATTAAAAACCTCGAGAAAAATGCCTATGGTATTTGGGAATAGATTTTCAAAAATTATTTGACCATAAAATTTTATTTGATTTAAAAATTTTGATACAAAAAATTATTTAAAAGGTGACGAAAAATTCAAATTTGGCCCATTGAAATTTTCATAATGACAATAAAATTCATGATTGTTTGTGTAGTAGTGAAAAAACTCAAAAATAGGGAAAAGTATTAAAAAGAAAATAAGAGAAGAAACCTTCAGAAAAACGTTTATGGTATTTGAAAATAGATTTTTAAAAATATATTTGATCATTAAAAAAATAAATCTGATTTTAAATCCCATACAAAAATTTATTTACAAGGTGAAGCAAAATTCAAATTTGGTCCATTGAAGTTTTCAAAATATTAGTAGAATCCTTGATTGTTTGTATAATAACGGATGTCACACTCCGAGTCTACATTCTAGGCGCAGTCGACACTCAAAAATTATTGTTGACTAGTTAGCAGTACACCAAGCATACATGTGAAAGCAAAGAGGTGAACATTTAAAATACATTTAAATAATGGTCATATGCATTATCCGAAATAAATTGAATGTAATAGTAATGTTTAAAACAAACACATCTGAAAATCTTATATTGGATTGACTCTCTATTCTAGCTATGAAGCATCTACTAATTGAAGATGGACTTCGAGACAAGATCCACGGCTACCTCAAAATGAACTATTAATACTGAAAACATACATGAAATGGAATCCTCCGAAAGTGAGGAGGTCTCATCAAAGGTTGATGAAATAATAATCTCAACTAAGCACCTGTTGATGATCATGAGCACATGTATTTGTATCATAAAACGATAAAACGTCTAATAACGTTGGTACATGAAATATACAGTATGTAATAAAGTTGAATGAAACAATAATTGAATTGAAAAGAAACTGAAAGTAACTTTGACAGAAAGTAAAGCATGCAAATTAAATATAATGAAAATATATAAAGCTTCACAAATGAGGTAATGCAGTGAATAAGTTTCTAAAATAATAAATCTACTTTTTTGAGAGCTTTACTAACCGACAATTATCACTATGAGCCTCGTGATGATACAACATGTAGCCTACGTTGTCAGAGTTATTCTATATCTTGTCAGAGTATAGAACAACAACACTGAACTTATGGATCCATATAAAAGCCCTTATCGTGGCTGGAGTGAAACTTCCACTCACAAAACTCTAAAAAATTCTAGTAAAATACATATTCAAACACAATTCAAATTTTTAAAAAATTAAATTTATAAGTTTTAACTTTAAAATGTATGATTAAACATGAGCGTCTATTTTTTTAATTAATCATTAAATAATATTTCGTATCTATGAAGGTGTGTCAAAAAAATAAGAGAAAATTTTAAAAATGACATCTATAATCTCTTGAGATTGAGATTAACATGTGTATAAAATACAATATTGATTATATAAAAGTTCTCTTTTTTACTAATCATGGGTACTAATCAAGAATAGAAGTGGTGGATTTTGATCTTTCTAAATAAAAATGAATTATGCGAAACATTCATAACATGTTATTTGGCGTAAATTAAACTTAATTTGACTTTTTTAGCTATCTAATTTCAAGTTGAATACGTCATATTTTTTTTCTTCATATGATTGAGATCTTAGCTTGTTCCTAACACTAAAAAATGTGAATGAAAGAGATATATATGTTGTAAAACAAAAGATACGATACATTTTTTTAAAATTTTCGTTGAGAAAATCTTTATATTGTTGTTCAAATTATTAATAATACAAAATTTAACACTTAGAGCCCGTTTGGATTGGCTTTAAGTTGGTCAAAACCAACTTAAAGCCCCTTTTTAGCTTTTGGACGTGTTTGTCTAATGCTAACTTTAAGCCATAAAGTTCTTAAAGTCAGTCAAAACTGAAAAATTAGGATTTCTAACTTTTTTTTCTCTAGTGCTTAAAGTCATTTTGTTTGACCATGGAAATTACTTTTATATCCCTTATATTTTAACTAAATTCCCAAACTACCCTTTTTATTCTTTTAACCCTAAAATTCAAACACTTATTTTCAACATAAGCACTTTTATCCAAACACTCAACTGCTTATTTAAAAAAATAACTTTCAGCACTTCAAAGTTCTAAAAACACTTCATACCTAAAAATTATTTTTTTTAAGCCCATCCAAACGGGCTCTTAGTCAATATAACGGAGAGATTGAACAAGACACAAGAAAGATTGATACATAATTTTCTAAAAGTTTGATAATTTTGTGACCAGTAACCAAAAAAAAAATTGTAAATAATAATAGGATAAAATATGAATTAATATAATGACTTCATTCAGTGCACGAAATACTAAATTTGCGAATCTTTCATTTTAGGAGATAACCGATATTGTATATGTTCATTGAGTTTTTCTTTTTGCATAACTGCTTCATACTTAGGATATTTCGTTAATCAACAAAAAAACTATGATCTTAGCCTCATACATCTGTTAAATTTTCGTTGAAAACTTATTATATCATATAATTTAATTTCTTCTCAATCTTTTTTTGACGCTTTAATGACTGTTCCTTGTTATTACTTTCACTATTTTTATTCTCTCATTATTGAATATTCTAAAATCTCTCAAACGGTCAAACCTTCTATATTATGCAACATTTATTGTTGTGTGTTTATAAAAAAATCAAATTTATTTTTTGGTCTCTTCTTCAAATTTCAAGCACTAAGAGCCTGTTTGGATAAACTTTTTTAAAGCTTGCTTATAAGCTAAAAACTACTTATTATAAGCTAAAAAAAAGTTGAGGTAGGTCAACTTATTTTTTGGGGCTTATAAACTATTTTAGATAAGCTAAGTCATAAAAATACAATTATTTATTGGGTTTATTTTAAGTACAAAATGACTTTAAGTTGATCAGTCAAATACTCAAAAAAGCTGAAAACTGTTTTTTTGATCATTGTGTCGTATTTCATCATTAACACTATTTATAAAAGAGTACATAAGCATTTACATTAATACCTTTGTCTAATTAAAAGAAAAGTACTCATACTATATTTATGAAGATTTTTAAAAACTTGGACACACAAAAATATTCTCCAATAATTTGGCCCCACTAATACTCTCATTTTTTGACTATACTATTGGTAGGAGGGTACACAACGTTGTCAAAATGGATTTGACTGGTGGGTTCGATCCAATTCAATTTTTGAATTAAGTGAAATTGGATTTAAAAAATTCAATTTATTTAGAAATGAGATTTTTTAGTCTAATTTTATTTGATCCGTCCCGGAGTAAAATAATTACTTGAAATTTGTAACACATACTAAAGCTCACTGCCAATCTACTATATAACAAATAAAAAAATAAGCCATAACATTCTAAATCAATAATGACATATTAGCAAAAAACAACAACTCATCACAATATATTACAAATAAAATTGGTTGATAGTACCACCTACCGTAATACAATGATTAGATTACTTCTATGATTAGCACCAAAGTATGTGGTACACAAGTTGCTGATCTCCATTAATTAAGGGGTCGTGTGGTAGCGGAATAAGAAATAAATTACTTATTGATTTTTGTATAATTTATACGTCGTTTGATAAATAAATATGAAATAAGTTATTCATGTATAGAATTATTATGATGTTTGATTGATATATATATATAAAAGTCATGAGAGAATCTATCTATTATTTTACGCAGAATAGAAAGTGAAATAATTAATACATGAATAACTAATATGTGTATAACTAATACCTGCATAACATAATACATAGATTTACTTATAACTAATCTCTATATTACTAATACATGTATATTCTAACCAGTTGCTAAATGCCCCTAAAGGTCTGGATTTTGAATCTTGGTTGTGGAAAAAAAAATCCTTTATAGAGAGAGCTTCTCTCAAACTTTGAGTCAAGATTATTGAAAAATCTTTTGTAAAAAATGCTTCTCCCAAATAGGTCCCACACCACGTGGAAATCTTGATTACGAATCTTGTTTATGAAAAATGTATTTGATAGCAGTGACAGATTCAGGATTTTCACTAAGATGGTTTGAAAAATAAAAATGTAGTGCTTGAGATTTGAACTTGAAACCTCAAGGTGAATTATGTACTTCCTCAACCACTAAGCCAATTTCTTATTTTACGGAAAATGGTCAAATATACCCCTGTACTATTGAAAATAGTATAAATATACCCCGGTTATACTTTCGGGTTAATATACCCCTACTGTTATACTTTCAGTTCAAATATACCCCTCTTATACTTTGGTACAAATTCACTTTTAATTTTAATGGAATAACACTTGAATAGCTCAAAATTAAAGAATTCATTCCCAATTTTAAATATCTGATTTTTTTATGAATAAATAAATTTTTCAAGTACTAATTTAAGTTTGTTTTTTTTCTTATAAATGACAATACAAAATGCATTGCATAATTTTAAGTACTAATATATAGAATTTCTAAATACTAATTTGAGTATTTTTTTTCTTACAAAATACAATAGGGTATATTTAGCCCAAAAATATAACGAGAGGTATATTTAAACTATTTTCAATAATACAGGGGTATATTTGACCCTTTTCCGCTTATTTTATGTTCACAGGGTTCAAAATTTCTCTCTCTCTCTATATATACACATATTAAAAAATTTAAAATACTTTATATATACCGTGTAATTTTTTACAAAGGGGATTTAGGTGAACACTCTAGCTTGCCTTTAGATCTGCCCCTGTTTGACAGAGAATAATTCTCTCAAACTTTGAGTCAAGGTTATGAAACTTTTTTTTTTTAAGTAGAAATTGCTTCTCCCGAATGAATCCTACACAACGTGAATTCAACTTAAAAAATCCTTAATAGAAGCGCTTCTCCGAAATAGGCATGTACGACATAACTTCAAATTAGTCCAATTCTATTACGAATATGGAACATTGAATGCCCGATGGAAAACAAAAAAATTATAATTCTATGATTACACTATTATTCTATGGACTATATTATTCAAATTTTGTAATCCAAAATTTCTAATAGTATTTTTTCCCCCCTATTTTGTGTGGTGTTGTCCTGCTCCCACCACCACGTAGCCGTTGCGCAATTGTTGATGACAGTAATAAAACTAGAGAAGGAACGTGAGTCCCATGCAAAACATTGGGAGAGTCCATATTGAAATAGAGAAGAAAATACCCATATTCTCTCCCATTCGTCTTGCCGTTTGAGGAAGTTGGAGATCTGTGAGAATTCTCCGATCATCCTCTTTCCTCTGGCATTCATTCTCAATTTTCATACATAATCATCCCTTCTTTTTAATCATACCCATTTCTCTACTTTCTTTTTCTTTTTTCTCTCAGTTTTTTACCAATCTTGAATTGGCCCAGTAAAAAGAGGAAATTTTTGTTTTTGGTGGGTGTTTCTTGAAATTCCAAACTAAAACAGGAAAACCCACCTTCTGTTTTCTTTGATTTTGGAGAAAAGGGGAAATTTTGTAGGGAATTTTAATTTGTTGAAAATGGGTATTTCTCATCAAATAATGCCGGCCTGTGATCAGCTCTGTGTCTGTTGTCCGGCAATGCGGACAAGGTCCCGCCAACCTGTTAAGCGTTATAAGAAGCTGATTTCTGATAGCTTTCCTCGATCTCCGGTTAGTCTTGTTTAACATTCAATTAATTTTTTCATTACTTATTTTATAATAGAGAATGAATTTTGTTATTTGTTTATCTTTTTCAATGTTCTTTTATTTGGGTGTTTTTGATTTCCCTAGTTTTAGTTTGGGGTATGAATTAGGAAACAATATGTTGTTGAACGAATATCATCTCTTGAGTTAGCCTTTTGGGCATTGGGTTAGACCCAAGATCCATTGATTTACATGCTATAAGAGCCTGACCCATTCATTTCATGGTTTACCCAAATGTTGGACCCCTATGTTATGTTTATCCACGCTCCAGACGTTTCAGTTATGGGTGTGAAGAGGTGTTGTCCTACATTGGTGGAGGAAATGAGTTGTTGTCTCCTCATATGTTCTTGGACATTCCTCAACTTTTGAGATTGAGTTAGACCTATGATTCATTTCTTTAATGCTTGTATGAAAAATAAAAAAATTAAAGAATATTGTGAAAATTGTATGATCTTGAATCCTTTGGATTACATACAATATGATCAAGAGGTTGGACTGATTACTCCTTCCCTCCATCCCACAAACAGCTCCTAGGTGGTGATTGTGCTCTATCTGATGAGATGTTGTACAACTTTGCATTCTGATTTGTTCATGCAGTTGAACCTTATATAAGAATCATAAAGGTAGTTGTCCAGCGATTGGCAGTGCATAGCTTGGGGTCAGGTGTTCTGTTTGAGAAACTTATAATTTTTCCTCAATGTATGTTGGAATTATACTCCAATGACATCCGGTAGGTTTTTTTGATGATTCTTATGTTAGGTGACTAGAAGTTGTTGTATAGTCTATTGCTTTTAGATGTTCAGCCTATCTGGTAGTTTTAGAGGATTAAAGGCTTCATTTAACTGTTCCTATGTTATTTTCTACGGAGTTAACAAACCCGTTTCAGTATGTGTTACTAGTATTTGTGCTTCCTAATTATCCACAATTTGCTCCACTCTTATATATTCAGCCAAACTATGGTGCCTATTACATGGTAAAATATGTGAAAGGTCATTACCCATTAGTTGCCAACACGTGGTTTGACTAATAACACCGTCTAACAGTTGTAGTTCTGGCTTAGTTGGGATTAGATTAAGTTGGTGTGAATAACAAAACTTGGCCCCAGTTCGGTTGGGGAGATGAAGTGACTTTAGCACAGGTAGGTTTTTATGTTGTTCCCTATGGAGTATGTTTCTTTTAGGATTATAGACCATCATTGTAGCAGTGATGTATCCTTGATATTTGCGTTTGAGCTTCTTGAATAACTTGAGGTAGGATAATAACCTCCTTAACATTTCCTATGCTTTCTTTATTCACTGGAAGCATTAGAAGTTGATTTTTTTTTATTGGTTTGAAAGGACTAAGTTTCTTCAAGAACTAAGTTATCTTTTATCTTTGACAGGATGGAGAACCTAATGATCGAATGATCAACAAATTGTGTGAATATGCTTCAAAAAATCCACTTCGGATACCCAAGGTTGTGTTACTGAGATACTGAACAAACTTGATAAGATGGACTTATTTTGATTTTTAAATTTAAGATTCATTTCTTGTTCCGTTTTCTCCTTAAAAGCATTTAGATAGTATTCTTACAACCATGCAATAATATATGGGATTCCCATAAATTGTTGAGATTTTGATAAGCCTCTATGCTATACCATTATATATTTTACCCTATTTCAAGTTTGGGAAAAGCTGATGAACTTCAATCTATGGCCAGATAACGACTGTTCTTGAGCAAAGGTGCTACCGGGAACTAAGAAACGAGAATCTCGGGTCTGTAAAGGTAGTCATGTGTATCTACCGGAAGTTGCTTACAACCTGTAAGCAACAAATGTAAGTTCCTTGCTCTTTTTACATTGATGGAAGAAGGTTTCTGATCAAGAAAAGGATAATGTTGTGAATATGTGCTAATCTTTCTTTTACATTGTCTAAAGACATGATGTGAGTTATACAAGGTTCTGAGCCACTATAGACATACATCAGAAAAGTTGTTTCTTCTCATCTCATGCTCTAATACTGAACGAGTCTACTAGTTTTTTTTTTTTTACTTCTCTGGTATCAGAAGACAAGGTTAGTATTAGGCCATTTACAATGAATTTGATGTTTTATTGATTGTCACGGTAATGATTCTATTAGAGTAGTGAAAGACAGATTTTGTATGTAGTATTTGTGATGTAGCAAGGGCGAAATGGAGAAGAAAAGAGGATAAAGAAGAATACAAGGATAGAGGTCAATTCCTAGATACTTATTCTTCAAATTAAGTATGTTAAAAATAAAATGCAAAGGTTCTATTTATATAGTAAGGAACACCGAATAACATACATTCCTGAAATAATGAGAAAATCTGTAATTAAGAGATAAAGGTAAAATCAAGGATAAAATAACCAACCTAACAGATAATGAAGACATATAATCTAATCAACCTAAGCCTAGTTTAGAATCTAACTGATTAAAATAATCTAGTAGAAGACTTCAACAACAGTTCATGTTTTTCTACTGTTAGAATAGGAATAGATATATACAATCCTACTTAGAATAGGAATATGAATAGGAATAAGAATAGCAATAGTATCCTAGTTGGTAAAGGATTGTATTGTAGTGTCTATAAATAGGGTCTTTGAGTAATAATGTAGATACACAATTCAATAATATTTTTCTCCTATATTTTTCACATGGTATTAGAGCCTTTACGATCATGGTAGAGAATTAAAGAGCTTCCGCTGCCGGTGGGCAGCTATTACTCATATATGTCGCCCGTCTGGCCAATGATTATGTTAGCAAAAGTCTGGGTCACTGTATATCTTTTCAGTGACTATTTCTTCATGTCTAATTTGCGCAATACCGTGTATCTTTACGGTGACTACATTTTCATATTTAATTTGCGTAGTACCGTGCATTTTTCCGGACTACTTTCTCATATCTATTTGTGTAGCACCATGCATCATTCCGGTGACTACTTTCTTATATCCGATTTGTGTAGCACCGTGCCATCTTTCCGGTGACTATTTTTTCATATTCTATTTGCATAACACCGTGCCATCTTTCTGGTGACTACTTTCTTATTTGTTTTGGGTCGTGCCATCATTCCGACCCTACCCATATCATTCTCTTTCTCGGTAGGGTCATGCCATCTTTCTGACCGTACTCTTATAATTTTATTTCTCAGATTGTGACTATTTTCAATCATCAAATCTAATAATCCAGCGCATGAGCATGTTCTAGCCAGTTTTACGGTGACTTTCTTCTTTAAGATCTACTCATCTATTGATTCCAAGACGATCCATATATTTTTATACCATATTTTGATCACTTTTCGGCGACCGCTGCATTGTGGAAAAAAAAACCAAGATGGAGCAACCATCTAGTTTTGTTGCTCAGGGTGAGTTTGGTAGCCTTGTATGTCGATTGTGTAAGTCACGCTATGGTCTGAAACAATCTTCTCAATCTCCTCCTTGGAAAGTCTACCCTTGTCGTTGGTGATGGTGATCTTGAAGACCTGCTCTTTCTTGGTTGGGATAGTGGTATTTCTGGGGATCAACAAAGTCATGACACCACCAGCAGTTTCAAGTCTAAGGGAAAGAGGTGTAACATCCAACAACAACAGGCCTTGCACCTTCTCATTACCTTCACCACTCAAAATTGCAGCTTGTACAGCAGCACCATAAGCAACAACTTCATCAGGGTTGATGCTCTTGCAGAGCTCCTTCCCATTGAAAAAGTCTTGCAGGAGCCGCTGAACCTTGGGAATCCTGGTGGAGCCACCAACAAGTACAACATCATGGAGAGAGTTCTTGTCCATCTTAGCATCTCTCAAACACTTCTCAACTGGTTCCATACACTTCCTGAACAGATCCATGTTAAGCTCTTCAAATCTAGCACGGTTATGGTGGAATAGAAATCAATACCCTCATAGAGAGAATCAATCTCAATTGTGGTCTGAGCAGTGGATGCAAGGGTCCTCGTATTAACTATATTTGTAACAAGCTAGGTACATATAACTTGTATGCACTAGCTTGAGGGGAGTGTTAGAATAGGAATAGATATATACAATCCTACTTAGAATGGGAATAGGAATAAGAATAGAAATAGTATCCTAGTTGGTAAAGGATTGTATTGTAGTGTCTATAAATAGGGTTTCTGTGTAATAATGTAGATACACAATTCAATAATATTTTTCTCCTATATTTCTCACATCTACTATTAACTCTCCTAGTCTTTGTTGGAAAAAGAAATCTCTCTTAATCTTTTAAAACTTGATTATTTTTCTGGTGGAAGAAAACTTGATTCTGATAAGCGAATGGAAGTCATCCTCAATAATCCATGTAGCATAATGTAGTGGTTGATCCTTCCGCTAAACAAGCTATACTAACTATTAGCTGATGACGTTAGGATCTCATTACTCAGTACATCTATGATATGAGATGAATCTCTGAAAGGTGAAGGCTTGGGCCCTGGGATACTATAAAAAAGAGAATGGAGGCTCAAATATGCCTCTTTAAGGTAGGTCAAATGCCTTTTAACACTATTTCCAACTTCCAAAGCTTCAGAAAAGTTGAAGGTGATGAATTAGAGACCAAGCCTCCCTTTTGTGGTCTCGCTTGAATGTTATAAAAAGAGGATTGTAGATCTGTCCACTTATAGTGTCCGAATGTCCACGGCTGTCACTCTTTCGAAAAGTTTCATCGTATGAGTCATAAATTTAATACCACGATAGTTTGAAACAACTTCCAATGTATCCTTTGTTCTTATATACCAGAACCAAGGTATTGCTTGTCTACTTGTTTTGCATATTTCCACTCCTTAATATAACATTAAATAGCTGGATAAGTCACTACATATAAGTCTAATATGTCAGCACGATATATCTTCTACCGTCTAACTACAATTGCTTTATATTCTTCTTTTCACGGTGTAAATACAATTGCTTTATATTCCTCTTTTCATGTTTCACTTTATACATTGAAAGATGAATGAAGATCCACTTCTGTCTTCCTAAATAGTAGTCCTTCCATTTCAATTTGTTTGTCTGGTTTTGACTTGGCACATAGTTTTTGAATATTGTGGTCTTAAACTAAAGATATGTAGAATATACTAAAATGCCATTTAATCTTGTGCTCTTAAACATGCCATGTGGAAAATTAGAATTAAAGAGTTGCCAAAAAAGAAACGAGGCATTCCTTGTGAAACAGACTAAAAAGAAAAGTAAGACAAACAAATTGAAATAAATGGAGTAATAGATTTAGCTATCATCCTACATCCATGACTGTCACGACTCACGACTTAAAAATGGAGGGCTTGTGACCATTGCCCAGCGGACATGTCCTTCTCCAAGCGACCCTTAATTAGCCAATCTTCAGGGAGAAAAACTCCATTTCCTTGAGCACGTTGTCCTAAATTAGCAAATCTTCATGTTCTGTGATCTTCATTTGCCAGAAAAGCACCTCTCGTGCTGTTGCAGTTCAAGTCATTTCTCTGTCTAGTGAGCTATTCGAGGTTTGGCTGTGGGCGTGTGGTTGAAACACCATTTGTGCAGTCACACTTTACAAAGGACAATTGTCTGATGCCCAATTCAACTGTTGTTAGTGCGCTTTCTCTCCAGACAGGCTACTGCCTTGCACATAGGAAAATTGTTTGGCACCCAATTGAACTATTGTGCTTTCTCTCTAGACATGCGACGACAATGCACAAAACAATTTGTCTCTTCTCTTGATTGATTCCCAGATCCAAGTTTTGAGTTTCCAACTTGTTGAAACTTCTTTTGCCCTCCAAACACCTCCAAGGGTCCTCCAAGCCCTTTTTGAAGACCCAATCCCATGAGCAAACAACACATATGCAAATGCTTCAACTGAATTACAAGCATCCATATCATGAACTTAAACGCCAATATACACATGCACAGTTTACTAGAAGGCCGATGGGTGTTTCAATTTTCCACTTTTCTCCGTCCTAAAAAGTAATGCGGTGTTAGCTATCACCTCACATCTAGCCTCACTTGTTTCACATTCACATATTTCTTGAATTTTAATTGCACAAATCTATAGTTTCTACCTTGATGTAGAAGTCAAACTAATTATCTCACTCTGAAATGAGGTTTGTTCAATATCTTACCTTTTTTTTGAATAATGATGGTGTCCAGGCCAACTTGCATGTACCTCGATTAATTTCATAGATTACTTGCTACCTTCCACCAACATAAGTACTAGATAACTCTGTCCGCACAGGCTTGGACAGATGGGAAAAAATCACTTAGTTTTTGCCTCTGCTGAGAAACCTCACGGTTCTCAACCCACTTCATTGACCACTAGGTCAAACCCTTACCCTTGAGTTCAAATATCTTACATTATTTAAGTACTCTTAAGTCATGTCATATTATGAGACACCAAAATATATCTTGTTAGCCACAAGCATGTCTCAACATGGCTTACTTGCATGCTTGACAGTTTTTCTGCATGGAGGTGTCACATTTGATAATTTGGCTACTGCAAGCTCAGACTCCAATATACTAAAAATCAAACTGCGACGAATCCCTTATTTTAGGTGCCATAATTTACTCTCTAGATTCTTCAACATATCAGGCCTCCTACTGATGGAGGTCATTATACGGGCAATATAGGAGATTAGAAACATATGCTTGCAAAGCTAATGGATAGCAGTAACTCTTGGAAGAATATTATGAAATGGAAGCTTTTGCACTTACTGAGGTTAAGTGAGGGAAACGAGGCTGAAATGAAAAAACTGATTTTTCCCTCATCTGCTACTGTACGAAAAGAAGCATTGATTCTTCTTCTACTAGGATATCTACAAAAGTCAAGGAAAGAGGACGATCTTGTACAAAATTTCGAAAGTTTACCCCTTTTCAGAGATATTTATGGTTCCATGATATAATTGTTTCTATCACTTGTTTTCCATTAGTTTTTAACCGATTGGAGATCATTGATTTGTTTCTGAACTATGGGATTTCTTGATTTTCTTTACTGTTTTTCGTACAATGAGTCCTGAAGACCTGAACTATTACATATGCACTGCAGGCCACTATTTGCAGGCAGCTTTCTCAGTATAATACACATTTTGCTGGATCAGATCAGGCATGATGAAATGCGCACAGTTGGATGCCAAGCTCTTTTTGACTTCATAATTAACCAGGTCAATAGCTTCTTCTTTTGGCTTTAACCTATATTGGTGATAGTTATCTTGAAGATAACACAAGTTTCCTCAACAGTTAAAGCTTATTTTCGAATTTGACTGTGCATTGTGCAGAGGGACTCTACATATATGTTTAACTTTGAAGGCCTGATTCCTAAAATCTGTCTTCTTGCTCAAGAGATGGGTGAGGATGAAAGGGTGATTAAAATGCGCTGCGCTGGTCTTCAAGCTCTGTCCGCTATGGTAAACTACCAAATAAACTTCCAGTTATTTTCCTGATGCTCTTTCTGCGTACCGCTAGGGTGTGTATGCAGACTTTACAAAAAGATATAGGAGTAAAGTTGTATAGCAGCCTTGTCTTTTGTTTCTACATAAGCATTGCGCTAGGACAATGGCTTAGATCTTTGAAGACTATAGATATTTCATCATTCCATGCATTCATTGTATAATTGTGGCTTAGATCTTTGAAGACTGTAGATTTTTCATCGTTCCACGGATTCAATGTATAATTGTGCCCCATAAAGTACTCCATAAAGTATGAACCAAAGCTTACAAGTGGTGTCTTATTGAAGCACATCTTCATCATTCAATATTAGAACTGCAGAGATATGTCTAACTTGAAGAAGATTGCCTTTTAGGGGTCGTTTGGTAGTGTGTATAAGAATGATGCTAAATAAAGTGTATTAGTAATGCTTGCATTAGTTCTACTTGTATTAGTAATGCTTGCATTAATTATACATAGATCATTTCTTATGCATTGTTTGGTTTGGTGTATTAAAAATAACATGCGTTAGATAAAAATATTTATTTACAAAGGTACCCTCCACAATTTATGGTGGAAAAGATGTAAAAAGGATATTGAGGGGCAATTAGATCTTTAACCATGTTAATGTATGAATTAACACCCCTTGCATTACTAATACTATGGATTTCCATGTATTAGTAATACATACCTCAATACACAATTTAGTTATACATAGAGCCCGTTTGGATGGGCTTTAAGTTGGTCAAAATCAACTTAAAGCCCCTTTTTAGCTTTTGGACGTGTTTGCCTAATGCTAACTTTAAGCCATAAAGTTCTTAAAGTCAGTTAAAAATGAAAAGTTAGGATTCCTAACTTTTTTTTTCTAAGTGCTTAAAGTTATTTTCTTTGACCATGGAAATTACTTTTATATCCCTTGTATTTTAACTAAATTCCCAAACTACCCTTGGAGTAACTGGTAAAGTTGTTGTCATGTGACCAGGAGGTCACGGGTTCAAGCCTTGGAAACAGCCTCTGGTAGAAATGCAAGGTAAGGCTGCGTACAATAGACCCTTGTGGTCGGGCCCTTCCCCGGACCCTGCGCATAGCGGGAGCTTAAGTGCACCGGGCTGCCCTTTTTAACCCTAAAATTCGCATCATTTTCCTCATTTAAGCACTTTTATCCAAACACTCAACTACTTATTTATAAAAATAACTTTCAGCACTTCAAAGTTCTAAAAGCACTTCATACATAAAAGTTACTTTTTTTAAGCCCATCCAAACGGGCTCATAGGTTGAAAAAGTGTACCAAACAAGGTACTAGTAATACACAAAATTAATGCATGCATTATTTTCTCCAATACACTCTACCAAATGACTCCTTAAAGATTTGTAGAGAAGTCTTTGAATTAGTTCCTGCACCTGCACCATTGAATTTTAGAACTGGCAATACTGTGTCCAAAAACTGTAACACAACACTTTGAGGTTTTTTTCAAATTTTCTTTTCTTCGATATGCTATACTTGAGCCGAGGGTCTATCGGAAAAAACCCCTCTTTCTGCACAAGGTGGGGTAAGGTCTGCATACACACCCTCCTCCTCTGACCTTTTGCATCATGTGTTAATAATACGTGAAACAGTACACTTTTGGAGAATTCATTGCTTCTAACTACGATGAAGTTTGTGCTTAGCATTTTGCTGTGAGTTGCTCCTCTACTGCTTCCTCTGCTGAATATAAATATTTGCTTTGATAAGGAAGTTGCTTATGAGTACTTTCATTGTGAATTTCACTTTAATGTGTGGTTGCTGTCGGATTAGTGATGTGATTTTCAAAGTAAATGAATCCCTAAATTTGGAAGCATGTAAGATTGATGTAGCTATTGGAAATAATGGGGATTGTGATCTCACAAGCATGCTGAAAATTTGAAGTTCCCTAGTTCAAATCTAAGTAAAAAAAGTGATTTTGAAATTGAACTAATTTGTAACTAAGATTTAAAATTAAAATTACTAAAACTAAACTTAACTTGTGTGTTTGGTATAATGGAAAATATTTTCTGAATAAGTTATTTATTGTGTTTGGTTGTCAAAAAATCTTTTTCGAGGAAAACATTTTCCACAAAGAAGGGATTGGGTCGTGGTCAGCCTAACCAATTCAACATCTCTGTTATGTAATAGAAGCGTTGGTATGGAGAAGCTTATAAAATAGAGTTTGAAGGACTTGGTGTCAAATAGATTGATGATCTTTGAATCATTTGACTGGTTTGAAAGAAAAAGCTTGTATCTGCATCTCACTCGATGCATAATCTATTAACAGAACACTGTTTTGACCCAAAGTTAAATTCTACTAAATTCATAAACTAATATATATATTTCCTCCATTAATTAATTCTTCACAACTATCAATAAATAATAGCTAATTCTATGGACTACAAATATTACAAATAATTCATCTAAATAAGAATTGATCAACCATTTGAACAAGTTACAGTAAACAAAAAAGATCCAAAAGAAAATTGCTTTTGGTCAAGAAGGTATAGGAATCTGGAAACTGAGCAAGGTCACCACTGCACAGCAATGAGAAGAACTGAAAAAGCTGTTACTGCAACAAAGAACTGAGAAGAAGCCTAGGACTCTTGGAGCTTGAGATATGAAATGTGGAGAACAATTACTTTGTCCGCTAAATGTTTAAATTGAATAGCGTCAATGACAGTGAAGCTTTTTCTTTCCTCCATTTCGGCAAAGAAAGTGGATTTCTACAATAATAGCTAGTTGACTAGAAGGGGTGGACTCATGATACACTAGAAAAGGTGTAGGAGCTCTCTGGGGGCAGAGGGGGGAAGAGACAAAAGGGTGGAAGTACTCTGCCTCACATTGAATTGTAACCCTTAGTGGCGCCATTTGTCTGCTCCACTGTCTTCAGGCCTTATTCATTTGGATGACTGTGTTGCTTTAGCAGATAATGCCACATACATGGTTTGTTTGTGATGGTAGATCAATGGTGCATTTTCTAGGAACATGTAGGAAGGATTGTTTGGCATGTAATGATAGTGCATTTTCCATGAACATGTTGGAAATACCATTTCCCATGTTTGCTAAAGCAGTTGTTTTTCAGTCTGGATGTATTGGACATTTTGCTATCAATCACTGTGGGCCAGATGGATAGAATCTAGAAAATGTGTTATGCTGGCAGTGGTGTTGTGTGTTTTGGTGTGTTTGGACAAAATATAATGAAGGACTTCTAATATCAGTGCAATTTGTTGAAACCCTATAAAAAAGAGCTAATTATATCATGTAAGGCCATTGCTTTTATATCACCTTACTTTGACTGATCCACATCCAGACTGCAATCTTTGCTTTCCATTTTCAGCTTCTTTTGATTTAGAGGAATCTTGTCCTTCGCTATTCTCTCCAAACCTTCTTTTCTTGTAAATGGAAGGTCCTGTTACTGATTCTGAAAGTCGGAAAAGAAACAACAACTACATGCAGCTTCATTGGTTGGTCCGTGTGAGGATTCTGATATTATTTACTTTTGATGTTTGTCTTGCCACTCACTTTGTCAGTTTCTTTAGCTGGATCTCTGGATTATTTAGGTGAAGTCTGATTTCATTTGCAATGGATAGTCTGAGCAATTCTGTTCTTTTGTCAACTTCTCATGTACAGATATGGTTTATGGGTGAATTTTGTCACATGCCAGCGGAATTCGATAGTGTAAGTTATTGCACAGACTATTTCTATGCTTCTCTGGTTAATCAGTTGTTAATATAATTGGTACAGTATTTCCATTAAGTGAGGTCTTCTTTTTCCCAATTTCAGAACTATTGTGTTGTTTAGGCCAAATCTCATTATCTTCCACAGATATTTTTGGTTGCACCTTGTTCAAAATTCCATCTTGCATGTCTATTATTATTCTTTTAAATTGGATCACATTTTTATTGTCATTAAAGGCTTTATATATTTTTGCATCACAATTTTTTCTACTTTGCATATACTATGTGTGAAGAAAAGAGTGAAGAATATGCTGAGATTGAATTGTTTGATTACTCTCTTAAGTTAGTGCAGATTAAATGGTGTTTACAAGAAATTACAGGCTTATAGTCTTGCTAAATTACATAACTATAGGATAAGGGATTCTTTTCATGTTTACAAATTCTTAATGATCTTCTCCAAGTTGGAATGTGCATATTGTGCTCCTAACTCATAGCAAATATAAACTTGATCCTAAACTTCCAAATGATTTTATAAGAATATCTCTAAATGCTCCATTTGAGTTTACATAGTGGTAGTGTCAATCTATATCAATGTGCCTTGTTTTTCTAGTGAAACAAGATGCCTATTTATACGTGTAAAAAACAGTGTGCATCTTACATTTGCCTAATGCAGGATTATCAATACTTGTTTAAATTCTTACATTCACATACTAACACTTGCATTTTCTAAGGAAGTATTGGGAAGTCCTGTCTGGTGATTGAGTTTATTTTGGTTTAATGTCATTTATCTTACCAGGTGACGGCTGCAGTATTGGAGAATTGTGAAGGCCCTAAAGAAAAGCTGGATCTTAATAATGATAGTCAAGATAAACAGATTAATGGAGTCCAGCTAGTTTCTTCCGGTGGAAACCAGATGCCGTCATCCCCTAATGAATTGAGAAGGGCTACTTCTTGGAGGAATATAGTGACAGACAGAGGCCTTAATGTGACTGCGTAATTCCTCTTTCCATGGTCTTTACATATGTTAATTATTTTTATTTTTGTAGATAGTCTCACCTCCAATTACATTTCTCTTATGAACAGGGAAGATTCAAGAAACCCCATGTTTTGGTCAAAGGTGTGCTTACATAACATGGCGAAGTTAGCAAAGGAGGCAACAACTGTACGGCGTGTTCTGGAGTCCTTGTTCCGTTATTTCGATAATGCTGATCTTTGGTCTCCTGAACATGGAGTTGCCCTTGGTGTTTTGCTTGACATGCAATCTATTATGGAAAATTCTGGTATTTGACCTTTCTTTAATCTCAGTGATTACCCTTTTTTTCTTTTGAATCTTGGAGTTAAGCAGCATATTTGTCACCTTTACGCCTTGGACTCACTCTATGCCTTTCCGTGAATGCAGGGCAGAACATACATTTCTTGCTGTCTACTTTGATCAAGCACCTTGATCATAAGAATGTCCTTAAAAATCCAAATATGCAGATAGAAATTGTTGAAGTTGCCAGCTCCCTTTGTAAAGCAACAAAGGCTCAATCATCTGTGACGATAGTTGGTGCGTTCAGTGATATGATGAGACACCTCCGCAAGAGCATACTCTGTTCCCTTGATGATTCAGAACTTGGGGAAGAAGTAATTCAATGGAACAGAAAGTTATACACAGCTGTTGATGAATGCCTTGTACAACTGTCGCTGAAGGTAAATTTCATGCTTTATCCCTAAGTCTAGTTTTTTTTTATTTCCACTTTTCAAGGTCACCAAAAGTATGCACTATGCCTATTTACCTTCGTTCTAAATGAGGTTATCAGTTTTGAGAAATTTTGTTTCATGAGATCCTCAGAAACATCATCCTAGATGTATCGCCTGAAAAGAAGAGAGGAAAAACTTAATATGCTGCCTAAGTTTACGTGGCTGAGTGTAAACGATGTAAATTGTGATCCCTCTGATAAACAGGTAGGAGATGCTGGTCCTATTCTTGATGTGATGGCAGTGATGCTGGAAAGCATATCAAATGTAACAGTTATGGTGAGGAATACAATGGCTGCTGTTTATCGAACTGCTCAGATTATTGCATCCTTACCCAATCATTCATATAAAAACAAGGCAAGGAGGACTCCATTCATGGCATCTTTATTTTCTCTTAGTGATGCTTTCAACTGGTTGATTGTCAAAATCCTTTTTTTCATTTTTTTCCTTCTATACCTTTCAGGCTTTCCCTGAGGCATTATTCCATCAAATTCTTTTAGCTATGGTCTCCCCAGACCATGAAACAAGGCTTGTGGCACATCGTGTCTTTTCTGTTGTACTTGTCCCATCTTCAGTTTGCCCCCGTCCTAAATCCGTCCATCCACGGTCAACAAAGGCTACTGGTATTCAGAGGACCCTATCTAGAACCGTTTCAGTGTTTTCTTCTTCAGCTGCACTTTTTGATAAATTAAAGAAAGAACAAACTCCCTCTCAAGACAATATGGCTGGAAAGGAAAAAAAATTCAATGCTAAATCATTGGTAAAGAACCAATCCATGCTGAAAAGATTAACATCAAGCTATAGTCGAGCTTATACTGTGAAAAGGAATTCATTACCTGGAACTGATGAAGGAAAAGAGAATGGTAACACAGAAGAGGAGCAGGTATGTGTTTGTGCTAAAGATATATAATATTGGTTGCCTTTCTAAAAATGAAAACAAAAAAATAGTGCATTTCAATTCAACATTTTACCTTTGGTTGGTAAAACAGATATATTTTCTTTGCTGCCCCTTACCACATTTTATTTCATTTCAGGATGGAATTTTTCTCAAGCTGAAAATTCGACAGATCAGCCTCTTGCTGTCTTCACTGTGGGTGCAGGCAATCTCTCCTACAAACACTCCAGAGAATTATGAAGCAATTGCTCATACTTACAGCTTGGTGGTGTTATTTTCACAAACAAAGGTGGTGATGTTTTTCTTGCTAGTGGATATTAATCTGCATCACTAATATATTTTCCAAACTCCTTTTATTTTGCTTCTTTATCTTCTTTATTTTTCTTTAAACTTTGTAGAACTTGAGTAGAGGTGCTTATGTATCTATATGCTTCGTATTACTGAGTGCAAGTTCTTTCACCCCCTTATGCTAATTTCTAGAGATTTTTTAAGTTATGCCGTTCTGAATTATCAAAGAAAGAATAGGTAGCTTGTACTTTGTACTCTAGGTACTATTGACCGTTCCTGCTGGTGTCTATGATCTTGAGTATTGCCTAGATATACAACTTTTTAGAAATATGAAATTAGTCCACATTATGTAGTGGCAAATCTTAACGTCTATTACAGATAAATAGGGCCAGTATTTAAAGTAGGTATCTGACTGAAGATTTGATGGAAACTTCTATTGCTAAACCATTTTTTTTTGGTGGTTGGTGTGTGTGGGAGAGGGGGGAGGGGGGAATGAGGATGTCGTGTCTACATCTGGGGAATAGATGAATTTCAAACCCTAAGAGCAAAGTTTGGAGCCCTGTTTGCTTCTTATGTGTTGGCCATCATGCAGAGCCAATTTTTCTTACCATTGAGGATAGGTTTCTTTTTTTGTTACATGACGTTTGTGTGATGACATAGATTGCAAAAATTGACTGGTATGATGAAATTAGTGCGAATGGATTTCTAGAAAATAAACACAAATGCCAGGATTTCAAAATCGAAGACCGGGTGGGTGGGTGGGGTGGAGAGAAAAAAAATCGGAAGTGTAATATTAAAAAATTTGAGGTGGACAAATAAAGCCTTTAATTATCTTTCTTCTTTTGAAAAGCTGGACTAACACGAATGTGATTGTGGAATTTTCAGTAGCAGCTGAATCTAGTCTTCAAATGTTCCGATTGAAATAAATTCATTTAGAAGATTTTGCATTAGTCCAGAACCTTTTGTTACAAAAATATTGTGGGTGTGCATGCAGGGTGTTAACACCCCGACAACATAAAAAGATTTTGGAACTATGGGATAAGGGTATATGTTGTTGGACTCTGCTCTATGATGAACTGAAATCTGCTCTAGAATGATAAACTAAGTGTATCTTCCTTTTCCCTAAATTGCTACATATCTCTCTTGTTTTCAGTCAATTTCATGTTCTTAATTTTTACTTGTTCCTCAGATGCTGACTATGTATCAGAAAGAAAAACTCTTGAATTTGCTTAATAACATTTGCAACAGTTGGCTAGGCTATTGTTGATAACTTTCTTGTATCTCGTCTTTCAGAAATCCAGCCATGAGGCTCTTATTCGAAGTTTCCAGCTAGCATTTTCTTTGAGGAACATTTCTATAGGAGGGAAAGGTATAACACAGTGGTTTGAATCTGAATTTGGCAAGTTCTTTATGTTCCTTTATCCTTAATAAAAGAGCATGTTATTTAGTTGCTTTACAAATGTCTGTATATGATCTGATATACTGTTAATTGGTGCTGTATTATTTAATCAAACCAGTGATAAGTAATTCCCTAGTAACACATCAATTGCCTCTTGTCATCTTTATTGTGTTTGCAGGATCTCTACCATCATCACGTCGCAGGTCGCTCTTTATGTTGGCAACGTCCATGATTATTTTCCTATCTAAAGCCTACAACTTTATCCCTGTTGTTGCTTGTGCTAAAGCTGCATTAACGGATAAAACAGTAAGGACTTTCATCAGTCATGTTTTGTTCAGTGTGTTCATTTGTGATTTGTAGATATGTGTTTCAATGCTTTTTCTGCAATTTATTCTAGTCTAATTCGGTGTTTAATGCCTTCAACAGGTTGATCCTTTTCTTCAGCTGGTAGATGACTGTAAACTGGAAGCTGTAACTGGTAAAACAGAGCATGCAGTCAAAGTTTATGGATCAAAAGAGGATGACGATGATGCCTTAAAATCACTTTCAGCAATACAACTATCTAGTAACCAAACTACAGAATACTTTGCTTCGATAATAGTCGAGAGCCTGAGGAATTCTTATAAAGTAAACATTGTATCTGTTCTCATTTTGTGATTCAATGATAACTTACGCAATGTTGCATGCATATTGATATTTGACCTATTTGCAGAATAAGACTGCTGCTATCAAGGATCAGTTGCTTAAAGATTTTCTTCCTGATGATGTTTGTCCTTTGGGAGCTCAGCTAGTTTCAGAAACTTCAGGGAAGATCTACCGATTCGGTTCAGTTGGTGATAATAGTCTGGACGAGGTAGTTGGAGCTGCTTCTAAGTCTTTTTATCTTTTTCTCCAATACTAGCCTTTATCTTACATCCTTGTTTTCTACTAGCAGATTGGGGACCTGACTCTGCCCATCTTAGAGGACGGTTTATCGACTGAGAATCAGAATTTATCTAACTCACATCTTACTCTGCAAATTCCAGACCTTTTAACTGTCACTCAGTTCCTAGATTCGGTATATTTCTGCTTTCATACCTTCCATTTTGTGTCATGCACAGAGTAACTGCAGAATTGGATAAGGAAGAGTATGGCTGTCATAATTCTTTCTAGGAACTTCTGGAAGATGTCCTGCAATTTCTTGTTCTTTTTATGTAAAGAAAAAATAGATCCTTTTTTCTCGTTATTCATTCTCAAGAAGGTGGTACAGGGGAAGTGAAGGTTCACTAGAATAAACTATGAAGCCAAAAAAAAAGGTTTTGGGCTTTTCTTTTTTTTTGACAAAGGTAACAAGTTTGTATGTAAATCTTCACTTCCCCTGTACGTTTTTTTTTTTTTTTGACTAAGGTAACAAGTTTGTATGTAAATCTTCATCACTAAGGCTGGAATCCCAATAATTTACATCACAGAGCTACATACAACTGAGTAGGCTCAGCAACCCAAAAAAGAAAACATATCTCACATCCAAGGTTAGAAAAAGAAGTAGTTTTTGGAAGTTTCTTATATTTGGAAATGGTGTTGTCATTCTAAGCATGTTTCCATATTATGAAAACTACTTTCTTAAATAGCATCAAATGGGAGAAAGGGTGAAGAATAAGGAGACTGATAGAAGAGAATAAGATAAAAATACAAAGATAGATCAAGTCAGTATTATTCATTAAGTTGCAGAAGGGTTTTATTCATAGAGTAAGGAACTCTTAATAAGCTAGATCTGCTATAATAATAATAATTTTTTATCTCTAATTAAGAGGTAAAGACATAAACAAACTAAGTAATAGGAATAAAGATATAATTTAATCTAGATCTTGAACAGGCTAACTCTAATCTAGGTAGTGATAAAGCTGAAGTCCAATTTAAAAAGTTAAACATTATTATCCAAAAGATAAAAGATAAAAACACAAAAGTCTGCAGGAAGACTTGTATAACAGTTTATCTTCTTTTATAAAATCTTTCAAAGCTCAGAAGTTGCATCACTGTTTAGAAGTAAACGTAAATCAAAGACAGATAAAACAAATGAAATAACGATAAAGGTAGAACTCAATCTAGATAATTATTAGGCTAAGTCTAGTCTACATAATGACAAAGATAATATCTAATGTAAAAGGTTAAATATTTGATAAACTCTAAAGAAGACTTATAGTATAGTTTTTTATCTTCATCTGCAATAAACTTTTCAAGCTCAGAGTTTCCTAGGTTTTCGCTTTCTTTACCTACTGCAGTTTGGTAGCTTTTAGGTTGTATTTGCTGTCTATGATGTATATGAGGTTAGGGAAGTGAAAAATGCTTCCTTCAATTTAGTGCTTTGTTTCCTGCATAGATGAAGTATTACTCAAACCAGATTTCCCTGGCGAGTTATCTAAGACGAATGTCTTTTATTGTGTTACTTCCTTAATTCTTTGAATGGTTAGGAACTTGCATAAAGATGACTAGATATTCTTTTCACTGGGATTATATCATGTAGGCAAGTCTCTTTCCCTAGACATAGTTAACTTTTCTATAATCATTTACTGAAACTTATGCAGTTATCTGATACAACACTTCAAGGAGGAAGACTCTCTGTCTCAACTTCTGATATGACTTTCAAGGACATGGCAGGCCATTGTGAAGCCCTTCAAGCAGGGAAGCAGCAAAAGATGTCACATCTAATGATTGCCCAAGCGTCTCAAGAAAATTCTTTTGACTATATCCTGGCAAATATGAAGCCTGCAAACAACTGTGATAATGTGAAATCTCCAGTAAGTATAAAAGAAATGTGTTCGTCTTATAGTTTTGACATCTTCAGTTTTGAATATCATTTCCATAACAAGACTGAAAGATGTGGTTTTAAAACCCGGTATAGTATGCAAAGTGTTGCTACCATACTATTTACTTTGCTATTACAAGGGAGGTAATAGCATTACCCATTTTTCCTTTCAAGAAAATCCATTTCGCACTGTTTTAAAAAGGAACCTTTAGGTTAGTAGACTTCAAAGTGGAACTGCGGAGGGCTACTAAGAAGCAACTTACATGCAGTAATAACTAAGAAGCAGTTTCACATTGAAGTGCTAGTTTATGGCCGCTTCTATGGCACCAGTTGTTGCTTCATTGAATTTGCTTCTCTAATAGGCTCACGCTTCAACTTTAATACGTTCACACTTCCTTGTTAGTGTACATGTTTATTAATATCCATAGTTTCAGCTCTGAAACTCATGTATGTTGCAGGTTGAACATACACATGTGAAGCGTGGCTCTGAGTCCAATCTGTCGAATCCCTTTATCACTGTCCCTCCAATGCCATGTGCAGCTGAATCCAACTTCTTTGCGCTACCTGCTTCAAGTCCATACGACAACTTTTTGAAGGCAGCTGGAAGTTAAAAAAGTCTTATCATTTTTAAGAGATTGAGAGGGGTAGCAAAAGCTTGAAGAGTCTCTTTTATCTAAATTTTGCATAATTCTGCTGCCAATAATTTTCTGATTGTAAACAATTTTGAGATCTGCTTATTGACGTACTGGTACATATTCTGATATCTTTCTTCTTGTATCGTTCTTCCTATTCATTTGATCCAAGGGAAGGTACTAAGTCGATCGAACATTCATGAATTGAGGAGTTTTGTATAGAGATTTTTCAAAAGAATATAAGATTATAGAAATAGAGGACTATGAAACTTCTATATTTTTTTAAAGCTTAGGTTGGCAAATATCAATTCTATGTAAATGTACATATGTTCTATTATAAATATCATATAAGTCATAAATGAAAGCACTAATTTTTCTTGTCTGTTTTAGTTCTTTGGGTGAAAGGTTTCTGTACTTCAGTTATATTTGTCTGGTTTCATGGGCTTTTCACTTTTTTCTTCCTTGTGGTGGATGGAAATAGTGAACTTTGGTTATGTTTCTTCTGTTGTATAACACCTATATACGTACGTTACGTAGATATAGTGCATGCATTATATACATATACATATAACTAGGGGCGGAGTCAGGTAGGGCAAAGAGGGTTTCATGGTTAAAATCTAGAAGTGTTTATTTTTTAAATTGTTGTGATATATAGAGTTTAAGCAACTATGTGTAAATTGTATGGATTAATTAAATTGCATTGACCATAGTCAAGTAACATTTACAACATACACTGATTTCTAATGAATATCTTTTAATATACAAAGTACATATACATAGAAAATAGGAAAGACTACGTAAATTGGACCTATTAGTGAAACCATTTATCTAAATTGGACTCAATTCAAATTATTTATTCTTAATGGATCATGACCCAAACTATTTAAGCACTTGCCCACTTTCTCTTTTCTTATTTTGCGCCTAACGTCAACATCACAACTATAAATTAATCTTCTGTGATACTCCGTCGGTATATTGATACCACGATATCATATAGCACTGAGCTTAATTCTTTGTGATACTCCGACTATATATTGATACCCTATCAGTATCATATAGAATTTGACTCTTTTTTAAGAAATAATTAAGAAAAAATTATGGCAGTCATAATCTTATTTATTAAACTCTAAATTAGTAGAAAATTTATAAAAAAATTTCTCTTTTTGCAATTTTTTAAAAAATTGTAATCAAATTACGACTCTTTTTAAAAAAAAACTATTTTTAAATTAAAATATTGAAGTATTGAAACATACATCAATGATACCATGACAATATGTAGATATACGGTAATGGTATCATGGATGATTGAGTAATCTCATAGAAGGACTGAAGCAAACCTCAATGAAAACATTGTTCAGTTACCCTTTGATACCACCAGAGGATATTATACTTTGATGGTATCAAGGAGGAAGAAATAATCCTTCAATGAAGACACTACTCAGTTACTCTTTGATACCATCAGAGTATATTCATACATTGTAATATACTGTAAGGGGTCGTTTGGTGTGATGTATAAGAGGAGTTAATCTCGGAGTAAATTTTGAGTGGTCTTTAATCCCTTGTTTGGTTGCAAAGACTAGGATAACTTATCTCAAGATTAACAATTAGTACTGGGATAAGTTATCCTTCCTTGTAGGTGGAATAGTAATCTCAGGATAACATATCCTAGGATAAAAATGTAAGATAACAAAAATACTCCCTTAAACTCTCTTTTGTACACCACTTAATTTTACATTCATGTATATCAGATGGGAGAGTTTGACCACGGCTAGTGCCCTAGAGATGGGAGAGAAATTGAAGGATATAGGGGCCTGGGATAGTAGTGGGGATGCGAACAGTATGTGGGATAGGACGACTAGTTATATTAGGGTTGTAGCAAGGAAAATATTGAGAGTCTCGACAGGTAGCCATGGTCGGCATCGAGGGGACTGGTGGTGGAATGGAGAAGTGCAAGGGAAGGTGGAAGCAAAGAAGATGGTGTATGCGAAGTTGATAAAAAGCAAGGATGAGGTGGAGAAGTGGGAATAGGGAACTTTATAAGATAGCGAGGAAGAAGGCGAAGTCGGAGGTTTTGACGGCAAAAACAATAGCTTTTGAACGTTTTTATGCTGAACTAGAAGAGAAAGACGGGGATAGGAAATTATTCAAGCTAGCCAGGGCACGAGAGAGAAAGGCACGCGATGTGGATCAAGTGAAGTGCATTAAGGACGAGCATGGAAAACTATTCGTAGATGAGACCCTCATTAAATAGAAATGACAATCATACTTCCATAAACTCTTGAATGAAGAAGGGGACAGAGAGATTGTGTTGGGAGATTTGGAACATACAGGGAGGCGTCATAATTTTGGGTCCTGCAAGAGTATTACGGTCGAAGAGGTTAAGGGTGCTGTGCGTAGGATGCGCTTGGGAAGAGCGACCGAACCTAATGAGATTCCTGCAGAATTTTGAAAGAGCGCGAGCTCGGTAGGTTTGGACTGGCTGACTAGGTTATTTAATGTCATCTTTAAGATGGCAACGATGCCCAAAGAATGGAGGTCGAGCGTAATGATCCCTCTAAACAAAAACAAGGGGAATATCCAGAGCTGCAACAACTATAGAGGTATCAAGCTTCTAAGCTATACTATGAAAGTGTGGGAAAGAGTGGTGGAGATGAGGGTGAGAAGAGGCGTATCTATTTCAGAGAACCAGTTCGGATTTATGCCGGGACACTCAATTACAGAAACCATCCATCTTATGAGGAGACTAGTAGAGCAATATAAGGAGAAGAAGAGGGACTTGCATATGGTATTCATCGACCTAAAAAAGGCTTACGATAAAGGTGTACCTGTGGCGTACATTAGGGTGATCAAGGACATGTATGAGGGTGCCAAAACCAGGATAAGGACAGTAGGAGGGGACTCAGAGTACTTCCCAGTTGTGATAGGGTTGCATCAAGTATCAGCTCTTAGTCTATTTTTATTTGCCTTGGTGATGGATAGATTGACGCGATAAATTCAAGGTGAGGTGCCATGGTGTATGCTTTTCGCGGACGACATAGTCCTGATCGATGAGACTCATAGTGGAGTTAACGCTAAGTTGGAGGATTGGAGTCATACCTTGGAGTCTAAAGGGTTTAAGCTGAGTAGGACCAAGACAGAGTACTTAGAGTGCAAGTTCAGTAAAATACCTCAGGAGGTTGGTGCGGAAGTTAGGCTTGGTGACCAGGCCATCTAAAAAAAAAGTAGTTTCAAGTACCTTGGGTCTATCATGCAAGGCAGCGGGGATTGACGATGATGCCACACATTGTATTGGGGCAGGGTGTATGAAATGGAGGCTCGTTTCTGGTGTGATATGTGACAAGAAGGTGCCACCACAACTTAAGGACAGGTTCTACAAAGTGGTGGTTAGACTGACTATGTTATATGAGGTGAAGTGTTGGTCAGTTAAGGTCTCTCACATTCAAAAGATAAAAGTTGCGGAGATGAGAATGTTGATATATATGTATGGGCATACCAGGAGCGACACGATTAGAAATGAAGCTATTCGGGACAAGGTAGGAGTGGCCTCGGTGGAAGACAAGATGCGGAAAATGCGATTGAGATGGTTTGGGCATGTGAATAGGAGAGACACAGATGCCCAGTGCGGAGGTGTGAGAGGTTGGCCATGAATAGTTTCAGAAGAGGTAGGGGTAGGCCGAAGAAATATTGGGGATTGGTGATTAAATAGGACATGGCGCAGTTACAGCTTACCGACAACATGACCTTAGATAAGAGGGTGTGGAGGAACCATATTAGGGTAGAAGGCTAGTACATAGTCTTGTTATTCTTCCGTATTAGTAGGCTCATTAGCGCACTATAATTTCTTGTGCTCTGATTTCTATTATTATCTATTACTTTCTGTACTTTGATTACTCTATTTTATCTGTGTCGCTTTCGTTATTTGCTTTCCCATATCGCTTTGAATTTCTTAGCCTTATCTGACCTCTTTTTATGCTTCTACTGAGTCGATGGTCTCTCGAAAATAGCCAACCTACCTTGGTAAGAGTAAGGTTTGCGTACACTTTACCCTCCCTAGACCCACGTTGTGGGATTTCACTGGGTTGTTATTGTATATTAACATAATTTTTAACAACATTTATAATAACATTCATAACTTTAATTAATCATTGTTTTTATGATAATATATATTTTTAATTAAAAATTACATCTTATAAATATAATTTCTATTTATGAATATATTATAAGTTGAATTTATTTATCTAATTCTTATGTTTATTTATATTTTGATTCCTCTTAAAATGTTCACTCCACTACTAAATTACATATTTTTAATTAAATAGTTTATTAGTAACTTAAAAATTATATTTTATATACAATTAAAATATAGATAACTTTAAAATGTAGATAATTTTAATAATAAAATTTCTTTTACTTTAATAAACATAAAATGAAAGTTTTATTTTTAAGCTAAATAAGATTGAAGTTTTATTTTTAAACTGAATAAGATGAAAGTTTTATTTTTAATTTAAATAAGATGAAAATTTTATTTAAAGCTAAATAAGATGAAAATTTTATTTTTAAGTTAAATATGATAAAAGTTTAATTTTAAAAACAGATGACACAATCATGAAAATGCGTAAATAAAAATATTTAAGTTAAATAAGATGGAAATTTTATTTTTAGTAATGAATAACTAAAGCTTGCAAAGACAATGTAAAAAAATAAAAATAAATAAGGTGGAGGGTATTTTTATAAATAAACAACTTATACTTAGAAATTATGCAATGAATATGACCAACCAAACAAGCAATAAAAACTCATCTCAGCATAACTAATCGCAGTATAACTTATCTCTACATAACTAATGTCACGTCCCAAAATACCCCATAGACGTGACTGGCACCCCCTATCACCACCTGTTGGATGAGCCAAATAACCATACACTCCAAAACTCATCAATACTCCTCAAAATGAAATAGTTATCAAACCAAAATCATATATCGATTTATGAAAAGTATGGGCACTTAAATAATGTATATCTACCCAAAATCTCACAATAAGACCATGAAGCATTCAATAGAGTTACATGAGTTTAATTGTCAGGCATGCAAAAACCATGAAAAAGAAATTATAAGCTAAAAATAGGTAGATCTAAAATAGTAGACTCCATGAACGATGGGAAGGCTCACCTCAGCGACAGAATCCACTTGAACGAACTAGTTAGCCACTAGTCTCACCCTCTGCTACAGTATCTGCATAGACATATAAGTAAAGAGTGGGCTATATATAAATATAACCCAGTAAGATTCTTGACCTACTACTTTAATACCCTTGAAACAAGAGTTAGAAAATACATCTACATAATAAACACATGATGATATGCACAAGAATGTATTTCATAATATATACTTAATGAGTCCAATCAAATATTCCAAAAAGGACACTACATGTTTCCACTCAATCCACACTCCAAGCTTGTCATAAACGACAGTGAAAGAGATCAAATCATCATCTTGGCAAGTCCACGACAGTATATATAATGCCCCAAAGTATACTACAACTTCATGTACAAAGCCCCTAACATATTACGACAGCATAGGTATGCCCCAAATATATTACGACAGCTATGTATGCCACTAGTAACTATACCACGATAATGGAGAAAGATATCCAATATCACACCACATATAACTTATAAAAATATTTGATATTCTTCATAAAATAGCATATCTACGGCTAATCCAAAGCCACCAAAGCCACCAAGCACACGCTTGTCCCAATATATGGACTAGGTAGAGAAAATATATGTTTCAAAGCAAGCACTAAAGCTTAGAGCTAAACCTTAATATTTCACCCTTAAACCATGAATTAAAGATAAAAAGAAAAATTCACAGCAAGCCATATTGCTGCAGCAGATCCAGTTCACAGCCAACAATATCTTAAATTTTAAATTTCCTTAATATTATTAGAAGCAAAGTTGTCTAAGGATTATCAATCCATAATCACTATCACATCATTGATTTTTAATTATTTTAACATCTATGGTAAAAGTAGAAAGAGATTACTACTTTTTTGCAAATTTAATGGGGTACAAATATATACTATTATGAATAAATTTGATGTCATTACCTGAAGTTTATTATCTCCTAAAACAGTGGTTAAAGGGACTCTTCTTTGCTGTACTTGAATTCCAAAGAACTTCCTTTACGAGTTATTTATTTTCGTCTAAAAATAAAGAAACAAAATTTGTCCTAAAATTCTACTCTATAGGACTGTGAGGAGAAAGGAATCTGCAAGGGCAGCCACTTCTTTTGATTTTTTTAATAATAAAAGTTATTGGTTAAATTAGCAATTGACCCTTCATTTAAATTTGCAGCCCACTTAATTGACCCTTTATTAAATAAAAGGGTTATTACATTCTCCCCCACTTAAAAATAACGTTCGTCCTCGAACGAGTCTAGAATTATACCTGAAGTGTCAAATGGGTGAGGATATCTATTTTGCATGTCCGCCTCAGACTCCCAAGTAGCCTCTTCGGTTGGATGATTGCGCCATAAAATTTGACTGAAGCTATCTTCTTAGACCTCAATTGTCGCATTTGCCAATCAAGAGTAGATATCTGTCCTTCCTCATATGCTAAATTCTCATCAAGCTCCACATCTTCTAGCTGAATTTTATGGGTATCATCATGAATATATCGTCGAAGCATAGCCACTTGAAACACATGATGAAACGAACAATCTCGGAGGTAAAATAATTCGGTACTCCACCAAACCCATCCAGTCTAAAATCTCATAAGGACCAATGTACCTAGGACTTAACTTACCTTTCCGACCAAATCTCATAACTCCTTTCATAGGGGAAACTTTCAAAAAGACCTTCTCACCCTTCTCGAACTTTATATCACATACTCTCTTATCTGCATAGGACTTCTATCTTCTTTTGCCGTCCGAAGCCGTTCTCGTATCAATGTAACTTTCTCTAACTCTTGTTGAACTAAATCTAGACCTAACAACTACGCTTTGCTAGGTTCAAACCATCCAATGGGTGATCGACATCTGTGACCATATAGATCCTTGTATGGTGCCTACCATCTGTATACTTGATTGGTAGCTATTATTGTAAGCAAAATTCTGCCAAAGGCAACTGATCATCCCAATGACCACCAAAATCAATCACGCAAGCTCTAGGCATATTCTCCAAGATCTGAATAACTTATTCAGACTATCCATCAGTCTGGGATGAAAAACTGTACTCAACTCAACCTGTGAACCTAACGACTTTTGAAAAGACTTCCAAAACTCAATAGTAAACTGTGCACCTCAGATATGATATTATTGAAATAGGCACCCCATGAAGCCTAACTATCTCTCGAAGGTAAATGTCTGCTAACTGCTTTGTGGTATTAACAACCCGAACTAGTATGAAATGGGCAGATTTTGTGAGTCTAGCCATAATCACCCAAATTGAGTCATGATTCTTGAAAGTATTCGACAACCCAACAACAAAATCCATTGTAATCCTTTCCCACTTCCACTCTGAGATAATCAAGTTTTGCATTAATCCGCCGGGTTTTTGATGTTCATATTTGACCTGTGGCAATTTGAGGAACTAGTCACATGCTTCAAGATATATCTTTCATACCTTTCCACCAGTATAATCCACATAAATCTTGATATATTTTCGTATCACCTGGGTGGATGGAATATCATGAGTTATGAGCCTCTTCAAGTATTAACTACTTCACCTCACCCATCATGGGGATACACAATCTATCATACTCGACGTAGAACTCCCTCGCCATCAATAGAGAATGACTTCACGCCTCCTTTCTACACTCGATCTCGTAATCTAGCAAGTTGGGAGTCATCATATTGGCAAGTCTTAGCTTCTCCAACTAAGAATGATTGCACCACCGTACTTGCAAGCAACCTTACAAGAAATGTATAATCAATTCGAACTCTATGATTGGCTAAAGCCTGAATATCCATAGCTATAGGTCGTCTTTTAATATTAATTCAGGCCAAGCTCTCCATAGACTTCCTATTGAAAGGCATCTCCCATCACATTCGCCTTACCAAGATGATACAAAATAGTAATATCATAATCTTTAAGTAGCTCTAACCACCGTCGTTGTCTCAAATTCAAATCTCTTTGCTTGAATATATATTGCAAACTTTTGTGATCACTATAGACTTTACATGGCTCATTATAAAGATAGTGATGCCAAATCTTGAGTGCAAATACAATTGCGGCCAATTCTAAGTCATGTGTCAGCTAATTCTTCTCATGAATCTTTAGTTGGCGAGAAGTATATGCCACCACTTTACCATTCTGCATTAATACATAACCCAAAGCGATTCTAGATACATCACAATAAATGGTGAATCCAACCTCCACTATAGGTAAGGTTAAGACTGAAGTTGTAGTCAATGCAATCTTTAATCTTTGAAAACTTTCTTGATAACCATATGACCACTGAAAGACCACACCTTTCTGAGTTAAACATGTTAATGGAGCGGCTATCTTTGAGAAATCCCCCATAAAACGTCTGTAATATCCAGCTAGTCCCAAGAAACCGCATATCTCTATAGGAGTATTAGGTCGAGGCCAATCGTGAACTGCTTCTATCTTCTTTGGATCAACTTGAATTCCATCTCATGAGACCACGTGTCCTAAAAAGAAAACTGTGCTCAACTAGAATTCACATTTTGAGAACTTGGCATAAAGTGTTCGTTCTCTAAGTGTCTGGAATACAACTCTCAAGTAGTGTTCATGTTCTACCTCACCTCGAGAGTAAACCAAACTATCATCAATGAACACAATCACAAAATGATCTAAATATGGATTTAATACTCTGTTCATGAGGTCTATAAATGCTGCGGGCGCATTAGTTAGGCCAAAAGAAATCACCAAAAATTCAAAGTATCCATACCTGGTCCGAAAGGCTGTTTTGGAGGTCTTCGGTCTTAACTCTTAGCTGATGAAAACCTGATCTCAAGTCAATTTTGGAAAAGTGAGTAGCACCTTGTAGCTGGTCAAATAGATCATTAATTCGAGGCAATGGGTAATTATTTTTGATTGTTGCCTTATTCAGCTAGTTGTAGTCAATACATATTCTCATCATACCATTTTTGTTTTTCACAAATAACATTGGTGCACCCCAAAGAGATACACTAGGCTTGATGAACCCCTTATTAAGTACCTTCAATTCTCTCAACTCATCTGGAGCCATACAATATGGAGGAATATATATAGGTTGAGTCCCTAACACTAAATCAATGTTGAACTCAATCTCTCTCATCGGAGGTAGCCTAGGTAAGTCTTCTGGATACACATCAGCAAATTCCCGAACAACTAGAATGTTGTCAATAGTAACACCCCCCCTCGAGTATCATGAACAGTAGCAATAAAACCCAAACACCCATGATTAATAGTTCGGTGTGCCTTTACATAAGATATTATTTTTCCCTATGTCAGCTGGGTCATGCCTTTCCACACTAAATGTGGTTCTCTAGTAAAGTTAAAATGTACAATCTTAGCATAACAATCAACCAAAGCATAGCATAAAGATAATCAATCCATACCCATAATCACATCAAAATCAAACATTAGCAACTCTAGTAGAGCAACTACTGTGTCCTAGCCCTGAACAATTATCACATAATCTCTATACACTACTAAAGCCTCTCCTTGGGGTCATAACCATATATGGCTCGATAAGAGTCTCAAGCCTTCATTCTAAGGATATAACAAAGGATGAAGATACATATGAATACGTAGAACCAGGATCAATAAGAGCATAAGCCTCAAGAGAATTGGTAGTGATAATACCTATGACTATTGCATTGGATGCCTCAGTATCCTGTCTGGCCATAGCAAATAATCTTAGTGGTCTACCCGCTCTATGAGCACCCTGTCGACCCTATCTAAGAGCACTCTTTGGAGCGACCCTAGCTGGCTGAATCTGAGCCTGTGCACCTACAATATTCCTCTGCACCTGTGTAGTAGCTTGACTTGTACAAGGATCTCCCTTAGGATAGAATGTAGCAATATGCCCTCTTTCACCACAAGTAATACAAGGACCATCAATACCAAAGCAATGACCACTATCATTCCTCCCACAAGTAGGACACCTTGGATGTTGTCCAGACTGAGAGGAACTATCACCCTTCATCTACATCTTTTGTTTACCCTATCTAACTGGATAGTCACTCCTAGAATATTGCATCACTGACTCTAACTGAGTAGAACTGGACTGCCCACGATGAAAACTACTATTTCCCCCAGATGAAGCACCACTAAACCCACCTACATTATGAATCTTTTTTCTTTCTCATTCAACTTTCTCCATTTCTAGATAGGACTCACAAGGAAGAGAAGTGTCAACCACATCTGAATACGTACCATTTTACACATCTGGTATTACAGGACCACGATAAAATGCTCAAGTCTATCCATACATCGTCTCACCTTCTCTCTCAGATCTGCAACTAAAAATGGGACATACCTAGACAAATCAATGAACTTGGACTCATACTCTGTAACTGTCATAGTACCCTGACGCAGATCATGAAACTGATGTCTCATATCATCTTGTTTGCTTAATGGAATTAACCTGTCCTTAAATATTATTGAAAACTCTGACCAAGTGATAGGTGGTAACCCTTCTACCTCTCTAAATGGAAGTCCACCATACTTCTGGAGACCTAGAGAAAATGAGAGTGGTAACTTCCACACCATGAATCTTCTTCAACCCCAATGTAGTAAGTATCTTTTCACAATGATCTATTAACTTCTGAGGCTCAATAAAAGATGGTGTTGCATCGAACTCTGGTGGGTTAAGATCCATGAAATTATTAAGATCCTTAGGTTGCCCTGAAGTTGCACCTGAATGAACAACTTGTTGAGGATCCACATGAGGTGTCTGAGTAGCCGTAACATTCAACTAAGCTTATTCTTGCATTTGGAAAGTTGTCGGAGGGACTTAAACTCTACCTTGATTAGGCACTAAGGACTCCAACACATTCAACAATCTTGTCCCAACATATGCAGGCAAAGAAACAGTAGGTATAGTAGTTGGCATTGTTGGTAAAGCATTCCGAACAACCTGTTCCTGTACTCGCTCTGGAGCACTAACTCGAGGTTGACCCCTATTCACAATTTTTGACTGAGGATTGACATGTGCTTTAATCTGAGCCCTAGTAGGATGAGCCTACCTTGACTATCACCGGAGGTAGTTCCATGTCTCGCACCACATCTAACAAATGCGTTAGATCGACAAGTAGGGGAAGAACCACGTTTCTTAGTCATCTGCGAAAATAATATTCGAAGGTTATACTTGATTCAACTCAACGCACTAACAAATAATGAATAAAAGGAAACATCCTAAATGTTTAGTAGCCTCAAGGTCATAAGTATGGGAGCCTACATACCCATGAACAACAATCTATCAAACACTGCTCTATGACCCGGGACTTAATGTCTAAGCTCTGATACCAATTTCGTAACATCCCAAAATACCCCTTAGACGTGACTGACACCCTCTATCACCATCTGTCAAGCGAACTAAATATCCATACACTCAATCAAATTATTTAAGCACTGAGATAAAATATGTGCAGCTACAAAACTCATCAATATTCCTTAAAATGAAATAATTATCAAACCAAAATTGTATATTGATTTATGAAAAAAATGGACGCTTAAATAATGTATATCTAGCCCAAATCCCACAATACGACCATGGGGCATCTAATAGAGTTACATGAGTTTAACTCTCGGGCTTGCAAACCCCATGAAAAAGAAATTATTAACTAAAAATAGATAGAGCTGAAATAGTAGCCTCCATAAATAATGTGAAGGCCCACCTTAGCGATAGAATCCACATGAACGAACTAGTTAGCTACTAGTCTCACCCTCTGCTACAGTATCTGCATAGACATGCAAGTAAAGATTGAGCTATATATAAATATAACCAAGTAAGATCCTTGACCCGCTACTTTAATACCCCTGAAACAAGAGTTAGAAAATACATCTACACAATAAATACATAATGATATGCACAAGAATTTATTTTATAATATATAGCTCAATAAGTCCAACCAAATATTCCAAAAAGGACATTACATGTTTCCACTCAATCCACACTCCAAGCTTGTCATAAACGACAATGAAAGAGATCAAACCATCACCTCGACAAGTCCATGACAGAATATATAATTCTCCAAAGTATACTACGGCAGCATGTACAAAGCCCTAACATATTACGGTAGCATAAATATGCCCCTAACATATTACAGAAGCTATGTATGCCCCCAGTAGCTATACCACGATAATGAAGAAATATATCCAATATCACACCACATATAACTTATAAAGTTATTTGATATTCTTCACAAAATAGCATATTTACGGCTGATCCAAAACCACCAATTCTATCAAGCACACGTTTGTCCCAACACATGGACTAGGCAAAGAAAATGCATTTTTCAAAGCAAGTATGAAAAATAAGCTCTAAAGCTTAAAGTCTGACTTACCTCGCTAATGACAAGTTCCACAACCTTGCACGCGTAGAACACCAACCAAAATAGCCCCCAATTCCCTCAATCTATGCAAAATATTGATAAACGATATCAATTATACTAGTCGGGTCAAGTCTCAATATCCCAACTTTTAAGCTTAGATCTAAACCTTAATATTTCACCCTGAAACCATGAATTAAAGATAAAAAGAAAAATTCGAAGCAAGCCATATTGCTAAAGCAAATCCAGTTCGCAGCCAACAATGGCTTAAATTTCTAATTTTCTTAATACTTTTAGAACAAAAGTTGCCTAAGGATTATCAATCCATAATCACTATCGCATCATTGATTTCTAATCATTGCTTCAATTATTTTAAGAGCTATGGTAAAATAGAAAGAGATTACTATTTTTCTGCAAATTTAATAAGGTACAAGTATATACTATTATGAACAAATTTGATGTCATTACTTGAAGCTTATTATCTCCCAAAACAGTGGTCAAAGGGACTTGAACTCCAAAGAACAAACAAAATCTGTCATAAAATTCTACTCGGGAGTGTGAGGAGAGAAATCTGCAAGGGCAGCCACTCCTTTTAACTGAAAGGACAGCCACTCCTTTTGATTCTTTTAATAATAAAAGTTATTGGTTAAATTATCAATTGACCCCTCTTTTAAATCTGCAACCCATTTAATTGACCCTTCATTAAATAAAAAGGTTATTACAACTAATCCCATTATAACTTGTATCCAAATCAAAAGACCCCTAATGGTATCAGAGAGGAAAAAAAGTGAGCGCTGACATTAGCATGATATCAGTGCGCGAATTTAAAATAAAAAGAGAATATGAAAGTAATGAAGCTTTTAAGGATAAATATTTTACTTTTGGGGGGTACAAGTGTTCTTTTCCTTAAAAAATATAATATATTATAATATGCCTTTAAATACTTATTTTTTTAAACCTAAAAATGATATTCTTAATTGTAATTCTGAGACATTCACAATATAAAATAGAAAGTCTTACTAATATGCAAATCTACAGGTACTTAATCAAGGGAAAATGATTTCATATGTCCCTCAACTTTGTCATTTATAGCTGATATAGCCCTTCTTGTAAAAGTAGCTCAATATATCTTTACTGTTATACAAATAACTCACATATATGTTTTACTCTAACAGAAGTGAAAAATTAATTTTAAATGTAGTTCTAAAATTTTTTTTGTTAAAGAAGAATATTCATGTAGGAGTATATTTTATACTTCTCACACATTTTTTTTGTTTATTTTTTTTGATTCAATGGCTAGTTTGAATTTATTATTGTGATGGTCAAATATATTTTTCACTAAATTTCTTGTAAAATTTATCACACATGCCCCAATTATTTTTATAGAATACAAAAAAATAAATTACAATATATCCGAAAAATATTTAGTTTTAAAACTTTTTTCTTACTTTTTTCTCCTTTTTCTTTCACACTCCCCCCCCCTCATATTCTTACACTAAAGAATGAAGAAAAAAATAAAATAAGAATAAGAAACTCAAATAATGATAATCAAAGAAGTCAAAAAATAATAATGTATGAAAAGAATCATATATACCCTTACATAAAAAAAAATTTAAACTTTAAAATAAAAAAAATAATTTAAAATTAATTTTTTCACTTTTGTTTGATAAAAGGGTATATGTGAGTCACTTTTGTAACAATAGGGGGGTATATGTGAGTCATTGTTATAACGGTATGGATATATGTAAATCACTTTTATAACGAATGATATATTAATTCTAATTGACAAAGTTGAGAAATATATATAAGACCCTTTAGTTTCAATTTTATAGATAGAATTGAGTTCTACTATCTATAAAAAGTCGTAAGTATTTGAATGAGTTATATTTTTAATAAAAAAAACTTGTGGATGATAGTGAATGAGTTAAATTTTTATTACAAAACTTTAACCTCTTTTAATGGTGGAATTTTCGCTACAACTCCAAAATATTTGAAATTTTGAATATAGATTCAAAAAATACTATGTTAAAGTTCACTATGTCTATGTTCAAAATTTTAATTAATTTGGAATTGTGGCAAAAATTCCACCATTAAAAGAGGTTAAAGTTTTGAAACTTTGAAGAAATTTTAAGTGTGTCTTGTTAGGTTAGGCTGAATTCGAACTCAAAAGATATTAGATTTTGATTTCTACTTCGGAGGGATGATAATATTGAAATTTGAGGTGATTTCATGAAAAATTGAAGAAGTTAGAAATTTGGAGTTCTTGGTATTTTTCGTGTGTTCTTCAAGAAGAAGCAGCAAAAGAGTGTTTGATTCAAAATTCCAATAGAAAAGTATTAAAAGTTTTTTGTGTAATTTTGTAAAATTGGAGTTAAAAAATAATGGCATAGATAAGCCTTTTATCTAGCGGTAATGGCATAGATGAGCCAAACTTTTAATAGATAGCATAAATGTGCCTTTTCTCAAAGTTCGATGGTATATTTGAGCCTTTTTCCTTAAATAAAATTCAATTCATAAAATAATGATTTATGATGATATCTTCTATTTTTTTCAGTGTTCGAAGCTCTATGAAGCTCTAGCCAAATCCAGATCACACATTGTAGGATCCATTCAGATATGATACTCTCAACAAAATTTTCTTTATATTCAGGGCTCGAACTCGAAACTTTTAATTAAGAATAAAATAATTTCATCACTGCACCATAATCCATATTGGTGATTTATGATAACATTGTTATAATAAAATATAATATCAGATGAATCATTATGACCAGACATAAAGAGGAGGTCACAAGCATTAAATATCATAAAATCAATATTCGACGAAATAAAAATAAAAGGCATAATATATAAATATGACCCTTAACTTGGCTTCACCTGACAGCTATGACATGTAACTTTACTAATGCACAAGTAGGCACTTTAACTATCTAAAATTTGAACAAATAGACACATTCGTCCTATATGACAATTTTGTGTCATACGTAGTGTTCTACATGTATTGTGCCACGTCGTACATGTCTGTCTACTTGTTCAATTTTATACTAGTTTACGTGTCTACTTGTGCACACTCAAAGTTTGAGGGCATAAATTGAAATGAGGAAAAGTTAAAAAATATATTTATGTATTATGTGTTTGAATTCTTACCCCCAGATTTGTCTAAGGAACATGTATATTCTATCTGTTCCTTTGCAGATTATAAGAACTACGTTTATATAAAGAAAATAAAGTAATAACACAATACTTTATCGTGGAAAACCCCGGCTCATAAAGGGTGAAAAACCATGACCTACATCTCTGTAGGATTTAACTTCAACTTCACTAAACTCTAAACCTCAAAAGTTTAAGATTACAAACCTATGTAACCTAAGGAATTATAAACTCTAACTCCTATGAATCAAAAATCACCCTGACTGTTGAATCAACTTCAAGTTATGTATTTAGATTACAACTCTTGCAATCCTAGGAACTAACTCTAATCGCTAAACTACAACACAAACCTGCCAAGGTTTATGTACTAAGTCTTCAAGTTTCCCAACTTGAAAACTATATTTCTACTCCAGTTTATAACTTACTGGATCTAAAAGGCGTTTAAAATACAACTCAATAAAATGCATTACAAGCAAACTTGACTTAAGAACTATAAAGCATAAGCTTATGGATCAGGTTCTTCAATCTCGTTTCCTTGCGTTGGCTGCACTTGAATCTTTAATCAGAACTCTCTCAAATATGAACTCTCTCTTATTTGAATTCGTTCTGCTTGATTCTTTCTATGTAAGTGTTCTAGGTTCTTTGTGAAAACCTTTCTTTATTTATAGATGCAAGACTTCTCCTTCTTTGAGTTGAAGTTGATGTCCTTTTACTGCTTCCTTTTCCTTGTAGACTTGCAAAACCTCTCCTTCTTTGAGTTGGAGTCAATGTCCTTTTATTATTTCTCTTTCCTTGCAGGAATCTTCTTAAGAAAGAAAACTTTACGCAATTGGACAGGTTATAAACATGCTCCATCCACCGCCTTAGTATTTCTGCTTCGTATGGATTGATTTTCTCCTTATCCCAATCGGACTCGGTCTGAAAGGAATATGTCATAGCAACCTGTTTCTTTTATTTGTTCGTCTTTTTGTCAATCATCAAAATCTTTCTTGATCTAACATTCTGCCAAAAAAGAAATTATATAATAGAATCGTAACCATTGAATACTATACACTGTATAGCCGCTATTAAAGTATAGCAGCGGCAAGATACGGCTGCAACCTCCGATTTCTCAGGCGGCACCACGTGTACATCCATGATTCTCTTTCACTGGTATAAAATTTTGTACTTTTGTACGTAGTAATTTATTAAGCAAACAAAGAAAAATTGGTTCCTTATATTACACAAACAAAATGGAAGGATCTGATTTTGTTAAAGTTAAGGTAAAACCTATTTCAATGTCAGTATTAGCTTTTTCTAGGTTGTTTGGTCTTAGAAGAATTGCAGCTTCAATGAAGGAGATCAACTATTTTCCTGCTTCCCTTCTATTTGCCTTCAACCAGGCTAGCTTGTTATCTTCTATACTACTAATTATTAATTTTAGAGTCAAGTATTGAAAACGCTCTTAAATTTTGCGCGAATTATTAGTTTTGTTTCTGAATTATTGATAATTACGCCCTTTATGTTATAACAACATGAGTAAAATACACCCTAAATTCCAAGTTTAAAATGTTTTTAATACTTCTCTTGGCTTTTCATTAAGATCTTCATACTCCTACAAGAGTAAAGCTTGATACATGTATCAGGTTCTCATGTTATCAAAAGCAGTAAAGCTGCTAATGTACATGAGAATCTGATACATAAACTTTCATCTTAAATTTGATTTTGATACATGAGAGTAACTGATACATAACCATTCAACATATTCAACAGATTAAGGGTTGATACATTAAAGATTGTTGTATTAGTTTTCAACTGAATTATGGTTGATACATAACATCTTGTATTGATATAAGTTGTAGATGTATCAGAAGCATTAAAGTTTGATACATGAGAATCTGATACATAAAATTTCATCTTAAATTTGAGTTTGATACATGAGAGTAACTGATACATGACCTAGCCACCAAAAAATTACTACAAGCTATATTGTTTGTCAACCAACTGTGGTTAACTATTATAGGATTAAGACAAAAAACTAACATAGAAAATAAATTACTAGAAATTATCATCGAGTACTGGTTCTCCTCTTCCCTTAACCTCCATCATCTTGATCCTTTTCTTTTTTGCCACCATTTGCACATGTTCGGAAGGGACAACTTCTTTGCCCTTCCATGTTGTTTTGACAGGAGAATAAGGTAGATTAATTGGCATTGAGGCACCAGCGTGATCTCCAGTAAATTAATTTTTTCTTGTACCAGTTGAAACACTTCTTGTCTTCATCTTCTCAGTTCGTAAATCTGATTCACAAATCACCTTGGTTTTAGGGGCGGGTCTTCTTTATTTCCAACATTAGGGCCATATGGTTCAAACTCTTGTGTTGCAGCTTGTGGTTGAAAAGTAGACTCTTGCGTATCAATCTCAGTCTCATATTCACTTTCCATTGTTCTTGATTGTGAACTGGTGCCAGTCAATCCTTTCCTTGAATATGCATTATTTTTAGTAGATTTTTCCTATCAAAAAATTGCAATCAATAAGTATGTTTTTAATGAACTTACAATAAGAAAAAGTAAGAAAAAAGGAATATTACCAATAAATATTTTATAGCTTACCTTATAACAACCCTTTTTATTGTGGTTTGGTTCACCACAGTTACTACATGTCATTTGAGTGCCCTTTCTGGATTGGGACCACTCACATTTTCTTTTGCTTGCTTCATCTGGTTCTCTATTCTTCTTCACTATAGGTCTGCCAACTTGTTTCACAACATCAAGAGGCAACATTGTACTTGAATGATTAACCTTCCAGAACATTTGACTTTTTACAGGCTGCATCTTGTGTTTATAGGTTAGCATGTAAGCCTCCTTGCTATAACACCAATGAATTTCAATTTTGGGATCAACTTTTTTGTGTGTCAATGCTTTAATGGCATGAGCAGGGAATACCTGATAAATCCCAAATTCTGCAGGTTCATTTTTTTTGCTCAAGATTAACAGTGTGTCTATCTTCTCCATCAGACACTTCATAGCCCCAATCTCCATTGAATTCCACCTTACAGTGATGTGTTATGGCCCTAAATTCAAGGTACAACTTCATGCAAGTTGGACTAAAATCAGCAACCCAAGTCCTCAACTTATTTTTATTTTTCCTTAGCAATCCCATCACTTTTACTCTTATGTCTTCTAACATCTTGATTATTGGCTTTTCTCTAGCCTCAAGGATCCATGCATTGAATGACTCAGTGAAGTTGTTATCAACCATAATGTTCTTACACTGAGTATCAAAATAAGCTCTACACTATGCCTTTGGTGGATATTTCACCAAATCCCTTGCAGCATCTGTTGATAAATTTCCTAACTTATTCAACTGGTCCTTGAACTCTTCATTATATGAACTTCATGCACACCACCACATAAGCTTCCTCATTTGACCACTCCTCCATTTTTTGCACCAGTTACTCTTAATATGTCTCACACAATACCTATGTTGAGCTTCAGGCAACACTTTTTCAACATCATCTAATAATCCTTGTAACAGTGAAATAAAAAAAATGAGAAACATGAAATTAAAATATGAAATTTGGAAGTAAAAATTGGGAATCATACTTTTTGCATATCTGAAATGAATGTAATTCTTGTACCATCTCTAAGGTCCAAAGACCCCTTCAATAACTCAATGAACCAGCACCATGTACTGCTTGTTTTTTTGTCTACTATTGCCCATGCTAGTGGAAAGAAACTGTTCATAGAATCTTGTCCTAGTACAACCAACACACATGCCCTTACATCTACCTTTTAAGAATCTACCATCAACTCCAACTAATGGCCTCAAACCAGATTTCCAACCTTTTTTAGAGCATCAAAACACATGTACATCCTCAAAAATTTTCTTTTTCCTTCAGCTAGGACATCCTTGGAGATATTTATCAAAACATCACTTCCTGGATTAGACTGTTTAATCTCTTGGCCATAGGCCTCAAGCTTGTTGTAGTCATCTATATAACTACCTTCCAACTTCTCAAGAATCATACACTTAGTCCTTTTAAGCATGGATTGAGACACGTTCAACTTAAAATCATTTTCAAGTTCTGCTCTCATATCTTTTACCTTGTACTTGGAATTATTTTGAAGTTTGTTCTTGAAGTATTGAGCTAATGTGGCTGAATCAGCTCTAGGATTAAAAAAGGCCTCTTCACATGTGTGTTTACTGATGAGAGTCTTTATCTTAAACCCTTCAATCTTACCATCTCTTGAAATCAAACATCTAAAGGGACACCCCTCTTCACAACCATACCTAGTTATCTTTGAGTCACACTTGATTATAGTCAAAGCCCTTTTGTTAGTTAATGCATAAAAATTCACAACCTGCCTACCTTCTTTCATATCTTTAACTGACATTCCAAATTGCAATTCCTTGTAGTTTTTCAACCTATCACCTACTACTATTCTCTTTTCCTTGCTAATAGCCTCCATCTACTCATTATCATATTCCTCACCCTCAGAAATATCCCATTCACAATCAGAACCAACATTGTGTTCACAGTCTGTACCAACCTCAACAACAGTAAAAAAATGTTTTAGTATGTTGTGTGATAAGTTGAGCAAAGACTGTGAGCTCACCCTCCTCCACAAAAAAGAAGTTGACAACTTTAAATTTCTCACACAATAGGCTCAGGATGACCCTAATGTCATCATCCCCATCTACTATATAATACTTATCAGAGGGACCAGTGGCTATCAATTGTTTAATCTGAGAAAGCCCTAACTTGAAAGTAAACTCATCACATATATCTTTATGACTCAATAATTCAGGGTCAAAACTATGTCAAAAGTGCACCAATTTCTTAGTGTATGCCAACTCAGGTGAAATGACCCAACTATCCCAATGGTTGAACACAATATCAACTTCATCAATCATCCTTCAAAAATACATGAAAGAAACAGTAAATTCAAAACAAAATTAGAGGGACCACATTAAACCAAACACATTTAAAGCTACAAAAATATAATGAAGTAAAGGGAACATCATCTGGAGACCACCAAAAGCAAACAAAACAAAGCCTACAAAGACAGAAAAAAGCACACCCTTTAACATTAAATAATAGATTTCATGTGACCTTGGCAGATACCAAATACCCACACATGCTACACAATATCAACTTCATCATCCTTCAAAAATACATGAAAGAAAAAGTAAATTCAAAACAAAATCAGAGGGACCACATCAAACCAAACACATCAAAAGCTACAAAAATGTAATAAAGTATTTGAAAACATCATCTCGAGACCACTGAAAGACAAAAAAAACAAAGCCTATAAAGGCATAAAATGTACTTCCTTTTAACATTAAACAATAGATTTCATGTGATTTTGGTAGACACAATCAAATACCCACACATGCCTCATTAGGTCGACTCTAATCATATAACCCTAATCTAACTGAAAAATGTAAGAAAATCAAATAGATAAAGCTTACCTTGACAAAATCAATCATTATCTAGCTTGTATAATTGTGAGCACTCTTTCTTTAAGCTTCTTCTTCTTCTAAGAAACCCAGCGGCGCAGAAGAAGAAAGTGAAGAAAAAAGACCCATTTAGGGCTTTTGATGAAAATAGGTTTAAAAGTTTTTTTTGGGTCGGATGGATCGGATATTGGCTGAATTTTATTAGTTAATATAAATGTCATGTGTCAATTAAATGATGATTTGACAATTTCACGTGTAATATAAAAAAAGAAAATTTTCCAACAAAGCAACTAACGTTGAAAGGAGTATATATGCGCCCAAATGTAGACGGCGAGGGTATGAGTGAGCTAAGCTTCAAACAGAGGGTATATCTAGACATTTTCGACAAGCTCAGGGGCATATTTGACCCTTTTCACTTATTAATATTTATGTTACTTAACCAATGTGTGTTTTGGTACGCATAATCACTTACTAAATTTAAACGTTGTATAAATAATATTTGTATGACGCGTACAAGAGTATATTTATTATATATGATATGGAAAAATATATAGTCATATACGAGTAATAAATTTGACTTTATAATTTTATAAAACTTGTATTAAACATGTAGATGTTTATGGTGAAATTATTATTGGTGCGATTTGGTTGAGTCAGATTTTTCGAAAATTGTCTTTGATATAGATTATGTACACTTACCCTTTCATATACCGATTTAACTAAGCTGAGAGTATTTCGAAAACAATTCCTCTTAAATGCAGTTTTGCAGAGTTTATCATTCTTACACTACACTCCAAGCTTAGATTACATCCTTAAAATATTATTCTTAGTAGAAAACATCCTCCAAGTATTTGAAATTTAACAATTTTCATCCTTCTGCTAGAATTTATCAGAAAAGTAACAGATTCTACAAAAATCAAGTCACCCATTTGTATTTATTATTCTGAAATACGCCAAAATATTATCGTAAACTTTTTGGGCGATTAAATTTAATTAGCAGTTGTTTTCATTTATTTCTCATGTGATTTAATATTAAAAAATTACCAATTGAAATATGTTTCTTCTCAACTGAATCTGCTTAAGCGGTGTCTCGAATGCGAGATATAATTAAAACTTTGATTAAAAACTCGAATGCGAGACATAATTAAAATTTTGATCACCTTAACATCAGATTGCACTGAAAAATTATTGATTGAACTACAATTTGACTTTAAAAAAGGTGAAAATAATTAAGCTCTAACTTTTTTTCGTTGGTAAAAGAGAAGAAGAGCAGATCATATCCTCACACCTTCCTAACATTTTTTATTTCAACAAGTAATAGTGTCTACGATTTTTAATATTTTTTTCAAAAGTTTTTATTAGCAGGTAATGAATTATGCAGAAAAACTTTTGTTCACATGAATTGCACATGTTTTTGTAGGATCACTTAATATTTTGATAATATAGGATGAAAATTGTTAACTTTCAAATATTTGGAGGATATTTTCTGTCAAAAATATATTTTAAAAATGTCATTTAAGTTTGAGGTATAATTTAAAAATGTTTTTGGCCAAAAACTCTATTTTTAGAGAATTTTATCGGGTATGTCCAAAAGCCCAAAAAAAAAAACACAAGAAGAGACGTTTATTTTCTTTGGTCAAACTCCTCCATTGGCATATAGTGCTCATATAAGCCGTTTCGCTGTCATCTCGAATCTTCTTCGATAATTTCAAAGCCATTTTCAGATAAACCCACCTCAATTTTCTTGCGACTTTGACACTATAAACGCTGAAAATACTCCTAACTGTCAAGAAGATCAGTAATTGGTAATACTTCTACTTATTATTGCTCATCTTGTGAAATCCCAGTTGATTAATACTGCTAAATTGTTGGATTTCTGAGCTAAGCTACTTTAATTGTGTGTTTTTCTTAATGGGTTTTGATAAAGATTTGATTTTTTTTGTTTCTTTTTAACCCCAGTTTAGTTTTCATAATACAATCGTTATTTGGAGTGGAGGGCACTTGGCTTGCTGCTGCTATTCTGGGTTTTCAGAAAATTGAGCAAGATTTTGAATAATGGCTGAAGTAGAAGGGGAGAAGCAGCAGAATTCGTCAGTTGGTAATGCGTTAATCTATGGCTTTCTTCTGCTACTCGGCTAAATAATATCATTTATGAATTTTTAGCTGTTAATTTAGATAATTGTGATCTAATTCTGACTCCTTGAATAGGTAATCTTATGGTATAATTGGTTTTTGAAAGTTTTCCCTGGTTATTATTCATCTTTGCCTCTTTAATGGTAGGAAGGTTGTTTTAATATGATTGTGGAATATGAAGTAAATTTCAAAGTTTGATTCACTGAAATGACAATGCTGGGTTGACTTCAGTTGTAGAGTTACGTGTTTTAGAATTTTCTATTATTTTAGAGACATTCATGTTGTTCTTGAGAAAGCGATTTCCAAGTACTTCTTGGACTATGATCTTAAATCACTTAAAATTTGGAGGACATTTGGTTGCTGATGAAGTTACTTTGCCATATTTGAGAACTTTTTTCTCCTTTTGAATGTTTCATTACAAATGGAAGCAATTTTCTGTGAAGATCAACTGATTCCACCATCATTATCATAATTTTATGTTGTCATCATTAGTTCCTCCTGCGCCTTTGTTTTGTTATTTTGCTAGTGCACTTAACTAGTGACTAGCCATATGTCACGCAGTTGAGGATTGGGATCATGGATTATGGAGAAATTTACTTTTGTAGTTTGAAGGATTGCAAGTGATGTTTGCTTATCAGCAGAAGTTGGTCGCCTTATTGAAAATGTGCCTATTCTTTTTGTATTAATGCTTAACTAACTGTTTAAGTGAAGGCTATTCTTTCAGGAGAAATTAGACCTAAAGTCTTAAACTACTTCTTCATACTTGTTTCTGAAGAAGGTATGTTTACTGAAATTTTATTATATGCAGATCAGGGTGGTACTGACGAAATCATCACTGAAGGCGCTTCAGTTGTTCGTGGAGAACTTCCCCAGGATGATGCTGGGCCGCCAAAAGTTGATTCAGGAGTGGAAGTCCTCCATGAAAAAGTAACCAAGCAAATTATTAAAGAAGGTCATGGTCAGAAGCCATCGAAATACGCAACATGCTTTGGTAAGTCGAAGCTAAGATTGTTGGTGTTTGGTTGTTTTTTCCCCTTCCTGCCCTATACCATCTTCTGGTTTCAGAAAAAACTGAACTCCTACTGTATTTTGATTGGTTGGAGTATCTACTTTAAGCTGCCCCTGTTTCGATTAATAGTTATTGTTTTTGTAATTTCAACAATCTTGCCTATTATCTTGAGAAGAATTTTATTTGTCACCTTGTTTCAGATATATCGATTTGATTTAATTGTTTGGAGGACATCTTCTCAGTTAAACTACAAGCATCTTGTTTTCCTGAATAGTTCTCTTCAAATGTCAGTTGTTGCATTCATCTTCTTATACATGTTTAGGAAATATAATGCCTGTTTTTTTTTTGTTTTTTATCTTTGGGGGTCCTCTGAATCGATCAGCTCATGCATATCTTTTTTTCTTTTTCTTTTTCTTTGGGCAAGTGTTTCTTAACCATCTCTTAGATTCCTTTTCATTCTCTATTCTTATTTTTTTGACAACAAAATATCTGTGTTCTGTGATACAAAATTGTCATGCATGATTTCACATATATTGTTGCCAAACAAAAAGGACCTCTTTGTTTTCTTTTGGAGGGACCATCCCTCAACAAAACATGAATGTAATTGATATAAAGAAAGTTGAATAAGTCATTGTTGTTTGGTTTGCAGAGAACTATACACAGACTACAGAAAGAAAAAAAAAGAAAAAGAAAAAAATTGGAATAGAATAAGGAAAAAGGTATACACATGTGGTGGCACGTGCAAATCACCATGTACCTAAAATTTGGTTGTCCTGTCTCGGAATGAGTTAAGTTTAAAAAGGTTCAGGGGGTAATTTAACTCCGCAAAATAAAGGGTGTAACTGGAAATTCGGCCATAGTTCAAGGGGGGCTTTATGCATTTTCCCTTGCAATCGTGATTATTTGTTTCTATAAAGTAATAAATGTAGTGATTTGTTAGCAAAACTCTTGGTATTCAAGTGATATACAACAATCCGAGACGCTAACCGAAAATATAGTTTCGACAAATAGTGTCCCATCATCTTTATTAATTGGAATCTCATAGGTGCACGAAAATTAACAAGAAAAACAATACAAGGCTCACTTGTATAGCAAAGTTTTTCCCTTCTCTTCAAAAGCTCTGTTAGTTCTTTCACTCTGAACTATCCACATTAGTGCCAAGTGTGCTACATTACATGCACTGCATCTTTTTTTCCTCTTTTAATGGCCCAGCTTAACATTATACTTTTAATGGTGGCCAGCATTAACCATTGCATGCCACACAGATATAGTGCAGCCCATCACTGCAATCACTAGTTAAATTTGCAGTCTCTTTGTTGTATTTCTTGTATAATCATTCAAATTTCGGTGAAGTAGAGTCTGTCTTTTTTCCCTTTCAAGTGCACAAAATGACTAGAATTATCTTTATAGTGCATTACAGGGCATGGGCTGAAAGCACCCAGCACAAGTTTGAAGATACATGGCGTGAACAACAACCTCTTGAGCTGGTTATAGGAAAAGGTATATAACCAATTTACCATTTTGCAGGACATTCAGTGTATCACTTTTGATCATTTTATCCTCAGTTTTTGAGATAGTAATTTAGCAATTGATGATTATAGAGTATTAAATTTCGTGATAGCTTGCTTCCACATGTGTGTTTTACCATTCGTGGAAACAAAATAAGTGTCGTGAAATGCTTTAAACTTAAAGAAGTTACAATAGAGTTTTGAGGAAGTTATTTTTTTTTAAGTCCATTGGATTTCTGAATTTACTTAGCGGGTGTTTGGGTAAAGCTTATAAGTTGGTCAAATTGGTTTATAAGCACCTTTTGCCTTATCTATGCATTTGATGAATACCCAAAATACTTTCAGCTTCTAAGCACTTCTAGATTGACCCTTTTTCTTTTTTGTTTTCGCAATTAAAGAGACTTTATTACTCCCTCCGTTTCAATTTGTTTGTCTTACTTTCCTTTTTAGTCCGCTCCAAAAAGAATGCCTCTTTCCTTTTTTGGCAACTCTTTAATTTTAACTTTCCACATGGCATGTTTAAGACCACAAGATTAAATGACATTTTGGTACATTCTACATAACTTTAATTTAAGACCACAAGGTTCAAAAGTATTCTTTACTTTCTTAAGCTCCGTGCCAAGTCAAAACCATACAAACAAATGAAAACGGAAGGAGTAATTACAAAGTGAGCACATTACTTAATCAAGGGGGATAGGCCTAATCCTCCCTTCTCAGAAACATAACCAACAGACCATAAGTCTAATTACAATCATGAAAACAAACAGATCTAACTACTATCACACTACCCAGACTAATATGTTCCAATGCATTCCTCCATTCTTTTATTCCATCTAACCCTGATGTAAAGACCAAGCTTTATATGATGAAGCATAACATCAATGGGTTTAGACTTGTTTGGGAAAATTCTCATGTTTCTCTCAATCTATATGGAGTAGATCACAGAAGCAAAACTAGCTTTCAAGATAACACCTTTGATGCCAAGAGTGTGTTCAGATCATTCACCAATTGCACTCACAAGCGGCAGTTGGATCTATACCAAATCCTACTTTAAATTTGAAGGATGGTGGCTGGAGACTGAAGGCTTTAATGACAGGGTAAAAGAGTGGTGGACATCTTTTGACTTTGAAGGAAGACCAGACTATATCTTAGCTTCTAAGCTGAGAGCTTTGAAGGTCAAGCTAAAAGAGTGGAGTTCAAATACATATGGAAATTTGGAGAAGAAGAAAAAAAGAAGTTGCTAAACAGAAGCACTGAATTTGACAATATTCAACAGGCTAGACCTCTTTCTGTTGATGAAGCAACTCAGAAGGCCAATTTAAATAAGGAGTTTGAAGACTATGCTAAAAAAGAAGAGATATCTTGGAGGCAAAGATCAAGGGCATTGTGGATTAAAAAAGGAGACAAGAATACTAAATTCTTCCAAAAGATTGCAAATGTTCACAAGAGAGCCAATCATATTGATAAACTGGTGGTGGAAGGTAGCGAATTAACAGAAGCAACATATATCAAGAGGGAGATGATTTCTTTCTACAAGAAGCTGTACTGTGAGAGTGAAAGCTGGAGACCTTCTTACAACATAAATCCCTGCCCAGTGATCAGCAGGGAGGAACAACAAGATTTACAGAAGCCTTTTGAAGAAGATGAGGTCCTAAAGGGGCTCAAGGCTTGTGCTTTAGACAAGGCACCAGGACCTGATGGGTATACTATGGGCTTCTTTATTAAGTGTTGGTCGATTTTAAAGGGGGATGTGATGGCTACTATCCAGAACTTCCACTCATAGGAAGTCTTTGAAAAGAGCCTCAATGCAACTTACATTGCACTCATCCCAAAGAAGAATGGAGCCAAAGAATTGAGAGATTTCAGACCAATCAGTCTGATTGGAAGTGTCTACAAACTGATTGCCAAAATCGTTACAGAAAGGTTAAAGAAGGTGATGCCAAAGCTGGTTGACACACAACAAATGGCCTTCTGAAAGGAAGACAAATTACTGATGCTGTCCTCATTGCAAATGAGTATTCAAGACTGAAGGATAAGATCCCAGGTATAATGTGTAAACTTGACATAGAGAAGGCTTATGATCATGTCAACTGGAAGTATCTGCTTGGAATTTTGCATAGTATGGGTTTTGGGAGGAAGTGGATTAGATGGATGAAGTTTTGCATTAGCACTGTTAGATTCTCAGTATTAATTAATGGTTCTCCTGAAGGTTTCTTTCCAGCAAGCAGAGGATTGAGACAAGGAGACCCACTATCACCTTTCTTATTTTTGATAGTCATGGAAGGTTTGAGCAGTATGATTAAAATAGCCCATAGGAATGAATGGATAAGGGGTTTTAATGTGGACAAGGAGATGAACACTAGACTGGAAATCACCCATTTGCAGTATGCAGATGACACTTTGATTTTTTGTGATGCAGAAGACATCCAACTAAAACTTCTGAGGATAATCCTCATGCTCTTTGAGTCAGTATCAGGGCTGCACATTAATTGGAGAAAGAGTCACATCTTTCCAATCAATGATATGCCCAGAATACAGCAGTTGGTGGATATTTTGGGTGGAGAAATAGGACAGCTACCTTCAACATATTTGGGTATGCCTTCGGGAGCCAAAAGCAAATCCAAAGAGATATGGATTGGAGTTGTGGAAAGATGTGAGAAAAAGATTGTCTAGGTGGAAATCTCAATATTTATCAAGAGGTGGTAGACTAGTGCTGATCAACTCAGTTTTGGATGCATTACCAGCTTACTTAATGTCAGTGTTTCACCTTCCTGGAAAGGTAGAAGAAAGAATTGATGCTTTGAGAAGGAACTCTTTTTGGCATGGTGAGAAGGAATATAAAGGTTTCCACCTAATCAAATGGAATACCCTGTTACTTTCCAAAAAACAGGGAGGACTAAACATCGGAAATCTTAGGAAACAAAACAAATGTCTTCTCATGAAGTGGCTGTGGAGACTTCCCTTAGAAGAACAATCTTTATGGGGGAAGGTGATCCAGGCCAAATATGGGAAGGAAGGGCCTTGGAAGACTATGGAAGTGACATCCACATATGGAACAAGTGTGTGGAGATCAATTAGAAACTTATGGCATGGTTTCTATGCAAAAACATATTTTAATGTGAATAATGGGAGGAAGATTAGTTTTTGGGAAGATAACTGGTTAGGGAATGGGAGTCTCAAACTCATGTTTTCAGATATTCACAACCTGAACCAACAACAAGGGGCTACTCTCCATGAAATATGGTCTGAACATGGATGGAACCTCACTTTCAGAAGACTGATGCAAGATTGGGAGATAGAGAGATTAGCTGAATTTTACGGTGCACTTGATCAGTTCCCAGGTTTCAAGGAAGGAGAAGACACTCTTAAATGGAAATGCCAAACCAAAGGATTGTTCACTGTGAGTTGCATATAGAGAGATGAACCAGATGGGATCCCAAGTTAACTTTTTGCCTTGGAAGCTCATATGGAAGGTCAAGATACCATATAAAGTGGCAGTTTTTACTTGGTTGGTGGTGAAAGAGGTTGTACTTACACAAGAGAATCTTATGAAGAGGGGAATACAGATCAGCCCAAGATGTTGTTTTTGTGAGCAGGTTGCAGAGACAATCAACCATCTGTTCTTACATTGCAAAGTGGTTGGTCAGTTGTGGAATTTATTTACTAGCTTTAGAGGCATAAGCTGGACTGTTCCTGAGAGAACAGAACAGGCTTTAGAGAGCTGGAATATGGAGAGCAGTGGCAGCACAGACAAGAACAGATGGAGAATTGTCCCAGCAGTTATTTGGTGGACCATATGGAAAGAAAGGAATTCTAGGAGTTTTGAAAAAAAAAGCAGTCCCTTACACAAGATTAAAATGAATTGCATTATCACTTTTTGCTATTGGTGCAGTTCAGAGTTTAAAGATGATCCTGTGGCTATTGTAGACATTCTAGGATCCTTATAAAGATGGAGGAGGATCTAGGGGCAGTTTTTTTCTTCTTTTTTTTTCCTTTATCTTTTGCTTCTGATAGACACAACCTGTGGATGTAGGAAATGTTGTAAATTTATGGATACCAGCTTTAAGCTGATGATTGATATACAAAATGTTACCTTTATCAAAAGATAACACCTCTTGCATGCCTACCTGTAGTATGTTATTTCATCCATTTCTTTTCAGCTTCCCAGTTTAGGATTTTTCTATGCCAATTGCCAAGTTGCCATTCTAAGAGGTACTTCCATCATTCCATAGTGCTCGAGTGTATGAGCACTCAAAGAACAAATGATCATCAGTTTCAAGTTCTAAAGAACATAGTACACATGACTCAGCCACAAGGATGCTCCATTTCAGCAGCAAATCTATAGTTCTCAATCTTCCTTGTAGTTGCAACCATAGAATGAAAGTCTACTTAGGCTCAGCAGAATTATGACAGACTAAATTCTTCCACTCCACATTAGATAGTTCACATCTCAGTTTTGTATAAACTTTAGATATGAGGAAATTTACCTCCATGCACCAGGATCTTTCTAATTATCCATGAAGCCTGTGCAGGTGAAATCATAGTATCAATAGACTGCTTCTTTATATAATACGCGTGGATCCAAGTTATCCTTTCTCCTTCTTTAGACTCAATGCCCAATAGTAGTGGTTCCATATCTTCAAGTTCAAAAGGTTCAAACCACCTGCTCTTCTAGGTGGGCAAACATTTACCCAAGCTACTAGAGCCCTCTTAGTAATTGTTGCTTTCTCCTGTCCAGAGATAACTTCTACATACAACTTCAATCATCCTATATTCTTTGGCAATAAAAATAGCTGGGCCCAGTATGCTTGAACTCCAAATAGGACTGCCTTTATAAGCTGAATCCTCCCTGCATAAGATACTTTTAGCCATCCAAGTGGTGATTTTAGATATGATCTTGTTTACCGGTGGCTTGCATTGCAGCACAGTTAATCTTTTGGTAGATGAGGGAACTCCAAGATACTTGAAGGGCAAATCACCCAATTCATACCCAAAATATCCAAGATTCTCTGTTGAGTTGGTAAGTCTACTCCCCCCAAATAAACCTGATTTTTGCTGAGATTGACCTTTAGTTCAGAAGCTGCAGAGATAGATCAAATCTATCTTTCAGAAATTGCACAGATGTCTCATCTCCTCTTGCAACATCAGGAGATCATCTGCAAAGCAGAAATGAATAATCCCCAGTTTCTGGCATCTTGGATGATACATGCTGATTCAAGTATTTCATCACTATAACAAAATGTAAGAGGACATAGGGTCCCCTTGTCTTAGTTCCCTCTAGGCTATAACAGTTTCTGATAAAGCACCATATATATTAAAAATGTATGACTCATTGTTTTATACAAGTCATAATCCACCGAACCATCATAAGAGAAACCAATCTCCTTTAATATTTGTCAATAAAGATCCATTCAATTGAGTCACATGCTTGTAGTATATCCACTTTAACTGCTAGGATTCAAGGAGGATTAGATGGGATAATTGGTCAGAGTCAGCCAGCTTTCATCCCAGGCAGAAAAGTTTGCTTGAGGGTTCAATAATGTAATCTCTGATGGAAGCTCCCGAGTTACAACTGACATCCATATCAATAAGAACTCGAGCATAAGAAATCCTACTCTGTTTCTTAGTGCATTCATCAGCAAACATAGGCTCCACCAAACGACTAGCTATTCTGCTCAAAGTAATTGGTCCCCAACAATTCAGAGGTAGGTTAGGAAATCTAACCCATACCACAGATGAATTGTTCTATGATATTCCTGCTGAACATCAAAATGAGGAGTCCACATCTTCAGTATCAGAGGCACACTATTAATTGTGTATGGGCGTGAGTATAGAACTTCATCCCTATCCTGACTTGATTTGAATTTCACAACAAGAAAGCCCCTCATCATGAAAATATAGGTCAGGGCAGGCCACATAATTCCAAGTTCTAGCCATATAGTTTCTCGTATAATTGTAATTTGGAGTATTCCCCATAGTATAGAGTATAAGTGCATTCCTCCATTCCTTAGTCTGTTCCTCAATCTCATCTTTCTCCAATTGAACTGCTAACTTACCATTTACAACCACTGGAAGAAAAAAAAGATAAGGGCATACCATTAGTTGCAATTTGATTTTCAACATCTTTTTGTCAAGCGCAACAACCGTTTATGATTAATTTCAGCATTTCTATCCAAACACATAACTGCTAATTTATAAAATCAGTTTTAGCGCTTAATACTTATTAGCTATTCACAATTTGGTAACCCAAACCGGCTCGTATAATACAAAATAAGACGTATTGTCTTGTTGTTTCTTGCAGAGAAAAAGGAAATGACCGGCCTAACTATTGGCGTTAACAGCATGAAATCTGGTGAGCGTGCTTTATTGCATGTTGGCTGGGAACTAGCCTATGGAAAAGAAGGAAGCTTCTCTTTCCCTAATGTCCCACCTTCAGCTGATGTACTGTATGAAGCTGAGTTGATTGGCTTCGATGAGACTGGAGAAGTGAGTTATTTGTTTCTTAACTATTTTCTGCTTTGTACTCACTAAAGGTGCTAGTACTTATAATTTTCTGTGCAATATATGTAGGGGAAAGCACGAGGTGACATGACAGTAGAGGAGAGAATTGGGACAGCAGATAGAAGAAAGATGGATGGAAACGCTTTATTTAAGGAAGAGAAACTTGAGGAGGCTATGCAACAATATGAAATGGTCTCACCACTGCTTTTAGTTGATTATTTTATATTTTCCAGTACCCATATAAGTTTCATGTATCCTCATAGTACATGTATTCTATTTGTGTTCCTTAGGCTATTGCATATATGGGAGATGACTTCATGTTTCAGCTGTTTGGTAAGTTCCGGGACATGGCTTTAGCAGTAAAGAATCCCTGCCATCTGAACATGGCAGCCTGCCTGCTGAAGCTCCAGCGATATGATGAAGCCATTGCACAATGTAGCATTGTAAGCATACACTTCTTCAAAGCTTAGATACCTATTGCTGCCTCCTGTTTCTGTAGATAATTTTGTCCTAGTTCTTTTTCTTTTTCAGTAGCTTACTATCTTTTTGTTACCTCATGGAGACTCGGGAAAAAGGAATCTGCATGGCTTTACTTTCCCTAGTAGAAGAGAGCTCTACAAGTTTATAATTCTTGCTAAAGACCTTGCCCTGTTAGTTTGCTATGACCTAATTATTTGTTCTGGCATTTTTTTTACCGTTGAGAATACAGTCGTCCAATTTCTTTCAGGACTAATTGCATCCATGCCAGCAGTTGGGTAACTGAATTATGAAATTTATTTCTTTATCTTCTTCCAGTGTTCTTAAACTCATTATTCGGAGAAGAAAATTACTAATGTTGAAGTTAGTGATGTTGAGCTCTATTCGTTGATGATGATTAGGTTCTAGCAGAAGAAGAAAACAATGTAAAAGCATTGTTTAGACGTGGAAAGGCTAGGTCTATACTTGGTCAGACCGATGCAGCTCGTGAGGACTTCCTTAAAGCACGTAAGCTTGCCCCACAAGATAAAGCCATTACTAGGGAATTGTATTTGATTGCAGAAAACGAGAAGGCTGTCTATAAAAAACAAAAGGAACTTTACAAAGGACTATTTGGACCAAGACCAGAGCCTAAACCAAAGTCTAGTAACTGGCTGATTGTCATTTGGCAATGGTTATTGTCACTCTTTTATATGCTTTTCAGGCGTAAGATGCGCAAGAATGACTAACTGAATTTGGAGAGATGTTATTGTTGATCAGAACTTAAACTACTTCCCACCATGTTACTCCAGCACAGACCTCTGGAGCTCTAGGAGCTTTTTCATTGACCTTTGTGTTTGAAAAAAAATTCTAACCAAAGAAATAGGGAAGAAATTTAATGTTTTGATTATGTAATTTTATTAGTAAGATAACTCCTTGCTAATTATTTCCTCATTTTGATTTCAAATGTTCGCTAATGATACATGTATTTCGGATATTGCAATTTCCCTTGGTTTAGAAGTAAACTTTTCAGCTTATAGTAATAGTTCTCCTTACTAGCTATAGCTGACACCATGAGGACAAAGTGTGTATGCATAGATAGTGCTTGTTATAAACTACAAAGGAAATTCATTGGTCATCTACAGATTTGGCCACAGTAAAGTTTGAAGGAGCAATGGTAAAATTGTCTTTGTATGAATTATAGGTCAGGTTTGAGCTGTGGAAGCACCACTAATACTTTGGCTGTCTACCTTACACACTTTGGATGCGGCTCTTCCCCGGACTTGAGCTGCCCTTTTTTTAATCAGTTTTACCACACAAAAAGCCTCACGTATTCAATTCTCTATTTCCACAATATTGTCTGAAAAATAAAATTGTATTTGAAGTTGAAAATCAGAAAATAGAAGTTTGTGAAACTCTTGAACAGTGATATTTAGGGGGAAAAATAGTTTATGAAAGTTTAAGATTTAAATTGAGTGAAGTTAATATTTCCCTTGAAATGACGAATATTTCAATATTTCACTTTGACGTTCAAATATTGAATTCTGAAAAGGCAATTTTTCTTGATCCAAATATTTATCGGAAATAGTTTTTCTACCTATGAAAGATTAATATATGGACAAGCATTTGCAATTACTGAACTGAAAATACTCAAAAGTTCTGTAATCTTTTATTATTAGCTTAACGACTTGCCATTGAACATAAAGAAACCAATTTTCCTCAAAGTCTGCCTTGAACGTTGTGCTGGAAATCTGGGGTTGAATGGCTTAAAATAAGAAGTTGCAAGAATTTAAAATGAACAAAAAAAACTGAAAAGTCAAAAGGAATCATATCCTCTGATTCATTTGATTGGACCAATTCTTTTCATTTTAAACAAGTGGAACCTACATGTTTAATGTTTATCTATTGGAGCTCCGATTAAATTCAGATCGCATTATATGATCTATTTAGGGGGTGACACTCCTAATAAGATTTTCTCCATACCCAAAAAAGTCTCTTTATTCAGTATGTGATTACCTTTAAAAAATATTTATCATTTATAGTAAATGTACTCAACCTATCCCATTGATGAAATTGAGGCTTGCATCTGAAGTCCTGTGTGATAAGAAGGTACTATCCAAACTTAAAGCTAAGTTTTATAAAATAGTGGTTAGGCCTCTGAAGTGCTGGTCAGTCAAAAACTTTTATGTTCAGAAGATGCATGTTGCAGAGATGAGAATGTTGAGATGGATGTGTGGAAATACTAGGGGTGGACATTAAATATGATATATTTAATTATGTTTCCCTATTTCCTATTGTCTTTAGCCGTTTATTCTCACTGATGATAGATTTTAGATTCTGTGGAAATAAATGGGGTATTGGCAAGTACAACCAAAATTGGTACAATTTTTTTTAAAATATATACCAAAAAGTGGCTATACGTGTAAAAAACCAAGACTATGGTGATGGGCAGATTTGTAAAATAGTAAAGATGGTAATAATAGTCAAGTTTAGAGTTTCAGAACATTATTAATAAGATCAGTTAAGTAAAATTCTACTTTAATTAAAATTTTCTTATGATATATGTCAAATTAAAAAAGGCAAATAATATAAAAAGAAAGAGTATAAATATAGATATTATTACCACATGTCCACATTGTATTCATCATATTCCTATGAACTAGTATTATCAAAACATTGGATATAAAGTTATCTAGTACAATTTAAGACAAACAAATTTATTGTTCATTGATTTTGAACTTAATATAAAAAAAACTTAATAATTTATTCAGATCGATTTTAAAAAATAATCATTATTAGGTAAAATGAAATGAAATAAAATATAAAATATAAAAAAGACAGAAGTCTTAATTCAAAGTGTAGGTTTAGAAGGTGAGGTGGAAAGTTAAGATGGGTGTACTTTAACTTTCAAATATAGTTGACTATTCTTCATTATTTTAAAATGCGCCATACGCGCAATGCGCCACACGCGCAATGCGCCACTCTCATTTGAATTCGTCCAAGGGTATATTTTATTTATAGCACTCAAACTTGTACGTTTTACAGTTTTAGTCCCTCATGTTATTACATTTAGAACCAGTTACATTTAATTTATGGAAAATGATAAAAAATATCCTTAAATTATGTGAAATAAATAAAATTGTCTTTAGTTGATAGTTTGATCCAAAAATATCCTTATTATTATTTAATGGGTCAAAAATATCCTTTTTTCAAATAAACATATTATTTCTTTTCTTTTTAAACACATTATTTTCTGAATTTTTTAATTAGAAAATATTTATCCTATTTTAATTCATAAAAAAATATTAAGAAATTTGCTATCGTTATCAAAATGAAAATTAATGACAGGTATTACTATGAGGGTATAAAATAATTACTATGAGAGCATTCCGATAAAAATATTTCTTTTAAAGAGTTTTATTCTTGTTTCTTTTCTTTTAAAATCACTTTAACTAATAAATAAGAAGGAAATAATTATTTTTCTTCTTAATCTTATTTTAACAATTAAAATAAAATAACTTCATGTACTTTTTTAACCGATAATATATTTCATATTTATAAGATTATATTAACTCCATCATTAATTTTTACTTAGATAACGATTAATTTTTTTTAATAAAATAAAAATATTTTTTTGTTTCTTAATCTTTACCAAATTGAAGTAGGATAAATATTTTTTAATTAAAAAAGTCATCATTAGGAAAATAATGTGTTTAAAGTAAATCATGAATTTATTTATTTATTTGGAAAAAAAATATTTTTGATTCATTAAATAACAATAAGGATATTTTTTGACCGAAATATTGAAGACAAAAATATTTTTGGATCAAACTATCAACTAAAGACATTTTTATTCATTTCGCATAGTTTAAGATCTTTTTTCGTTTAATTTATTTAAAAAGTACTATCATAGTAATATCTTCAGTAGTTAATTCACAAAATTGAATAAACTTTTGTCAAATTAGCCAAAGCTGTTAGCCTTATATACTCTTCAAAAGAAAAATTGTTATAACTATGTCATGGACTATAATGTGGAAGTGTTCTAAAGTTTCCTTGTTTTAATATACCGACTTAGAAGTATCCGTTGGGTGACAATTTCTATATTATTAAGAAAATATTGATAGTAGTTGAAGAAAAAAATAGAAGAAATAATTTTCTTAAGGTGAGATTATTATTACTATCTATTCCAATTATGTTATTCCTTTGGAAGAAAATATGTGTCTTCATAAAAATTGTTATATTATTTTAGAGAAGAAGTTATTAATCATCTTAATAAGCTTCAGTAAATGTTAAATCGATAGCTTTTTTGATATATTGATTGGATCCATAGGGACTGACGGGGAGTGGATGTTAAGCACGCAAGAAAGACCCTGACTATGCGTTGGCATAAATCAGAAGAAATTTTGTGCTGCCTCTCTTCTTATTGTTTAAATTATATTGCAAGTCATAATCACACACGCAAAAATAATTAATGATCTCAGAAAATTTTAATTGGCCCTAACTTTGTTAGTCGTTACTAAAAAAAAGAAAAAAAAGTAAAATAAGAAGATAATTCGAAATAAGCAACACAATATAGGTATATTGCTTAAGGTAGATTATTATTAAGAACTATTATATTGTTTTAGAGGAGAAACTATCAATCATCTCAATCAAACTTTAGTAAATGTTAAAGTGACATTCTTTAATGAATCTGTAGAAATTTTTGTGCTGTCGTGTCACTTTATATTGTTTCAATTATATATATGCAAGTCATAACCATACAAAAAATTAATGAACTCAAAAAAATTAACTGTCTTAAACTTCTTTAGTCGTTAAAAATAATAAATAGAAGAAGATAATTCTAGACAAGTAAAATAGTACAAGTATATGACTTAAGTAAGATTATTATTACTATGTAACACATTTATTTTGTTTCCCTAGAAGAACACACACGTGTTCATAAGAATTATTACATAATTTTCGAATATAAATTACTAATCATCTCAACTAAGCTTTAGTAAACATTGAACTAACATACTTTAATGAATCAAATGAAATTTTCATTTCGTGTCTCTTCTTATTATTCTAATTATATATATGTACATGTCATAACCACAAAAAACCTAACGAACTCGAATTTTTTTAATTATCTCTAACTTCGTTAGTCGTTACTAAAATAAAAGATTAAGAAGATAATTCTAGACAAGCAAATAGTAGTGATATTATTACTACTATTGATCACATTTATGTTGTTTTCCTAGAAGAAAACACACGTGTTCATAAGAATTATTACATTATTTTCGAATAGAAATTATTAATCATCTCAACTAAGTTTCAGTAAACGTGAACTGGCATTCTTTAATAAATTAAAATGAATCTTTGTGTCGTGTCACTTCTCATTCTTTCATGTGCAAGTCATAATTCAACTAAGCTTGAGTAAATATTAAAGAGTCATTCTTTAATAAATCAAAAGAAATCTTTATGTCTTATCACTTCCCATTGTCTCAGTTATAGGTGCGAGTCATAACTATAGAAAATCTAATGAACTCGGGAAAGTTTAATTGTCATTAACTTTATTAGTCCTTAAAGAAAAAGATAAGTCTAGACATGCAAAATAGTATAGGTAAATTGCTTAAGTGAGATTAATATATTATTTTCTGATAAAAAATATTAATCATCTCAACTAAGCTTCAGTAAATGTTAAACCAACATCTTTTAATGTATCGTGTCACTTCTAGTTCCTTCATGTGTAAGTTATAACCACACAAAAAAAATATCTTACGAACTTGAAAAATCTTAACTATCTCTAACTTCGTTAGTCATTAAAACAACAAAAAGAAGAAGAAGATAATTCTAAACAAGCAAATAGTATAAGTATATTGCTCAAGTGAGATTACTCTTACTATCTATCTTGTCATTTCTCGTTCTTTCATGTGTAAGTCATAACCACAAAAGTAAATCTTATGAACTTGAAAATCTTAACTATTTCTAACTTCGTTAGTCATTAAAACAACAACAACAAAAAAAATATTCTAAACAAGCAAAATAGTATAAGTATATTGCTCTTACTATCTATTGCATTTGTGTTGTTTCCGTAGAAGAAAACACACATGTTGTAAATGTTAAAGCGCTATCTTTTAATGAATCAAATGGAATCTTTATGTCGTGTCACTTCTCATTATTTCATTTATATATATAAGTCATGACCACCAAAAAAAATCTAACGAACTCAGAAAATTTTAACGATCTCTAACTTTGTTAGTCGTTAAAAACAACTAAAAAAATAAATAAAATGATTTTGGACAAGCAACATAGTATAGGCAACTAAAGTGATTATTACCTCAAAATACAAGGATGGGTTGTACAAAGTTTCTAGCTTTCTAATATATTCCCCTTGACCGATGCTTTGCGTATTCAAGTCTCCTTCTCTTTCCTTTTAACACAATTCACACCCCACCGCAAAAGAAAGCATACATAGCAGTTAAAACTCCGTTGACTAAAAGCAATTTCTCTCTATCTATCTTTCTCTCTCTAGGTGTCGTAGGGAGAAAATTCCAAAATGGTCTAAATCTTTGAAAAAAAGGATTTCATTTTCTCATCGGAAAATCTTCGCCGGCCGACATTTTCTAGCTACTCCGGTGGACTGTTGTGGTAATATGAACATCTTCTCAAATGGGTTTTTGAATCTGAGATCTGTTGATGCAAAAAGTTGTAATCTTGAAAAACCCCCAATTTGGGTTCTTGGGATTTAAATTGAAAAAGATGTGGTTTTTATATAGTTTGTGGGTTTCTTGTGTTTTAGCTTTACTCTCTTTTTGATTCGTTTTTGTTTGTTGAATTTAGTATAGTTGTCTTGGAGATCTATGTTTGATGATATAAATGATGAGTTTTTTGTTTCCTTCAGCTGAAAGTTTTTTTGTTGGGGTTGTTTAAGCTCGAGTTTGTAATTTTTACTGAAGATCTATTCCTTTTGTGACTGTTGCTTTTGTACCGTTAGGGTTTTTTGACTGTTTGATTTGATGCATTTAGAAGAGATGAATTCTGGTTTTGATTAAAGTTGAATGAAACCTTTTTGACTTGTAGGAAATTGTTTTTGTAAGCTCACAATGAAGAGATTGAGGTCTAGTGATGATCTTGAATCATGCGGGGAGAAAGGTGTGTTGAAAGATTGGGCAAGAAGGGAGGAGGATCCGAGTTTGCATCGTTCATCTTCCAACCGGAGCTTTTATTACAAGGCTGAGAGTGGGAGAAAGGGATTATCTTCTTCTTCGTCTAGATATGATCGGTTTGAGGATGACCGTGAGAGTCTGAGACCGATAAAGAAGCGATCAGATTATGATGTTGACAACTATGATAGGCGGAAGAGTTACAATCGATACAGTCATAGTAATGATAAAGGGGTTCTAAGTTCTTCTCCAAGGGGGGGATATGGTGCTGACCCGATTCATAGGTCAGAGAGTTTTTCTGGACCAAGGAGGGAAGTTCCAAAGGGGTTCAGATCAGAAAGGGATAGGTCCAGGCGAGAGGGGAGTGTGTCATCATGGCGCAGGTTTGGTGGCGTGAAAGATAATGATGAAGGTACGAGGAGTGGTGGGGATTCAGCAAGAGGAAGTAGAATAGAGTCAGAGGATTTTGAGAAGTCAAAGTCACCCCCAGGATGGTGGGATGCAAAATCACCTGCTTGGTCAAAGGACTCTGGCAGTGAGCGATCAAGGAGTGTCGAAGTTAAGAAAAGTGAAGGCTTGCCAATGGAGAATGGTGGACATAGCAGTGAAATGGAAGAGGGGGAACTGGAGCCTGATCATCCATCTTCTGCCACTGAGCCTGCTGCTGAAGATGAAGCTTCTGCTGAGGTGAACCTCTCACAGATGGAGCATGAGAGTGAGCGTCAAGTTGATAGTAAGAGACGAGATGATGGGGTTAATTCTTTGTATGAACAGAAGGTTGAGCTCAGTAAAGTAAGTGTTACTGCTGAGCAGTCGGAAGAAACACAGTCGGATAATGTCCAAGACATTTTCAAGGGCGGTGATGGTTTGTCTGATCACGGCACTTCAATGGGCCACAGTGGAATGGGAAATGGAACTGAGACTGCGATAGATCACGTTGGTGAAAAGAATGGGTCCACTAGGAAAAACAATGGCTCTAGGGAAGAAGAAAAGAATGTAGATGCTGAGAAGCTACCACCTAAAAAGAGGGAACAAGGGGAGGAGAAGAACAGAGATGCTAAGTCTAAGGTAAATTGTATTGAGCTCCGTGAATTAAATAGGGAGCTTGTTGGGGAAGGTGGACCACCAGGCTCTGTTTCTTCTGTTGCACATGAAGATGCATCACAAAGTGTCAAGGACAAGGGAAAAAGTCTCGCTGTTTCGCCTGATAATATCATTGCCGCTCCTGCAGATGGTTTGATGATGGATAAGGAGCCAAGAGGCATTGTACCTTGTGGCAACTCTGATATGGAAGGACCAAGTACAAGGGGCCTTGAGTTGTTCTTGTCTGGTCCTGTCAAAAAACCTGAGAAAACAGACAAATTTAGTAATTGCATGACCAAAGATGAAAAGTTTGGTCTGGAACCACTTGAGCTTTCTCTTAGCTTGCCAAATGTCCTGTTGCCTATTGGTGCACAGAATGAAGTCCAACCTCCTGGTTCTCCTAGTCAAGGAAGGAGTTTCCAATCCTTTGCCAGCTCATTTCGCACAAATTCTGATGGCTTTTCCTTTTCAGGTTCACAACACTTCACTCATAATCCTAGCTGCTCAATGACACATAATTCAGTTGATTATGAGCAATCCGTTAAAAGTCGCCCCCTCTTTCAAGGTGTTGATTGGCAAGCCCTCGCTTCAAATGAGCAGAAGAATAATGACATCCCAATTTGTCAAGGCATGTTATCAAATGGAACTGGTCTGTATCAGCAGTCTCAAGCATCTCAAGGAAATTCTAATGGTCAAGCTGTAGCAAAACATCTTAGAGCTGCAGAGGAAGGCTCTAGATTACCTGTTGGGCTGGATAGGCAACTAAGTACTGGTAAAGCATCTCGTCATCCAAATGGAGCTAGATCTCCTACACAGAGTGATGGTTCTCATGAAACTGGATCAGAATACAATAAAGATAAGAAACAATTAACTAGAGCAAAAGATAGTAGCTTTTATAGGTTTGGTGGTTCTGATGGCAAAGAGCTCCAATTGGCTGTTGGACCTGACTTCATTGAATCAGTAATCACAACCATGGTTTCTGAACCAATACATGTGACTGCCAGGAGGTTTAATGAGATCTCTGGGCAACATTTGCTTTGTGTGAAGGAGGCACTTGGCGACATCATCACAAATCCTGGTAAACATTGGCAGCTTAGTACTCTGCAAAAGGCACTGCAGAAGAGGTCTGACATCACTTTGGATACACTACTGAAATCCCACAAGAGTCAACTAGAGTTGTTGGTGGCTCTGAAAACTGGTCTCCAAGAATTTCTTCGGCCAAGTTATGATGTTTCTACTTCTGATTTGGCAGACATATTTCTGAATTTAAGATGCAGAAATCTCACTTGTCGATCTTCGTTGCCTGTGGATGAATGCGAGTGCAAAGTATGCTCACAGAAGAATGGTTTCTGCAGTGCTTGCATGTGTCTTGTGTGTTCCAAGTTTGACATGGCATCTAATACGTGTAGCTGGGTTGGATGTGATGTATGTCTGCATTGGTGTCACGCTGATTGTGGTCTACGTGAATCTTACATCAGGAATGGCCGTAGTGCTGCTGGTGCAAAGGGTAGTGTAGAGATGCAATTCCATTGCGTTGCCTGCAACCATCCATCTGAAATGTTCGGCTTTGTAAAAGAGGTTTTCCAAAACTTTGCAAAGGAATGGACGGCAGAAGCATTTTCCAAGGAGCTTGAATATGTGAAAAGAATTTTTAGTGCCAGTGAGGACATCAGAGGGAAACGCTTGCATGACATTGCTAATTATATGCTGTCAAAATTGGCAATTAAGGCTGACCTTCAAGAAGTTCAAAGTCAAATTATGCATTTCTTCCTGACAGGTGAGCTCTTAACAGTCAATCAGGTTTTGTTGATATTCCTTCTTTACTTAACAAATGATATGTATTGTTAATATTGAGTTCATGATGGATTCTCAGCTGGTAGCTTTGTTGCTGAAGTCTTAAAGCTTATATTTGTTTCAAGTACCACATATTTCCCATGATAAGATAGAAATTGAGTAAACTTACAAGTTTTTGTTTGGAGCGTTGACATTGATATGCATGGGAACCACTTACTTGTGAGCTGTGACCAGTAACACAGTGGCTTATTTACTGTCCTATCTCTCTGAAATTCTACATGCCCTATTGGTATTGATGCCTGGCGGGCGTAATGAACTTTAGTTTTAAAGTGGCAATTCATCTGGAGTTGTGAGGTGCTATTTTTTGTGCATTTATTACAGGCAGAAAGTATTTCCATAATTTTCTGAATGCTTCAAGTTCAAACATCCTCTCTAATAGCGTGATGGACGAACAATCAATGGGTCGAAACAAAAGAAATGGATAAAATGTATTAAAAGAAGAATATGATTGCGTCAGACTGCCTTCTGAGCCATCTAATCCCCCTCTTTTTCTTTCTTATCTTTACCCCACCTCCTTCCTCCCTTAATCATCTTCTGTCTTATCTTACTTGACCATCCCCCTTGGCCTCACACCATAAAGTCCCCTGGCACCCCAGAAGAGGAAAAAAAGAGGGAAATTGAACCCAACCTTTGTAATGACCTCCATCTTTACTTATTCCTCGTTGCTAATTGGAAAATAAGAATTATAATGTACACTTTTATAGTGGGGTTGAGGGTATAAGTTAGAGATTGTCGCTACTGCAGTGTTTTCCATACACTCAAACCAAAGTCATTGTCCATTTTACTATCGGTAATTCTAAATGAATCCTAAGTTATTTGTTAATTTAGTGTTATTTTTGGTTAAATTGTATACTAAGGTTATTTTCTCTTCACCGTTCCATTTAATTATAACTTTTGCCTTCTATATCAGTTTTCCTGTGCCAATCAATCTAACTGTTCGAATTGGTCGAGGTTGGCTTTGGTGAATCCTATGAATTCAACTGTTCTATTTAAGTCAATTTCTTATATATAGAAAATTCATCATAGTTAGATTATGTTCGGCTGATTATAAATGTACCAAAGATCTGCTTCTTTATCTGGATTTGGGACTAGTTATGCTTTCCCCAATACACATAAGTGGACTAATATTCACTTTTCTACTAATGTGGCATAATCCCTATCACACCGACTGCTGATGCTAAATCTGCTTCTCTAGTGATGTGACAATTCCTTTCACACTGTCTGTTGTTTAAATCTGATGGATTATGATTCATGGGTTGTCATATCACTTACTAAGGCATAGAAATTGAGATAATAAATTGAGATAATCTCATTTCTTGTGTTGAAAAATGCTGAAATATTACTGTAATGGCTTTTCACTTGTTTCGTCTCCTAACCGTGGACGTCGTTGGGTCTGTCGAGTTTTGTTAGTCCCATGTCCTAATGTTAATGCTCAATTTGACATGGATGTTCACTTCATTCTAACTGTGAATGCAGAGCCCGATTCAGTCAAATCTGACAATGTTCCAATTATTCAAGGAAAGGAGTTGTCTACAAAGAACCATGAAGGGAACAACGGTATTGCTCGGCCCAGCCAGGGAGCGATGTGGCTGAAATCAGTTAGTTCAGAGAAGGCTCCTCAAGTGGAAAAGCCAACAGGTTTGCCTTCAAGTTTTGATAGCCTCCGGAATGAAAAGCAGGCGATGAACTCGAGTTTTCAGCCAAGTATGGAAAAGGGACCAGTATTTGATGAACTAGAGAGCATTGTTAGAATCAAGCAGGCGGAAGCTAAAATGTTCCAAGCACGAGCAGATGAAGCTAGGAGAGAGGCTGATGCTCTGAAACGCATTGGTGTAACTAAGAGTGAGAGAATTGAAGAAGAATATGTAACTCGAATCACAAAGTTGCGATTGGCTGAAGCTGAGGATATGCGGAAACAAAAGTTGCAAGAGCTGCAGTCTTTAGAAAGAGCTTATCAGGACTACTTCAGTATGAAAATGAGAATGGAAAATAACATCAAAGATCTGTTGTTGAAAATGGAAGCTACTAGAAGGAATCTCAGTTTGTGATTAATTAGTAGCATCTTCTTTAGGACAACTTTGTGTTTTTTTCTTAAGCAGCATTTGCAAGGTTTGAAACACCTGAAGTAAATTAACTTGTAGGTGTTCTTTAGCCTAGTATTCCTTGTATTCTGCTAACCAGATTCTGTACAGAGACCACCTTATGTCTTTATGTTACAGATGAACTCCAGTTATGCACAAGATGTGAAAACAAGGAAAATGGAGATTCAGTACTTGATTATCCAAATGCTTGTGTTGCAGCTGAGAATATAATTGCTGAGGAAGATCCATTTAGTTCCTGGATTGTGTATTATTTTGCCTGTGCACCAGGGCGATTCTACCCATCAAAACTTAAGTAGATGAGAAGAAAAGAATTACTTTTTCTTCAACTTAGTCTTCCATGATTTTCACCTACTTCACTAACAGCTAGACACACCCTGAGTGTCTTTACCATTTGATCTATTTATGTGTGTTACCTCTTCCTATTTCATTAGGAGGGAAATAGCTCTTCTTGGTTCTTGAATGGTACAAACTCTTCAATCTACAAAAAGCAATGTAAAATGAATGGTATACAGTGGATGTAAGCTGTAGAGATAGAATGAAAGAATTAACTTCTTTTCGTTATTTAGAGATGGAATGAATATTTATCCATTTTGCCCAAACCTAGGCCTTGTACTGTCTCTGATTTCCTTTTTCTTGTTTAAGAATGGCTAGAAGCAACTATATTTTGATTGAACTTTTTAATGTTCTTTTTTAGTTTACATTTGATTATCTTAGGCGGAACACATGGATATGCTCTTGAACTTGATTGGTTTTTCCTCCCAGACACCTCAATCATGCTTCCTATTGAACCCCGGACCATACATAATTTGTACCTTTTAAATATTCATCGCTGACATTGCATAAAACATCACAATTTTTTTATTATTAAAAGGGCGTGTGTGATCCACCTTTCCCACGTGGAAAATGCAACCAATCAAAAATCAGCTCCTTTAAATTAAATTACACATCAGTGCATTTAAGTTAAAAATGCAAATAAACACATCATTTTACTAAACACACTTTTGGACTTCCTTTCAGCCACGGTGAGGAGAAAACCCTAAAAATTGATCCTATTTTCAATGATTCTACTGACATTTAAGCTTTTTAGAATTAAAATCCTCCAATTTCGAAGTGATTTTGGGTGTTTGTCAAAGGTATCATCGAAGATTGCATAAGATTTTAGAGTTCAATCATGATTTTGGAGTTTGATCTACAATGACATTTGTAGTTGAAGAAAGAGGAATCGATGAACAAGATAACTTCGACATTGACTTGAAGAGCAGCATCGTGGAATGGAAGAAGAGGGAAAAAATGGTTGAAAGTATGTGAGTAGTTGTAAGGAAGAAGAGAAAGAAAAAAAGAGAAGGAAAAGAAAAGAGAAGAGAATTAAGAGAAAGAAAGGGAAAATTAGGGTTAAAAAAAGGGGAAGTAGACCGTTACATCCCAAAATGAATTCCATATCAGTCCCTTTAAATCCTTTTTACGCGCTCTTCAAATGTGATAACACAATTTATGTCATGTCAGCGATGAATGCTTAAATGTACAAATTATGCACGGTTCAGAGATCAGTAGAAAGGTAGCATAGTTAAGGTGCCTAAGAGGAAAAATCAATCAATTTTAAGGGCCTATCTATGTGTTCCGCCGTTATCTTAATTTCGAGAGAAGTCATGTGGATACAATAAATACATAGGATATTTTCATTAGCACATAGAGAAGTTTACACGACGTTTTCGAAGTCATGTACAGTAATATTATTGCATTTTGTTCATGGTTGATATATTAACCGTCTGGATTAATTAGCAGGCAGTAAAAGAAAAGAGCAGGGCAATATGAGATCCATAAATGAAAAGCAATAAAACATAGAAATTAACTAGTGCCTGAAAGGCATTTTTGATTTGTTAGCAGCAATAAAGTTTTCAAGAAACCAACAAGCTCATTGGTTTAAAGTCCTAGAAATCTACACACGTCAGTATCTAATTACTCTTCAAACTTCTGAAATGAGCAACAGCAGCTAACATCCTCTTTAATCATCATCTCCTTCAAACTCAGTATCATCAGAAAGTTCAAAATCACTGTTATCCTCTTCAGTATCAGAATCACTGATAACATATGTCGTCGTCTTCCCTCTATTCACCCTCTGTGGTCTAGCTTTTGGAGCCACAACAACTTCGCTGACTTCCTCCTCTAGACTGCCCAAGGAAGAAATTGGAGGACTTACTTCTTCACTACTACTACTACTACTGGTGTTCTTTCCCAGAACAGCTCCACTTTTCTTGTTAAATGGAGACGCCCTCATTTTCCTCACTTTTCGATCTGGTGAGACACCAGCATCCTCTGCAGGCTTCAGAACTTGAGTTATGAGTCTCTGACCAACACTTAGTGATTGCTTATTAGCTGGTGCTCTCTTCTTTGGGGGTTTCGGTGCTGCTGCTGCTTTTGCAGCTGCTGGTTTCCTCCCTCCTTTTTTTAACCCTTCCACAGCTACTTCTGCCTCCAACTCATCATCATCACTAATTTCAATCTCATCCACACCATCAGAAACATCTGGAGTGGATGGAAGAGTCTTCTTTTGTGCAGCAGCCCTTTTAGCAGGTGCTTTCTTTTGAGCTTTTGGTGCTTCCGTCTCCGTAACTGCAGGGAAATGGTCATAAGTTCTAGAAGACAAAAATATAATCAAGAAAATAGTATGTGTCCCATAATATGTTACCGCACATTTCACTTACCTTCTAAGCGATCTGGAGAAGAGTTGAGGTTGTAAGCTGCAAGTCTGTCTTTCAACGCTAGCACTTCATCTTCTTCTTCATCTTCTACAGCAACAGGTTTTGCCTGCTGATGATAGGCGTATTAAAAGTTAATGTATCAGCAAATGACTATGATAATAAAGAAAAGAATATCCTTGTTGAAACAGAATTTCTGAAGAAAATCTAATCTGAATCCACACCTTTGCAGGAGCTTTCTTTGAACCTCCTCCTCTGCCTTTTGGCTTCACAACCTCAGTAACATTGGCTAGAGAAAAGATAAGAAAACACAAGAAAACCCAATTCAGTACATCAATAATCCATTAAGAGTACAGCAAAAGCCATGAAAATTAGATACTGACCTGTTTCCGCCGTAGAACCAACGGACACATCCATTGGTTCAGCAGTGGACTCCGCGACAGCAGCCTTCTTATTAGTTTTTCTGGGTTTAGGCTTGGGTGCGTTTAAACCAGCTGCATTCATCACCTTCTTCTTTATCTTTTCTCGAGCTTCCTCAGTCTGGATATCAATTTTGTCTTGTTCCTGAATTAAAAAAGCAAAAGCGTTTATTAAGATGAGTAAGGAAAGCATACTAAAAGGTTAGAAAGAAGGAACTTTCAGTGGCATACATCAAGCTGTTTGTCGAGGACATCAAGATCTTTCATCCACAAAACCTTTGGAGTTGCATTTCTCATATCTTCAACTTCAGCATTCAGTTTATCCCTGTCAGCACACAGCTCTTGAACCTTCTCAAGAGTCAATGTTCCTATTGCCATCGACAGCAAGTAGTCATAATCACTTGCCCTAACTCCTCTATTTGACTCCTCTGGACTCTCTTCGCTATCTTCAGCATCATCAGTTGAGTCTGCAACGACAGCTTCAACCGGCTTTTTCTTGGGGAAAGGAGTAAAACCTTTGGTCTTCAATTCAAGCAAGAGATCAGCTCTCTTCCTGTTGTTCACAATGATTTCGCCTTTCACAACTCCAAGGATGAATTTCACCTTGTTCTCAATTCTCAGCAACTCCAATTCGAGAATCTCTAATAAAGCTTTCTGCATAAGTTACAAGAACACAGTCAATGACCAGCATTCAGGAGGAAGAAATGTAATTCAGTTCAGTTATTTCATAGACTTGCCTTTCTTTTCTCATAATACTCGAGTCGTACATGGTAGAACTCCTCAAGAACTGCAATAAAAGAGTTTAAACGGTAAACAGCAACATCTATTTTCTACTAATCTAATGTAATTTTGTGGGAATTACGTACTCTCTTCTGGGGTGTCATATTTCTTGATTTTCCCCCTAGAGTCGAAAAGGTGCATATTGCTGGTACTTATTGTAGTAGTCAGCTTAAACTTTTTCAGCAAACCCTCTTGCTGGGCCAATAGCAGATTCTCCTCAGACAAGATCACTTCAAAACATACGGAGTTCTCATCACCATATGCTCTGACTTCCTGCAAGAAGCAGCTCCTTATTCTTATCTACCTTGAAGTACTTTCCCAAAGAAAAATAATTAAATCAGTGATAACTCAATGGACGTACCTTTATGAAAGAGTCCTTGGCTTTGTCAGTTGAGACTGTCATGGATTCCAAAAACTGCTTATAGTCCTCTGTCCACCTCCGAACTGGCAACTCAGAAATCCTAAGAGTCGTTTCATTGAGCTCCTCTATAATACCAGTGACGGTGTAGGTAGCTCCAGCTTCTTTTGTTGCTGTTTTCTCTATTTTCCCTTTGAAACCTTTATACCATGGATCCATTGGCTCCATTAGCTCATCATTCAGTAAACGCCTTACATTAGCAACAAGGTCCCTTGGATTATAATTTGGAACGTATGAACTCCAACCTGTTCCTATACCTTCACTTCCATTCACAAGTACCATTGGAATGATTGGTACATACCTAAGTGAAAAGAGAATCAACCGTTCAGATACTTGAAATCATTTGATTTTTCTACACTATATATGAAGGTATATTATACTTGTCTGTTACATTATACTTACCAAGTAGGTTCAATAGATTGCCCATCTTCATTCAAGTAATCAAGAACTGTATCATCATCCTTAGGAAACAAAAATCTTGCAATTGGTGAAAGCCTAGTGTAAATGTACCTAGAGCTTGCATGATCTTTGCCTCCCTGCATTTGAAGGTTGTGAGGTAGATGAGTAAGAGAAAATTAAAGGAATTGTGTGATATAAAAGCAAGATCCAAATAATGAAATTGTTTCTTACCATATTTCGAGTGCCAAATTGACCATTTGGTTGCAAAAGATTTACATTATTGCTGCCAACATAGTCCTGTGCCATACCAATGATGGTGCTGCTAAGACTCTGCTCACCATGATGATATGCTGAGTGCTCAGAGACATAACCAGAAAATTGGGAAACTTTTGCTTCCTTAACAAAATTCCTCTTAAATGCACAGAACAGAATCTTCCTTTGACCCGGTTTCAAACCATCAAGCATTGACGGAATAGACCTTTGAAGGTCAGCCATTGAAAACAGAATAAGCTCTTTGTTAACAAATTCGGTGTATGAAATGTACTTTTCTTTCTGGTCCAGATGGGTACCAGGCTGCAGAGTATAAGAAAAATAGAGATTGACAAGTCAAATAGGGAAATTTTGGATGTATTATAATTAATACTAGGATAGAATATTATTGGTTCCAACCTCAAATTGTCTAAGCCAATTCTTCCTTGCTTCAATCTTCTTCTTACTGAAAGCAAGTTCTATTGATTCCCCATCTTGGTTATCTGCCCAGACGAAATCTTTCCTGTGTTTCTGAAGATCTTGGAAGTACTCTTTTCCTTCCTTTGAAGTACTTGTTCCCAACCCCTAATCAAGGCATTAAAGAGAACAATTAGCAGAAAGCCACATCTGACGGTTTCATGAAATGTTTGGTAGACAAACCTTATAGTACTTGATAGACCAACCACTTGAAGTAGCACCCAAACTCTTTCTCCATGACTCATACTCAGGCATGGTATAAAATGACAGTATCCTCCCACTTTTATGAGTAGCCTGCAAAACAACAATGTTCAGACCAATATATTTACTTAAAGATCTTTTGAACCTGATTGATGTACTTTGGCTATTTAAAGAAAAGGTATAAATTTCACCTTCACAATTGGTGTGATAAACTCCACCAAGAAAGATGGAACTCTCAGCAAGGACGGCCAAAAAGTGTGGATGAAATTAATTAAGAGACCCTTGATATGTGAACCATCATGATCCTGCACAAGTATAATATATAGTTTAACCACCGAGAGAATACAGAAAACCATTAACCATTTAACATATGTGGATATTGCAGAAGAAAGGGCACCTGATCAGTCATAATCATTAGATGACCATATCTGAGCGATTTGACACTCTCATATTCTTTGCCTGTCTGAAGTCCAAGAATCTTCTTGATAGCTTCAATTTCTTTATTTTCTGAAACCTGTTTATGACTTGCTTCCCTTACATTTAGCAGCTTACCCCTCAAAGGGAACACGCCATAGTGATCTCGCCCAACAACAGATATTCCAGCCATCTGTGAAACAGCTCAGTTCCCTTAGAAACATATCAAAGGTGGTATTGAACATAATGAGGTTAAAGAAAGTCAAAAAGGTAGCATACAGCTAGAGCCTTGGCTGAATCTCCTTCAGTCAAAATCAATGTGCATTTATCAGAATTCCTCCCTCCTGCATCATTAGCATCTTCTAGCTTTTCCACCTTGACCTTATCAGATTTTTTCCCATCAGTCTTCTTAAGGTCTTTGCTATTTTTAAAGTCTGCCCAGGAGAGAAGAGTTTCGACAATACCAATATTCTTCTCAACTGCAGTAATATCAAAAAATTGATAATCAAAACCACATACTTAATAGAACTAATAGCATAATTGGTCTTCGCAGGCATCAAAGGGAACAACCTGTAGTTGAACTAACATACCTTTCTTCAGAAAATCTGGTTGAAGTTCACATTTCGAACCAAAACTGCTCTGACGCAGGGTCAAGGTTTCTTTGGTTTGTGAATCAAACGCAGGATTGTCAATGAGAGCATTAACAAACATCCATAAATGGCTCTTCACTGCATGGGCTTTGATGTTGGCATTTTTGTTCTTCTTGTTCACTACACCCATTATGTGGTTTGCTATCTGGTTGGCCACATAATCAACATGAGTTCCACCCTTAATTGTTGCGATGCTGTTGACAAAACTGACCTGCCCAAATCATCATGCTAGACCATGTTAGTTTAAGAACTAAATATTTCATAGATTACAACAATAGTTTTGTCTCAAGCAGCTTGTCATCAGTACCTGTTGGAATTGTCCTTCACTCAAACTCACACATATCTCCCACCTTAATACCCCCTCTGCATCTGTAACTTTTAGGAACTCCCTGCAAAATTAGTGAATGTTAGCATACATTTCAAAGTAAAAAACTTGATAAAGAAGTAAAGATTAGAAAATAGAATTTTTTGACATTTTACCTTTTCGCAGCAGTGGAATCTAAGAAAAGCTTGCAATACTCTTCAAATGTTTTGACGGGAATGCGCTGTTCATTTAGTTTCACCTTCACAGTCTTTCCGAGGCATCCACCCAAATCAATTACTCTCTTCCTCATTAGTGCAACTACATCTGCTTCAAGTTGTTCCATGTTAAACTTTGCCAGGTCTGGCTTAAATGAAACTTTTGTCCAATTCTCACTTGCTTTGCATTTTGTTATAATTGGTTCAGACTTCTTTCCCATGTTGTTAGAGAAAACCTTCATTGACAGAACACAAAATTCAATTGTTTAGTAACAGCAGTCAACCAACAATCAAAGCAACTGCAAGAAATAGAAATCCCCTTGAAGGTACTGGCAACTATCAGAAAGATCCATAAATTTAGTGCATCCTCATTGGCAAAAGTAAAAAGAATAGCTTAATCAAAAATCCCAAATTTCCATTATCATAACTTAGAAGATCTTCAGCTAGCTAATTACAATTAGAGATTTATCATCCTAGCTAATTTCCCAAATTTCTATCATCCTATTTTAATATTTATCAGTACTTATTTAAGATTTCAGGCATAAAAAATATGCACACTGCTGCTAATTAAGTGTTTCATGTTATCAGAAACTAAAATTCTCACAATAATTAAGATTAAACACAGTAGCCTTCAACATTTTCCATAATACTACGGAATAAAAATAAGCCCTAGAAAACCATTACGAAACTAGTGAAGAGAAATCGCAAAAAAAACAAACTGAGAAATACCTGCTTATATTTCTTCTGCCGCTTTCCGTCAGCAGTTTCAATGACAAATTCAGTAGAAAAGATATTCGTAAGCTTAGCACCATATCCATTTCTTCCACCAGTAGTCTTCTTCTCAGCATCATCATAGTTACTACTAGTCAACAAGTGCCCAAAAATCAATTCCGGCACATACACACCTTCCTCCTGATGGATCTCCACAGGAATACCATCACCATTGTTATAAACGCTAATTAAGTTCTGTTCAGGATCTATCACCACTTCTACTGCGTCCATTTTAGGATCTCTCTGTTTATTATCAGCTGCATTGACTAAGATCTCGTCGAAGATCTTGTACAGACCAGGCACGTACGTGACTGGGCGATGAACCATGGCATCATTCTCCCATACCCAAAGAGTTTGAGAGTGTTTTTCAACAGATCCGATGTAAGTATCTGGACGGAGAAGGATGTGTTCAAGCTGGGTCTTCTTCTGGTAGGTTTGTTCAATGGTTTTGCCGTATGCATTTGAAATGTTGGCGTTGCTACTTGATTGTAGTGGGAGTTTTTTGGTTGCCATTGTTGTGGCGGAGGAGGAAGAGGAGGAGACACAGAGATGGTGTCTTTTAGAGAAATTTGGAAAATGAGGAAAATGTTGGGAATGGAGGTTAGGGTTTATAGTACCCAAAATAGGCGCTCTAACGGTAAAGTTGGGAGATTTAAAATTTGAATTTTGAATTCTGAATTGGATGACTGAGATGCATCTTTGGATATCTGACGGTCGTGGACTGTTTGGTCATGCCTCCATGTCATGTATAGTTTTTCTTATTTTTGCTTCTTTAAAAAAGACCGGCAAACTATCCGTGGTCCCTTAAGGTTGACATCAATTTTCACTTAGACACCTCAACTAGGCTTTGTTCATTTTAGACACCTCAAGTAAGGCTCCGATGTGTCATTTTGACACTTTGTGCTGACTTGGCACATTGCGTGTGCTGCACCCATTTTAAGCGCGTGAATAACGTTTTTTGTTTAAATTTTTTTTTGTTGTTGTTCTTCTTCTTTCACTAGTTTCAAGTTTGAAAAAATATATATAACTCGTTTTTCCAGTAAACTTTTTTGTACTAACAAAATTACTTTTTTTTTTTACAAAAAAAAAAGTTAAATTCTGTTCAAATACACACTTCAAATTCAAATAATTTTTAAAAACATTTTTTCAAATATTATTTTTAGTTTTTTTTTGGTCAAAATGCCTAAAAAAAAAACTTTGGAAGATCTCGCAAATTGTTGGAACTTTCCTGGAAATTTCATTGAATTGTGTGGAAAGATTGCTTCTTCCCATTCTGATGATTATCATGTATTTAATCGCAAGCAAACATTCAATGAAGTTCCATAGCTTTTATGATTTATTAATTTCATAGTGAGTAATTTTAGATTTGTATTAGTCTTGCCGAAAAAAATGGAGGTTCGTCGGATTTTTTGATCCAATTTGATTTATATTTTTGTTTGCCATTATAGCTCCAATTTTTTTCCTTTTAGATGATATGAATAGCGTTGGGTGGATGTTGGAGGAGAAAAAGATCTGATGGGGTGGGGGAGGGGTTAGGGTTAGGGTAGGTGGGGTTGGAGAAGACGACGGAGGGGTGGGTGGTATTGGAAGACCACTGATAGGGTGTGGGGGTAGGGGTTAATAGTTGTTAATTTTTATTTTTAAAAAAAATTATTATTTGGATAAAAAAAATCCACGTGTCATCAAATTATTGATCATTTTTTTCTATTCAAAAATTATTATTTGATATTTATTATATATATATATATAAATGACATATGTCTTTATTTAATCGCTGCTTTTGACACATCAAGCGAGTACATTACACACACTTAATATATTTTGGTGATTGTCAAAAAAGTGTCAAAATGACACATCGGAGCCTTACTTGAGGTGTCTAAAATGAACAAAGCCTAGTTGAGGTGTCTAAGTAAAAGTTGGTGCCAACTTAGGAGACCACCGATGAGTTTCGCCAAAAAGACCCCATTTATATTTAAATCTCTAGACCCGTTTGGATTGACTTATAAGTTGCTGAAAATAGTTTTTTTGAGTGTTTAACTGACGAACTTAAAATTATTTTGTGCTTAAAATAAGCTAAAAAAATTATTGGGTCTATTTAGCTTAACTTATCTAAAACAGCTTATAAGCCCAAAAAAATAAGTTGGGAAGCTGAAAACAGTTTTAGATAAGCTAAGTCAAACAAACTCTTAGTTTATTTCTAAGAAAAAAAAAACTCAAATTAGTAATTGAAAATTTTATTTATTCCTAAAAAATTAGATATTTTAAATTGAGAATGAATTATTTAATTTTGAACTTTTCAAGTGTTATTCCGTTAAAATTAAGATCGAATTTGTACCAAAGTAGAATGAGAGGAGTATATTTGAGCCAAAAATATAACGAGGAATATATTTAAACTATAACCAGGGTATATTTTTACCAAGAAATATGTACAAAATAAATTGCACAGATCATAGAGAAGATAAAGATATTCTTCAACTTATGTGAAAGGGAATAATCATAATCAACTCAGGTAATTTAAATATTTTTGTTATTTAATTAACATATTCTTCAAATTATAATATTTTTGTTATTTAATTTATATAAAGAAATTCCTATAAAAATTTATAACACACGGCAAAAAAAGAAAAGTAAAAAATATTGGTTGAGTATATAAGTTAATGTCATGAAACAGGTGAATAGAATAAAAAATATTTTTTAAATTTTAATAAAATTTATATTGTGATAACCTTATAAACATGTTTTGATGCAAGTAATACAAAAATAATTAATAAAAATAAAGATATATAAATAAAATTTAAATGACAATTTAAAAAATATTTCATTAATAACAATCAAAATTCGTTTATCTAAATAGATAATAGAAAATAAGAAATAGACATAATACATAAATGTGTCCTCCAATTTTGGCTGTGCACAAGTAGACACTTAAACTTGTATAAAATTGAACAAGTAGACACACGCGACCTACATGACAATTCACGTGAGATAAAATCAAACTGATTTGTATTATGTCATGTAGGACACATTACCTATCAAGTGTATGACTCATGTTATACCATTGCTACACCCTATTCCTCTCCACTTACAATTAGGGGTGTGCATCGGTCGATTCAATTCGATTTTATGTATTATCGGTTTGCTTTATCAGTTTTCGATTTTGAAATATGCTAAACCATAAAGATATTTTAATCAATAAGAAAATGCATAAAATAATGAGAAAATACTCATAAAATAATGATTCAATTTAACCAATAAGAAAATACTCATAAAATAATGATATGAGTTCTCCAATCATTTGGCGCGACAAGACAATAATATAACTTTACGAAATGCTCATAAAATAGAAACAATAGTGACTAACAAGAAAAGAACTCTACAAGTGCAATACAAATAATAGAATTAGGACAATAATATGAATTGAAGGCTATAGTGGCGGACCCATGATTTTAAATAAGGGGGTTCAAAATCTAAATAAGTAGACACACGAGCTAGTTGAAGGGGGTTCGACATCTATTTTATATACATAGAAAATTATTTTAACCATGTATAAATAGTATAATTTTCCGCCGAAGGGGGTTCGGATGAACCCCCTTCGCACAAGGTAGGTCCGTCCCCTGGAAGGCTAAACAACAAAGGTTGTAATCAATAATGTATTGATATTAACATTTAATATTTATTTAGGAGTAAAATAGTAAATTACTATTGTATTAATGGGTTATCGATTTACCCAATATTAAAAACCAATATCGAACCAATAACCCGATAATTGATGGTGTATAAGCAATTAGTACTCAAGCCTTATGCAGCTACATGAGACAAGTAGTATCCAGCAAGGCTTTTGGATATTTTAATTTGATTTAGCACTAAGAAATAATAAGACATAAATTCTGATTTGTTTAATGTTTGTTAAGGAAACATACGGATTTATTTTTGCCCCTCAAGTGGTCATTAATTTTTATCCTTAACATTAGTTTATATTTTGTATCATAATATAACACAAGTTATATCTTACAAGTCATAACAAGTTATGTCGTTTATTCATACAATACTTATGTCGTTAGAGGCATAAGTTAGCTTAGAACCCACAAGGCAAAAGTCTTCTAAACTTATGCCGAGCGTATTAGACACTACACAATTTATGCCGAATAATTTAATTCCTACTGAACTTATGACATACAAGACAGTTTTCTAAGCTTATGTTTTGTGAAACTAAGTCATAGATAAGGGTACTGTGTCTCACATATTATTATTAAATGAGTAGCAGAGAAACAATTAAAGACCAACTTATTTGAGGACAAAAAGTAAGATTAAAGACCACCCCAAAATAGGGACAATCTGTGCAAGAATTGGGTTCCCAAAATCTTGAGGAACAAGAATCTATAATTTATCAACTAACTTATGAAATAATCCGAATGTAGCATTGTTTTATTATTGGAAATAGAAATGATTTTCAAGTTCGTTGTCAGTCAGAAAGTGCAGTACATTCATAAACTAATTCAAAACAAAAGAAACTAATTAGTGATACTAACAAGAACATGAAATTAAGATCGAATTTCACGGATTCAACTTATAATCATTATTTTTTTGTTCAAATCATATATATATATATATATATATATATATATATATATATATATATATACATGCATATGCATACAACAACACTCATGTCTCAATTCCAAATAAGTTGGGATTTTACTATAAATAAGACAAAAATTATGTATGCATATGAAAAAATTAAAATAAAATAACTTTGAAATTGATTAACTTTAGATCCTGGCTATCCCAATCGAATCAAAGAAGATTTTGTTGTTTAAATTAATTGAGCATATCTTGTGTGAAAGATAGGTTGTAGACATCTTGACTTGTATTCTTTACGTCTTCAATAATTGTCCGTGGGCCGCTTATGGTTGCCACTTCACCCAAAGCTCTTAGATTGTTCTTGATTTTGATGACTGGTGGAAGAAACTTTTTCCTCCAAGCATATATAATTCTCCCAAAATCCATAATCAACTTTTTCCTTCAAGCATAGATAATTCTTCCAAAATTCATAGTCATCTCCGAAATTCAACACCACTTGTTCAGCAGCAACAACCTTTCGAAAATCACTTGTTGTCACTTGAACATTCTTCGATGGCAACACATCAGCAGAACTATTTTTTGGTGAATCGATGGGAAGATGATCAGTCTTGAAAGGGGGATTTGGTTTTTTGTTGAACAACGTATCACCTGTCTTTTTTTGCCTTACAACTTCTAAAGATGGCTCCATGACAACTTTGTGAATTGAACTATATGTATTGTGTGTGTGTGTGTATATATATACACTATTGAAATTTGTGCTAACACAAAAGGCTAATAATTTTTTTTCCGTTTAAGTCCAAACCGCGAGATTATATGAAAATAAAAATCTAGTCTTGATTTTACTTACTTGGGCAAGTTTGAAGCAAGTTAATCATTATTTGTCCGTTTATGATATATTTAATTTGAATCACACTTCTCTTATTTTAGATAAACACGCTTAGTAGGAATTTCTCTCCTTAAATTATTATTGAGTCAAAAATTAATACAAAATTTTAATATTAAAATCGGAAACAAGCACAATTATTTTTATATCATTTATACATAGTTTTATATATATACATATATATTGAACCCTCTGACAATCCCCCGCCCTTCCGCCCTAATTTTTTGTTTTTATTTTAAAAAAAAGAAGCCTAGTTTAAAGGACGGAAGAAATCTTGCTTCAACCCCTCCCCACCCAAACCATCCACTCCTTCCCAATTTTTAAAAAATATTATTTTAATTTTTATTAAAAAAAATAAAAAATTCTACCCCATCGCATTTAACCCTCCGCTCCCAAATATATATATATATATATATATATATATTATTTTTATTTTTAACAAATATATATATTTATTTTCCTCATTTATGTTTTTAGAAAAATATTTTTTTTCAGTTGGTACTTGAGCTAAAACACAAATCTAATAAATATTGCACGTTGTGCCTTGTTACTAAATATTGCGCGAGCTTTTTAGGTGGAAATAGTCAACAACTAACTTGTGAAATAATCTAAATCTAGCATTGTTTTTTCATAAAAATAGAAATTATTTCCAAGTTCGTTGTTAGTCGGAAAGCGAGGTACATTCATAAACGAATTCAAAACAAAATAAACTAATAAGTGATGCTAACAAGAACATGAAATTAAGATCGAATTTCACTGCTTCAACTTATAATCAATAGCTTCTTTTTTTCAAATCACACACACACACACACATATATATATATATATATATATGCATACAACAATAACATTCATGTCTCAGTCCCAAACAAGTCGGAATTTGAATATATATAAGACAAAAAATATGTATGCAAATGAAAAAATTAAAACAAGTTAACTTTAAAATTCATCAACTCTAGATCCTGGCTACTCCGATCGAATCAAAGAAGATTTTATTGTATAAATTAATTTATGTCTTTTGTAGAAGATAAGTTGCAGACATCTTAACTTGAATTCTTTACATCTTCAATGATTGCTGGTGGGCCGCTTACAGTTGTCACTTCGCCCAAGCTTTTAGATCGTTCTTGGTTTTGACCACTGGTAGAATAAGCTTCTTCCTCCAAGCATAGATAGTTATCCCAAAATCCATAATCATCTTTTTCCAAACTTTAATAATTCTTCCAAAATCCATAGTCATCTCCAAAATCCAACACCACTTGTTCAGCAGTAGCAGCCTTTCGAAAACTATTAGTTGTCACTTAAACATTCTTCGATGGCAACACATTAATAGAACTATTTTTGGTGAATCTCTTGGAAGAGGATCAGTTTTGAGAAGGGGGTCTGATTTGTCGTTGAACATCGCATCACTTGACTTTTTATGCGTAACACCTTCTAAGGAGGGCTCCATGACAGGTTTGTGAACTGAACTAGATCTATCTTTTTGTATATATATACTACTTGGACTTGTGTTAGCATAGAAGCCTAATAAATTTATTTTTGTTTAAATCCAAGCTCCGAGATTGTAGGTGTCATGATCCAAGCCTAAGTCCTAGACGTGACATGACAAATGAGGAACCCGAAAGTACCTCAAACAAGCTTCTTAGCATTCTTTTAGCATTTCATAGGTAATGAAAATAAATAAACAAGCGAAAATTATAATAGTAAATCTTCAACTTACATGTGTCCAACAATACCTCTAACTTTTAGATTTAACGGAGCTAAGACAAGTCCCTAGCTCACCCTCAATCATAATAGAAAGAAATGTCATAGTAAGTGTCTAAAGATCTCAACATATCATAAACTAGAAAAATAAATGAGTATTGTTCCCGGAACATGGGAACTCACCAAAAGTAGTCTTCAAACGAAATCTCAACTAGCCACGTGGAGGAGAAAGAGGAGGAGCACCGATTCCTACATGATGATATCATGTAGGCAAAGAGTATGCGTTAGTACTTTGAATGTACTAAGTATGTAGGCATGCATTACAAAGTAAAATATTTAGGACATGTATAAGGTAAAGTACATAAATAAGTGTATGCATGAGTAATCAAGTAGATATCATTTAAATCATACATATGTAGATATATACATGCATGAGTAATCATGTGAATAACATTTGATACGTTTATTTGTGGGAAGTTGACTATAACCGACATTAAGACTATGTGAGCTATTACATGGAATCCAACATAACCCCCTACATTGGCTGGAGAGTCTACTTGCCTAGAGTAGAACTCCGTCAACTTTACATTCATTCTTTAACTTTAACTTTAAGGGCTTTCATAGATCCATTAGCCTAAGCCTACAAGGGCTCCTATGTTGCCACATAGTTAATGAGACAAGGGGTTGCTACTCGGATTCCCTTACCGAATACCACCTCAATGCCCCATTCGGTGCTAAGTCAATCACACAAAATAGTTTAATACTTCAAAATAGTCATAGCATATCACTTGAGAATTCAAAATATCACATTCGGTGGAATAACTCATTAAAACCTTTAGTGATTCAAATATGCAAGAATTGTCCTTATAGCATAAAGAATCCATCATTCATAGAATTTCATCATTCTTTTATTTTATAAGACTCCCTTTTTATCATAGATATTACTTTCATAAACATTTATTTAGAGTCAAAGCTTTCAAGTCAAACTTCATTAAAAATATAGTAAAACTAGGTGCGTTTAAATCACTTCAACTTTCAAACATGTATGTAAATAAAATTATACATAAATACTTTGAAATCCACTAATTAAAAATCATATTTTAAATAACCCACCATGAATTTCAAGAACCTTTAAAGAGACAAATAGAGAAATTACTTGCAAACCATCAATTCATACATATGAAATCATTTTGCATCAAAATAGATCAATAATCATTAGTTTAACCATGATTCATGCTATTAAGTAGAAATAAGAATTACCTATAAGAAAATCTTACTTGAAATCAAGAGATTTAGTTGAAAGAGTTTTGAACTATATGGGTGGAAAAAACCCATGGATAAACACCCACATATCTTAGAGTAAACCTTGACAAGAATTGGGTAAATAAACATAATTTATTATATAATTAAAATACTTTAGGCATGAGAGTGGAAGGAATACTCTCATTGAAGCCTTACATACCTGGAATCCAAAGCTTTACTCAGAATCGAAGGACTTAATGAACACTCTTGAATCCTAGCATTTTTTCCTCGCCGGAGTATTTTGTGTACTACCTGGAATATATGAATTACCAAAATAGTATTTCTACACTACTAAGAACTAAAACTATATTTTGAGAATGAGTAAAGAAGTGTATAGAGAGAAGAGTTATTGGAGAAAGCTTGATGAACAAAATGATGAAATAAGATGGGTATTTATAGGTATGAAGAAGGGACCTAACAATAATTAAAATAATTATAAAGAAAAATCTGTAAATTTAATGGAGAATTGTGATATCATGGTGATATCAAATAAATGACTATTGATGTCATGAGTGATGTCAAATAGATCTAGATCTTTCATGGTTGGTGAGATGAATCTTTTGTTTTACGGAATACCCTTTTTTGGAGCTACATTTGAACAAGATACTTCCTAATTAGGATTTAATGTCTCCATATGAATTGTAGCTCTATAAGTCTCCTTTCATTTTGTTCAAGAATCAACTGAATGGGATCAACCTACAGTGAGATATGAATTTTCTTCTACAAATACTCCATTCCATCACACCACCATGTCTTGGAAAGATTAATTTATTTGACCTACTTAGCCTCCGAATCTTAAGCTATGGTTTTCATAAAACTTATAACTAATGATGTTGGAGTTATTCAAAAATTTGAGTCACCTAATTTAGACCATACTATAAAAAGTTATGCTCAAAATACAGAAGCAGTATCATTTTCATCGAGAATTGGAATACCATATACAACATTTTTAGGGGGTGTTACAGTAGGGAAATAAAAATCTAGTCTTGATTATACTAACTTGGGTAAGTCTGAAGCATGTTAATTTTTATTTTTCCCAATTTTTATTTGTCTGTTTAAGGTTTATTTTTGAATCACACCGCTAGCATTTTAGAAAAGCACTCCTAGTAGAAATTCCTCTTCTTAAATAGTTTTCGGCTCAAAAATTAATCTACTCATTACCTTATATTATTGTAATTTCGAAATAAAATCAACACAAAATTTTAATAGATAGAAAGAGACCACCCAAACCAAGTTGTTGTTAGAGACCTGAAATTAAATCCTGCTGACCTCTGAATCTGATCTTCCCGTTCAAATGAAACATTAAAATATTAAGAACATACAGTAAAAATTTCAGCCCGATCCAACGGTTAATAAATTGGAAAATGCGATCTGAAGGATAATGGTAGGAGAAAAAGACTGCAACAAAAAGAACCATTTTCTTCTGTGTTCTCTCTTGTTGAAAGCTCTTTCAAAAAAGCTCTCTTATGTGCTAATGTCTTTCAAAGACAATACCAATGAGCAATTGAATAATTCTCTCAAATCATCCTATTTATAGAATGGCATTTTTCCCTAAAGCCAATACCAACTCCAAATAACATTATAATTTCAATTCTTTTCCAAATAGGATTGGGAACCAAAAAAGAAAAATTATTCCAATTATTTTCCAAATAGAATTAGGCCTTTGGCTGGAACATGGCTCATAGCCCAACACGTTTATGGTATTATTTTTGAATCACACTACTCTTATTTTAGATAAACACTCTTAGTAGAAATCCTCTTCTTTGTTGAGAGTACTAGTATTACTAGTATATACTATCATTAATTCACTTGACGGTTTTTCAGTTAGTCTACAACAGGGTAATATCCCCTTTTTGTATTTGTGAAACCATACTCAAAATCATTGAAATAATAGTAGATCACAAATGTTGCGGATAATAAAGTTAGGATTCGTACAATACAAATGTTGAGAATAATAAAGCTAGGATTCTTACATTATTTTTTCTATTTGCCTACCGAATATAACATAAATAAAAATTTTATTGTGTGTTATTGCCTTGTTACTAAATATTGCGTGAGCTTTTGGGTGGAAATAGTCTATAACATCAATTTTCTATTGTTTGATATAGACTAATGACATCACATAACATATAAGAAAAGATGTCTTGTCTACAATGGGATTCACCTTCTATAAACAATGACTAGAACTTAATATGATGGCTAAAATGAAAATGTAGTGCCTGTATCTGATCTTTGGTGCTGGTTGCTTTGTTACCAGTGTGACGACCCCCTCTCAGGGTTCACATATTCAGGGTCAGCCAGTTCATCCCTTCCTTCACCCTACAGGGCTTCGTGGGAATCAAACCTGGAACCACAAGCTCCTTTACATCTATTCTAGGGGATCGCCTTTGTTATACCCCGCACTTTTGTACCTTGAAACATGTTCCTAACCTTCTTGAAAGTGGCCATGTGACCCCTACTCTCTACATACTTATCAAATACCTCTAAGGAAGGGAGGATGTGATGCTCCATAATAGGGAAGGTTGGAAATAGGGTTATAAGAATTCAAAAGGAGGTGGGGGCCAAGAAATGAGTCATGCGACTCGACTTACTTATGGAAGCTACCAAATTGAAAGTCTTACAAAGTTAAGATACTTGAATGCAAGTCGAGATTACATAGGAAGGAGTACACAGGTTCTTAAAGTAAGACGAGATTACGAACTTACGAAGAGAGAGAAGAGTGATACGTGGCAGCAAGAGGAGGCACCATGAGGCAGCATGGGGAAGTGACACATGTCAAAAGGTAACCCACCTTCTTTGGGTCAAGTAGGTGACCCACCTGCTTGGGGGGTGGACCCCACTTTCCATATGGTAGCCTAGGGATGGCCGCATGGATGTGTTGGCCCAATAGGGGTTGGACACGTGTCACCCTTAGGGGATGACACATGTCATCTCCTAAGGAGGTGTATACATGCACCTTATAATGACTAAAAGTCATTTCTTTTGTTCATACTTAGCCAAAATTTGAAGAACTTGGAGAATAAGGGAGTATAGCTACGGATTGCTTCCTTCAAATATGAGTCTCCAATTTTTCTCCTTAACTTAATTATCTAAGGTGTTCCTCGATCACGTGGAGGTGTATATATGTACCTTATGATGACTAAGGAGTCATTTATTCAGCTTTACACTTGGAAAAATTAGAGAGAAACTTGGGAGAAAGAAGAGAGGAGAGCTACAACCTAGGGGCTACCAAGGTAAGACTTCGAGCTTCGCTCCATAAATTAATTATCTAGGTATACTATGATGAATTGAGGGTTTTAATAATATAAATTTACTAGTTGGAGCATCACCAAAAGGGTAATGACTAGCCACCACAATTTCAGCCACGTTAAGAAACTTCTGAGGCGAGTTTTGGTGAGCTTTGGCTAGTTTTCGATAAGGTAAGGCTCCCCCTTTCAAATTAGGGATAATGGTGTTTTTATGGAGTATATTACATGTGTTAAAGGAAGCTAGAAGTAGTAAAATTGTATAAGTATGCTTGATGTTAGAAACAAACTAAATTGGAATAGTTTTAGTTAAATCGAAATCGAGTAGTGTTGTTACGATTGTGGTGCTGCGGTTGGAGATGGTTTTATTGTGGGTTGCAGGGCTGGAACACATTCCAAAAGGTGGGTGGGAGTTACTGGTTTCAGCCACATAACCCTTCATTATGTGTGGTTAAATGTTTTACGAAGTAAAGATTGAAAACCTTATTTTGGTACCATAGTTTTGGGTGAGTTGGTTGGAACTTGTATTGCGTAATATTGTAGTGATGTGATAGTTGCTGGTTGTTGTTGTGAGTATGGATGCTAAGATTAGAGGCTAAAACTGGACATTTGGATAGGGCCAATTATAGGGGAGATGCTTCCCGATTTCCGCTAACGTCGGAACTAGTAATAAACTAGTCGAGGGAAATTGACAAGGAAATGATTCCTATGGATACTTGAATATGAATTTAGGATCTGGAAAGTCAAAGGTCATTAATCTTAGTATACTCTCGTATTAAATAGGTTGAAGGAGTACCAGGCAGACTGGGTTACAAGTGAGGTACTACAGGTATGTAAGGCTATCCTTTCTTTTCTTTTAGCATGTCTTAGGTATAAGTTATGAGTGATATGTATATAAGCTTGGGGTGATTCCATTCATAAATTCCAAGCATGAACCGTGAGTCTCATTCACTTCGTGATGTTAAAACTCCTATAAGAGTTGAGTTATTGCCTTTTTAGGCTTCAATATGATGAAATGTAGTATATGAAAAGTCTGTCTCTTCTTTCTTTTAGAATGTCTTAAATGTAAGAGAAATAAAATATGGTATAAGTGTGGAGGTATTTCCCATTGTAAGGTCCGAGTATAACTCGTGACTCATGTTTACTTCTAAATGCTAAGGCTCTTAAGGTAGTTGAGTTATCACCCTTGAGCCTTCTATAAGTAAAGACATGATCCATGACTCTAAGTCACGTCTTAATGTAAAGTTCTTGAAGTAGTTGAAATACTACCCTCGAGTCCATATATGATGAATACTAATTGAATGTATAAGCTTCTATTCCTAAGGACTCTACGACGACAAGCATCTTTAGTTCTATAAGCTATTTAGCTTTGTCTCGATACATGTCTACGATTTCTAAGATGATTACTATTCTAGTATTCAGGTGATGATGCACTTGACTATTTCATTGAGTCTCAGATGATGACTTTACTTGCATATGATTTCTCACTACTCTACTCGTGCATACTGTAACTCCTCTTTCTCCGAGTCCTATAAGGGGGCCGAGAACGTCATCGTGCACAACTTTACTACTTATTTCACCGAGCCTCAGGCCGGGCAGTGTATATGAGGGTGGTATTGTACTATATGTGATGATGAAATGACACATATGATGATATGATGATATGAAGATGCGATAATATGATAATTCACCGCGTCCCGGGCCGGATACAATATGATGATATGTATGGTGATATAAGGAAGGAATACCGAGTCCCCCACTAGAGGGCCGGGTACGGTATGTATATATATGATAATGGTATGCTATAGACGTACACTACTCCCTTCACTGAGTCCCTCACTAAAGGGCTGGATACTTTACGTAGGCATGCATATGAAAATATAGGGATACATTTATGACCTTGAGCCCCATAGTGGACCGAATATAATATGATGACATATATAATAAGATTATGCTGTATACGATGATATGATACCGTATACGATGACATGATGAAATAATGTACATGATGGAAAAAGATGATGACATGATGACATGGTAATATGATGGAATAATTATGACACCGAGTTCCTTAGCGGGTCGAGCATAGTGTATGATAATGTATATGACTACGTGTCCTAAGGTGCAAGTACAATAATTTGTTAATTGTTATACTTGTCCCCTGCATCCCTGGTTCAGCTATGATCTTAGTTATGATGTGTTATGCTTTACATACTTAGTACATATATCGTACTGACACCCTTTTCTTCGGGGGGCTGCATTTCATGCCCGCAGGTATAGGCACTTACTTTGGAGATCCGCTAGCTTAGGGTTTCCACTCAGCAATTAAAAAGTGCTTTGCTGTGCCGGAGCCCAAATTTTGGTACTGACCCTTGATGTATATGTTTTCTTATTCATGGGTACGGCGGAGGCCCTGTCATATGTTATCATTGATATTCTTAGAAGTTTGTAGACATATGTACGTGGGTTGTTTATAAGTTTTTTTTAGTTGTGCCTATACGGTATATTGCAAATGTTATTATGTTAAGGCAGCCTTATCGGCTTGTATACCCTTTCATGATATGATGTAAATGAAAGAGGCTATATGTATGCACATATGTTATCACCCATGGGGTTTTTGGTGTATAGTCCTTATATTTGATAGTTAGGTAGACGGGGGTCTAGGTCGGACCCCAGTCACGGCCTATGGGATTGGGTCATGACCGAAGTGGTATCAGAGCAGTTCTTCCTTGGAGTGTCTACAGACCGTGTCTAGTAGAGTCTTGTTTATCGGTGTGTTGCGCGCCACATCTATAAACATGAGGGTACAAGACATTTAGGATGTTACCTTTCTTTCATATCTAAGATTGTTCTATAGATTCGAGTCATAGGAAAACTCCTTATACTAACCTTGGACTTTAGCAGAATGACGACATCAACAGAAGGAAACAATTGACCATATTGGAAGTTACAAAGCACGCAGTTAAGCAAAGGTATGAAGGATATATGTTAGGTAAGGTATTGAAGTATGATTGCAATGTAAAGTTGTAGAGGGAAAGGAAAAGTAGGCGAAAAAGTGTAATAGATCCAGTTTGAGTTGGACACACGAGGTAAGTCCATCATGTTCATACTATTATTGATATTAGAAGCTCTGTGTGGCTGTGATATGATATGAATATATATATATATATATATTATATATATATATATATATATATGTTGGCCCTGTGAGGCATTGTTGGTATTTCCTGCGTGCAGGTTTGGGATAGTTAAGAAATATAGAGGAAACTCTGCCGAAATTTTTCCCAAAATAAAAAAAAAGGGAAAAGAGAATAAAATATAGAGTCATAATATGTCTTGGAAGTTGGTACCGAGTACTTTTCAATAGAACTTTTAGGAATTGAAGAAGGAAGAAGGAAGAAATCAAGAATAAAAAATATCATTCTTTTTTCTTAAGACTGCCCTTTTATAGAAGTAAAGGGATACAACTTTTCAGAAATAATCTGAATAGTTGTGTCTCTTCTCTTTTATTTATTGTAAAAGGATACAACTTTTTAGAAATATTTTAAATAGTTGTGTCTCTTTTCTTATTTAAATGGATTCGGGTTGACCCATATAGGTGCCTCAAATTTAATTCCTTCATCTCCCACTCACACATCGTGGGTTAATTCTTATTCCTATTTTGTAACATTCATACTTAACGACTAGACCTTGTGACTAGTGCATACTTCGTTATTATATATCTGTTAGGAATATATAACATCTCAATCAATAAAACTTAGAGTAGATTATAGTATGCAGTACCTTAGATCATTTATCACATTTATATTTCTCATAATCTCTTTTCCTAAATTTGAGTTCATCATTATGTTCTTGTTTCATAGACAAACATAAAGGACCAGTCAATGAACACAAGTAATGTGATAATACTTAATGATCTTCCTCATCACCTGAATCTCTTAATCTCAACGTGATATGCTTTTCTAGAAATATCCCACCAGATCGAATCAACCATGATCTCTTGGCAACGTACTAAGATAGCAAACACCAAATTGAATCTCAAGAAACTGATTAAAGTCATAAGGGTACAATTTGAAAATTACTTATAATTTTCAGGGCTTCACATGATAGAGAGTAGAGACTAAACTTTTATCGCCCTTATTGGTCACTATATGCATACATAGTATGAAACATGTATCACAATACTAATTCATTTCCCATAGAGCGTATGTTTTTTATTAATTAAATATTGTGCAGATGATAGTTCAGACAACTCATGTCTAACTTTGAGTTCACAAATCTACTCATAATTTTATTCTTTAGAACTCACATCTGACATTGGAAACAAACAAACTCATTTTAATCACATATACACTAACTAACAAACGACATCCTTATTATAAACTTCCAGCTCTTTTTTATCATCACTTCTGACAATAATTAGTTTATAATTGTCTCATCTCTACTTGTCACTTAGACAATAGAGGCGATTGCCTGTGTGAATTGGCCAATCTTTTTGTCTGTTCAACATACTTTTTATTCTCGAAAAATTTATGTACACAACATAAAATGATATATGTATATAGACCAACAAGAATAAAAATTAGGCATAAATCAATATTAACTTTAATAATGTGAATTTACATGAACATGTATGGAAAAAATGTAAATACATCAGCATCTACGTAAACCTAATGACTTCACATGTCTCTAATAAGCATTACATGCTATGGGTTTTGTTAAGGGATCTGCTATCATTTAATGCGTAGATATGTATTTCACGTTCACTTCTTTTTATACTACCATGTCTTTTATAAAATTATACTTTATGTCAATATATTTCATTTTTTCATGGTACTTTGGATCTTTTGTGTAGGCTATTGCAGCTTGACTATCACAACTGATTGTGACAGGCTCAAAAACATTTTTATACACACCCAAGTGAACCAGAAAATGCTTAAGACAAGGCTATGCATGACTGCTTCTTGCTACTCCATGATATGGCATTATTGTTAAGGAAGAATGCATATCCAAAGGTGGATTTTCTTTCATCTAAATCTCATCTCCAATCAACATCAATGTAGCCTTTAAGTTGTAAATCATTTCCTTGATAACATAAGGAATAATCAACTGTACCTTTGAGATACCTCAATATCCTTTTAACTGCTTTCCAATGTTGTGGTCCTGAGTCGGATTGATATCTGCTAACTAGCCCAACGGCATAACAAATATCCGGCCTTGTACACATCATAGCATACATAAGACTTTCGACTGTATTGGCATAAGGAACTTTTATCATTTGTTCCTTCTCATGTGGAGTCTAAGGGAACATCATTCAGTTCAAAGCTTCACTTTTAGAAGCTGAAGTGTTTATGGGTTTGCAGTCTTGCATATTAAAGCGTTCAAGAGCTTTCTTAATGTAAGGTTCTTGTGAAAGAGATAACAATCTCTTCGAACGATCTCTTAAAATCTTAACTCCAAGAATGTATGTTGCTTCACCCATATCTTTCATCTCAAAAGTAGATGATAGCCACTCTTTTGTTTTTTTTATTAAATCAATGTCACTTGCAGCTATTAGTATGTCGTCTACATATAATGATAAGATCACAAAATTATCTTTGAATCTTTTGATGTACACATAATGGTCTTTATGAATCATAACAAATCCATATGATATGATCGCATTATGGAAACGTAAGGTACCATCATCTAGAAGATTGTTTAAGGCCATAAATCGACCTTTGAAGGCGACATACTTTATTTTCTTCACCTTTTTTCACGAAACCTATAGGTTGTTCCATATTCTTCTACTTATCCATTGAAAAATGTAGTTTTCACATCCATTTAATGCAATTCAAGATCCAATTTAGCCACTATAAACAAAATTAATCTTATTGAAGTAAATCGTACAACATGTGAAAAAGTTTTTTCATAATCAATTTCTTCTTGTTATGTGTACTTCTTAGCTACTAGGAGAGGTTTGAATCTTTCGATACTACCATCTTTCTTAGCCTTGATTTTGAGAATTTATTTATTTCCAATAGCTTTTCGGCCTATAGGTAGATCAACCAATTTCCACACTTGGTTAGATTTCATTGACTTCATCTACTCATCCATTGCTTTTAACCATTTTTCTTTAGTGGTCATGTGAGAGCCTCATTTATATTTCTTGGCTCTTTATCGTCCGGAGTAACTATAAATGCTTCTCCTTCGATCTCAAATCGATGATGGGGAATTTATAGATGACTTGTTCATCGAGGTTGAGATTGACAAATTAATTTATCAATTGGTAAGTTACTCCCACTCGAACCAGCAATATCAATAGGATTTGATTCAAATGGTGTATCTGTGGAAATAGAAACCAATCCATTATCATTAAAATGACTCCTACTCAAATCCATTTAAACTTCGACAACAGAAACGGTCTAGTCTATAATTTCATAAAGAGATAAGTCTTGACCTATCTCGCCCTGCTTAGGAAAATCATTCTCTATTAATGTAATATCACGTGATTCAATTTCACTTACGTGCCACTATTTTGTTCACCTATGAACATATAACCCTTAGATTGTTCAAAATATCTTATAAAGATACATTTTCTTCCCCTTGGACCTATTTTTTCATATTGGAAAGAAGAATTATGAATAAAGAAGCACAACCCCAAGGCTTCAAAATGCTCAAATTAAGATTTCGTTTAGTCCATAACTCATATAGAGTAGTTGTAACTGATTTTATAGGGACACGATTAAGTACAAATGCAGCAGTGAGCAAAGCATCGCCCCAATAGGTGATTGGCAATTTTACTTGCGCCATCATCGACCTAACCATTTCTAACAAGGTTTTATTTCATCGTTCCGCAACACCAATTTATTGTGGAGTATAAAGAGTAGTTAATTGTCTTTGAATTTCCTTTTCTTCACATAATCATTTGAACTCATCAGACAAATACTCTCTTCCTCGATCAGTTCTTTGAGCTTTTGTTTTTTCTATCTAATTGATTCTCAACTAAGTTCATAAACTTAATGAAGCAACTTAAAGCTTCAGATTTGTGAGAAATTAGATATACACAACCAAATCGAGTAAAATCATCAATAAAAGTGATAAAGTAAATAGCACAATGTCTTGCCCTTACATTCATTGGACCACAAATGTCAAAATGAATTAATTGCAATAGAGTATCAGCCCTTGTTCCTTTCCCAAATGATTTTCGTGCAGTTTTTTCTACTAGGCAAGATTCACAAGTAAACAATTCTATTTTATCTATTGTGCCAAACAAACCTTTCTTAGCTAAGCGGGTCATTCTTTGCTGACCAATATGGCCAAGCCTAGCATGACATGTATTTACATCATTCTCATAATTAGAAGACGTAAATAAGAAAAAACTAATATTATTATCATTGAGACTTTGACAAACATCCAACACAAAGAATCGGTCGTAAAAATAACTAGTTTCATATTTTGTCTTGTCCAAATACAGATTCATACCATATTCATGAAAGAATAAATTAAATCCTAACTTAATCAATATTCGAACAGAGACTAGATTGCGACGAATTGATGGGGCGAATAACACATCATATAGGAGCAGAATTTGGTCACCACACATTTGAAGTTTGCAGGTACCAATCATATTAACTTCCTCTTTGGAGTTATTTTCTACATACACCAATTTGGATTCTTATGGGATTCATCGGTAATCTACGAAAGTATCTCTTTCCATTGCTATATGTTCAGTGACTCCCGAGTCTTCAATCCACAAAGGAAGTGACTCGGCTAAAAAAGAAGAACAAGAAGCATTTACCTCACTATGTAAATCGTTCATAAGGTCATGTACCTTTTTAGGCTCAAGACAATCATGAGCAAAGTTCCCCTTGTTCTTATAGTTATAATACTTAAGCTTAGCCATATTCCTATAAATCTTTGGAGCAGAAACATTTTTCTCTCCTTGTTGATTAACCTTAGGGTTATTTGAGACTTTCACATGTTTGAGGGTATTACCATTTTCAGGAAGTGTTATAGACACATTTAGAGCTTTAAGAGTTTCATGCTCTTTCAAAACATAATTAGTTTTCATGTTTCATATTTCACAGTTATCAGTGTTAAGCTTACCATTTTTGTTAAGCTCGACAATAATATATTTTACAGCAGTTGACATACTGATTAAACAAGTATAAACTTATGTGAGACAACTATGTGTAAATTATAGCCTAAATTCATATACATATTTATTCTTGAGATAATTAACTATATCAATAGTTATTTCATATTAAGTTCAGATTCGAAAGTTCACTAAGTTTCCAATCATTATCCAAATTCTAATATGTTATAAATCTAACACAATCAATCATATAAGAACCACTTATCTTAAATCACATAATTCAAGACTAAATATGAATAATTCTATAACAAATATATAAAAAATTAACTAAGAATGTAATTGCATAAATAATATAAATTTAAATTCATACAACTACAAATACATACAAATAATATACACATTATCACTGTAATATATCTTTGTGAATAGGAATAGATAAAATAAAATCTATATACAAGTCCATAGGCAATTTATATCTTATAGGCAGCGAATGACAATGACATATAATCTTCTTAACTATCAAGTCAATGCATTTATCCATAAAATATTGGATCAATGACTTGTAAGATCTCAACTTTTTGAGATGTAACTTATGCAAAGATTTGTTAAGTAATTTTTTTTGAAAAACATCAGGCAATATAGACCGTAAATGCATATATTTCTTCTCTACGGTTAATAAATTCCCAACCCACACAACTTCTAGAATTAACTTGTTAATTTTCGTTATGTGATTCACAAATCTTGTAAGATCATCATCTTGATCATTAGATTCTGGCGAAAGATTAACCAAATTGTCGATCAAAGTTTTTACTTTATCCTTCTGTTTGTAAAAACTCGGCTGGGTGTCCTTATCATTACCATGATTTTCTATAACACATACAGAAAGTAATTAGGACTATTATGTAACAAAAAAATTATACAATAATTTATATAAAAGAAGTCTTGTATGGGATTTAAGAAGAAAACTTGATTATGATCTTGTAATGACCTCCAAGGTCATTTTTGTGTGTTTACGTGTTCTTACCATTTAACCTCTTTCTGTAGCTTCCTCATAACTTATATGTGATGTCGGGATGGGTGGCTCGCCTCCCAAGGTGTTTGATTGAGTTTTGAGGTAGTTTGGCCATTTTGGAGGCTTAAGGTTTGAAAGACTTGACTTTAGTCAACATTTGGAGATTTGGGCATCATATGAGAATTTTGACGGTTCCATTAGCTCCAAAATGCTAGGTTTGGTCTAGAACGATCTTTGGTTCGATTTCTGAAGTGATCGGAATAAATTTTTGGCCGTTAGTGCATTTTCAATAATTTTTTTAAAATCCTTTAACTTGGGTCAACATTTCATCAAAACGACCTCCATTGGAAAATCTATCGCTTTCATTGAGTCCGAAATGCCGTTTTCAGTTGGTTATCATAGTTTATTTGTGTCGATGGGATTTCAAATGAGTTTCGAGCCCCATAGAGGGACTTGTTTCCCTTAGTGAAATGCACCAGCACAACTGCTGGTGCACCTCAAATTTACTCTCTGCGTCCGTCGGCCTCTTGCTGCGTTCATGGAGGTTGAGTATTTTGCTCTTTGCGTTTGCGGGTCTCTGACTGCATTCTCAGAGGTATTGATGGTTTCTTCGCATTCGCAGAGAATATTGAAGGACCTGACTGTGAGGTCTTTTAACACCCGATGCCAGCCTTTTATCTCAATTTCCAATACTTTAAAACACAATTTTGGAGCAAATCTTGACCATTTTCGACCATTTTTATTTTGGTACGTTGGGGATTCTTGTGGCAATATTCTGAGACCTTTTTTCGTCCTAAAAACCTTGTAAGTTTCACGTAAATTTCATTACTTCTTTCATTTTAACACTATTCTGGGGCTTGAAATTGGTTGGGTTGTTTAAGCTCTTTCGATGTACAAAATGTGTCCATTTTTGGGGCATAAGTTCCTTGAGTTATTTGGGACCTTGTGACAAGCTGGTTTTTCAATCTCGTGCATAGGTCCCAATGTCAAATTTTGACCCAATTTTTAGTTTCGTTGGTGATTATAGCAATGTAGGTATCGTTGGCCTTGTTTTGATATGTTCTTCAATAATTTTATAGAGTGACATCGTTTAGAAGCGGGCCGAAAAGGAAAGACTCAAATTTAGCAGTTCAAGTGTAGTTTTGGCTTGACGTAGGTTATGTCCTACTCTTTTTAGACTTGGCTTGGCTAGAATTGGAATATTTTGAGTAGTAATGCATAAGAAGGTTGGAGAATTAGGTGTTGTTAGTCATTAAGGAGTTGGGACTCGATGTTCATCGTTAGTGAATGGTTTGAGGTTTTAGTCGTGGAATCCTTAGCCTAGGTGATATCTTGACTTGTTTATATCGATTAGAATCCTTTGAGCTTTCTCCTAGGTGATCTGAACATAGAATGCCATTTGTTTGACTTGTTTGGTTTTGGTTGTCGATTGGTGTGATTTCGGTATCTGCCTATATCTTACTAGCTTTTAATATTGAAATGTGGGCCCATATCACGACCCAACCCCATAGGCCGCGATGGGTGTCCAAGCTGGACACTCGCGTATACCCCTATTAACCATAAGTAAACCTCGCATAACTTATAACTTAAGAAAATAGAATGCTCTCTCAACTATCACAACTCATCAATAAGTAACATAGTACATAAGTCGACGAGGCTGTCATAATATGTGGGGGTCATCCCATTATACACATATACGCGTGCCGACAAGGTTACCACTATGAAAGGGAACGTCCTAAAACATAAGTCACATGGACACTACCGAAGACATATACACACAACCCACACACATGTCTATAGACCTCTAAGAGTGTCAACGGTATCATATGGCAGGATAGGGCTCAAAAGATCAGTACCAAAAATCTAGGCTCCGACACAATGGAGCACTTTCGAAATCTAGGCTCCAGGTTATGCACACAAACTAGATGATAATTATACCCTTTTCTGTCTTATGCCTTTCTACCCTTATTGTGTGCCCTACACAGGCTTCTAACTTACTCAACAACGTACCAAGTTTGCCTCAGTAATGATCTTATATTATCACCATGTCATCGTACCACACTATTCAGTCCATAACTATATATTCCCCTTTTATTCCATACTCGTATTTAATTAATTACGTCTAACTTGGGTGCTTCCGTTAGAATTTTCTTATCATTTCTCCCGTCTATGTCTATCTTTTATTCTACACACGAGGAATCTTATGCTACCTCTGTATCATTCGGAACACATTACTTTCACATAATCTTTTTCCTCATTTCCAAAACGCATTCTGTTCATCCATTTTTATGCGTATCCTACCAGTCATTTTCTAGCACCCATTCTACATCGTTACTTATCTTTCTACAACTTGGTCTTTCACAGTTCCATTATTTTTAGCATTCGTATCCTCGGTTACACATGTTATGACTTATTACTACACTATTATCTCGATCTCTTCTTGTTTCCTCCTTTCAGTTCCTCTTTATTTCCTTGTGCTCACTATTATTTCCTTGTGCTCACTATCATTTCCGTTATCGTATAACCTTTACTCGAGACTTTCCCTACAGAACTCTATAAGTCTTCCTTCTTTGTTCCATTGCTCGTTTTTCCATTTCACACTTACCTTTATATTCTAGCCACACGGATCATGTCATATCTTTGGCCACTTTCTTACTGGGCTTTCCTTATCTCCATAACAATCCTTATTATATTCACATTATATCATGTTTGCATTCAATCCCACAGTATAGCACTTCTTAACCTTTTTCACGATTCCTAATATGGATTAATTGCACTCGATGAAGTAAGCATACTTAACCTTTTACCCTTCCTAGTTAGTCTTATTCGTCATATCTCACAAGCTGTTATTCTTACTTATCAGTTCAGTCAGTATCTTAATATGACACCCTATCAAGATTTGCCAACCTCTTCTAAATCATCTTTTAGTATTACAAGCCCTTCCGAATCATCGTAGCATTTCATCAACAACATATGAAATACACGATCTTGAATAGCCATAAGTTTGTTTTCCTTCCATAAATTCCATCTCTAATTAGTTGGTGAAGAACTAATAAAATGTTACCATGAAGCATTCTCCAACCACCACCAGAAGAAGACTAAAATCCAATAAGCACCACAATACTTCTTAGTGCTTGACTCACGTGGTTTCCCTCTAGGTTTATTCTTGAGTTGTGAACAAATTATCTAGTTCACAACTAATGGTTGAGGGTTTTGTACTTTTCAACAAAAGTGAAACTTAATTGCTGGATATTTTGCCCTTCAATATGAGCTTTTTTCTAAGGCAAAATACGGCTGGAAAATATCTTGGTCCGTTCAAATGAATTCCGAACTTTGTTGCTCATATAGGCTTTTTTCAAAATAAAATCCCCAAGTAAAAATGGTGCCCCTTACCGACGACATGGAGGGTACCTCTTACAGCTTTAGTCTAACATAATAAATTTACCCTATCGGTATCAACTTCCAAGACATATTATGAACTTATATCTCATTTTCTCTCTTTTTTTTGAGAAAATTTGGGTAGAGTTTCCTCTATATTTCTTACTATCTCAAACTTGCACGCAGAAAGTAGCAACAATGCCTCACAGGGCCAATATATATATATATATATATATATATATATATATATATATATATGTATATATCATCTCATATCACTACTACACAGGGCGCCCAGTATCAACAACAGTTTAAAAAGGATGAACCTACCTCGTATGTCCAACTTGAACTGCACCTGTTACACTATCCTGTCTACCTTTCCTTTCTATTTTTAACTTTACATCTCGATTATACTTCAATATTCTTACCATCCAACATACCTCTTTTGCATCATTACGTACCCTGTGTACTGTGGAGCATCCAATATCATTAGTCAATTCCTTCTATCAATTTCGTTCTTCAACTGTAATCGAAGGTTAGTATAAGGAATCTCATTTCCTAAAGCTCAGCTCTATCTCACGATCTTAGATATGAAAAAAGGATAATATCCTAAATGTCATGTAGCCTCCTATTTATAGATGTGGTGCACAACACACCGATAAATAACACTCTACTAGACATAGTCTGCAGACACTCCGAGGAAGAACTGCTCTGATACCACTTTTATCACGACCCAACCCCGTAGGCTGCAATGAGTGTCCAAGATAGACACTCGCATATATCCCTGTTAACCATAATTAAATCTCGCATAATTTATAACTTAAGGAAATAGAATGCTCTCTCAACTGTCATAACTCATCAATAAGTAACACAGTACATAAGCCGATGAGGCTGTCATAGCATATGGGGATCATCCCATTATACACATATACGCGAGCCGACAAGGCTGCCATTACGAAAGGAAACGTCCCAAAACATAAGTCACATGGACACAACCGAAGACATATACACACAAATCACACATATGTCTATAGACCTCTAAGAGTGTCAACGGTATCATATGGTGGGACAGGGCCCCCACCGTACCCCTAAATAAACAAATATATACATCAAAAGATCAGTACCAAAAATCTAGGCTCTGGCACAATGGAGCACTTCCGAAATTGCTGAGTGGAAATCCTAAGCTGACGGATCTCCAAAATGTATGTCTATACCTGCGGGCATGAAATACACCCCCCCCCAAAAAAAGGAATATGTACTAAGTATATAAAGCATATAATGCCATAAGGAGATTACAGCTAAAATAGGGATGCAGGAGACAAGTATGACAGTTACCAAATCACTATACCTGCATCTTATGAAATGAAGTCATGTATATCATCATCACATACCGTACCCGGCCCGTTGTGGGGCTTGGTGTTACAAATATATCATTATATCATCATATGCATATATATACCGTACCCGACCCTTTAGTGAGAGACTCGGTGAAGATGTAGTGTATATTTATACCGTACCGGACCCATTATAGGACTCAATGCTATAACCATACCAATGCATCATCATATCATCATATACATATATCATACCATACCTGGCCCATTATGGGACTCGGTGAAGACATAGTGAAGCTGTGCATGATAACATACCCTGCCCATTATGGGACTCGGTGAAAGATTTATTAACATTATGCACAAGCAGAGTAGTAAGTAATCATATGCAAATTAAATCATCATCTAAGACTCAATAGAATAGTCAAGTGAACCATCACCTGAAGATCAAGGTAGTAATCGTCTCAAGTACCCTTTACATGTCATTAGGGATCATATCAAATGGAGCCCCAGAAATTATAGACATGTATCAAGACGATGCTAAATACCTTATGGAATCAGAGACATTTGTCATCGTAAAGTCCTTAAGAATAAGAGCTTATATATCCAATTACTATTCAACATATAGGAGGCTCGAGGGTAGTAGCTCAACTACTTTAAGAGTCTTAACATTCAGAAGTGAATAAGAGTCATGAGTCATTCGGAGCTTATGAATGGAATTATAACCAAAGCTCATATCACATATCACTTATAACTAAGACATGCCAAAAGAAAAGAGGGATAGCTTTACATACCTTTTATGGATCAACCATAACCACGCTTGCTTCGTTACCCTTTGAACATATTTAACACGAAAGTAATACTATTATTAATAACCTTCGAATTTCCAGCTTATAAACCTACAATCAATTACCTATAGGAATTACTTCCTCGTTCACACTTCTCGACTAGTATATCAGTTAGTTAAGAAGTTAATGGAAATCGAGCAGCATTTTCCCTATGACTCACCCTATTCAAACTTCCAATTAACCTCCGATTAGCACAGCCATATCAACAACAACAACCACCATCCATATCACTGCAACTACCACAACACTATTCAATACAAGCTCCAAACAGCCCACTCAAAACCACGACCTTAAAATACGGTTTTCAATCTTTATTTCATAAAATTACAACGACATGGAAAGGAGCACAACATGGCTGCACACAGCAGCACTTATACCCATTTTTAACCACGTTCTCAGCCCTTTAACATATACAAACCACCTTCAAATACAACACCATAATAACGACAACACTAACCAAACTTTAATTCACTAGAATAGCTTCAAAATAACCCCTACACGATTTTCAACACCCTTCAACGATAACGTGCATAATTTTATGTTTCCAGTCCATATTTACAAATCCATAACATGTTTAAACCCTCACTCAAATATGTGAAAAGGAAATCAAGTCGTACCTTAACAAATGAGCTTCCAAAGCTTGCTGAAAGTTGTAGATTCACGTTGAACCTCCTTGCTGCCCCAACGATGAATCCCACGTAGCTAATCACCTTCCAATTGGTTGAGATTACCTTAAAGAACTAATTTACGGAGCAATACTCGAAGCTCCACCTTAGCCATGGCTTTGAACTCTCCTTATTTTCTCTATTCTTCTCTAAGGCTAAGGTTAAGAAAAAGATGAACAAATGAAGTTCCTCGTCATTATTTAGGCATTTATACACCTCTTTTGAAAGTGACACATGTCAGCCCCTAAGGGTGACACGTGTCCAACCCTAAGGGTAACACGTGTCTAGCTATAACTCCTATAGGTCCATCCCATCAATGCTCCAACAAGCTGCTGCCATGTGGCTTGGTGGGCCCACTTTATAAGTAGGTGAATCACTTACTTCCTCTTTTTCGTAGGTTCGTATTCTCATCTCACTTTAAGAACCCATGTAATCCTTGCTACCTAAGCCCGACATGTACTCACGTAGCTTGATTATATATGATATCAAAATCGATAGCTTATACAAGTAGGTCGATTACCACGACTCATTATTCGGCCTCCAACCCCTTTCAAATCATTCCAAACCTATTTTCAACCATCACTACTCACATAGAGCTAGTTTATGCAAAATATGGGGCGTCACACCCTTCCTTCCTTAGAGTTATTTGATAACGTCATGAATAACATGGATCACATGGTAACTTTAGATAAACAAGGTAACTTTAGAGAAGATAAATAAATGTTACCATGTACCAAGAGTGCGCGGTATAATAGCCCGAGACCGTATTTTTAGTACACCGGAGTCTCAGGTTAGATATTTGGCACCTCTGACGGGATTTTACTCAAATCGAATGATATATGATCTTGACTTACTACTTTTATTGATATGCCTCACCGGTGTTAAAGATCCTTTTTAAAGAATAAACATGGTGATATCAAAATTTTGATTTATAAATAAGTGTGATGATTTAAAGGAAATACCGGTGGTATTTTAATTATGACAATCCTATTGAGAAGCTCGAGGCGTGAATTTCGGGGGACCCATTGATACATAATTTGGGTTATTATTATTATTATCATTATTGAAAAACTCGAGGTGTGAATTCTTAGTGGTCTGTTGATACATATCTCGGGTTATTATTATTACTATTATTGAGAAGCTTGAGGTGTGAATTAAGGGGGGGCATGACACATATTCGGGTTACTATTACTTATTAATGGTAAGCTCGAGGCATGGATTTCCGGCGCTTCATGATATTTTTGAGGATATTGAGCCTTAGCCACGAGTTTACATTGAGTATTCTTTTGGTATTTTTATCAAATGGGATTATTGATGTGCTTACTTGATTGGTCGAACTTGCTTGGCTGCCGTATGATTATTCTCGTGCCCCTTTCCCCATACTTGTAGCTTGTATTCTTCTCTTATGGTTGTTAGTATCATCATGCTGCTTTACATATATTTTATTCTTTCTCAGCTTGATCTGCCTATGATGCCTACTGGGTACCCCATGTTTTGGTACTCATACTACACTTCTGCATTTTTTGATGCAGCTCCCAGTTCGAGTCACCCTCAGCGCGCGCCTGATCATCCGTAGCGGTGCCAGTTTCAAATTGTGGTGAGCTCCCGATGCTTAGAGACTTGCTACATTCCCTCGTTTGCTCTGACTTGTATTTTTGTATTTTTGGACAGTCAGATCTGTATTGTATATTTATAAATTTTATCAGATTTTGTACTTAGTAGCTCCTGTATAGGTGACACCAGGTCCGGGATTTGGTCTAATGTCAGTTCGTCTTTTTGTTTGGTCACTATTGGGCCTTTTGTATATTTTGTATCGTATTTGCATATCTATACCTTGGCCCGACTTTTTTTTGGTTATATTCTTTTGCTTCCGCCTTCTTATGTTAGTAATTATTTAATTAGATTGAGATTTGCCTTCTGCTTGTCTTGGGTTTGGCTTGCCTACTCGGGGGTTATAGTAGGCGCCATCATGATCCAGATTCGGGTCGTGACAGATCTACTCTCAAAGTTTATCATAATTGAATGCCTTTAATTAAAAAAAACAGTCATCCCAACACCCACATAGGGACCAAATTATGAGACTTATACTATAAGATTAATCGATTCCTTCATTAAGAAAAACTTTATATACAGCCACACGGTCTGCAAAGGGACTGCTCAAAAAAAATTTAACAGAAAGTTCTACTAACAAGGACCAAAAAAAGAACTAATCAAACAGTGACAAGTCATTATATATTATTATTCCTTCACAAGTGAATATACAAAAAAAATTTAACTCATTTGTCTCTTCTTCCCATTTTCAATATTTAGTAACATAGAAGAGTAATCTGCACTTTTGGATAGAATAGAAAAGCACGTTTTCCCAAGAAAAATATGCTTTGAAATTCACTTTCAAAGTTCAATGTTAATGGAATTTTTAATTTGAAAAAACTTCTGCCTATGCATCTGATAAGAAAGGCTTATGCATATGGGCTATGAAACGAAGAAAACAGGCAAAGCTATAAAATCGGAATGAAAAACTTTTTCTACAAGATTTTAGCATCTTTTGTAGAAAAATCTTTCCCAAATTGTTTTTTTAAAAAAAAACTTCATTTGTAATTTCCTTACCAGACAAGAAATCCTTTCAACTCTCTCTAGTTTTTAGTATTTAGCTATCATGCCAAAACAACAAAAAAAAATGCCGCAAGAATAACAGTAAACAAGGACTTCTTCTCGACACTCATAGAAACCAGAAAACAAATAAACTTGGCTCTAATACCAATGAATAATCTACTCAAACACATAGTTTATAGGATCATTGAATTTGTTTTACTAGTCTAACAGTGTAATCATATGTTTATGAAACACGAACTACACCAAAAATAGTCACAGATTATAATCGCGTATCTATTATAGAAGTCCGTTCCTTTTTGGAGGAGAAGTCAACACAAGAATTTTCAATAGAACTTTTAGGAATTGGAGAAGGCAAGAAGGAAGAAAGCAAGAATAAAAAATATCATTCTTTTTTCTTAAGACTGTCCTTTTATAGAAGTAAAGGAATACAACTTTTTCAGAAATAATTTGAATAGTTGTGTTTCTTCTCTTTTATTTATTGTAAAGGGATACAATTTTTCAGAAACATTCTGAATAGTTGTGTCTCTTCCCTTATTTAAATGGATTCGGATTGGCCCCGAATTTAATTCCTTCAACTGGTTATTCTGTTGCTTCTGACTGGGACAAATCTGTCGATGACTGTGTCTAAGAAACTGAAATATGCTCGTCTCCATGCCTTTCGAACGAGCAAGATATAGTAAGGAACAAGAATACCTGTAATAAATCCCAATCCAATACTAACATAAAACCATTTATCAGGAAATTCATCATTGCTGTCATTCTCTAGTGCTGTTCTATTGTCCGAGTTTCCATTTTGGCATAGTACTTGAAGTGGAGTTCCACAAAGATGGGGATTCCCCTCAAACGCAGACTCTGCAAAAGTTGTCATCTGCCCCTTATAAGGAACCATGCCGGATAAGTTGTTGTTTGAGAAGTTAATATAACTCAAGAATGACATTGATTCCATGCTTGATGGGATGACATCAGACAGCATATTACCTGAGAGATCAAGTGATGCCAACTGATGTAAGCTTGAAATGTTGCCTGGGATTTGTCCACTGATTTGATTTCCGGACAAGTTCAAAACTGTGAGGCCATGCAACTTTGTCAATTCCACAGGAAACGCTCCATTGAAGTTGTTTCTAGACAAGTCTATTGAGATAAGAAGTGATAGAGTCTTGGTGTACCTTTGGAACTGGTTTTTCAAATTCACTCCCAAGCTTTCTTCGTAGTAAATCCCTCTATACTTCCCATATAACAGATATTCATTCACTTTTTTCTCTTGTACCATGGCGTTCAGGTCTCCTATGCTTGTTGGAATGACGCCAGTTAAGTTGTTTTCTGCAAGATCAAGGACCTGCAATGAACTCAGATGTGACATTCCTAAAGGAAGTTCTCCGGAAAATGAATTTGACCTTAATCTGAGGATTCTAAGATTATGAAAACCATTAGATATCCACAGAGGGAACTTTCCGGATAGTCTGTTGTTGCCTAGATCAAGTGTCTCCAAACTAGATAAATTTTTCAAAGAAATGGAAACCCCTCCGGAGAATTTGTTGTCATTTAAGTGCAATGACTGAAGCTGAATCAATTGGCCCAAAGAACTTGGAACTGAGCCAGATAGACTATTGTTCCCAAGGTCTAAAGCTTTCAAGTAAGAACACTCCCCTATGCTTGAAGGGATACTTCCTGTTAGCTTATTGTTTGATAGATCAATGACTTGAACAAGGGTCATCTTTCCTATAGTAGCTGGTATTTCACCCGAAATTCCATTACCTGAAAGAGACAGAAATATCAAGTCTGGCATGACTTCAGAAATATTCTGAGGGATGAGACTTTGAAACATATTGTTTGAAAGATCAAGCAATTCAACTGAGACTCTAGGTAATGGAATGGTTCCTTTAAATAGGTTTGAACTCAGATCAATATCTGCAAAGGGGAATATTGGTAATGGATTTGGTAAAGTACCACCTAACTGGTTAAAAGAACAATTCAGAAGGGATAAATCAGAAGAAATGTCCCAAAACCAGCCTGGAATGGAATCTGAAATACTTGCATTTGAAATGTCTAGGAACTTGAGCTCTTTCTGAGACTTGAGCCAAGTAGGAAAAGAAGGACCTAAATGGCAAGACCCCATGTCAAGATTTCGAATCTGAAATGGAGGAATCCAGTTCCGATTAACATTCAAGGTCAAGGAGTTGGATGAAAGGTCAAGAATCTTCACTTTGCGCAGGTTATTAAAATGAACTTCCGATAGAGTACCTGTGAGGAAATTAGAAGAAAGATCCAGAACAGACAATTCAGAAAGCTTTCCAAAACTCTCAGAGAGAGTACCATTTAGCTGGTTTCCTGAAAGTCCCAAGTTGGTCAAATTTTGAAGCTTTCCTAAAGAAGCTGGTATAGGTCCTTCAAAAAAGTTGGAAGCTAGTCCAAGTTGTTGAAGACTTTTCAACTGACCCAACCATCCTGGTAACTTACCAACAAGACCGTTGCTGCTCAGCTTTAAGTATGTCAAACTAGGCAAAGGCCTCTTGGAATCACATTTCTCCATTCCTTCGAGTATTTCAGGTAGACTTCCTGTCAAGTTGTTTCCTGATAAATCAAAGTTGATTAAATTGCATAGTCCTCCAATAGTACCCGGTATTCCACCTTCAATGTTGTTCAAAAAGAGATTGAAATGAGTCAGATAAGTCATATTCCCGATGGATCTAGGCAATTTTCCATGTAGTTTGTTTGAACCTAAATTGAGAACTTCTATCTGTTTCCAGCTTCCTCTAAATAGATCAAGGCAATTGGCACTAAGGTTATTGTTTAGTGCAAGGTTCAAGTATCTTAACCTTGGAATCTCACTGATGCCAAGTTGAATTCTGCCTCTAAAACCAGAGTTGCTTAAGTCTATATATTCAAGACTGCTGATATTTACTAGCCAACTCGGGAACATTGAGTTGAAACTATTGAAACTAAGATCAATAAAAGCTAGTGAAGTGAAGTTGACAGGAGTAAGATATGAAATGGAACCAGATAAGCCACAAGATGAAAGATGCAACTCCGTTAAATGTGGAAGCTGGTTTAGCATTTCCAACCAACTTGATCCTACCGTAGAAAGCTCTACTTGGTTCATCCCAAGATATTTTAAGGAAACAAGACCAGTTACCCACTGACAACTTTCAACAGTCAAGGCTGAGAATTCTGAAGAAACATCAAGATACTGCAAGTGAGAAAGATTTCCCAAAGTAGGAGGTAATGTACCAAAAAAACCAGCTTTTGAAAGATTCAGATATTCCAAATTCTTTAAAGAACCAACATATCTTGGAATTGGGATTCCACCAAATGTGTTTAGACTCAAATCCAAGTATCTTAAAGATTGGATTTTTATCAAAGAAGGTCTAATCTCCCCACTCAAGTTCCAAAATCCATACCTCATAACATTGGCAGAATCGACTGGAAATGGATTGCGAAGGTCTATTTTGATAATAGAACCAGAAGTGTTACTGCACCCTATTCCTCTCCACTTACAACAGTCTCTTCCTTGCCACGACGAAAGCCGATTCTCAGGAACATTCAGGCCATTCTTGAAATCAACAAGTGCTTCAAGATCATTAGCTGAACAACTTGTAGCAACATTACAAGCAAATTCTACTGCTATTGAATGCAAAATGACAAGAAAAAGAATACACACTTGGAGTCTCTCCATCAAGTCCAAATCTTGGAGCACAACGCCTTTTTCTTTATAAGTTGGTTAAAAATAAATGGTGTATTAGCAATTACTAGTATTATCAAAAATGATTGTCACTATCCATCATTAGTTGAATAAAGTACAAGTAAAAGGATAAGGACATTGGTTTTCGCGCTGTTTAGTCAACTGGTCTTTTTTATCACAAGATTTGGAAAGGATTTTGTCGTGTTTTCTTGAGCATCAATCTTTCGGTTTTGTCGTTAACTTTTGTTCTTTATATAATCAAGTTTTCAGAAGTCAGCAACATAACAATAAACAAAAACAGAAAATATAAAGCCAACTTTCAAAGTTGACCATTACAGCTCGAGTACTATGCAGCTGTCATATATCCAAATTGAAGAAATTAAAAAAGAAGAGATAAATTCTGAATTGTTTAGTGTTGAACATATGGTTTTTATGTAAACATTTCAATTTTTATACAATAAGGTAGAGAAAAAAATGTATAAGTAAGACAACACTCAACTACCTACTAACCTTATATATTCTGAAAAATGATCAATAACTATAACAAAATACTGATACTTTTGAGTCGAGGGTCTTTCGGAAACAACCTCTCTATCTCCATGAGGTAGTGGCAAGGTCTGAGTACACTCTACCTTCCTCAGACCCCACTTGAGGAATTTCATTGGGTACGTTGTTGTTGTTGTAACTATAATAAAATAATACGATAATTGAAGTACAAGAAGCTATAAACATAACAAAAAAAATTTTAAAAAAGAAACTACAAGATTAATGTTATGCTTACGAGTATGGAAGGATAAGTGAGACAACACTCAACTACCTACTAACCTTCTATCCTAATCCGTGTCCTTTATAATCTGTTGTATAAGGTCAAGTCCTTGATAACTTGAAGTTGTGTCATGTTTTGTCTAATCATCTCTCTCCTGTTACTTCTTCAACCTATATCTACTACTCCTAAAACCATGTATAGCCAACCTCTCGTACTTCCACACTGAGGCATCTGTGAATCTCCTCTTCTTCACATGCTTGAACCATCACAACCTCATCTCTTGTATCTTGTCCTCCACCAATGTCATTTACACCTAGTACCAAATATCTTCAAATTTGCAATATTATATGAACCAAAAGTATTTCCATACTACAATCCAACTTCATTACAAACTTTAGTACTTTATTAGTCGTATCTAATTGAATAACGACTTACTGGTATTGTATCTATGTAGTGATTGAAGAACCGAACGTTGCCCCCTCCTATTCGAGGTCTGATGGTCGCGCCCCATAAGTCGGTTTGCCTCCACAAACACGCCACTTAGATACTAGAAGTATTTAGCCTTCAAAGGTGGTCCTTGCTGATTCATACATAATTTCACATGCCCTCTGCTCCTATCAAACTAAGCATAGAAATTCAATCATTAGGTTACTAATAAGGATTGTGAGTATTGAAATAAAGATCTAAATCTGGAGGAACACTTCACTATATATTAATATGTTGGAACCCTTTTATTATTAAAAACAATATAATTTTTGATAAAGCTATTCCTTTATGTGTCAATCGCTAGCGCATCTAGGACGCCCAACTCACCTGGAGTAATATGGGAGAAGGTGGTCCAATAATCTTCTTTAGTAGTGTGGTCGTAGTAATATAAAGTGGTGAAATTGGGTTTCGAATAAAAACATAGGAAGTAGTCAAGGCATAAGTTATGACATTGAAATCCACTTTACCCTAATTAGTTGTGGATGGGTGGGAGCTTAGTAATTGCTTAGATTTGCATTTATTGTGGAAATTTTGTTTTTCTACTATTAATATCTTCGTTATTCTCTTTCAAAGGCGGCAAAAAAAATTCACATATCATAATTTCCGATCAATTCATTCAACATTTTCTTTTTATAGGACAATTTTTCACATCTAAAATTTAAAACCCTACCTCGTTCATCTGAAAATTTTGGTTCAAACTCTTCACTATTGGGTAAAAGATGTTCGATTCTCTTTTTCTCTTGATTTTTATCGGATGAAGATGTATAAATCTTGTTCATGGATTATCAAAAATGTGTAAAAACTCTATTGGAGCTATCATTCTATGAGTTTCTTCCAAGAATAAGACCACTTAAATAATAATCACATTCGAAGAAATTTTCTAACATAGAGTAGAATGACAATAGTACAAAGACTAACGCCTAATTTAAATACAATAAGGATCTAAGTGCAAACGTGATTGATGATTGGGTGGGTGGGTGAGTTAGGTGTACCTCTCTCCCAGACCGTAAATAATGAGGCTAGTCTCCCCTCTCCCCCACCTCGCTTTCCCCGTTGTCCGTGTGTGGGCCACCCTTTTGAAAGGCAAAAAATGGGAGAACCCACCTCGATCACATGTTTTAAGCTAACTGCATGTCGAGAGTTTAAGCATAGTTTGTGATCATTCTTGCCTCACTCGTTCAAAAGAGCTTCAGATTAGATTCAATACTACATAAGACCACAATCCACTTACTTGCCTGAAGATGAACGAAGAAGAAAGGGATGTGATGGACAGAGTAATCGGAGGGGGCAGGAAATGAACTTGGAAAGAAAGCCACAAGAGCAGGAATGAAGAGAAAGCGAAAAAGAAAAGTTGTTTTCTCGTTTGATTGACTATGAAATTGTTACATTTAATTTTATAGTCCTAAAAGTGTGTGTGAGAAATAGTCACAATCGTTCTTTAATGAAAAATATCAGGATATGTAGGATTATACCAAAACAAAGCATCAATCACATCAAATCCTCAAGCATAGCCATGTAATTTCCATTTATAATAATCTCAATGTTCAATCAAGAATCAACCATTTGGATAAACCTATAAATTCCCACCACCACAAATAATCTCAAAATCCCTTCCCAGTAATATCTCATCAAAAGAAAAAGCAAAAAAAAGATCTTCCCAGAAATCTTGTATTACCAGAATCACCATGACTGCTTCTACTCCAGCTTTCTTCTCATCATCAGTTCTCAACATACCCAACTCCAAGACCCAATCCCTCATCATCCCATCTCACAAAAACATCTTAAACCCTAACCCTTTTACCCAAATCAAGATTAACAAATCAAGAAACACTCAAAAGCCAAATGGGTATTTCATTTCTAAGTCTGTTAGTGTCGATAACCCCTCCACTGTTTCTTCTACATCTTCATTGAATTTAGATGAGGGGGTTGATGAAAAAGATGCTGCGGCAATGGGGAAAGTTGGGTCTAAGGTTAGGGTTACGGTTCCGTTGAAAGTGTACCATGTGCCGAAGGTTCCAGAATTGGATTTGGATGGGAGAATTGGGACGTTGAAACAGTATGTGGCTATTCATAAAGGCAAACAAATTTCAGCTAATTTGCCTTACAAGGCGGAGTTCGTGGTAGACGATTTGGAAGGGCGAAGTACTCCGGTTAAGTTCTCTGCCCACCTTAAGGAAGATGAGTTTGAGTTTCTTGATTGATCCATTTCAGTTTTGATCACAATTTTATTGCCTTTTTAATGAACTCTGTGTACCTCTGAATATATGAAAATAATTATGTGTACAAGTATTGTTTTGTGTATCATTTTGTAGATTTAATTTTTGAAATTAAAAAAAAAATGCTTACTTTAGTTCATTTCTTTGTGTTTTCATTGATTTGATGTTACCAACTTTAAATCTCGGATAATGGTGATAAATGTGTTGGTAGTAGAAATTAAGTAAAACTTCAGAGAGCCGAAGATGATGATATATCATAATGTGTGGTAGTCTAAATAACAGTTTGCAAGCAAGAGCAGAATATAAAGCCAACGATTAGTTGTTTTGCATAGAAGGTTTAAACTGTCTACTCTTGCTTCGATGTTTCCGTTGAGTCCTTTGTTTCTTTCCATTGCTAGCTACTCTACTGTTGTAACAACCACCAAAAAATGTGAACAACTTTTCTTCAACTTGTCATTGAATCTCCAGATTTATTCTTTAGCTTGTTTATGGTTGGACATATATTCTTTAAAATAGAGAAACTTACAGTCATAGTCTTTATAGGAAATGGTGAGTTAAGCAAGAAGAGTAGGAAGACTTGAAATTGATGGGAGTTCCAAACTTGTTGGCGTAAATGTTGGTTTTCTCCCGTGGGGGTAGCTTGATTTACTAGGCATGGTTTTATTTTAAAAGACTAACTAGTAAAGTAATAATGTAAAATTAGAAAACATTAGCTGTAAATAAGCTTCCATAGCAATTGGACTGGCAGGTTAAAATGCTGCATTGATGCTTACTTTTGCTATTTATGGCTTGTTGTGTTGCACTGTGTGCTGAATGAATTTGACATTCTAAGGTATTCACCTTAGCTGTGGCATATTTACTCAATTGAGGAGTGTATGCACTTGCATTTTCATATTAGGCAATTATAAAAGAAGAAGATATGTTATAATTAGAAGTGGAAACTATAAAAAAGAAGAACTAGATTAGAATGACACATGATATACTTATCAAAAAAAATTTGAACATAATATAGTACTATGAAATATTACCCATTTTATTGTTAAGACAATTAGAAACTATAGGTTTTTTACTAAACAATAGAGTATGAGACAGAGTGATTTCTGGTACACATTCAGCATCTTCTGGTGCTTCTTTACATTAGAAAAAAAGGATTGCCTTACTTATTAAAATAAGATTAGTTTTCTGCAAATCAAATCAAAAGACAGATGACTCAGAGATGTGGAATGAGACTAAGTGCTTCCAATTAGGGATATGCCCGCCCGCGCACAGAGAGCAACAGAATGTAAACCTCAGGTGCAAAGGCATTTGCCTTTGTTGATGGCATGTTTGGTATATAAAATTTCTTGCATGTTTTCCATAAGTATGCTGCATAAGCTAGAGAAGAATCAGTACATTAACTTCTGGCAATCATTGACGACTTATACCATATTTCTGATCAATGACTACCATATTTTCTGTATGATAAATTAAATCATGCTCCAATGTGTCAACTTTAATTTGGATTTGAGGGAAGATGCCATTTGTGGTTACTTGCATAGCTAATTTACCATTTCCCCAAAGGCTTTGGTCTAGTGGTAAGGGCATAGCACGTGATATGTGCGCTAGGCGCACATCATGGGTTCGAACCCTGCCACAAACAAATGCCTGATATTTAAGTGGGGAAGGGGGTGGTCCATTAGCCACCGAGTTTCGAACCATGCGCCACTAGCACTTGGGGATTTCCGGTTATTAAAAAACAAAGACCTTACCTTTCGCATTTTTGGCTCTATAAAGTTTCCAAATTCTGTGAGCTTACTGTTCAGTTCAATATCTGATAAAAAAAACTACCAGTAAGTTGGTTATCTTAACTTTTACCATTTCAAAAAAAAGTTAGTTGTTTCTCTTTGCTGTTCTCACAATCCCTAATACAGAGAGGTTTAAGTTGGAGATAAAAGATCTCATGTATGATCATCATGAGGACTTGAATGTGTACTTGTTTGCCTTATATAGTTGGAGCATATGCTAGTTTCCCTGATTGTTAGGACTGCTGCAGAAAAGAACACCGAATGGATGTGTTAACTGTTGAAGCTTTAGATGTAGTGTCTAACTATATTTTTGGGACATTCATACTGTTGCTCTACGTGCTCATCCATTGATATATAGGAGACAGATATGAATGAACCTGCTGTTTCATGGTTAACTAAGCAGTAAAGAGTGGATTGTGAATGTGTATCCCAAATAGTGTCTGTATGGTGTTCCAGTTTCCACCTCCTTTTTTTCATCTTGTACTTGGTAACTTTGGATGTTTCAATGAACTCTTAGGAGTCGTTTGGTGTGATATTTTGTCCTACGTTTGGTTGGAAGTATTAGGTAATTCTTGAATTATTTATCCCACCATTAGTGATGGAATAAGTATTCGGGGATAACTTGTTCCCAACCAAACGACAAGAATAAACTATACCTCTTTATTGATGTTGCCAACTGCCAATTTTTTTGACCAGCTCAGACTCAGGGAATCTTAGGTCCAACTAAATTCGATGTGCCATATGTCATCGTAGGGCTAATACGAAACAATAACAATTGTACCTCAATTCAAAAGCTAGTTGGGTTTGCTATATGAATCTGCTATATTCATTATGCATGCTCAATAATTTTTTGTAAGACAAATTAAGTATACTCTAACATTAGAAATTATCTAAATTTTTTGTAAGCCAAATTAAGTATACTCTAACACTTATCCCTACACTGACATAAAAATCCATTACCAAATTGAACAGAACTCCTAACAAATGGCAGGAGCTAATCTAAGTGCAATGAGTAACAAGTAACCTAAGAATACCTTATTTTAATTGTGTTATGTTCTTCACTAAGCTCATAGGGATTCTAAGATTATAGGTCTTTTGTGGCAATTTCTCTCCATGTGGTTTTATGTTTATCTTATCCTTTCTTAGCACATTTTATTATCACGGTGGGATCATATGTAGAGGTGCATTTGGAGGTCTACTTTAGTCAGTTCTTCTGATCGCACATCCATCTTAACATTCATATTTTTATATGTATTTGTCTAGTTCATGGTGATTCTACTGTTGTCAACACTCCGCCCGATCCAACCCTTTGATTTTCCATGCCCCTCTTTCAAAAACTTCACGAAAAGTACTATAAATTACAATTTCTCTCATATCAATATGATGAAAAATTATATTTTAAAATATTGATCAAAGCCCAGACTCTCAAAAAAAGATATCAATTGTTTAGTGTTAGAAATCACATTATCCACAACTTTTGAATTTTACAACTCATCGTTCAACTTACAGATTTGCAAAACAATAAAAAGTAAAAATATTGGTTCTTAACTGTACTTGGTAACAAGTCAAACATATTTACTCAAGAAAATTAATATCATAATTATTCTTGAATTTTTCATATGATCGTCCAATTTACGAATCTTCGTAAAAACCTCCTTTGTTTGTTAAATACACTCTGCACTATGTTGATAAAATATTTAGTCTTGTTGTACAGTTATTCGATGTTTGGGACTAATTAATTAGCATAATTGGTGGAATTTTGACTTTGCCAAACAGCTTTCACATTTTGTTCATCCCATTGGTAACAATATCGTAATGGGATGTTTCAAAAAATATTTTAATCTTTGCTGACTTGGTCATCCCAAATGATAAATTAAACCCATTTATTACTTTTATTATTAAGTACGGATCATTTCTCAACATTTAGATTATTTATAAAATAGGGATAAACAACAATAATAACAATAATAATATATTTAATATAATTTCCCGAGTGAGATTTGGAGAATGTAGGATCTACGTAAGCCTTATCTTTAGCTTTATAGAATAGAGAACCTGTTTTTGATAGAACTCGACTCGAATAAACATACCATAAAAATATAATAAAATTATTATTTTATTTATTATTTTTAAGTGTGTCAAATCAAACATAAATAAATAAATATAGACCGAGGGGTATTAATTATTTTTCTGAAATTAACCTCCTCTGTAATTTTTTTTATATCTCTAAATTTAAGAATAGTTTGAAAAGAAGCATAAGAATAATATTAAGAAATTATGTTTTGTTTAATATCATTAATTGTTTTTAGTAACAAGGAATAACTGACAACTCAACTTTATTTAGGCCAAAATGACGTACAAAGACCAATCAAATGTTTGAAGTCGTTAAAGTGGAGAAATTTGAGTTCATTAGTTAAGTGAATTTTCATAACTTGTTAATCACAAATATTTAATAAATTTGTTGGTTTTTTTTTTTTTTGGTGGGGGGGGGGGGGGTAAACTGAAGAATTGTCATTAGGAAACAAATTGTAAGAGATAATTGAGCCAAATGTAATTTGAAGGTTATTAATTATTATATGGTATGGAGTATCTTATAAGGAAAGTTAACATCCCTCTCCCCCTATTTTTTATTTTTTTGAAGTGAAAGAAATAAATGTTAAAGTAATTTTTATTTTTGAATATAAATTATGGTATTTTAAAATTTATTAAAGGTGAGTATTTTAAGTTTTCGTCAAATATATTGACAAATTATGTATATTAAATTGAAGGGAAACTTTGAAAATAATATGGACATAGTACATAAATGTGTCATTTAAACTTAATTAACATCTATGTCCTTCAACTTTAAGTGTGAACAAATAGATACTTAAACTTGTTTAAAGTTGAACAAGTAAACACACATGTCCTACGTGATGTTTTACGTGGCAATTCACGTCCTATATGATGTTTTATATGTATTATGTCACACAGAGCACATAATTTAAGTGGTTACTTGTTGCACACCCGGAGTATATGTAAGCTAAGGCCAAGTTAGAAGATACGGTTATTGATTATCAATAATATAATTTTCCAATGACGTAATATATAAATTGACCTTTTAATTTGGTCTTTGCTGACATTTATACCCTTTAATTTTGGAGGTGCACAAATAAACACTTAAATTTGTATAAAATTGAATAAATAGATACACATGTTTTACATGACATAATATAATTAGGACATCATGTAAAATACGAATTGTCACTAAGACGTCACATAAGATATGTGTGTTTATTTAAATATAAAATGAGACCAAGTCAAGCGACGCGTTTGTGTATGACTTCGAAAATGATACTCCTTGTTTTTTTGTTTCTACAAGAAAAAATAGAAAAGGGAAATGAAAACCATGGACAGAACATTGTATTTTGTCAAAATACACAGAGAAAAGAGAGTAGCCATATTCTATAGTGAGTCAACTGATGAGATCCTCCATCTATTAGCCAACAAAAACAAATACTTGTACACAAAAGATTACTTACCATATGGAAAAGATCGGTTTTTTCTCCCCTTTTGTGTACGTTTCCCTGTCTTTGAAGTCAGTTCAATAATTCTTGTCACAAACCCTAAATTCTCTACAATTTCTTGATTGCAATCCAACTCTGTTTTCGTCGTGATCCTTCAGATTCCTGAGACACGACGAAATAGGTAAAAATATTGACATTCCTTGCTCTATTCCATGTGGGTTTTTGAAGGTCAATGGTTTCTCTATCTTTGATTGGTTTTCTATCAAGATTGTTCTTTTTTTGGTTTCTAATGAATACCCATGATTGGATATATGATTTGGAGGTAATCTATGTGGGTTTTGGCATGTTGGGGTTTGTTAGGTGGGAATGGTGGTTTGTTTATGAAATCTTGTTGATGCCTTTTGCTATTTTGGTCCTTATCTTTTTGACTATTAGTTCAAACTTTATATTCATATGAATTTTCGTGCCTTATTTTTTGCTGATTAATGTTGTAGTATAAGTATTGTTGAGCTTCTTGTGTCTGGGGTTTTGAAGCTGCAATGTATTAGTATAACAGATTATCAACTGATTTTTGATGGAAATATTTCGTAATTAACACCGATTCTGATGATAGACGGATAAAAAGAGTTAGCTTCTTTGGTTGGTAGTAAGAACAAAGCCTGATGATGCGGTATGTTGCCAAGAAAGCTCAAATTTTGTTAGCTCCAAGAGGAGGCTGAGTGTAATCTGTTTGATCATTATATTCAGGGTTTACTAGTGCTGTAACTGCTGTTTGGGATATCATTTAATCATGGGCCAAGTCTCACTTGCAGTACAACTTTTGACTACTAAGGAAAGCCTGTTTCTCCGAATTTGGTGTATTCGGGAGTTATGATTTCTTGTTTGAGTTGTTAGACTCTTCTTTCGTGTTCCTTGTTGTCTTCCACTTGTACTTCAGTCTCCATTGCAGACCATTTTCCATTTTAATGTTAACGGGTGAACTCTCTAAACAAGCTTATTGTGTATAAATTATTTGGTGCGTATACCTAAATTATCAAGATGGACTAAGAAGTTGAATAAAGATAAACCATTGACTGTGGGCGGTTAGGTGCAACAAGTTACTACTTTGTTCTGTTTGTTGTTGGTCTTCTTATGCTTGCTGTATTTGTCTCTTTGCAGTTGTCTACAGTACTGTTGAATTGATTGAGATCTAACTGTGTTGTGGTTCATTCTAGTGCAGAACGGACCAGATACACCCTTGACAACAGTACCAGGAGCAGTAATTTTTTAAATTGATCGGTGGTTCAGGATGCCATGGATTTTGAATCCAATTCTTTTAGATATTTTATTTAAGAAACTCTACCCATCTAGATAGTTGGAGAAGTTCACCACAAAGTTATTTGCTCTAAAGGGAGTTAGTGTGGTGAAATCTGCAGCCTCTGAGATGATGTATTTCCAATGACTCTCTTGATAATTATACTGGCTTTGAGGAATTTCTGGGTTATAACGATTTGCTGATCTATTCATGACGAATATGGGGTTGAGATTCGGGCAAGTTCTTTTATTCCTTCTGTTTGTATCAGCTTTGATTGTTATTGTCACAGCTGTATCTGAAGAAGTGAGTGTACAAAGGGTAATAACCGCTCCTCTAAGGAATGCCCGAACCAATATAATTGATGGTTCTGGTAAAGAATATGGTATTGATTCTGTCAGTATGGATGGAAAAGGTGAATGGACAGGTGATAACACCAGAGTGTCTGTTTCAACAGTTGCATTGTTCACTTTGGCAATGGCTGCGGCTAGTGGTTTGGGTGCAGTACCATTTTTCTTTGTGGAGCTGGATCCTCAATGGTCGGGAGTATGCAATGGAATGGCTGCTGGAGTGATGTTGGCGGCGAGCTTTGATCTTATAAAGGAAGGACAGGATCATGGAAGTGGTGGATGGGTTGTGTTTGGTATTTTGGCTGGTGGAATCTTCATATTGCTTTGCAAGAAGGTGAAAGTCCTGTTTCCCGCTTTCGTGTTGTCCAGTTTTCATCCTTCAATTAGCTTTATATCATTTCTGCTGTTGAATAACGTTAAATGGTTTCATTGATTAAGATTAAATAATTTTATTATCATCTCTAATATTATGTATTTTTTTGTGACTATTAATCTAGATAAAAGTGGAAAACGGTCCATGAGTAGGTAAAGCTTAATACATGGCATGGGCTACTGGTCTTTCAGTATCTTTGACCTGTTATTTTTCAAATTCTGTGGGGCCACAACGTTTATTAGCTTTCCCACTATTTTCAGATTTAGAGTACTTATGATCGAAACAAAATTACATCTCTCTAAATTATTTTGTTTGATCAATAGGAAGTTGCGGTATCCTACTTTCTAACTTCTTCTGGATATCCTAGCTTCAACTTTCCTGCAAGTTAGGGTCTTGAAACAGTTTCTGTTCTTGAAGGAAATCCATGAACGTCCACCTTTATTTTGATTTTAGTCCTTTTTCATTCTAAGAAACGCATGCACGAATATTATTTTTGATTTTTCACTTGTCTCCGTCGTTCCTTTGATTGGGGACTTTCCTGACATATCTGATAAAACTTTACTGTTCCACTCTCCAGACCACTGCTGTCCATGATTCCATTTAGTAGGTTTAGTTTTGTCACAAAAGTTCTATCTTGTGGAACTATTCAATACATGTATAATGTTTTCTTGGCAGTTGCTATCTCGAAAGGAAATAACTCTCATGGCTATATTGGAATTTAGAGGTTTCAGATCAAACCTTTATCTGTTGATACAGGAAATTTGTAATGTGCAACTCTATTAGAAAAATCTAAATGTCCAATACTTTCCTTCCTTTTTAATTTTTTATTCTCAATCACTGCCCTTCAAAAACATATACTCTATGTTGCTTGGATAAGGATGTGGGCACGCTGCACTGAGGCAGATCTAGAAGTTGGATTCATCATTACCCTAATCGTAGTATAGTCATGGGGCTGCTAAGATACAACCAATAAATGTATATTACGATGTGTATCAAATTCTTTGTAAACACTTAATATTTTATTTGTAATTTATCATATATATATATATATCTCATAACCCCAAATCAAACCAAATACTCAATCAACCTATATTTCTTTCCTAGAGTTGTAGTCAAAACACCCAATTTAGGTTGACTAAATCCAGTGCAGATCCCACACCACACCCACACAGATACCCAAATCGTGTTAGTTTGACCAGGGCGCGGCTAGGATTTGAAGGATTTGCGCGACATACCATATACTCCAGCTTTCTTAGTATTTCGTTGCTTTTACGGACTAGGTGTAAGTTTAATCTTTAGTCTTAGTTTATCAATGAAGAAAATTAATATGCGTTCTAAAGGGGATGACTGAGTGGTTGAGGTCTAGGAGTAACACTGTTGAGGTTTCTGGCTTGAATTCCAACACAATATACTTAGTATGAGCCATATGGACAAAATTACCTGTGCATGTATGATGTCGCAGGCTGTTTGTGGATTAGTAGAGGTGTGCATGAGCTACCCTGACCATTACCTTTATAAAAAAAAAAGTTAAATAAAAAAAGAAAAAAGAAAAGAATGACTATGCTTTAGCTGCAATTATAAAGATTTAGCAGAATATGTAATGTTTTAGCTAATATTCACTTCGTCGAAGTACGCTATTCATGTATTTTTTTCTCTTGAGTTGGAGTGGAGTTCGCAAATTAAATTTACAACCAAATGTTGACTTCCATATTGGGAAATTGGATGTGCTGGTAATGGGTCTTACGGAGTTAAGTTGAGAAGCTACTGCTTTTCAGTTCCAGTCATTCTGTTGAGTGGATATCAGATGTAGTGTGTTGTATTATTGTTTCTAAATTCTATTTACTGAAGGACATTATAAAAGCCTTGGCGCATCACTAGCGGATGCTAGTTGTATAGGCTTGACCTGCTGGCTGAGTTCAGGATTCACAGTCTCTTCTGGTTTAAAGTAAACATTATTCTGTTTAAATTTATCTTTTGTGCATAACTCTTGTTACTCTTGCATAGTTTGACAAGTTTCTTCATTCCCACTTTGCAATTTCCTCATGTTTGTCTGTTTTTCATATTCAGTTTCTTGAACAATATGGTGAAGTAAGTATGCTGGACATTAAGGGAGCAGATGCAGCAAAAGTCATCCTTGTTGTTGGAATTATGACACTTCACTCATTTGGGGAGGGTGCTGGTGTTGGAGTATCCTTTGCTGGCTCCAAAGGTCTTTCTCAGGGTATCTTGGTAACTCTGGCTATTGCTGTGCACAACATACCAGAGGGTTTAGCTGTGAGCATGGTTCTTGCATCAAGAGGAGTTTCTCCGCAGAAAGCCATGTTATGGAGTATATTAACTTCCTTACCCCAGGTGATTGAATATATACCATCTTTTACGAATTGGGATTTCTAAGTAGACAAGTGAAAGTTGGGATGTATCTAATTTTGTTGTAACTGATTCCTATAAGAATTACCTCATTTGTGATATGTAGTCCAGTGTTTTTAGAAGGGCAATGGAAAAAAGAGACCAAGGCCCCGCTTCATGTTTTTAGCACAGGGCTCGCTTCTTTGAAGTGAAGTACAATTTTAAAAAAAGACCCAAAAAATCAGAAATTTGTAAGTAACTGCCCACTGCCTACTTGTATGTTAAAAAAGGCTAATATAATTAATTAATAAACTAAAAATAACAAATAAGAGAAAACATAAGTCTGCTGATTGCTGAAGAAGAAAATAAGAGGAAAAAAGGAGAAAAAGTTGAAAAGAAAAATAAGAGAAGCCAGCCCCTTCAGCAGAGGAAAAAACAGAGTCCAGCGACCCAGGGAAGAAAGAAAGAAAGAATGGGAAAAAAAGTTGCCAGCCACTCCAGTAGCTAGCCAGCGACGACGAGGAAGAAAAACGATGGAGAAGCCATACCTGGAGCTTGAAGAAGAAGAAGAGCAGCAGAAAGTGAACCCTAGTCGTGTCGTAGTTCGGAGAAGAATGTCGCACCAAGCAGTGAGAAATAAAAGGATACTGTTGTGCGATTTCTTTTTCTTCTAAAAAAGTCCAGCTTTTTAAATTTAAAACAAAAGCATACGCTTCCATCACTTCCTCGCCACACACACTTCTTGCTTTCATTAGAGAAGCAACCATTTTTCATTTCACCTCACTTCACACTCAAAAAGAAATGAACTCTCACCTCGCTTTCAACAACACTGATGTAGTCTGTCTTCTATAAGAGGTGCTTGTGCCAATCATTGTAACGATAGTTTATACTGTTCATGCGTGTACATATATAAATTATTGCATATTCACGAACAAGTGAGGTATGATATATGATTTTTAGTTTCCCGTTTTAGTTATAATTCAATTATTTTTCCATCCTTTGTTAGTACTCATGATATATTGATGTCTAAGTAAGCAATGAATTACTTGCTTTCAACCACACTGATGTAGTCTTCGTCTTCTAGAAGAGGTGCTTGTGCCAATCATTGTAATGATAGTTTATGCTGTTCATGCGTGTACTAATATAAATTATTGGATATTCACGAACAAGTGAGGTATGATATATGATTTTTAGTTTCCTGTTTTAGTTATAGTTCAATTATTTTCCATCCTTTGTCAGTAGTCGTGATATATTGATGTCTACAAGTGAGGTATGATATATGATTTTTAGTTTCCTGTTTTAGTTATAGTTCAATTATTTTCCATCCTTTGTCAGTAGTCGTGATATATTGATGTCTAAGCCTTGAATTCCTTCTTAATGCAGCCAATTGTTGCAGTACCATCATATATGTGTGCCGATGCATTTCACAAATTTCTGCCATTTGCTACTGGCTTTGCTGCTGGGTGTATGATTTGGATAGTTGTTGCTGAGGTCCTTCCTGATGGATTCAAGGTAATTATTTAATGCCCTCTTAATTTTTGAAAGACCTTTCATAACCGACTTATATAGTGCCCTCTACCCTCCAAAGGGGTAAAAAGGAGAAAATAAAAGAAAAAGAGGGAGAGAATGAGGAATGTTACCTTGTCAAAAAAAAAGAAGAGGATATAGAAAAATACAAAAAAATGCACTGTAATGATCCATGATGATTTCAGTTGGCAAGAAATGGGCGTATGTTGAACTCAAATATGTAGAGAAGCACTTAATGTACTGCTCTATGAAACTTTGGATGAAATTGGCTCCTTGAATTTTATCAACTGATTGGAATCAGTAGATCGAAATGTTAATGAAACTTCTATTTAGCTAATATTATGGATGTTAGTTGAATAGGAAATACTCTATTTTGTAATTTTTTACTGACAACTTCTCGAGATGGTGGTTACATTAATTCCACAACCTAAAGCTGAATCTTATGTTTCGTATTCTAATACTATCTCCGATAGTCCAGCACAACCATTAATGAAATATTGATTACATTTTCCTTTTAATTTATGGGTTCTCTTTGTGTAGGAAGCCTCACCATCTCATGTTGCATCAGCTGCTACTCTTTCAGTAGCATTTATGGAAGCTCTTAGTGCTGTGTTCCAGAATTTTGGCCACAACTACAAGTGAGTAAATCTTTCACCAACTCTATATATCTGCTTCCCCGCCCCTGCAATAACAGGAGAAGAAGTAGAAACAGATTGGTGATGAAAAGTAGAAAAGACATATTGTTAGTCTTAGGATGATAAGAGTTTTCCGCCACTAAGCTGTCTTCTCTTTTGAAAATATAGCCAGTGGTTTTTTTCACTAAGTGGGGTCTGGGATGTGTTCAATTATAGAATTTGAAAATATCCTACAATCTATCTGGGGTTTGAAAGACTTAACTTGGAAAATTAATCTATAATATTTTTATGCTATGTATGTTTTTAGTTTGATATGGATTCTTCATTAGTGATGTGTCCTGTCCTCTTAACCAAATCATTTTGCAATGGCAGTTCGGAGGATGCTTCTGCCTTCCTTGTTTCTCTACTGTTCGGATTTGGTCCACTGCTTGGCGGTGTATCTCTTGTTGCATTTGCTCTTGCTCTTCGTCTTCAGCATGCTCTCCTAACTGGTGTAGCCTGTGGCACAGCGTTTGTCCTTGGTGTATGGCGTCCATTGCAGCTAGTCTTATCATCAAAGATGGAGTTTATCCCCCTCTTTTCTCTCTTTGCAACAGGATTCTCACTTTCCCATTTTTCAACTGCTAGTGTTATTAAAATTGGAAGTCGCAAGAGGACTTCAGCAGATGCTTTATCTGCTGTAACAGGATTGCCAGTGAGTGCTCTCACTCTTCAGTCAATTTTGTGCTGTGCTGCAGTTGCCCTCCATGCACTATCAGAGGGGCTTGCTTTGGGTGTCGCTGCACCGAAAGCTTATGGACTTGGTCGGCACATGGTTCTTCCTGTCTCACTTCATGGACTCCCGCGTGGTGCCGCTGTTGCTAGCTGCATTTATGGAGCAACTGACAGCTGGCATGCGTCCCTTTTAGCTGCTGCTCTTATTGGCTTCATGGGTCCTTCATCTGCAATCGGAGCAATACTTGCAGGTATTGACTACAGTGGTTTGGATCACCTTATGATGTTTGCATGTGGGGGATTACTTCCATGTTTTGGGAGCATTTTCAAGAGGGCAATGAGCCTCCAAAAGCGGAAGAGCATAACAGGACTGATAATAGGCATTTTTTTTGCGAGTATTTGTCTAGCATTTACAAAGTTGGTTTGCTTGCATACGCCTTACTGCAACTCTGCACCAGAAGCTGTTAGGTGATGAAAGTTGAATAAATGATAACGTTTTGGATCAAAATCTCATGTTAACTCAGTTTGCGCGCAGCCTTGTGGACGTCAAACTTACTGAAAGCTGTTGAGGTGATTTTTGCAGCAAACAATTTACAAAAAACCATAGGAAGTTCAGGAGAAAGATGGGATTGTCTGTTGTACATTAGTTTAGAGACTGTTTTGTTGGAAGTGAAATGTTCCTTTCTAACCAGTAAAGATTGGTAAGCCTTTTAACATTAATTTTGAACAATAACCAGAAGTATATTTTTGAAGAATGAAAAGGTATCCTCTGCATATTATGTATTTAAATACTATTAGTTTGTAGAATGGTTTGTTTGCACTTTCAAACTGCAGAGTTCTTTTAATTTTAGTTGTTCAGTGAGATTACTCAACGCTTTTGAAGCATGACATGGAAAATGAGTGCCTATTGGACAATTTTTTGCTAACATGGCTTGGAAAGTGCAATACACATATATCTTAGCGCGTGAGAGGTATTTTTATCTGTTTCTTCTTCTTTCTTTTCTTCCTTAGCCATAACTTCATCGAGCCGAGCCCTACCTATGGTGAAAATCTTATTGGGAGTGTCACTTTCGAATAGGCTAGTGCGTGATTCAGATTTAGTCGGGGCTCCACGACCTTTTAGAAATGAGAAATTTCTTTCATGGAAGTGAATTTCTTTCAATTTTCTTCAGCACCAAAAATAAAAATAGGATTAAAAAAGAAGAAAATGGAGGTGGGGTTCAGCTACAAACAAAATAATGAGTAATTTATTCACTGAATCAACTTAATTTCACCATTAATTGTTAAATTTTCTTGAGACGAGAAAAGGGATAAAAATGAAGAAATTGAAATAGAATATGTAGCTTGCTATTTCAATTTTTTTTTTAATTATAAAAAAACAGATTTGGAAAAAAAATAGTTGGACTAAGAGGACCAACGGGTGACGGCGGAGAAGGGAATGGTGGGTGGGCGACATTCTGAATAAAGGAGGTTGAAGGTCGACGTGGGCGGACAGCGGCGTAAAGATAGTTTTTTTTTCTTCATAATTTTTAAATTATTATTTTGACTCAAAATGCCACATGTACATTGTTAATTCGTCAATTTGGCGAGTATATTACACATATTTTATACTTTTTAGTTGATTGTCAAAAAAATATTCAAATTCGAGTTGATAGAGGTGTTCAATGGAACAAAAATCCTAAGCCGCCGCCGCAAAACATTTTGAAATTCCGGTGGCCATGGCCACTACGTCTCCGGGACAGCCATCAGTCCCTAATCTTGAAGCCACAGATGAACGAATACCAAAACAAAACTATGCAGATACCCTTCGACCACCACAAGTTACCAAAAAATCAATACCTTTGAAGCCTGTTTCGTACTTCCATGGAGAGCCTAGAGTTATCTAGGAACAGGAGGAGGTAGAGCACATGATTCACAATGAAAATTTACAATATGCTGTGATAGGTAAGTTCTTCTATGGATGGCCTGACATACAAGAACTGCGTAGACTAATATCAAAACAATGTGAACTAAACACTATTAAAAAACTGTCAAAAAAAAAGACACTGCGTCGCTTTTTTGGTCAAACTCGACGGAAAAGCGATGCAGTTACTTCCGTCGCTGACGCTTTTGAAAGAGCGACGGACAGGGCCGTAAAAAGCAACGGACTGCGTCGCCCCTAATTTTTTTAATTAAAAAATATATATAAAAACAATGATGGACTCCGTTTTTTTATTTTTTTTTAAAAAAATATTATTTAATAAAAAGCGACGGACTATTAGTCTCCGTCCATCGCTATGTTCATACTGGTCTTCTTAAAATTTTGCAGAAAAGCGACGGACTAAAGAATCCTGTCCGTCGCTTTTCTGCAACATTTTTTACAGCAGAAACCTGCAGTTTCTGCTGCCCACCTGCAATCAAAATTCAATTCACTTTTATTCAATTCAGCCCATTCTAACACAAATAACAACAAACAAAATACACAAAATACATAATAACAAACATAATCAAACCCTTAAAATGAATAAAATCATAATTTAGAACGATTTAAAGTGTTTCAAAGTTAACAAAAAATTTCAAAAATGTTCATAAAATAACATAGGGAACCCTAAGGACTATTTGCTATATATTCATCACTATCATCGAAATCATCCGGAGTGGACCCTCTTGAATAACGGGGCGGAGGCTGACAGGCTAGGTTGAGCACTTGTTCTTTAATTTGCTTAACTTGTTCATTCATATTTTTTTGATCCGCGAGCCTTCTTTTCTCTGATTCTGTCAATGCGCGTATAAGTTCTGCAATTTGCTGAGACATTGCAGCTATCTGAATCCCGTCAATGGCCTCGGCTTGACGCGATGATCCAATACCTTCTAAACCTGATTGGAGTCGTTGTACATTATTTCTAGAGTCCATTTCATATATTCGGCCTCTGTGGCTGCCTCCAACCACTTTTTCTGTCCAAATTTGAGTGAACTGTTCAAGCGTTAGCTGAACCGAATCTCCCATCTCACGTACGTGCTACTCATAATCTTGCTGCATATTAGAAAATAAAAGTTCTGTCCATAATAAATTTTAACAGAACCAAATATGGTAAATTCGAGTAGTAGAAAAAATCTTGAGCAATCACAATCTAAATTCAAGAGGGAAAGACAACAGATTGTTCAAAATTACCATAACATAATGCAAAGTTGTCGTGAATCAAAGAAGTGAAATAATTATAATGAAATTAGCAGATTAAAAGCTAGACTTATCTGAAATATTCAATTCCTAATCCGCCATATGCAAAAGTAAAAGTTGCCTAGAATCAATCATAGATTATCCTAAACAACAAAATTTTAGGTTGTTATAAGTAATCATATGAGATAAAACTCCAACAATTAGCACATAGAGGAAGTCATTGTAAACCAAACTCACGATGGAAAAGATATAACATTATGCATAGACCTTATATAATTGCCTCAAAGAAACACTTTCTCCCATCTAAAGTGAACAAGGAATTTGAACAAGTAGAACATGAATGCAGAACATTAGGATTAAAACAAAAAAAATAAAAACCAATAGCATTTAGGGATGATTTCGCACAAGCATTGAGAAACATGAATCAAAATTGATATCAAATTGAGTCTCAGAATCTGTCAAGTAAACAAAGAGGCAACTAATTTAGAAACGAGGAGAAAATGGGCAAAGAGTAAATGTCTAGGAGAAGAATACCAAGGTATGCCAACAGATTGTGAAATCTTACCATGAAGTTGAGCATAAATTCGAGCAGCACCATATACCTATAACAATCATAAAAATCATGCAACTCAAGACAATAGACGATGAAATGTAATAGAGATCAAACCAATGCAGCATCCATAATGTTTCACAGTAGTTTCTTTGACCATAATGGGATCGGCTCTGCCGGTGGTTCTCTTCGACATCTGCCTTTGATTCTGGTGGTAGGGAGAGGAGAGGAGAAGAGTAAGTGCGAAGGAATTTTGGGGGGATGGTGTCTCTTTGGTTCTCGCTGGCGGAGCGGCCACAAGGAGATGAAGGAGGTGAAGAGACGGAGGAGAGCAATGATGACCCAGTGGTGTTCTTCATCGGAGTCGCTGCGTGAGGAGGCGATGGGAGAGAGAGGCCGCCGGCGGTGGAGAGGGAGAAAGGGAGAAAAAGGAGATTAGAGAGAAGAAGAGAGTGGAGAGCAGCGAGGGCTGCTGTTATCTCGTCGGAGAGACGACGTAAGGTGGTTGCTCGCCGATGTGTGACGGCAATACGGAGAGAAAAGGGGAGGGAGCGGCGGATCTCCCTTGTTGGAGAAGATGAAAAAATCGTCCCTTAGGATTTTGGGGTCTTTTTTGATAAAAATAAGAAAGAAATTGTCCTTTAATCTGGATCGTTGATTGATTTTGATGAGTGGTTGGGATTGGATCTGGGTATTTGATGGAGATGAAATGGATAAATGTGATTAAATCTTAACTAACCACATTTGGTTCAAATAGGCTACAATTGAGATGGATTGAAATCTGTTTGGCTAGAATTTTAATAAATTTGATAAAGAAGACTATATTTAAAATAAAATGGAGGAAAGCTAAATATATTACTTTTCTAAATAATAACTATAATATATATGTTGAATAAGTAAAATCACAAACCTTATCAAGTAGTAGCATTTGTGTACATAAGGTAACTACTCATATATATACTATGTAAATATATATATATATATATATATATATAAACCGCTTCCAGTTTGCAGCTGATGAAAGTCTGTCCTTTCATTACAGGCATCGGGGTGATCCGCTTCGGGACAACCTCGGCCACATGGGGCACTGGTAGTGAATTGATAGCGGTAATAAGTCCGGATCGAGGAATAATACGTATATGCACTGAAGTATATATATAATACGTACTAAAATAGATGCATGATTAATATAGTTAACTAAATATATAATAAACTTAATTAAGTAACAACTTTATATGCACATGTATACAAGAAGTATTAAAGTAGATATGTAATATGTATATATTAATATGAATAAGTGAATTATAAAATAAACTTAATTAATAAATATTTTTTATATAGAGGAAATACACATATAATATATGCTAAATAGACACGTAAAAATATTTGAACGTATGAGGCTCGTTATATAAAAAAAAATAGTAAAGATAATAGTTATAATATTAATAAATAGAAAAGATATTATAAATTACGAACGTAAAAATATACGATTTATTGGGTAAAACTAAATATAAATTTATTTATTTAATAAAGAAATAATTTTTGAAAAATACTTATTTATTAAGATAGCAATCCGAAAAATAGTTAAGGATTAGTCACAATTGGGTGTCAACATTCGTCATCAGTAGCAGACCCTTCAAGTTTCAAACTTTAATTGAAAGTCTTAGGTTTTGACTCTGCCACAATATTCTCAACATCTTGCCATTCTTTTCAGCATCCTTCATTTCTAGTCACTCACTCTATTCTAACAACTAGCATACAACTCTAAAAGATTTAATTAAATTTAAATATTATTTCTAACACAAATGAAAACCCGACAAAAATGAACAAATAAATGAAATAGAATAAATAAATTCATCGAAAAGATATGCGGAAAAAGAAAACCCCCAAAAAGATACTTTTCATCCGTTGCAAGAGAGAAAGCATGTCGAATCTTGTTGCTTCCTAACAGACAAAGTTCACTAGAGTTTAGCATTTAGGAATAGCAGAAATCATCTTAGCAATTTTGCAACCCCTACACTATCGAAGATGAGTGAAAGCGGCGTATTTGACATCAAAAATAGTAGCCCTAAAAATTGGGGAAAGGGGATATGTGTGGTGTTAAATGTGGAATTGGAATTGGAGGCTTCTTTTTAACCATTTTGGTTCTTTATATTTTTATTTAAGAAATTAAAATGATATTTAATGAAACACATAGTGAAAATCAAAAAGTCACTAACTATTATTAAAAAATTACTTTATAAATTTACTTAAATAACTCTACACTATAATCAGTATTACTTTAAAAACTTTAAATTTTTTAGAAATATTGATTAAATTTTTTGTCTTTCATTAAAAAAAATTATAATATACAAAATTGTCATTTATTATTTTTCTTAAATTATTATTTAATTATTTTTATAATATTTAAAATTAAGAAGTACAAAATATATATTTTAAACAAGATGCATCGCAAAAGATATAAAACAAAATAAAATCACATTACAGAAAATAGGAATTTTGCCATCATAATTTGGCCTAAAATTTGGCATTAAAAGGCAACATTTTATTTTCTGGTATCTAGTAACTCAGATACATTTTTGAGGAATGTTGTGATAAAAATAAAACGTGAAAAACAAAATAAATAAAAGAACCAAAAATATTAAAGACAAAGGTTCACATTTTTTAAAATAACTTTTTAATTTTCATGTATGAAATTCTTATAATTTGAATAGATATAATATTTATTTTAATGTCAATTATTATTTTTTAATTATGGTATTTGTCTTGTATATAGTTTTATTGATTAACGTTAGACACACGGGCTAAACAAGTACTCTAAAATAGTAATTAAAATTTTTTTATATTTTTTTTGTGCGTGTTTAAATATAAAATTGCGATAAGTATTGATTTCATTACTAATAAAGGATTTTATTACTAATAAAGGATCAAAATATACAATAAATTATCCACAACTATTTACAAAAATGCGACTTTCATCTCAAAATAACGCTGAATATCAGAAGAAAAGAATTAGGTGCGACATAAAATGTCACCGCAAAAGATCAGCTTTTAGTAACAATCGTGTTGCCACAAATAACCTTTAGCAATGACATCTTATAGGTCGCCACTAATACTTCTTCAACCTAAGTTTTATTAGAAAATTTTAGTTCACTTTTGTGGCTGCCAAAACATAGTCACCACAAAAACATTATTATTAGTGGCAACAATAAGGGTCGCCCGTAATACCACAACCTTTTGTGGCAATCTTTCCAAGTCGCTCCAAAAGTTCTTGTTTTTGTGGCAACCGTATGTGTTGCCACAAAGAGTCGCCGCAAAATATCATGTTTCTTGTAGTGGAAGTTTGTTGAAATCATATGAGGTGTAGGTTGTGGTTGTTCTTTTCTTGAGCAAAGAGGTTTTCCACAATAACTCTGTGTAGTGCGTTTTGTTTGTTTTTATTACTCTGTTATTTACGCAAGAACCTGATTTTTGAAATCGTTAGGTAGTCTATTTTTTTCAATTGGTATCAGAACGGGTCTTTTCACTAGAAGATTCAATTCTTGAAAATAATCAATGGTTGCACCACCTACAACACAAGAAGGAGCGTCACACATAAGACCCCCCACCATTCACCGAAAAATACTATGGATGGTGAAAGAACAGGATGATGGATCACCTTATCAAAGATAGCCCAGATCTCTGGAGTGTCATCCTCGACGGACCTACTATTCCTATGAAGACTGCGGCAGATGGAACAACACGCGTGCCAAAGAACAGAAAAGAGTGAAATATGAAAGATAAACTTGTTATTCAAAACAATGCTAAAGCTAGGAAGATTTTAATCTGTGGAATAGGTCCAGATGAGTACAATAAGATCTCATTATGTCAAGATGCAAAGACAATATGGAAGATCCTACAGATTTCTCATGAGGGAACTTGTCAAGTTAAGAAGTCCAAAATCGATAATCTAAATCGAAGTACGAGTTGTTCAGGATGATTGATGGTGAAACAATTCAATACATGCACATCAAGTTCACTGCTATAATCAACGAGATATATTCCTTAGGAGAAGTGATTCCAACGGGGAAAGCTATCAGAAAACTTCCGAGTGTTCTTCCTGAATCATGGGAAAACAAGATGGAAGAAATCACTGAGGCACGTGACTTAGATACCATGATGATGAACCAGCTCATTGGAAATCTGTTAACATATGAACTTAAGAAGAATCAAGAGAAAGAAATAGGAGGTAAAGAACAAACTTCAATCATCAATATGTCAAAGCTCATTCTGCAACGTGAACTAGATAATTGCATGCATTTTCAATTTTTTTCCAACAACACTCATTTGATTTAAATTTATTTTTCAAAAAATAAATACAAATTAAATGAGAGCAACCAAATATGATACTCCATAAATTTTTTACAACTAAAACAAAACAAAACCTGCTCTACTATGGAAATCAGCAGTAAATTTCATAACTATAACTAAACACATTCATAAGCTAAACTAAGAGTACTAATCTTTCACCAAGTGTTATATACACATAATAGCTAAAAGAGGAATTAGTTAGTTTAGTTAGGCTTTCCCTGAATTCTGTTAGTTAACTGCTCAACTAACTTTGGGAATTGGATAAAAGGCCGATTGATGTACTGCAAGGAGCATGTTCTCAATAATATTATATCTCTCTTTCTCTCTCTACTGTAGAGGTTGCAATTGCAGTCTTGTTTAAGGATTATTCTTCATTGTTATTCCGAAAAATTGTTGTCCCATATTATTTGATTACTTACTAAATTAAGATAGAATTAATTAAATTTTTTTCATTTTACTCTACAATTAATATGACATTTTTAAATGTGAACAATTCCCTATACCAGTTATTCTTATACTCTATGTATATTTTTCTAACTTAGTTTCATGTGCATTGATATGAACAAATGGCAAAATAGTAAAGTTGTTCAATCTATTAAATGATTTCTTAATCATCATTTAAAATAGAAAGTGTCAATCTAATTTGAGACAAAGGAAATATAAATCAAAACACATGTTTCATATTATATCCTAATATATATACACTCTAAATAATTCTATTACTTAATCTCTGTATTATAATTATGTCATTATAAATCAAAGATAACTTATTTTCCAATTAAATGACCTCTTAAAGTTGAAATTCTAATTTCAGTTTTTTTTTTTTTACCTATACACCCAAAGTTGCTCTCTTATACAGTATTTCCTGTATTCCATAACTGGATTTCTAAGCTAATGCACACATATTAAGAAAAATATTTAAGGACAAAATTTGAACCATATTTTTCTCTATTACCCTTTTGTTTAATCAACCTTATAAAGATGATTAAATGTGAATTCATAAATACAAATAGTCTCTTATTGGGGTATAACTTTGTAAGTAGTGTAGTTTAACTCCTAGAAAATTACAAAACTTCATTAATGCAAAGGGTAAACATGGAAAAAGATTCAAACATTTCTTTTGAACATTGAATAATTCAACTATTTTAAATAATAAAAAATGATCTAGAAATTCAGTTAATATGAAATAGAGAGAAAACCTTTTAACGAGTTCTCCATCTTCGTTCATTGGTTACTTTATGTATCACTCTCTTCTTACTCTAATTAAGTCTTTGCAATACAGTTAAGATATTTTATTATTATTTTTAGCGTTACTAACCAAAGTTCTTGTCATTGAAGTTTTAAAGTTGATGTTGTTGAACTACTAGCAATTTATAAGCATTAAAACAGTAATAAAAGAGCTAATTAAATGGTAACGCGTTTAAAATTCTTAAATATCAATAATAACAACCAAAAGAAATGCAAATGCATATTGTAGTGGGAAGTTGTGGACTTGTAGGCAAGGGACAGAGCCAACATGAAGTCAGGGGTTCATTCGAATCCTCTTCGACTATGATCCGTAGACAATATTATCTGCAAATAATATTCATCATGAAATCGCACCATGTATACAATAATTAGGGTAAACAAACACGTGCACCCAACATACTCACGGTTATGATGAACTACTTTATATTTTCCTCCAATGTTCTCAATCTTGTAACTGTTCTTTCATATACCGAAAGAGATAGACTAGAAACGACATATGTTATGTCAATGACACCAAAGGGATATTAAATGTACTTTCTCCGATTCACTTTATTGTCATCCTTACTAAAAATAAATAAACTAGAATGGTTGTTAGTTCCGCTTTTATCCTTACTTAGAGCTTATTTGAATTGATTTTTAGCTTTTAGCTTTTAGCTTATTTTTACCATTTTAGCTTAAAACTAAGTGCTTATAAGTTCTTTTTAAATTTACCCAAATAATCCAAAATTGCTTATAAACTGTTTTGACTTAATAGTATTTAAAATAAGTCAATTCAAACTGGCTCCTAATAAATATAAAGAGATTAATATTATGATGAAAAAGAGAGTAGTATTAAATTAAGATAAATAAAAATCAAATAGTCAAATTACATTTTTAATTTATGTTTCCTTAAAAAACATGCAAAATAAAAAAGAAAAAATAAAATAGACCGATTGGTAACTTGATTTATGTCTTTGCAATACTGTTGTGATACTCTTTTTTTACTTTAGTAACCAAAGTTTCTTTCATACGCACACTAATTTAAAGCTAGCTTCTTGTCATTGAAGTTTTAAAGCTGATGTAGTTGAACTACTAGTAATTTATAAACATTGAATAGTAATAATAAAAAACAGCTAATTAAATGGTACTAACGTGTTTAAAATCTTAAAATATCAACAATAATAACACAACAACAATAACCACCAAAAGAAATGCAAGGTAAATTGTACCCATGTGGGAAGTTATGGACTTGTGGGTCACGGAGGAAAGTTCTAATGTCAAGATTTCACATGCCAAAAGAGTAAATCACGCCAACAACCCTACATTTTCTCTCCCCAACGTAACATGGTTGTGGTATTAAACTACATCATTCATAATTAGAGATTTTAGATTCGAGTCTTACGAAAAAAATAGATCCTCCGAGTTTATTTGGGGTGGGCTCCAACAAAAATATTTTTTCTTAAACGCCAAAATGGGCCCCAGAACTTTGGATCCCATCATCATCGATCCTCAAATTCAAATAGCGCCAGATACGGTGATCAACTAAAGGGGCCAGTCCACCACTAGTTACTTTTTTGAAACAAAAAATATTATTTACACTAGTTAATGAAGATAAAATGATATATTAGAGTAAAAAATCACATTATTTTTTGTATTGTATATAAATACTAAAGATATGTGGTAGTATATATGTATTTATTGATCTACAACTACTAGTAAATTTGTAATAATTTGTTGAAGCCGTATGATATTAATTAACCAGAAGCTACACGCTCAAATTTATACAAGAGAGACTTTAGTGGAAGATTTTATGACGAAATTTTGTAGTGGTCAACATCAATAAACACCATTTATTCTCCCATTTCCCGCGTAACATAATTGAACACTCCAAAAACAATCACGTGGACATCCATGTCATACTCTCAAATTCAAATTGTGTGAACAATTAAAGGTTACACGCAAGCAACCAATGGCGGAGTCAGAATTTTTAATAAGAAGGTTCAAAATTTGAAGAAGTAGACATATGAACTAGTTGAAGGGGGTTCGACATCTACTATTTATATATAAAAAATTATTTTAACCATGTATAAATAATATAATTTTTCGCCCTAGCCACAATATGACTCCGCCCCCTAGCCACAAGGTTTTTATTAAGATTTGAAGAGGTTTAAAATATGGAGAAGTAAACGCATTGGTTCAACATCTAATTATTTTTCTTTGATTTCCTGCCTAATGTTTTGTCTCCGTTTTTTGAGATCCAATTAATTTAGATTTTTATCGAAAAAAAATATTGTGGAACTAAAGATTTTTTATACTTAAGAGTCGAACTCAAAACTAAATTCACTAATGGACTAACATATATTATATATTCCTCCAGAAAAACTAAACATTGTTAGACTATTCTTATTTTCTTCTATCTTTTTTTTAAAAAAATAAAATAAAATTGTCACCGACTTCGTTATTTACTACACAAGTATTAACCATTCTAATGAAGGAATGGCATTTTATTAACAATCGTTTTTCTATTCGTGAAAAAAATATTTTTCTTGCTAATTGCATTGAGAAAAGTATAATAAATAATCATTTTTCTATTCTATTCTAAGTTTCTAATATTGCTAAACGTTTGAACTATAGAAAAGTTGAATTATTTATATGAGTGACAGAGTGAGTAGTATTTTATATATATTCATGTGAGTTGTGACTATAACTTTTTTCATGTAAAGCTTAATTAAATATTTAAACAGGGAAAAACAGATTAGGTATATGAAGTCAATCAAGTATTCTCCAACAGCTGTGCTCCAAAGAAATAGAATAATGCAATTAAAATCTGATTAATTTATTAATTTGTTGCATGGATTACGGAGGAAAAAAAGTCATGTTCAAAGTTTTTTTTTTTTTTTTTAATTTTCCATCCAAATGTTTAGTATCCATGCTATTGAAGTCAGACTAAGTTCAGATTTATATCAAAAAATCTCACATTAAAATTAAAGCACTTTCTAACAAAAATAATTTTATACGTATTCAAAACTCAAATTCAAAATCTCTAATTAAAAATAAAAAATTATTTACTATTCCGTCACAACCGTCGTTAATTTTGTTCAAAGTTTCTAAAGGACTGTCTTTTAAGACATTCGGTCAAAAGTATGAGTGCCTTGAATGGCTCCCTCTATTCTCTGTCCCCAACCCCTCACCCCACCATCTCTAATTAATTTATAATTTTCGATAAAAGCGAATACAACCTTATAATATTGAATTTATTTGAATTTAATATTTTTAAATTTTATATATAAAAATTTTAATATTTTTTCAGTATTAAAATAATTGTTTTTTCTCAAGAATTATATAAAATAAACTTTGAGTAATATTTTAAAATATATCTTTTTATTAAATTAACCTGAGAACAATTGCAAATCGTAGTACTTTTGCTTTAGTTTTAAAATATACAGATTTAAATTATGAAATATTAAGTTAATTTAATTTAATTTCACTTTAAAAATTAATTAAATTAACTTTTAAAAAATATAACACGATAACTAATTTAAGATAATACTCAACAGATCTGACCCCATAACTTTTAAACTATAATAAAATCAATATTAGTTATTTAATTTATAAAATTTAAATTTAAAATTCATTTTATTTTCGAAAGAAGCATAATTCAATTAAACAGTTTCGCTATTATTTGTGGATTCTACTATAGTGGTATTCAATTAGACATAAAATTTAGTTACATATCAAAAATACTTTAGAACTTGTGATTTTTAATATATCATATATAAATTTTATATAAAAAAAATATCATTAATATGAAATTTGATTTTTAAACAAGAAAATTTTCAATTTGTGGAAAATGTCATTGATTTTATAACAAGACCGACAGGGACAAATATAAAACATAGGGATAAGTGAAGAACAGTAGTCCTAAATCTTTACTTCTTAAACCCTTTTAAATACCTTCTTCCTTATTCTTTCTCCTCCTCAGCTCCTTCTTTACTCTGCAAATATGGTGGTCAAAGTTTCAGTTTTGCTTCTTTTCTCATTGCTTTTCACTGCCTCTGCTGTTCGCCCAGCTCCTCCTCTTGAAGGTAATACAAATCTTACACATTCTTCTTTTAATATGCTCATTTTCTTTACTTATTTTAGTATAAAAATGCAATCTTGAATTTTGGCCCCACTCAGAAGTCCTACATTTCAGATTGTGTTCAAGAATGGTTAGTTCTGAACTGCTTTTCACCTCTGTTTAGTGTGTCCACAGTGTTTTGAGAGAAGGGTTGATATTGTAAAGAAGATGTACTTAGGAGTCTCTGTACTTAGTTAGGATCTGTGCTTTATACAGCATATTAGTTAGATTTGTTTGCTTGATGGGGCTCTCTTTATTTTAAATGGTGTTCATTGGGTGAGTAAAAAGGTTGAATCTTTGCTCAATAGAGCTTATTTTTGTTTAAATAAAGAATGCGTTTTCTTGGATATATAGTTAGGTTTACAGTTAATGATATGAGGGAGAAATTCTGTTTTCAGGATTACTTCCAAATGGTAATTTTGAAGAGCCACCAAAACCAAAAGACGTCAAGAAAAAAACAGTGCTCCAAGGCAAATATGCTTTGCCCAAATGGGAGATTAATGGCTTAGTGGAGTACATTTCTGGCGGGCCACAGCCCGGTGGGATGTACTTCCCAGTCGCCCACGGTGTCCACGCCGTGAGGCTTGGGAATGAGGCTTCAATTTCTCAGACAATTCCAGTCAAGAAAGGCTCTCTGTATGCACTCACATTTGGGGCATCAAGAACCTGTGCCCAAGAAGAGGTCTTGAGGGTGTCAGTGCCTCCTCAAACAGGAGACCTTCCTTTGCAGACCCTTTACAGCAGCAATGGTGGTGATACTTATGCTTGGGGTTTCTATGCCACTTCTAACGTAGTTAAAGTTACCTTTCATAATCCTGGAGTTCAAGAGGATCCAGCTTGTGGTCCACTCTTGGATGCTGTTGCTATCAAGGAACTTTTCCCACCTCGCCCTACAAGAGGTACATCTCATGATATTCCTTCTATTTGTTTGTGCTTTTACCTGGCGTTCTACTTATTTGTACAAAGTCACCGTTAAAGATGTATGAAGGATTTTTGTTGGATTACAACTGTGCAAATTTTGCTTTCTTGATTTTGGTTTTTGGTGTCCTGCAGTGAACTTGGTTAAAAATGCTGGTTTTGAAGAAGGACCTCACCTCTTGATGAACTCTTCACATGGAGTCCTCCTGCCTCCCAAACAGGAAGATTTGACATCCCCACTTCCAGGATGGATCATTGAGTCACTCAAAGCAGTGAAGTTCTTGGATTCAGCTCATTTCAATGTCCCATTTGGCCAAGCTGCAGTGGAACTTCTTGCAGGGAAAGAAAGTGCCCTTGCCCAAATCATTAGGACGGTCCCTAAGAAGGTTTATGCCCTCACATTCACTGTTGGTGATGCAAAGAACGGTTGCCATGGCGATATGATGGTCGAAGCATTTGCTGCTCAAGAAACGTTCAAAGTTCCCTTCAAATCACAAGGAAAAGGCAACTTCAAAACTGTTAGTTTCAAGTTCACAGCTATTGCAGACAGGACCAGAATTACTTTCTACAGCTCTTTTTACCACACTAAGATCAATGACTATGGCTCTCTTTGTGGCCCTGTTGTAGATGAAGTTAAGGTGACCCCTGTTGCTTAGGCTCTCTACAAGTACTCCAAAAAAAGCTTGTCATAGTTTTTGCAATGGTCATACCACATACTCCACTTATCAATAGGACCATTTTGAGGCAATTGCTGTATTTTACCTATGTGATTGCTTATTGCTGCTGTAAGAGTTGTGTACTATTTGTTTACAAAGGAAGTGTAAAACTAGTAGAATTTCCTCTCCATTACTATGTGCACTTTGATTCTCATTCCTAAATTGATCAAGTAGTAGTGACATACAAAGTTGTAATACATTTTAATGATTTCATGTTATCTGAAGGATGAAATACAGTAGTAATAAGATTACAAATCTCATTTCATTGGTTACTTTTTATTTTGTTTTTAGATGTCCAAAATTATGTTACCTTTCCAATCGTATTTCCCTATATAAACAATTTGCAATACTCTGAGCTTGTCAGTTTTTCTTAGTAGTTGCTATTTATTAATTTAGTTTTACGAGAGTCAAACTTTTTATATGATGATTAAATCTTTTAGGGGTCGTTTAATTGCTGGTTAGGAAAGGTGTTATTCGTAAGTAAAAATAGCTCCTATTTTTACCCTTTTTCTCAGTAAAGAATGGTATACCAGAAATGAATGCCCAGTCTACAAAGTCCGACAACTACGTTGAAATAGTAAATCTATCAGTATCGTAATAGTAGCAACTAGTATACAACTTTGGACGTAACGATCGTCCTAATAATTTTCTGAAATGGGGATCCTAATGGTACAACCATAGTAGTAGTTTGCAGAACTTCTGGACCAGGGGAGGACAACCTCTCTAAATCCAATAAAAAGTCAGAATAAGTAGTCTTCAAAAACTAAGGTAGCTTATTTTGTTGGTTTAATTGGCAACTAGGTGGAATATCTTTTTCATAAAAAAAGATTCAGCCAGTTCCTTTGACATACAGCTTATACAAATTCAAAATCCTTGAGTATGTAAATAGCTAGTCCAATATACTATGGCTTGTAAGCTTTTCCTCAAAAGAAGCAAAATGTCTTAGTCTTCTGTCAAGGACAATCTTCTTGTAGTGACAATGCTCGTCTGATACAGTTGTTTCTGGGATCAATGAAACAAAGAGTTTTCATTTGCTGTCATCCAAAATACCCACAAGACATTTCTCCAATAGAACTTCAGCATTAACCCAAGCATGGTATTTGTCTGAACCAAGTGTTAAGGAATTGCAAAACTTGATGAAACAAAGGAAAATTCAAATTCTAAGTAACAACATATCCAGAGTAATCCCACAAGTGGGGTATGGGAAGGTAGGATGTACGCAGATCTTACCCCTACCTTTGTCGAGTAGAGAGGTTCTTTCTGATAGATCCACAACTCAAAAGAAAAGTATCCAACGCATGATTGTGAAGAAAATAAGACAGCAAAAATAGTAAGATACAAAACAACTGCAACAACAAATAGTAATGCATTAGGAAGTTCCTTGCTCTGCCATTCATTAGACACCATATAAGCAAATATATCCTTATTGCCTTTGATCTTGCCTCAGAATTTTACGGCAAATATCACCCTATGACCATTGTTAATCAATTTTTTCCGAGCATCTCAACTAATCCACCAGGCAGTCTAACCAACCCACAAGGCATAGGTCACCAAGTTAATCATGCCGACAAAAGTTGGAGCACATGGGCTCACACCAAGTGTTGTAACTATGATTCAGAAGCGAAATCTCCAGGTTGTTATTCCCATGCTTAAACCACGAGAACATCGACCATCCTCTTGGTGACAAGGATCATTATTTACATAGCTTTCATAATTCCTATAGGTTCACCCTCACTCTCTTTCAAATTCCACTCTCTCTATCTCTCGTCAGGGAGGAGAGGGGTCAGGGTAACATTAGCAAACTATAATATGGCAGGATTTTCGTGGAGGTCTCTCTCTCTCTCTCTCTCTCTCGGCAGGAAGGAAGGAGGGGGGTCAGGGCAGTGTGAGGAGAGTCGGGATAAATTTAGCAAACTATGGTAGTCTCTCTCTCTCGGCAGGAAGGAAGGAGGGGGGTCAGGGCAGTGTAAGGAGAGTCGGGATAAATTTAGCAAACTATGGTAGGGGAGGATTTGTGTAGAAGGGAATAACGTATAAATGGTACTCATGAAGCCTGATGCCCATATTGCTGGAAGAGGAGCTCCATCAGCAATAGCAGTAGAGGATCCACTTTTCATGTACTGAGTATAGCCAATCCAAGAACCAGTAATCGTGAACTGATTCGATATGAGGATCCTGTTAAATTCTAGTTGAATCTAGTACCATTATATAGTTTTATCAACTACAAAAACAACAAGAGCTAGCAGAGGATACTAAACAATGCCGTGCAATCTTTTCCTACAGCCTTCATCAGCATGTCAGCACCTGAAAAGAAAGATACGCAAGCTAGTCAAATAAATAACATTCATAACTAAATACCAAATAAGAATTTCCCTTGGTTATAGCTAAAGTAATCTATCGAATGCATGACAAGTTGGATAGCAAAAAACACACAGAAATTCTGATGCATGAGACTAAAACAACAGCACAGAGAATTGACAATTATTTTCGAATGCAAACAAATTACAAGAGGTGGAACGTTGGAAAGGAATAAGGAACTTCTTATGTATGCTTCTGTCAAAGCATCATTCAAAATTTGAAAGTAAAAATGCCACATCAGTTGATTTCACAGTTATAAAACTTCAGCAAAGCGACTTTAAAGTCTGAATTTTTTTTTCCATCTTTTACAAATTCCATGACAGTTCATCAGTTATCAACTTATCACTCGAAAAAATAGGTCAAGCTATAAAAGGAAATCAAAACCTCTTTCATGTCAAATATAAAATTTCAAGTTCTTAGCCATTCAGGGATCTTTACCAGCAGTCTGGTATATCATCAAATCCATAAACATGCCACTTTTGCTATACATAATGGAAGTTGAACTGCAAAGAATCATGAAGATGCAGCTACTAAGAAGCCTAATTTCCAGGCTTCAGAAGGAATGCTATTTAAGATCCGAAGTCTACAATCTACCCCCACCCCCTGATAATTCCCAAAGAAAAAGGAAAAGAAAAAACAAATGCTTTAACAGACAATGACTTCCGAAATGAGTACACATGGAAATCAGAAAATAGTAAGGTCAGAAAAGATTATCCCAGTGGTTCTCTAACAATGTTTACAGAAGGGATTCCTAAGGCAAAGGATGAGGAAGATGGAAGAGGATGTACACTTTTTCAGATGAGGTAAATATGCTGGTTTCCTAGGTCCGCCTTCAATGCAACATACATCTAATGTGGCAATTCTATAATTTACTGCTTACTAAGAGCAACATGTAGCATATGAATTAGATCCATAAACCTCATGCCACCCTCCACCATCCCATCCCTTCCATATCCTCTTCATAGAATCAGGGAATGAGAAGAAGTCACCCTCGCAAGCAAGTCTCGCATGATGATATACATGTAACAGAGCACATCTTAAAAAACGTGAGATATAGTAGTCACATCAGATTATCTTCAAGTCAAATCAAGATGATTAAATCAAAGGGACAACGAAGATAAGACTTGTCCTTTGCATTCATGAAGGACTATGCGTGAGAGATATGGAAGTCATTGTACATCTGTTATATTAACAGTAGTTGTACTTGCTACATGGAGGTTTAGATTTTGGGTTTCTCCTACTGTGCATTTCTTCAAGTATAGTTCAACTTAATGTCATGTACTATGAAGCAAAAAAAAATGGCATGCAAACTCACACTCATAACTGCATGTTACTAAGTTGACAAGCTGGCAAACTCACACTCTTAACTGCAACGCCGAGTATATTTGTGGAGAAAAGAATTATTAAGATCGGAATGCATCTTTCACATCATCTGGTACAGCAAGGTAAAGTAGAAAGCCATGCAGAAAAATGGGACAAGAAATGATTTCCATAACTGATTAATGAGATAGAGAAAAGCAAGATTTGATCCATACCTCCTGGGTGAAACTTCATGTATGGTGTTATATTGTAGACATGTCCTTTAAGAACAGTCCACATTGCTTCTGCATTTTGGTGTTCCTTAACTTCATCTATTGATATAAGTCTCCTATTGGACTGTCCTTTCAATCCTGAACAATAGATACATGACGACTAGAATAAGCAGCACTAGAAAGAGAAACTTCATAGGAGGAAGCCAACAGTGTGACCGACAATTGTGCACTTAAAATATGTCAGGATTTAGGTCATAAAGAAGTTCTCTCGATTCATATTATGTAGGATAGAAAATTAAATTGATGGAATACAATAAGCATTGCATGCTCCGTTTATTTGTTTACTCTACTTCTCTTATAGGAGAGAACTTTTTAGCCATTTAGTAGACCAATCATAGTTATGAGTACTATAAACTTTTAATCTTGGTTCAGTGCATTCAAGGCATCTGAAGATTGATTACAAGGACATATAAAATGAAAATTAACTGCAGAGCAAGCTGTAATATCCGAGCTTTACAATTCCATGTTGTGGAGTAATAGCCACTTCCCATTTCCCACAAAAGCGTGTTTAGATTTGAGACTTCGACACTCAAATGACACAAGCTCAACATTATTTTTTTTGATAAGTAATCAAAGATTCTATAAACACTTGCATTAAGTCACTGCAAGAAAACATAACTCCAGATTGTGCAGATCCCCTGTTGTATCTAAAATGGCATCAACATCCTGTAAAATAACCAGGTTGCACCAAAAAGCTAGCAAAATAAGGCCTCTTTGTTTAAGACTGTAAAATGACAGAGGCTCAACTTCACTTGTAATTAAACAGTAACATGTACTTTTATTTTTTTAATAAAACAGTGACGTGTATCAACACAATGTCATCTACAAACTACAAGCATCATGCATCATGGAACCTCATCCCACGCACTATAGGATAGGAACTTGTCTAGAGTTTGTACATGAACCTCATCCCACGCACTATAGGATAGGAACTTGTCTAGAGTTTGTACATGAAATAAAATTTTCACATCACGTGACTTTTTAGAGGACCCTTAATTTACCCTAAAAGACAAACTATTTCGTCTTGGAATGAAATGTCTCAAAATAATGTCTCATAGGTTAAGCGTATTCATATAGCTTACACCAACTAGCTAAAAATAGAGGGATAATAGATCAATTGATTGATTGATATCACATTATGATCATCTAGAGTAGTTCTTTCGTTCATCAAAAGCCTCTTAAACCAAAGGTTTGGTATTTCTTAAAATGGCACCTAGGATTCCAAACCAGCCTTGGTATCAGAGCCCAAGAAAAGCTCATGAAGTTCGGGGTTCTAATCCTCCCTTTAAAAAGTTACACAACATTGCATGCGAAGCCTGGTAAATAGGTGTGACAAGGATGGGGTGCATCAATGAGTTTTAGCGGACAGGATTTTCGGGCTTTGATACCATTCAAGCTAAAGAAACGATACAATATCCAGTACTAGACCAGAAACTCACATATCCACTCCTTACCTTGTTTTACCTAATGGATTTAATGGGCCAAGTCTAGTTGATGTATTAACTACTTTCATTAACAAAAGAAAGTATAAAAATGTCTATGCATAGCAACAAAATTGAGTTGCTTTTAACTGATATAGAATAATGCAAACCAATACTACTTCTCCAATGTTCGACAAAGCATTCCACGTATGAAGTACTATACTTATACGTCCATTGACTATAACCTGTATAAAGCTTGCAGAAATAATGCCAAAAGGCGCACTTAGAACTATATTGCTCGGACTATTCACTTTCGATGCCACACCCGTGTCGACACAACGTGGGTGTGGGTGTGGGTGTGGGTGTGCGATCCTTACCCGATCTGGTCAACCAATTTTGGGTACTTTGACCAAATTCGAGGGAGAAATTTTGGACAGATTCAATGATTTCTGTACTCAAAACAAAAATTAATGTGAAATTGAAGAAAATGGAATACCTTGTATATATAAATTTATATTGTCACTCCCTTTCCTTTTATCTCCTTCCAGGGTTCTCCTCAAGTTTTCCACATAATATCTCATAATTTAGGTTTTATAAATCTATTTTTAGATATTTGAATTATCTTTAGCCGAATCCCCGCACCCGTATCCATACATGGATCTATATCCCCGAATCTTAAAATTTAGATCATAGAGGACCCGACCTCTAGATCCACACCCATATCGGACACATGCACCCTAGTCCGAGCAACTTAGCTTAGAAATGCATTTATTCCCGTTTCTATCCTATCCTTGTCAATATGATTGAAAGAATGACAAATTTCATTAAAGAGTGAAAGATTTACACCAAAAGATTCTTACCTGCAAGGTCAGGATGTGTTCTTGTAAGCTTAAGCCAGTCCATCTGGCTATAACCCTTCTCATAGGGAACCTTGGCTCGAGCTGCAGGCTTCCTAGCAGGCTTTATTTGCTTCTGATAAGTTGGGACTGAAAATCCACCATCTTTTGATGCCACTTGACCAGAAGTTCCACTGCCTGGAGATGTTTCTATAACAGTGAAAGACAAAGAACCAACTGTACCCTGCTTCTTTGAGGTAGCAATGCTGCCCAGTTTACCTTCCCATGGTGCACCATTACTTTGACTAGTACCAGCATCATTTGACGGCTCATCTTTTATTCTAATTTCACTAATATCTTGAGCAATCTTCTGTGCATCCACATAATCTTGATTATCAGGTTCACCAACCTAAGTAGGCAAATTAATCTTTCAAGTTCAACTGATAAAAGAGAAAATTTAACTAGGTAATACGACTTGATCTTCAAGCATAAACATCTCAGATTTCCTTCATTACAAGGTGTTATTATGGCACGCACCTGACAAAAAGTGAAATCATCATCATTAGCCATTGCTAGCTCAGCTGAGAAATGACACAAACCAAAAAGGTCCTCTCCAAGAAATCTGATGGAAATTAAAAGGTTAAAAGTTAGATTGATTTTATTCCAGACAGTATTCAATCACCAAATATAAGGTAGTAGCATTAACACCAAAGTAGTGTTTGAAAACTGGGATAACATTATAGTAATTGGAGACTTTGCATTTTTTTGTATGTCACAAAATAAAATTAAACTACTAACAAAAACATAACAAACTACCCAATAGAAGATAAATAATGTCAATTTAGAGATGCCAACATAAGAAAAATATTATTCACTCTGCTCAACATCACACTAGAAATTAAGAATGTATTAGTATTAAATTAGTAAGAATACAAGAAAAGAACATAAATCAGACTATCAATATCCTTGATTAAACAAATGTTTACATCGAAACAAAGGTCAGTTCCTCTTCCTTTCCCTTTTATGGCCGACCAGCTTCAAAGATAAAAGGGATTGAAAGATTTAATTTTGTCAAAACTCATTCATTACAGAAAACCACGTCATTCTTCTAAAATTGTAAATTTGTAGTTAAAAGGCACAGTATTGAGAAGTTGTTCTATGTCCTGTAGAGTGATATGACTGCCCCATATAGCTGACATTAGTATTTTATATTTAAGAACTGAAAGAGGATCTCTTAGGTTAATGTTAGACACTTGTTCCAGATATGTCACTGACAAGCATGAACACAGTTAATAACACAGCCTAAAACTTGGGGTCCAAACTTCCTATTAAATCAATGAGTTTTTTCTTTTGATTTTTTTTTTTGATGACTGTGGTGTTCTGGCCAGCTTTCATGCAGCTCGATTAATTCGACGGGATACCTTCCACCTCCTACCAGCAACAGGTACCAGGTAACTCTGTCCATCAAGGCTAGAACAGATGGGAAGAATCACTTAGTGTTTTTTTGTCTCCGCTAGGATTTGAACCTGAGACCTCATGGTTCTCAAACACTTCATTAACCACTAGGCCACACACTTGGGTACTCCTATTAAATCAATGATGTGTAGTGCACAATTGGCAATTAACAGTTATATGGGGTATTGATCTCATAAGTAAGAATCACCTCTAACTGAAACTGCTAAAACATCCCACCAAAAGAACAAAATATATATCAAAGGTTACCTCTTTAACTAGACCACAAGTTCAACTAGCGCAATCTTACAACTCTGTTTTACAAAAGGGAAGGAACCAAACCATATTCAAAGTGAATATGTTACTAAACTAGGTGCAGAGCTAAATTTCAAAGTGAACCTGTTTTACTGGACAGATATTATTTTGGATAGCATTTTTCTTTCTTTTATCATTATCTTTTCGGGATAGATTCTTGGATATAAAATTGAACAACACCAACCAACAAAGTTTCACAATATTTTAACTGATAAGAGCTCAAATCTCATTAGTAATTATTTAGATAAGTCAAATGCAGTAAAGCTTAACTCCTGAGCTAAATGGCATGCTTGAAATTGCCACCTCCAACTGCACCTTACTTGAAATCTTGCAGACAAGGAATACAACACCAACAACGTACCCAGTAAAGTATACGCAGACCTTACCACTACCTCGTGGAGGTAGAGAGGCTGCTTCCGAAAAACCCTCAGCTCAAGTGCATCAGACCCAAGTAAAGAAAGAAGAAAACAATGACGAAAGCATAACAATTAATAAGAAAAGCAAATAACTACTTATGGCAAGAACTACAAGGTTACTACTACTATGATAAACACTAACAAGACTAAACCTTTGCAAGGCAAGACAACACACAACTCCTAATAACCTTCTACCCTAATATGCGACCTCCACTCCTTCCTATCTAGAGTCATGTCCTCGGTAATATGAAACTACGTCATGTCCTATCTGATCACATCTCCCCAACATATAACAAAAATTAACTTAAGCATCCCACAAAACCATGATCTCCATACCCGTTTAAGAAGATGAATTGTTCAAAATCTCCAACTTGTTACTTCTGGAATTCCAGAAAAAAAGTCACAACATTGGATTATTAGATTAATCAGATTTAGTTAATGTGTATACAAGTCTCAAGCTCAACCAAACACAAGTAATCACAAAAAGGTTAAAAAAATTCACCTATCAAGCAGTTAACTTGAAGGAAAATCTATCATGACTAACTTAAATTAATCAAATTTAGCTCATCCCCACCAAGAAAAGGATAAACTTTTCACATAGATGAATCGAGCAGTCAAACTTTCCAATCAACTTCAAGAAACTCAAAAATATCAAATTAACTGAAGAAACCCATCAAAATCCACACACCTAATTGCGAATAATCAATAAAAAAAAGGGTAAAATTTTCACCAATTAATCAGAAAGACAAATTAACAATTCAAAGGCTATTAATATTCACCTGTTCTTGAAGGGTTGTTTTTCGGATCCGACACAATGTTTGTTCAAAGATGATGGGCGGACTACCTACGCTACGTTACATTCTTGAATTTCTTCCATTTAGTGTGGTACTGTGTGCATAAAGAGGAGTACCACCAACTGCGGCATTTTGTTTTTGTTTGGTAAATTAACACCTAAACTATTTCAAAAATAACTAACTATCCCTTTACTTTTTATTTAATACTAATAAATTTGAGAAATTGAAGTTTTTCTTCTTCTTTTTAAAATAATAAAATTCGAGAAAGAAAGAAAAAAAGATGAAATTAATAATATAGGCAATTTGGCATTCCAACTCCAATGTAGCATTGTTGGAAGTTAATACCTATTTACATGTTAACCAAAACTCACATAATAATATTTATCTTAAAATAATGATTGAAATATAGAAGAAAACATAATGCATTCAGTCAAAAGAATCATCTGAACATACATATCACGACCTCTAATTCTTATATTTGTACTCGCTATAAAAAAGAAAATATGAACATTATTAGAATTATAGCAAAAGAATTAATTCCAAAATTGAATGACTGATTTTTTAAACATTAATTATCAAGAGTTTTTAAATTTTTTAGATATTCGAACCTTTTATTATTTATGTCAATAAAAACATGCTCGAATTTGAAATATGATATTCATTTTTCCCAATTAGTTTTCTCAATAATAGAATTTGGGGGAGAAATATGTATGAATGAAACAACGAAGGAAATTGGGAGGCACGGGGGAGACGTATGAGAATCGTAAGAAGAATACAATGAAATTAAGGAATTTGAGTGAAAGACCAAAAGGCCCTTTGAAAGTCTCTATGTTAATGAGCTGGTAGGGGGGTTTTGTTGAACTAAAAATATCGTGAAAAGTTATTATAGAAAATATTGATTTTATAGAGAGATTAAACTGTAACATATATTTTACTTGAAACTGATCTAAAGCATTTTTTGAAACTTAAAAAATTAATTTGCAAGAACGGTCAAAAACCTGGTCACTTTTATTACCAAACAATATTTTCAAATTACTTTTTAGTAAAAATTATGGCCAAATGGAAGTTGTATCGTTAATTTCTTATAGTGAAGAATGAAAATTAAATTAATTAAAGTAATATTTGTTGTGAAATAATATAACTAGTGTGAATATTCAAGTTCTACAAAAATAATCAAATTCTCAATTATTGTAATAAAGTCTATAACCCCTGCCACCCAATTTCATTACGTTTGTACCTCCCATGCACTCCTCATTCATGATTTCAAATGAATTAAATATCATGTCATAAAACTTTTTTTATATCACTCAATATAATCTTATAAATTGTCATGATAAATGAACATGCATGTCCTTTCTTTTTAGGGTAATTATTTATTTTAGATGCACCAACGGAATTGAAATCTAAACATAGTCTTAATTTTGTTTGTGGTATTTTTTGTAGAAATATATCTGGGACCATGTCAATATGTTTGAAAATGTTGAGATTGAAATAACAAGGTATTAGGTGGAAGTCAGTAATTGTAAATCATAGTTGTAATAAATTATATGACAAAAAAATATATTAAAAGAAGCATAATAATTAATATAATTTGATCAAGTGACCCATATATTAAGAAAACTAATTTAAAAGGCAAAAAATATTAAGAAAATAATCTCTCCCTAAATAAGATTATTTAAACGATTATATTGTGGATGTTATTGTGTTGTTATATGAGAATAAAAGATCTTTTATTTATTAAAGTCCAAAACTTCTAATCCAAGAAAAGAATAAATTTAGAATAGTTCTTTTCCACGAAGAAAACATTTTGTACTAAGAAAGCGGTTTTGAATTAATCCAATTAAGGTAGAAAATTTAGGGCAAATCCTAAACCAAAAACCGTTACATTTGTGGCTTCATACCATAACAGCAACCATATAGCTTGCTAGACACTCTTACATAACAAATTATTAATCCTAATTCCTACATGACAGAAAAGACAATATTTTAGGAGGCATATTGTTAGAAATATCTACCTGCTTGCATCACCTAATACGAATGTCACAAAGAATGTCATTGTTAGTGCTTGACTCTTGTAGTTTGCATTGCCGTTCAAAATATATTTAAAGTAACCAACTACCAAACTTATTAAGAGGGTGTTTTGTCCCTAGTTGGATCGGCAAATCGATTGGCGATTTGCCTTGCCTATCGAAATCAGAAAAGATGGAAAAGGCTATCTACGTCCAATTCAAAGTTTCTTGCATTTTTCGAAGGGGGAGTTGGCTGTAATTGAGACAATTCGGATGGACGATATGGATTTTTTTGAGATAGTTAACCACTTTTTTAACCGTGAGAGGTACGAAATTCTTGTTATGCGCGGGACTTAGGGAAGGGCAGAATCACAAGAGTCTATTGTACACAATCTTATTCTGCTATTTTGCAAGAGGTTGTTTCCACGACTCCCTCCTAATTACATGACAACAATTTTATCAGTTACGTCAAGGCTCCCCTTCAACCACCAAAAATTATTAAGGTTTAAAAATGTATACATATGCCACAAACCAAAATTCGGCTCTTAATAGGTCCATGCGTAGTTAGTGGAGTCATGTAAATTACGTCACAAGATTGCATATGTCAATAAGCGGAATGATTTGGATTTGAACGGATTAAAGTAGAATGATTTAACAAAATGACTCTTTAAAAAATTACTTGAGCGAAAATGAAGTTTTTGTACACATTACCCCTATTTTAAGGTAGTTTTTGATGTTTGCCCTCAAATATGATGGTTTTTAATTTTTGCTTTTGCTGCTTATATTAATGAAATTTGTGGATCAAAATATCCTTATCTATGACCTAATTTTCTCTCGACATAAGTTTAGAGAACTTTTTTCTCACCCGGCATAAGTTGTGTACGTATAGTATCTATTTGCTCGAGGTAAGTTTAGAGAACTTAGTTTCGCTCGACATAAGTTATGTAGGAATTAAGTTATATATATGCCTCTTAGGACATGACGTGTGGCATCTGAAACTGAATTTATGCCTCGATATTTATAAACTATGTAGAAATGAAGTGGCATAACTTTTTATGCCTTTTTAAAGCATAAATTGTGTTATATCATGCTACAAAAATATAACCTTATGTCAAGCGAATATTGTTGGTTATTTTGATGTTAGGGGTATTTTGGGCCAGGGGCAAAGCCACCCTCAGGCAAGGGTTGTCAAGCGACACCCCTTCGTCGAAAAATTATATTGTATATATGGGTTAAAATTTAGTTTAATGAATACATATATACATGTGTTGACACCTATTGATACAATTTGAAGTTTTACTGTAGAGATTAAGGGGTTGCAAAAGTTGCTTGAGGTTGTGCATTCTATCCTAATAGTAACATATATTTTTTTACTTTATATTTTGACACCCTTAAATAAAAATCCTGACTACGCCGTTATTTTCAGCTTCTTTTTTTTGGTTATTTAAAGTGTTGAAGGAAAGAACACATATTTGAGGGACAAAAATAAAAGACATCTTCAAAATAGGACACAATTGAAACTACTTGCATTGAAATGAGCTTAAATAATAGGTCACAATCTAATTCACTCAACTATTGCGATATTTTAATTTCTTTATTTATCTACTTATAATTTTTGTAAATACCTAATTAATTTTTTGTTATAATCCATGGTTATATATGTAACATATTAAATAAATAAAAAATTCTTAAAAATATCTCGACAATATTTTCATGAGTTAATTGAGTTGTATATCAATTCAACTTTTAATGTGTTAACTTAAATTAGATGAATCAAAATAAATAAAGTTAATATATAAATCAATAAGTCAGTGACCCATTTAAACTTAAATAAATTAAGCCACTTGTAAATTTATGAGCTAATTTATCACTTACACAAATGCTCTAGATTGTTGTACTAAAAGTGAATCGGTGCGCTTATAGCAGTAGTATTAGGGTCGCTTGTATGTTGGGCCTGTTTGGACATGATTTAAAATTAATCATTAATTTAATTTGAAATTAAGTTGGTTAAAAGTAGAATTTCTTTTTGATATATATAATTCAAATTTTAAAGTTGTATTTTTTTCATAAATATAAAAATCCTCTAATTTATGAAAATTATGAGAACTTTTCCAATTCTTATATAATCTTATCAAATGAGCAAGTTATAGTTCATAAATAAGGTATTTGAATATCCTAAAATGCCACATTAATAAATCATATTTTCATGTTCTTTTTATAAATAAATATTTCAACAAGCTTTCAAATATACATAATTTTTATAAAGATTTACAGATCAAAAAAATCAACAATAATAATAACTAGCTATCATTTAATATAATCCTTCCAAATGGTAAGAACAATAATTCACGTTGAGCATGGATCCTTTATATATATAATTTAAAATGATGAATTACTAAAATTTTACTTTTTTGAAGAATTAAGAAATTGAAATTGAAATTTTATATAAATTTCATAAATATACATTGATTTTAAATTAAAACTTGAAATCGGAAATTTCAAATCAAACGCCTACTTTGCGTATGGAATGAGAATTCTGCTTTTAGTTGAGTTCAAAACTTGAATCACCTATTTCATGTACACATCTTTTTCCATTATACACTAGAAAACAAAATTAACGTTTTCAAAAGAGTTTATAAGACAATAGCTCAAATCTGTCAAAAGAAAAAACTATATTTTCTTGAGTGTATTTTTAAAAAAAAATAGCAATTTTTTCCTATGTTTGTGATTTGCATTATGTCAAAAATAAATGAACGTTTACAACATAATTGTACACATTATTCTCTCCGATCGCTATATTAAATACTCACATGTTATTGTCTTGATCATTGTCCATTCACATTATTATTAAAAAAATTAAAGATATCTATAATGAATGAGATCACATGCCTTCATCATGCCCGGTCTGTAACATAGTTCTCATATGGTGTCACATTGACAGCAATATTTTTTTCTAAGAAGTAATTTTGCATCTTTAATATGGGTGCTAAAACTAGACAAAATTATCATATTATAGAAAGTATATTAAACATTAACAAAAATAATAAAAGTAATAGAATTTGATTTAATCATTCAGAAAAAAGATGTGTACGTCTTCAGCTACGTACCCTACAACATGTATAATGCTGCTTGCCTTTCGCACCTTGATATGTCTAGTACTATTTTGATTAATTTGAATTTATGTATTGAATAAAAGTGAAATATCTTTTCTCAATTCATGGCTACATGTATAATCATTCAATGTTTGGAGTCTAATTTATTCGAATTTGCACCGCGTATAGGGCTTTATTCGAGGGAAAGCACTTGTTATTTTCTGTATTCAGTATAATAAACTAGAAAAATATTAAGATGAAAAAAAATGAAACTATCCGAGTACACAGAAATCACTATGTGTCCTTAAGAAATTTTAATTCCTTCACTGTACACGAGGTTGTGGATTATTTCCTCCCAGGATAAATAAATAACCTACTAAAAAAGTAGCGGTACCTTAAACTTCAATAACTTTAGCGAACTCAAAAGGCAACAACGAAACCACACAAAGACTCTACTTTTATTTGTAAGAAAATGTATGTAGAAGAAGGATGAAATTCAATAAAGAAAATTGAGGGAGAAAATTCCTCTATTTATAACCTACAAAGGGTAGTACGAAAATGTGTTAATTGTGCCTTATCAGAGAGGGCGCAACCTTTTTGAAAAGAGACAACCTTTTAGTACGGTCACAACCTTTCGTAAAGATCACAACTTTTCGAAAAAGTCACAACCCTTCATTTTTCATCCACACCGTTAGAACCAAACAACGCTCCCTATCAAAAATTTGTTCATACCCGGCACTTAAATCCAAGAGGGGTGATTAAAGAACGAGCAGCCTCAATCGTCTGATGATAATCTCCTTTGGCCAGTGTCTATTCTGGAACATATGATGGTTTCGCTCTTGCCATACATAGTAAATAGTAGCAGCCAATGTCATTTTATACAATGCAGCGCCGTAACATGACATAATTGTATAGGTGACAGAAAAAAATTAACAAAAAAATTATATATTTATATATAATTAGGTGTATAACTTAGTTAGTGTGTCAACTAAATTGTGACAAACATTTACTTTATACCCTCACAATTTATATGCTATTATTTGACTAGATATAGAATATCAAAATACCAAATATCATATTAAACTATATAGTTATATGAAATATTTCATATATGTTATTTTAATGCTAACAAACAAAAGAACCTAGTATTAGTATAAAACTAAAGGCGTAGACGTTGGAACTTTGACAACTCTATTTTGATTAAAATGTTGTTGTTTTTTGGAATTGATTAACAAAGAGAGTTGCTTGAATTTTCTTTTGAATATATATGTGTAAGATGTTAAGTATCATGATGTTATTATGTATCTCAATTTCAATTGAAATACAGGTTGTATATGAGATACAACTTGCTCGCCTCTCTCACTACTTATCTTGATCTTGCTCGTCTCTCTTCTCTCTATAATTATTGCTATGAATTATAATAAAACAAACTATAAATACTATTATAATTATAACTCAAATTATAACTATTTATGAAAATTTCTCGTATTAATCATACTAAAATTACAAAAGTAATTTTATAAATACTATTTATAAAGGAAAAATTATCAAATTACACACCTTATATTCCTATATTTTCAATTATTTCCTACCATTTGTAAAAATTTCAAAAATTCCTCTTCTGATACATAAGAATGATGCTGATACACTGTGATTTGATACATAAGTCTTTTTCATGATACATCGCTAGTTGATACAAACCAAACACAAAATGTATCAGTAAAACATAAGTTTTACTGCTATTTTTGTTGTGTTCATGATATATTAGGTGTTATAAGCTGATTCATAAGTTTTATTGATATTACAATGTTTAGTTTGTATCAACTAGCGATGTATCATGAAAAGGACTTATGTATCAAATCGTGATGTATCAGTGTCATTCATATGTATCAAAAATCTGGAAAAAAGAGAAAATCTGGGTAATTACCAAAAAAATCAAGATAAATTGTAATTGAACTTTTTCAATATGGAATTTAAGTAAAATACTCATTTATAAATACTATATAGTACTACTAGTGGCATAAAACCCATGCTTAGCACGGGCCCAAGTTTCACTTTAACATCCAAATTAATCTTTTCTAATCTTCTTTTTGGTACTTGTTTACAATATAATGTTAGTTAGAGAAAATGTAGTTCAAAGATATTTAGGATGATCCAACATTACAAAAGTATAATTATTTTTTTAGATTTGGAGAAAAAATGAAAAGATATAAGCATTTTTTTGATACATTTTGAAAGATATATAGAGATTTAACGTGTTAACGCGATTAATTATTTCTATTCTATCATCAAAGTTTGTGGTAGTTTTGTGCAATAGTAAGTTATCCATCCATTTTTAATTAATGGTTTCAGATTCAAATTCTGAAAATAAAAATTACAGAAAAATGGAATATTTCCATTTACTTTTTTTGAATATATATATATTGATGTATGCAAGAGCAAATCTTATATGCTACAATCACTGTTGTATTCTCAGATTCAAATTCTGAGAATGAAAATTACAGAAAAATGGGATATTTCCATTTATTTTTTTTGAAAATATATATATTGATGTATGCAAGAACAAATCTTATATGCTACAATCACTGTTGTATTATGAAATTAAATTTTTTATTAGAAAAAGATTAACAATAGGAAAAAATAAATTTTGATACTGCAACATAATGTTTGTAGATATTCTGCAAATTAAATTATGTAAAATACATATAAGAATGTAAATGGTTTTCTAATATTATTTAATCTTATTTTAAATGGTTTTCTGATATTATTTAAACTTCCAAAAATCCAAAACACCGTAAAAGAATAATAATTTAAAAAATCTTTCTATAAACTTTCCACTTCCTTCATCTCAGGAATGCAATTTCCTTTTTCCATTTTTTTAGCTTAAAAAATGGAAGATTTACTCATGAAATTTACATTATATAACTTTTCAAATCAAAATGGAGACTAATGATTTGTGAATTCAGCCGGTTTATATGGATATTTATATTTACCCCTTTTGTTATTGTAAATATTTTAATATTTAAAAACATGAAGAAAAAAATATTACTCGTTGTCAGAAAAGAATACTGAAATGTTAGTACATCAAAAATTGTGAAGAATTCCTTAAAATTCTAAGAAGAATTAGAGTATTTTGTCAGTTGTTGGACCAACATGCTTTTTGAAAGTACAAATTATCCCTCAAATTAAATATGGATAGATTTATCAAAGTATACATAGAGAACTGAACATATAATAAGATAAAACCATCAAGTGCAGAATGTAAAAAGACATGAAAAGAATGTTTGACCATGAGGCCTGGTTATCCCCATTTATATATTATTATTATTTTATTTTTTATTTTTTTAATTTGTATTGAAAAGAATAAATTTTTTTATAATTCTTTGATTTTAATTTTCAGGTAAAATTATTTTTTTTCACTTTCGTTAAAATAAAAACATATATATAAGCTATTTGTATAATTACAAAAATATATATGAGTCATTTTATAATGAAGAATATATCAATTCTAAATTATCACATCTTTTTCCGTTTGCTAAATTCAAATCTCGTGACTCGTGAGATGTAGATTTGTCTCCCTACTCCCACTTGTCATGTGCTTGTAATGTGTTTCTCCCTGTCGTCATAATGCACTTTACCAAGTAAGTTCATAGACTAGTTGCTCTTTTAGGTCGACACAAGCAACATCAAAGGCAAAAGGGTCAAATATATCTGTACTATTGAAAATAGTTTAAATATATTTTTTATTATATTTTTAAATTAAATATATTCCTCCTGTTATATTTTTGATTTAAATATATCTATCTCATTATATTTTGATATAAATTCATCCCTAATTTTAACGGAATAACACTTGAAAAGTTCAAAATTAAATAATTCATTCTCAATTTTAAATATCTGGTTTTTTTTAGAAATAAATAAAATTTTCAAATATTAATTTGAGCTTTTTTTTCTAAGAAATGACAATATAAAATATATTGCATAATTTTAAGTACTAATACATGAAATTTTTAAATACTAATTTGATTATTTATTTTTTTACAAAATGAGAAGACAAGAAAATGCTCATATTGAACTAGAGAGAAATATTAAATAAACTAAATTAAGAGTGCAATTTAAAAGAGACCGGCTGTATTATACTTGGTCATTGTTAAATCATAGAGGACACGTTTGGCAGCATATTATAAAGAGATCATGGTCAAGCATTTGAGGATACATCATAAACAAACAAGGAAAAGGAATAAATATATTTCTCGAATTTTGTGATTAACCCCTTTATTTTAATGGTTGTTATCCATTGTATTATATTGTATTGTATTGTTAGTCTAATTATAATATTTGTTTTGATTGTTACATAAATTTATTATATTATATCGTTTAAATCTATTGTTAGGTAACGAGCAAAAAATCCATTTTGTGTAACGATCGATTTGATTTGATCGTGTCGTTACCTCAATATTTTCTTCTGATATTATCTTTATTTATTATTTAATAATTTTATTTTATCATTTACCTTATATTTTCATAGTATCTCTACCACGTAGCTTACTTTTCTTGTGGGTTTATTATTCAAATTATGGATGTGTGACATTATGTAACAACAAAAAACGATACAATTTATCCAAACGTTATATTCATTAAAACAATATAATACGATACATTATTAAACAATACTTAACAACCATCCAAACAGATATATTCTTTATTTAAAAGTGTTGTATATAAATCTTTGTCGTCTTATAAATCGTGCATATATACCTTTTTCTTTAATAGATCTACATTCATAAAATTAAGAAATATATTTGCCCTTTTTTCCCAAACAAATAATGCTTGATTCTTATAAAAAAAGATTAAAATGCCATCAAAATGAACTTTAATTTAAAAAAGCTGACATGTCCAGCTCCAAAGACATTATATAGATTCCACACTATACTTAAACAATAAGTAACAACCATTCAAACAAGCTGTAAGATGTCATTAGGATATTTAAAATATTTGAAACTTAAAAATCTCTTTATCATGGTAAGTTTATCTATCTCTTAAGAAAGGATTTCTTTATGAAAATACAGTAATAACATAAGTTCTTTTTTTTAAAAAAAAATTATATATATATATATATATATATATATTTTTTGAATATGCATAATTTCATTTGACCAAATACATATACAATGCTTCTAACTTATTCCGATTTTTTATATTAATACGTTATCTCAATTATGTTTCATTTCAATTTTTTATATTCCATATAAACACAAAATAATTAATAAAAATACGTCGATTTTTTTTAAAGATAGTTGGTTTTCTCTAGAAATGAATGCATAAAAAATAATTTACAAACCAATGGAATTCATAAATCTTTTAGTTGATTTTTAACGTTTTTTAATTATTATTTGTAATGAATCAGTCTTTTTTTGTCCGTATTGAAATTGAGTTAAAAATTAGAAAATATGTATATGGATTAAACCCAGATAACCCAAATTACATTATCTAATTAGATGTTTTTTTTATATTCTTTTCATATTTATCAACACTCGTTAAATAGTTTATATCAAATAATATTATTTATGATTAAAAAGTATATGAAAAATGGAATTGGAGTGTTAAAACAGAACACGACTAAAGTGGAATTCAAAAACAAAAACTGAGGACAAGTTAGATTGGTATTCCACGTATTTGATAGTGGCCGGCTCCAAGTTCCCCATTTTTTTTTAGCGATAATAAAATTATTATAGATTTTTTAAAAATATATTTTGTATTGCGCTGTTTAATTTAATTTTATTTTTAGTTCATTTTAAAAAAATAAAAATTGCAAATTATTTTAATTTTAGTTTTTCACATTTCATATTTAAGACGGAAAAATTTAAAGAAAAATTTACCTAAATACACAACTTAGCTTATCATATTTTCTAAAATTTTCTACCATTTGAAAAAATTGTAAAAATCTCTGCTCTCTTCTATTCTCGCATACACCACTTTAGGCAATGTATCGATTGGATACATCACTTTACATGATGCATCGGGACATCGGATACATCATTTTACGTGATGTATCGATCGGATACATCCCTTTACGCGATATATCGATCGGATACATTACTTACGCGATGTATGAGAATATTTTGGGATGTATCCGGATTCTACAAAATTTAAGGAATTTTTATAATTTGAAAAAGAGTAGGAATAAAATGTAATTAGCTCTTAACACTATGAAATTTGTGTAATACTCCAAAAATTAAAGGAGATTTTGGATTTTGGTGTATTACATATCTTTTGTTTAAGAGTATAAAATTCAAAAGTTTTATTATTTTCTTAAATTCCTTATCAAGTTAAAATCAGGTAAATAAATTTAAATTAAGAAAATAATATTTATAAAAATATATATTTTTTATATAAAAGAATAACTTTGTTTTTCCAAATTACAAATACTTTTTAAAAAAAATATTAACAACTTTGCATCAATAATAGTCTTTGGCTGGCCCTGGTATTTGACTATTTCAATTTTTGTGTACCCATTTCTGTATGTGGTCCCTTGGTACAGCTCTTTTTCCCTATTTAAAGTTTAATATTTTAACACTACTACCCATTCAAATTCCAGCTGTTCAAAAGATATGCTTTTATTACCATTTTCAGACATATTAAAAAAAAATTCTAAATATAAATATAGAAAAAGTTATTGAATTTTTGAGAATCTTCAACTTATTTTAAACTTCGTTTCTTAATTACATGAGGTGAATTTGAATTAATTAAAATTTAATGTAAATATTTTTTAAAAAAAAAGTTTTTTTATTTTATTTTGCACGCATTGTTTCAAAGTGAATTCCAAAGCGGCACTATAGACCAAAGTTCCCCTAATAATAAAATAAAGATGGACAAATAGAAAAATTAAACTTGCATTTAGACATATAATTAAAAATTATCGTATGAATATGTGATTTAAAATTATAATTTAAATATTTTAAATAGAAAATTTTATTTATAAGTGTATATATTACAAAAAAAAAAGATTCTATCATTTAAAATTTGTAAAACAAAAGGGCTCATGCTCATTTCATGTGAAAGAATTATATTAAATAATAACTAATTATTATTATTGCTGATTAATTAATTTTTTAAAATTATGTGCATTTTGAAAATTGTATTTGCAAGTATTTATTTATAAAAGAAACATGAAAATGTTTGATTAACTAATGTGACTTCTTAGGATATTTCGATATCTTATTTTTGAACTATGATTTGCTAATTCGATAAGATTGTATAAGAATTGGAGAAATCTTACTTGTAGGATTTTCATATTTATGAAGAAAATAAAATACAACTTAAGAAATTCAAATTGTATATCCAAACAAAAAGTGAGTGTTTTCAAAGACGTTTTCAAGGTGAGTTTCAAGGCGTGTGTACTAAAAACACTCCGGGAAAGACATTGAATGCGTAGATTCATAGGGCATAAATCCTAAAATTTTTGGGGCATGCGTAAGCCCCTAAGCATAAAAGCATAAGTCTTGGGCGTGAAAACATATGCCCTCAATGTTAATTTTGATTTTACTATTTTTAAAGTATTTTTGCTATAAATCATATTTTTTTATTAATGTAATCGTATTCATACTTTCTGCAATTATTTTTAGTGATCTTTTATAAAATAAATAAATAAAGCAACTCTCATAAAAAATGACAGTGTCATTAATAATTTTTAGATAATCATGCCTAAAAATTGATAGGATAAAGATTTCATAGCCTATATTCATTTTGCGACTTTATTGGACTCATGTCAGGGTGATCCATTTTCAAAAATTAATTTGAATTCATACCGGGGCGATCGACTACCGAAGCAATCCATCTTGTGCGGAGACTAATGAAGAAATATATAAAAATGAAGAGGGACTTACATATGGTGTTCATTGATCTTGAAAAGACCCATGACAAAGTTTTGATGGATATCCTTTAGAGGTGTTTGGATACTAAAGGTGTCCTGATAGTTTATATTAGAGCTATAAGGAACATGTATGATGGAGCCAAGACACACGTTAGAACAGTGAGAGGACACTCTGAGCACTTCCTAGTTGAGATGGGGATTCATCAGGAATCTATGCTTAGCCCTTTCCTATTTGCCTTGGTGATGGATGAACTGAATCGATCTATGTAGCACGAGGTTCCATGATGTATGTTATTTACCGATGACATAGTACTGTTGATGCGACACAGGGCAGAGTTAATGATAGGTTGGAGGTTTGGAGACTAACTCTAGAATCCAAAGGGTTCAGATTGAGCAGAACCAAGATGGGATATTTAGAGTGCGAATTCAGTATTGCGATGTATGAAGCGAATGTTGAAGTGAGGCTTGCTACCCAGACAATTTCTAAGAGAGAAAGTTTTAAATATCTTGGGTCCGTCATCCAAGATAGTGATGATATCAATGATGATGTCACACATAACATTGGGGCGACATAGGTAAAAAGCTTACCTCTAGAGTCTGCTCTAATAAGAAGGTACCACCTAAACTCAAATGTAAGTTATGCAAAGCAGTGATTTAACCGTCCCTGTCGTACGAGTAGAGTATTGGCTAATCAAAAAAATCTCATGTTCAGAAGATGCATGTTGCGTAAATGAGAATGCTGATATGAATGTGTGGACATATTAGGAGTGAAAAGATTAGAAATGCGATTATTCGGGAGAATGTGGTAATGGATTCTGTGGTGGGCAATATGAGAGAAGTAAGATTGAAAGAGTTTCGGCATGAGGTGCGAGAGGCTGGTTGTAGTGGGTAGGTGGAGGAGTAGGGGTAGGCCCAAAAAATATTGAGAAGTGGTGATTAGACATGATATGACGCATTTTCATATTATCGAAGACATGACTTTAGATAGGAAGGAGTAGAGGTCGCGTATTAGGATTGAAGGATAGTAGGGGTAGAGTGTTGTCTTGCCTTGCGAGGTTTAGTGCCTGGTGTAGGACTAGTAGTGCCCTTGTAGTTTTTGTCATATGTTGTTTATTGTATTTTGATTATCACATATATTGTTGTTATTATTACTACTCTTACATTTTTTTAAATCATTCTTTGAAATATATAAACAATAATCAATGTAAATATTTATGAAAGGTGAAAACGACTAATAAATATGAAGATAGATGATAATTTCAATATTTCATTATCATTATTATGTTATTATTTTTCTCAAATAATAATTATATTTTTATTTACAGAATTTTTTTTTATATATATTTACTTATTTTCTTAATCATAAAATTTAAGATACATAATATATATACCCTTACACCGTATTATATAAAACGTCTCGTCTCATGACACCTCATTTCATTGGCATGTCGAACCCGGGCCCTAAAGCTGGGTGAAAGAGACGTGCTATAGATATATCAGACGTGGCCACTAACCCCCACTTTTCTTATAGTGTCTTTCAATTTTTGAGTGCTGGCATTAAGCATATATATCTACTGTTGTTATTGTTTACAGCATCTTGCTTTTCTAGGATCCGTCTCCGTTTTGGCATTTCCTTTTTCCTTTCTTAATCTCACAAAGGGTAAACCCCACTCTTCAATCTGTAAGCTTCCTCTTTCTTCGGCATTGTTTCATCTTTTCTTGTAAAACTTTCCTTCTTTTTTCTTTATTTGAACTTTCATCTTCTTCTTTTTTTAGATCTTGTGATTTGGGAAAAGAGATGTCAAAACTAGGGGCTTTTGATCTGGCATTTGGGGTTGGTGGAAGAATTGGCAAGGATGAAGTTCTCTCTGCTGTTGACAAGTATATATACCTCTATCTCTTTCTCTGTTTATATGTTTTTGTGTATAAATCAACCCCTCAGAAAGAAAAAAATAGATAACCCCTTTAAAGTTTAGAAGCTAAAAATCTGAGATTTGTATGCAACCCCTCAAAAGAAGACAAAAAAAAAAGTGGGCATTTTTTTTTTGTTTCTTGAAAAAGATTCAATTTTTATCATTGATTTCTCAACATCTTTCATGGATTTTTAAGTCTTAACAATGAGACAGAATGTGGAGTTTGTTTTAATTCTTAGATTGATTGATCTGTTAGGCTTAAGGAATTATAGTTTGATTGGGCTGGATCACAGAGGCTTCTGTTGGTGATTATTACTGTAGATCCAATTTTTTTGTTTTTATTATGCATATAACTTGTTTAGTGGAGTTTGTGATGCTGCTCTGTCATTTTCGTCAAAGATTCTGTTGTGCCAACATTATGTACCTACTGTTGGATAAGTCAAGAATGTTTTCCTGACAATATAATTTTTAAAGTACAAGAAAATTTGAATTGGAAGCAATATTTTTGCCACGACAAGTTTTTTTTTTTTTTTTTTTTTTACTTTGGGGTCCTTGGTGCCCACAGTTTTTTTTATATTTAGGGTGGTAGGATAGATCCTTTTTGGGAGTAAGCTACTCTGCTGTCTGTTTTGTATTCATATCATTAAATGCCTGTATTTCCTAGTTGAGTATAAAAAAATGTATTCTCCATTCTTCTTTCATTTTTTTATCCAAAGGGGTATTATTTATTGGTTTTCTAGTAATAAAAATAATAGAGAAACTCTTAAGTCACTTTGGGGTTGTTTGGTTGCCGGTCAGGAAGTGAATTATTTATGTCTTAAAACCTATACAACTAATACCATGTTTGGTAGCATTTTAGTTGCTATGGGAGTATAAAAGTCAGCAGTTTATACTACAACACAGCAAATACGGTGCTTGATTACCCGTTTACAATACCATATAGCTAAAATATGCATAAGTTATGATTCAATTCATGTATTTTCTTATACACTGATATACTAACTAATATATGCATAACTAAAGCCTGCATAACTCACAAAATGACTCTTTACTAATGATTTAACATTAAATGATAGTCAACTTAGTGGATCTCTTAAAAAGAGTTTCTTTGGCATTTGTGAATATATCTGTTTTTGAAGGTTCTTGGATCATTATTTAATCTACTATGGAGTCAAATAAATGACATAGCATTGTCCTACATGAATGTATGATTGTTAGCCTTATCGATTTTCTGAATGTATTTGTTGATTTTAATTTTTTGTCAAATGCTTTAGGTATGAGAAGTACCATGGTTGTTACGGAGGTGAAGAAGAAGAGAGAAAGAATAACTACACTGACATGGTGAGAGACATTTCTATCAATCTTATAACTTCATTATCCCTTTGAGAGGGGGGGTGTATTGGTTTACGAAAAAAGAAGGAAAAAAATGATTTTTACACCTTGTTCTGACTCTTAGATTTCATTTTGCTGAACAAAATGAACAAAATGAACAAAGAGGACATGTTTTTTGTTTTAGATAAACGGAGACAACTCTTTTTCTTTTATTTTTGCATAGTAAGATGAATTATGATATTTGTGGGAAATACTAAATCTATGGTGATCACAAAGGTTTTTGAGGTAGCAACTGTAACTGGTTTCAACTGGAGCAAAAAGATAGGAAGCTATTTTTTTTCCAGACAAGACCTCTTTTTTTTCAGCTTTCAAGTATATTGTCACTTTTCTCAATTTTGGAACCTAGAACTCTGCTTTGAATGAGAAAACAAGTTCTTTTATTTGAGTAAAAGGCAAAGTTTTCGAAACTAAAGATCTGTATTGAAGTTGGATTAGGTTTACAGCAGATCATTATTTCATTATTCTCAAAATTTTATCTACTTGTGAAATGGTTTTACATAAACTCTAAATGCACCACAACATAAGGTCTAATAACAGGATGAGTGTAAACCTAAAGTTAGTTGGAGAGAAGCTGTATCAAAAAAACCTACAATCACTTGGAATCAATATGGCTTAGTTTTTGTTATGCAAGTTCTTGCGTTGTTCTTCCTCCTGTACACCAGCAAAGAACTTATAAGAATTAGAACTCAAAGGATATTCATGTCAAAGTTGCTATGAATAGAGTTGCTAATATCATATCACGAAGCGAAAAATCCACATAGGTGATACTAGCAATACCTACTGGTTAGAATTAAGACAGTTGTTGCATTTACACTTGCATTAATCTGATGTTTGCCACAAACCTTTTTCAACTCGGTGCGAGGATTTAGAGAATCTCCTTATTATACCAATATTGCGATGAAATGGATCCGAATATAGTGGAACGGTTATGGAGGATGCATGTGGCCTACCCCAACTAGTTTGGGATTGAGGCTTAACTGGCTGCTGATAGATTGATTTAGCTATTGAAGCTTTTATTCTCCCATCAGTTAACTGTCTTGCTTAACATATAGTATTCATGTACATTTCGTTGAAGCACAATTATGTAATGTGGTTTAACTGCTAAATGAGTAACACATCTTTTATTCAGGTAAACAAATACTATGATCTTTGCACTAGCTTCTATGAATACGGCTGGGGAGAGTCCTTCCATTTTGCACCCAGGTTTGTTAATCTTGGTCCATTCATACATAAGTGAATGAACGTTAGGTTTTGGTCACTGTGTTATTACTTACTATATCAATCACACTGCCTGCAGGTGGAGAGGAGAATCACTCCAGGAAAGCATTAAGAGGCATGAGCACTTCCTTGCCTTGCAACTAGGATTGAAACCAGGACAAAAGGTTTGGCTTGCATATATTATCATTAATGAAAAAGAAGACATAATGAAGTACTTGCCTTATATTACTGCTCCAAATTACCTGTTGAAACCGAGATTATGACTGCAGGTCTTGGACGTAGGATGTGGAATTGGAGGGCCGTTAAGAGAAATTGCTCGATTCAGGTGAATGAAGATAGTTTTTGAATAATTGATCTCCCATTATCATTTGTGCCCTGTATTCCAGTTTATCCTTTACCGGGTGATTATTCAATTGAAATGTGATTGAACATATTTTTTCTTTCCCCCTTTTAATTACCATCTCTAGGCGGTAGTCAATTTGATGAAATTCCATATTGCATCATGATATGTAATGCCAGCTCTGCCACACAACCAATATAATGGATCCTCATGATGGCAGCTTAGCATTTCTCTTTCATGTGCTTCCTCTAGAACTGAGTGTTAATGTATATCCTGTCCCCTGGCTAATGGTAGGGTGGTGAACATTAGGCTATTGGTGTGCACTTGTTTGGCAAATGCCACTCATCTCATGACTCTTTAGACTTAAACTTTGTACATTCAATCTCACATTTTTAGCTAAGCTATGCATGGGCACTATCTAAAGCTGAGGTTGACTGTACTGAACATTTGGAAGTTGTAACACAGCAAAAGGAATGCTTGTTCATTTTGGTGCTTGTTAGAATGTTCATAAAGCTTTTGAGTTTAACATTTTTAATTGACACAATGAAAGCAGTAAGCCTTCTTTCTTCACCTTCTAATAGTGGTAAATTGTATATAACGTGATCTGTGAATTGCCTTGGTGAAATCTGCCTATCTTACCCAACAATTTCTGTAGAGTCTCATCATTTTTATTGTAAATCATGCAGCTCTACATCAGTTACAGGCCTCAACAACAATGAATATCAGATATCTAGGGGACAGGTATTTACTTGCTCCCTAGTTCTGTTTGTAAAACCATCTTTTGCAAGAGCTGCTGTGATTAGGCAGAGATTGCCTGTTGCTTAATTTGACGATCTATAACAAATTAGAACACAATTGAAGCATGTGGGACCTGTTTACTTTCATCTGAAACTTGATTGTACTTGGATTTTAAGATCACATGTCATCTAGTTTTCTGGTCAATACACAAATACAAAGAGGATGACGATGTTGCGTTCCCATTTTAAATGGTTGGAAATTGTTTTTTTCCCCAAGTAGTTGTGTGATACCCTTTACTCTGCAGGTGTTGAACCGCAAAGTAGGATTGGATCAAACTTGCAACTTTGTAAAGGTAGTAAACTTGGCAGATCAAGTCAATCTCCTTTGAACTGCCTATGCAGTGCTTGATCGTTGTTTGGTGTCTATGCAGGGTGATTTCATGAAAATGCCATTCCCTGACAATAGCTTTGATGCAGTGTACGCAATAGAAGCTACCTGCCATGCACCAGATCCGGTGTGTATATTTCTACCATGTTCAATTTTGACTCGATTTTTTAAAACCCTTTGCTTTGCTGTGTATGAGCGGTGCATGACCAATTCATACAATTGTTTTCTTCTAATTTGTTATTGATACATCGAATTTTTGTCAGGTTGGATGCTATAAAGAGATCTATAGGGTGCTGAAGCCTGGTCAGTGCTTTGCTGTGTATGAGTGGTGCATGACTGATTCATACAATCCAAATAGCGAAGAGCAGAAAAGGATCAAGGTGAATCTTGAAGTTTTGAAGTCATTTATCAATTTATTGGACTGTCTCTGTGCATTTGTGTTTATTTGTTGGATAGTCGGACTTATCCTAGTTGTTCATTGGCCATAGGAAGAAATTGAGCTCGGAAATGGTCTCCCGGAGATTAGATTGACACATCAGTGCCTAGACGCAGCCAAAAAAGCTGGTTTTGAAGTAAGTTCTAAGTCCTTTTCTTCTAATAATATTATTAAGCATTTGATTGCTCTTTGCCATTTGATTACTAAATTCTACTTGTCGATATGTAGGTTGTGTGGGATAAGGATCTCGCTGAGGACTCACCTGTTTCATGGTACATGCCTTTAGATACAAGTCACTTCTCACTCAGTAGCTTCCGCCTAACAGCAGTTGGCAGACTTTTCACCAGAAATCTGGTAGGATTTCTTACAAAGCTATCTCTTTTTGTTTATTGATGGTTCATCTGTAGACCTGTATGAGAGGTTGGATAACTTTGACATCCCAATTAATTCAATGTTAAGAGTTGGAAGAAAGACCTGAAGGATCTGTTATGTTTGAAGTGTGAGATGATTTAATCTCCCTATAAAAATCATATACCCCCCCGTTCGTGTTTCTGTGGCAAAATTCTGTTTGTATTCCGTTGGGTTTCTAAAATTTCAAACAATTTAACTTAAACTTCCTAGTTAAGACGCTTGAGAAAGCTCTTGTAGCCACACAAATGTTATGCATTGTCTAAGACCAAAAGTTTTATCAACACAAATGTTTGAAGAGTTTGCCTTTCTTTTTCAAAACCCTGTGCCTTATAAACTTTGGCACATAAATCGATACCGTACTACTAACTGTACAATGTTGGGTTTCGATATTAAGCTGCATTAGCTATGCTGAATTTAATACTGAAAATCATACGCCATGTCACTAATTCCGTTACTCATATGGGAATTTGTAAAAAAGAATTATACAGTGCATGATGTGGCCTTGTATGTATTAGCAATACTTCAGATAAGAGTATCTAAATATACAATGTCCTTAGATATAATAATTCATGTCTTATTAGTCGATTTCATAACAAGTCATGCATTATTATTCATTGCATTTACAATCCTTTGTTTTGTTATTTGCATAACGAGATCGTAAACTAAACAATCCCTTTAATGTTTTGTTAGGTATCGGCACTTGAATACGTGGGAGTTGCTCCTAAAGGTAGTCAAAGAGTTCAAGCTTTCTTAGAAAAAGCTGCAGAAGGTCTTGTTGGTGGTGCCAAGTAAGATTTATGGCTCCACTTTATACATACATACATATTAGTAGTATTGAACATTAAATATTTATGATATTAACATTTTAAACCTGTCTGTCTGTGTCGTTTCAGGAAAGGGATCTTCACACCAATGTATTTCTTCTTGGTTCGCAAGCCCATTTCAGAATCCTGAGTAATTTTTGACTTAGCTTCATTGCTTTAGTTAGCAAATCTTTAACATTCTTGGCCCTGAACTTATATGGCAGGGCTAATCAAGGTGAATTCGTTTTTCAGAGAGGTGGGGGGGGGGGGGGGGGGGGGCTCTTTATTTTTCTTGCGTTGCTTGTCTGTCGCATTTTTTCCATTGATTGTTGTTCTCAACTCTTAAGTGTTGCTACTTTTCCCATTGATTGTTGGTCTGAAAAATATGTTAAATATATCACAATGACATTATGGTGTCTCATAACAAACCTTATTAGTTCTTTACATCAAAAAGCAAACACTATTCTTTGGTGATTCATTTGGTTCTTCTTGAGAGTTGATGGATATAATAAATTAATGTATTTCATGTATCATTATACATACTAGGGGTATATATGGACCTTTTGGGTTTTTCATGTATCAAATCAAATCATTTGTGTTGAAATTTTAAATCTATAAAACTAACTAAATCAATAAAAGTTGAGTTTTTGGGACAATTTTATATATATACAATAAACTAATTAGTTTACAACAAATATAATCATGTTTTATTTACGTCAAAAAAAATAGCCAAAAATCATAGGAAATATATAGTGACTATACAATATAGCTTGTCAAAAGTTATAGAAAGTATATATTGACTATACAATATAGATTATTTATACATAAGTTATACACTGAATATACATTATGATACATTCTATACATGAAATATACACTGAGTATACATTGAATATACATCGAATGGCTATTTTTTTGATAATTAAAATGATCGAATGACCATATACAGTAATTATCTTGGGTTGAAGTGTTGATCATAGCAAGATATAACTATCTAAGGTGTTTTTTTTAAAAAAATAACTCAAAATATGTGATAGGCCTAAGGGTTGCACGTCCATCCAATTCATTTTTCTTGTATGCCTTGATTATTCAATTTTTCATGACATATACTTTTGTGGGTCACTTTTTTTTAATCACAATAGCAACGAGTAGCATTACATTTTTTAATTTGTTTGTAACCATAAAATTTATGGTATAGGTACTAATCTAAATTTCAAATATTAAAATAAAGTAGTATAGAACAAGATTAAAAGATCATTTATAATTAAGTCTTTTTAAAAAAATTAGGCAGCATATTCAGAGGTCTCTTAAATTTGACACAAATTAAACTTGGGTATTTGATACTAGTGTTTACACCCTCAACATTTTAATGTGACAGAGGCGTGTGGAGATAACAAAAATTAAAAATGTAGCTCTCAAATAGGCGATTTTCAACTGTTAATTGCAATGACGGGTTATTTCAACTATTTGTTACAAATTGTATAGTTCTTATTTTTAAGCCCATTTGTAAAAGAAAAATACTTGGCTCAAACTTCATTATTTTAGTTAAATAAAATTGTGTAATATACATAAATCTCATAGTGTTAAGAGTATATATTATTTTCATATTCTTTTTTAAATTACAAAAATTTCTTAAAATTTATGAATTTCGGATACATCAGCAGACATCCGGATACATAGGAGAGAGATGTATCAGAGAGGGTATAAAATGTATCAGATAGGGGATAAGACATTCGGATACATATGAGAGGGATGTATAAGAGAGGGGAGTGATCTATCAACGAGAGTGGAGTGATGTATCCGAGAGGAGATTTTTTTTTTAAAGTGGTACCAAATTTTAGATATTATGGTAAAAATTTTAGGTAATTTTTTCCAATAAAATTAGTCCAAAACAACAAAGTATTAATGTGTATTTCTTCTTTAAATACAATTACTAATTATTTTAACTGTAAACTTTTAAACTTTTAATTTTCAGGCCAAAATCAACTGTTATTTTTTCCAAGCCAAATTTGTATATATATACATAAATAATAGTTGGTTAGAGCTCCTTATTTGTTGTGAAATAAAATGTTTTAGCAGAATAATGAAGTTTCAACAATATAATTCTTATCATATCGAAGTTAGATGTAATAATTATGTGTTTTATTAGTATTTTTTTTCTAGAAATTTTTTAAAAAGAATTGGCTGAAATTTCATTATTTTAGCAAAATTTAAAAAATAGCTTAAAAAGTGTAGTTCTGGCCTAGTGTTTTTTTTTTAATACTAATTTGACCCTTTTTTGGTTTAAAAAAGTAAGTTTACTAAAATAAAATGCCATGTGGGCAAAAAACCTTCATGGCAAGTGAGTGTATCCTACCATCTTAGGATGAGATTGTAACCTTCACTCTATGTAAAATAAGTGTTGCTTTAGCAAAATAAGTTATTTCAAAATAATTATTATTTTAAAAAATTTAAATAAAATAAGTAATTATTTTAACTATACTTTTATATATGAATCTTCTTTTTAATAGTGCCCAATCTCAAAAAATATCTTATACATAAGAATAACTTAGTAACTATACCTTATATATATTATTTGATATTGAAATTCTTTTGGAAGAGAGTGTTATCCCCCCAGATAAGATCCTGATACAAATCTAAATTAGTCGAACTCCAATATAAATATCGAACTACAAACTCAAAAAAAGAAAAAGAAAGGGACATGCATGAGAATGTCCATTGCGCGCGGGTGATTGCTCACAGCTTGTTTAAGATGCCCTGTAAGCGGGCCTTTTCTATTTTCTTTATTTCAGTCTATTTTATACTCCTTTTTTATTTTGATTTAATTAGGCGTGAATTTTTTTTTTAAATTAAAGAGTTTACATATCCTAAATTATGTCCAAAAAAAACAGTTGCCTTCACTTTTTAAATATTGACAAAAATTATACGTTCCGCATTAACAACATGATAAAAATAAAATATATCATGAAAGGTATTGTCGTTAGAAGAATAACCTATAGTTTCAGATGCTTCCCCGTATGACTTTGAAAACTTCATACGCGAAAAAAAAGAATATCAACGCCATAGATTTTTCTTCTAATGAGGGTAAAAGTGTGATTGATTAAAACATATAGGGAAGAAAGGGCAAATCAGATTAAATGGAGGAGCACATATTAAAATAGATTAGTACAAGGGCTAAAACGAAAATATATTCCTTCTCCCTCCTCAAACCGCGTAAAACCTTTGTTGTAAACGTCAAATGTCCACCGCGGCGCCCGTAAGGTCACTTTCTATTCATTTATTTATTTCACAATTATTTTATTTTTTATATAATTTTTAGTTGCTTTATAATAATTGCATCATTAAATAAATAATTTACTCAATGTTTGAATATATAATCATCAACTTCATTCATTGAAGGTTTCAACTTTTACCTGCTTCACCTAACAAATGAAAACATTTTTATGTCATATATACCACCTACCTACCATTAAAAATAAGTTTAAAATACGTTGGGGCTAGCAAAAGTAATGGCGCCGGTAAATTATTTTAGGCAGAATAATTTTGAATATTAAAGTAAAAATCGTTATTTGACAAGTGTTATAATTGCAGAATTATTTTCAAGCTTCAAATTGAATATATTTTAAACAAAATTCACCTAACTATAAAATATATTTTTAAGTTAAAAACTATAACTTGATTTATAAAATACTTAATTAGTATTTTCCCAGTCTTTGTACTCCCTTCAACCAATATTAGTTGATCCATCTTTTTAAAAATAGTTAAAGGGCAATCCGATGCACTAAAGTGTACGCTATACGCTATACACAGGATCCGAAAAGAACCCGACCACAAGGGTCTATTATATGCAGTCTTACAAAAAAATATTTTCAAAACTTGAACCCATAAACATTGTGAAAGGACAAAAATAACAAACAAAAGAATAAAAAAAAATATGGAACCATAACCTTCGTCACTACCCAAATATAGAGGATAACAATGCTGTAATTTTACACTAGCCATTAAAGGGTAAACAAGGTTATAGTAGTAGTTTATAACGCACTCCTTAATTTTTTGGTCATTTGCACATTGGAATAAAAGAAAATAACGTGATTATCTATACCTACTATTAAGTATAAATAAAATAACATTTTTTGGTTCTGATGTAATGTTCCATATCAAATTAAGATTCAACTATATTCAAATCCACGCAACATAAACATAAGTAGAATAACTATTAAGAATTTTTTTTTATATATTTAAGGCTATATTCGAATTCACACCGTGTAAGCCCCGTTTCATTGGAAGAAAGCACTCATTGTTAAAAAAATATTCATACCTAAAACTAGAAATCTTTTAAGGGAGAGACCCATCCATAAAATAAAATTAGTAAACAACTAATGCTAACCAAATCTCAAAAGTTAAGACTATTAAGTTTTTTTTTTTTTCAAATATGAAAATTTAAGCTCAAAACTATAAATTGGATCTTCGAATACCAGATCAGATTCTCTGAAACAAAAAGAAGAAAAATTAACAAAGCAAATAGCCTCCACATTTTTCCAGGGAAAGAAAAAAAGAAAACACGTCAAAATAATTCGAAGAGTATATTAAATATCGATCACCGCCCAACATTCAAAATATTGTGATATGGTTAAACTAGAGTATAAAGAATGAAATCAGTGCTATCAGTTCCCATCTTAGAAACAACAGTCCCAAATCGAACGCCGGACACATTTTCACCGCCGGAGACTCCGATCTGGTGGTTTTCACCGCCGCCGCCGAAGAATTGGAGTTGGTGGTAGTGATCTTCGTCGTGCCTGGCGGGAGGATGATAGTACATACGCGAAGTTTGAGGACAGTGAGAATTGAATCTGGCCACCATTCTCACTCCGGTATCCAAAAGCTCCACATACTTACTCATCTTTCACTCTTCCCTTTGCTTCGTTGATTCTGCAAAACAAATTACAAAGGATAGAAGAAAGCAAAACGAGAAGAAAAAGTGTTTAGAAAGCGTCCCAAATATCGGATCCCATAAAATTTGGGGGAAGAAGGGAAGTTGAGGAAAATGGGAGGCGTGAGGGGCTAATTTATATACTGTATTCTTCTTTGGGTTTTCTACTTTTTCTTTTTTGCAATAAAGTCCCTAAACTTGGTTTATTGTCATTACCTTCCACTTCAATATGGGTAATTTCATTAATCACTACATAATTATTTAGCTTAGACAATTACATCCATTTCTATTCTTCATTTGTTTCTGAGTCAATTATTGCACTTTTCCATCATTTTTCGGTGGCAAAAAAAAAAAAAATCCTAATTTTTGAGAACTTATAAAAATTTAAGATTTATCCCAATTTTTTATAATTTATATAAATATCCCACTATTTATTTAGCCAATTTGACAAGCTCCAGAAACACACCATGAAAGGCACTCACTCAACTTACTTGTTGTATTTTTTGTTTATGATGTATTTGTCGATATTTGACTCTCAGATATGTAACGGTATTGTTCAATAGAACTCGTAAAAAGTAATGTAAATATATAAATTGGATGATCCTTATATAAAAACAATATATGAATTTAAATTTTTATCACGAAATATGTTTATTACAAAATAAAAATATAAACTTATGAATATAAATGTTATTTCTTTAAAAAATAGAATAATTTTTCAAAAACAATGATCAAATATGATAAAATTTTATTCAAAAATAACTTACCAATAATATTTAAAAATTTATGTGCAAACTCCAAAGCTTGGTCACAAGTCACAAGTTATGAAATTTATATCACAAGATGTAGCCCCAAGACTTTTTTATTATTATTATGTGGTTCTCTAAGCCAAACAAATAGTCAAATACTCAACACAATATTCCATTCTATTCTCCATTTTAGTCTGCCCAAAAAGTATAGGCTCTTATTAAATGCTGAAGAACTTCACTAATCTCAAAAAATCAAATAGTATACTATTGAGATTGAGGAGATATGTTTTATAATATTTTCATACCATCCAACAATAAAATGTTCAACAAAGAATTTAAACAATACTTGACAAAATATCACATCACCATTTTCCCATTCTTGAAAAAGAAAAATATGTTACATGTGACATTAGTTTCTAAGGATTTGTTTTCACACTACTACTACAAAAAAATTAAAATTAGCTATGAATTTCGTTAATAATCTATTGTTATTTTGTTCGTACCTAACAGAAATCTATTACTAATTTGTTCTCTGAGTAGAATTATGAGTGACAGATTTTGCTATTTAGCTATAAAATTTATCCGTCACTAAATTCAGTTTTTTAATAGTGTCACTAGAACCATTCAATTGATTTACTGTCATTTCTTACCACCAAAGTAAGAAAGACGGATTTTAGTCCAATGGTTTGTTTGGATACATACATATTTTAACGGTTAATGATTGAAATAAATTTGATAAGATTCACAAGTAGAGGAATTAAAAGTTTATTTTATAATTAAATAAAGCTAAAATGCGCGCAACCAAATGTTATAAAGTCAAATTATAATTTATTGATATTACAAGGGCTATATATGAATTTTCCATAAAAGTAATGGAGTAATAAAATGAAGGTCAAAGGTTTGGTTCCAATTGAGTAGTCTTTGATTATGTTGGTTATTTTAAAGAAATTTATACCTAGAAGGCAAGAAAGTGTCTCTTGTTTCTAGAATTAATCCCCTCGATTCACTTTTATTTATTCCCTATTTTAATTTTTTTATTAATTTATTAATTTTAGCATCAATTTTCTTTTTTCATAATTAACATACAACATTAATTACTTATTTTTTTAAAATTATTTCTCATGATTTAAGACTATATGACAATTAATATGAATATATTATAGTAAACTACTTGTATTATTCATTACTCCCTCTATTCTATATTAACTAGATTTCTAGAGGTTTTTTCAAAATAGTTGAATTGCTCAAAGTTCAAGAGAAATGTTTAATTTTTTTTTCATGTTTATCCTTTCCATTAATGAAGTTTTGTATTTTTTTAGGAGTTAAACTACACTACTTACAAAGTTATATTCCAATAAAGAATTACTTGTATTTATGATTTCACATTTAATTATATTTATGAGGTTAATTAAACTAAAGGATAATAGAAAAAAATATGATTCAAATTTTGTCCTTGAATGTTTTTCTTAATATGAAATAGAGAGAGTATTTCTTAAGTAGCGTACAAAACTTAAAGTAGATAATAAAAGTAAACGGAGGAAGTACTCCTCCTTTCCATATTAATTATCTACCTTACCATAAATAGTTATCCCAAAATATTATTTTTCCGTTTACTTTTATTTGTCTAGTATTACTTATTCCGTTCACTTTTACTTGTCATTTATTCTTAAAATAGATTTTTATTTTTACTTGTCACTTTTAACCTATAAAGAAAAGACAATTATTATTTTTATGTGTTTTATCCTTAGCATCAAATACTATTCTCCAAATCATTTTTCAATACTCCCTCTATTATTTCCTTGTCACTTTTAACAAAGACAAATATTTTTTTCATGTTTTATCCTCAATATTATTTTTCAAATCATTTCCAAGATCTATAATTATACATCAATTAATATGAATATTGTGGTAAAGTAATTATATTAATCATTATATTTATGAGGGGTGCGCAAACTCAAAATAAATAATTAAAAGTGAAATTTATAAAACTAAAATCAAATAAATTCAATTATTTTTGATTTTATCTTTATAAATAATTCTTAATTTATAATTTCTCGAAAAAATATACTTATAAAGAAGAAAGCATACAATTAATATGAGATGAAGGGACTGATGAGAAGAATAGGGAACATTCAGCTAACTTATTTTCAAAGCCAACATTCATTGATTCTAATAATGAAGATGCTAATTTTAAAAAAGAAAGTGAGATGCTTTGGTCCAATTGGCATAACGTGTTTAATTTTGTGTTTGGTTATACTCAAGAAATTTATGCCAATTGCATTATTTTTAGTTTCAAGATTCCACGCAACCATTGAGACGAGGAATAGAGGAACATGCTACCCCCGTCTTATATTAGATGAACACTTTTAATTTTATACAGTGATTAATAAATTATTAATATATTAAAAGACATTATCATTTTGCCATTTATTTATATCAATTCAATATACATAGAGTATAAACATAGCTAGTATTAAGAATTGTTTACATTCAAAATATTATATTAATTATAGGGTAAAATAGGAAAAAAAACTAATTAATTTTATTTTAATTTAATAAATAATCAAGTAATATGAAATAAACGTTTTTAATAAAATGTCAATCTAATATGGGACAGAGGAGTATTATTACCTTTTTGTTAGTAACGTCCTCACGAAAAAATTGTGAGCAACGCTTCGTTGAAAAACCCAATTGAACCAATGCTTATAAATGAAAGGTACAAAATATAAAGGTAGAATACATCAATAATTTCTTCAAGGAATAAATGATCTTTTGTAACAAATTGAGTTTGTAAGCAAATGTAGCACTCTTAAATTTTCTTTTAATTGTTCGTTTTAGCAAATTAAAAAATTTATTAAATTTAGATTTAATTCAAAGTACCATTAATAAGAATAACTTAATAAAATAAATTATTTAATTAATATTTTTAAAGAAGTGCAATGCAAACTGAACAAGTAATCTAGTATTAGCCTTTGCAATCTTTTGTATTTAAGAATGACTTGCATCATTTCATTTTTGGCTTTAGAGACTAAGGTTTACATCCTCCTCTATTCACTGATTCTTTTAGATAATACAAAGGTCAGAGATTATCATGTCTTAACCGCACCATTTAAACTGAACAAGTAAAAATAAACGAGAAAAAAAAAATACTCCTTCCATTTCATATTGAGTGAATTTTTGAGGGATTTTTCATTCTTCAAAGTCCAAGATAGATGTTTGAATTTTTTTTCATATTTGCCCTTTCATTTATTGAAGTTTTATATTTTTTTAGAAGATAAATCACACTACTTGCAAAGTTATATTTATGATTTTACAAAGGGAAATAGTAGAAAACATGGTTTAAATTTTGTTCTTAATATGTGTGCATTGCCTCACAAATTCACTTAGGGCCTAATTGGAAAGACACCATGTAATAATTGAGTGAATTACACTCTTTTTGGCATGTTTGATAAACCAAGTAATTACTTGGTAAGAGAGAAATTGAGTGTAATTGAATGTGAGTAATTACACTCTTCAATTCCCAAGGAAAGGTAAGAAATTGGTGTAATTACACCATATAATTATATAAAATTGTCGGTGAAAACGATTCTCTGAAAATAAATAAGGGCGCCTTTAAAGCGTTCGTTGGGGGCAATTGAGAGAGAATAGGGCGATAGCGACAGACACAAAAACTGAAATAGATTTAAAGATTACTTCCATAGGGGAGAGTGAAAAGATTGACGAGTTGTTGAAGATGGAGCTGCATAGGGTAGTTCCGATGAGAGAGAGAAAGTTTGATTGATAAGGGCATTTTGTAATTCTTTCTATTTCAATTTTTTATTGTACTTATTCTATTAGTCAAATATTTTATTTTTGTGTTTATTTGCGAAGAATTTGGTCAATTTTGATTTTCAAGCGAATTTCGATGCTACTTTAACACAATATTTTTTATTTCTATTATTTATAAAAAAAATTATTATTCTAATATTTTTTTAAAATGTATTTTTTAAATATACTAATTTTAAAATATAAATAAATTTATTTTTATAATATTAGTTAAGAACATATATTTATTAATTAATATATATCTTAAATATTTAATTTAATATCATTTATAAATGTCCTTATTTGTTTAATATAATTTTTAAATTTTAAATGATTAATTTTTATTTTAAAAATTTAATACAACCTTATAATTACACTTATACAATAAAACAGTACACTTATAAATACACTGTAATTATATTCCAACAAATAAATAAATCATTATAATTATTATGCTCATAATTATTATTCTAATAACTACACTAATTTTAATTAATAAAGTGCTCGTACGATAGTGCATCTATTATTCAAGTGGTCCAAACTCCAACCAGCACTTTTACAGATATACAGGACTAGTACTTGATTAGGACGTGACAAAAAGTAGGAACCCCACATATCTAATCGTTTTCATCAACTTGTATATAGGGGTAAAAAAAACAACAATGACATGAAGAGTCCAAATTATGGGTCACAGGATCAAAGAAGTGAGCACCAATAAAACGTGAAAGAATTTTAATATTCCCTTCTCTCTCAATTCATTTTTACTTGTTTATTATATTAAAAATAGATATTTAATTATATTTGTTCAATTTATAAAATTAAGAAGTAAGCGAATACTGTATTGTGGAAAGATATAAAATTTTGTATGATTAACTTCTCTGTGTAACAGAGATTGTGATTATGCACAAAAACATTTTCCAAATATGAGTCAGGAGTATTGTCTAATATGAATGTTTTATCTCATGTTTATTAGGTGCTCAAATTAAACATATCATAATTTAAATGTCTAGACAAAATTTATCGACAAGTTATGAATATATTCAGTCTTAGAAAAAATAAGAATTACTGACAAGAAAAATGTAAATCATGGAAAAGTTATCCAAAATTCGAACGCTTCCGAGCTTTTTATACCATCAATAGGTAGTTGTCTAAAATTTTGCATCTAACTAATTAATGTTCTGTGCGAATTTGAACATAGAATCTTTATTTTTAAAGAAAAATAAAATTTACATATTTATAAGATTGTGCAACATGAAATTGGAATGTATTCCTTTAGTGTGGTAAGATTATTCTTTACTTAAGGTATAAAGATTATCAGTGGTTTCACTTTGATTCTGGGTTACATATATGCTTAAATGAAATACTAGGAAGATATCACTTTGATTCTGGGTCAAATCGTGATTTCATATATGACATATCTAATCGCTAAGTTTAAATCACGACTTCATATCGCATATACTTTAGAACCCAAAAATGAAAATTTGCTTTTCCAATATTTAAGCTGCAAGGCTGAACAGTAACTCATCAAACAATTGGTTTAATTCCTTTGTTTTCCTTGTAATTAATAAAAAATAACAATGAATAAAGAACAAAATTAGTGAGTATAATTCCGTGTTAGACGAATTGCGTCTAGTATACAGTATAAAGAATGAAATGATCAGTAGTATCAATATATAATTCTCTTTGACAAAAATAACCCCATCATCGCCGATGAGCTCCCACCCGTCGCGCCACCTCTAGAAACACCGTAATTATGGTGGTGGAGATCGCTATCATCGGAGTATTGTTGTTCATCAAGCTTGTTAGGAGTGGGAGGATGATAATACATTCGCGATGTTTGGGGACAGTGAGAATTAAATCTAGCAACAATTCTAATTCCAGCATCCAATAGCTCTACGTACTTTCCCATATCTCAATTCTCTAAAGTTTTTCTTTGTTCCGTAATAGAAAAGTCACTCTATTTTAATTTGTTTGGGAAAAAAAAATGTTGGATTTGAGAGAAATGGAATGAGCCTTACTGGTCTTTTATAGTCCTCTATTTTGCTTTGACCGTTTGTGTTTCTATGAGGGTTCCTTTTACACGTTCTTTAAATTAATTGAATCCTAAAGTTCTTTTGATTAATAATTATAATAAAAAGGGCTGAATGGGTCCATTTCTTTTTTCTTTGTTTACTTGACCATCTTGGTTAGGTTTAATTGGTTGGGTGTTGGGCACAATTAATTAACAAAATATATTACACGTAGTCAACGTTTTTAAGCTGCTAAATGATGCTCTATTTGCTTTCTTTTAATTTAATGACGATTCGAAAAAAAAAATATGACGAATTTAATATTTATCATTAACATAGGTATCTAACAACAAATGTCTTGGCAAATTATCGCAGTATCTACTAATTCCCATCAATAAATATATTAAATTACTCCATTCAACAAAATTTTAACAGATACAAATAATTTTCCAACACTTTTATCTTATGAAATATGAACTCTAATTATTTTTTTCTTTTTCTCATTATATCGATCATTAGGCTGGCGCCAAAAATGATGCTCAATAGTACTCCCTGTGTTCTGTTCTGATTTACTTGTCATATTAATATTTTCTTTTGCACCCTTTATTAAAATATTAAGATTTAGAATAATTTGAATGAAATATTCCTTGAGATATCACCATTAGGATGGTCACGGTCGGTTTGAGTCGGTTATTGGTGAAAATCAAAATCAAACTATTTTAATCGATTTAAAATTATCAAAATCAAACTAAATCAATTAAAATATACATCATCGGTTTGGTTGTTATCAGTTTCGGTTTGGTTTGGTTCGGTTATTCTATTATTAACCATACATAAAAATAAAAAAAACTATTCATTCAAAAGAGAGGAAAAAACATTAATTCATTCAAAGAAAATAAATTGCGCTCGTTTCATTTTGGATCTTATAATTCTTATACCAAAACTTTAATTATTTTTAACTTCCTATTATATTGTTAGCTAATTCAATGTACTAAATAAAATAAAATTACCGAATAATGCATAAGCTAATAATATGATTGTACAAATAAAAGACGTATCATATCATACTATTTTAAATTAGTGTGTTGTATTTTTTGCATAAAAAAATGTTCATAAAAAAGAATATATTATTTATATATAATTATAAAATAATATGTATATAATTTGTCGGTTCGGTTCAGTTATTTCTTCGATTTTTTTTGAACAAAACCAAAACTAATCCAAATAAAAAATGATTTATTAAATCAATTTGGTTTGATTTTTCGGTTTGAATCGATTTTTACCCAAACCATGAACACCCCTAATCATCATATTAGTCACTTTCTACAAAAGGCTAATTCTATTAATAATAAGAATCAATTCGTTATTAGAATTTTAAAATGCTAATTATTTTGAAATAATTGTTTTTGACAAGTATGATAAGGCAATAAGAAAGAAGGGAGTATATATTATTAAAATTATGGAATATTTCCTTTTTTTCCTTTGGAACGGCATGTTGGACCAACTATTTTGACTATTAAACCTCACAATGGTGTTGACTTATTCATTCTTGCTTTTCGACGAAATATCTTTCCCATTTCAAACATACTTTTACTCCTTTTGTCTCCGTAACAAAAGAAAATGTCATTAATGGCGAAAGTAGAAAAAAGAAGAAGAGGAAGAAGCAGATTTGGCCAATTCGGCTAATTTTTACTATTTAGCCAATTTTCTCCTAAAGTAATGGACGAATGACCACTTTGCCTAATTGACCCTGAGTTTTGAAGAGGCAGTTTCAAAAATGTCTATATTTAAACTTAATTAGAGATCTATAACTACATGTTTGGGGGAGGAGAGAGGCGAGCGAGATCTAGAAGAGAGAGGATGGAGAAGTTGAATACACTTTGTATTCGTCGTATCAAGTTGTATCACAAATACAATCAACACAACTTATTTGTATCAATGAATACAATTGTACAAAAAAAAACTAGTGTATTTAGCTATATGTTAGGAGATTGAGGAAAGGAGGAGAGGTAGGCGAAATTGGGAGAGGAAGGAGAGAGGCGAGCAAGATTTGGGAGAGATGATAAATGCATGTCGTATTCGTTGTATCACTAATGCAATTGATACAAAATACAAATATAATTGTCAGAATACAATTGATAGAACATACAAATCTCTTACTTATATTTATTGAAGACAATTTATACAAAATATATTTGACATAAAAGATGAATACATATTTTATTCGTTGTATCAAGAATACAATTGATCCAATTGATTTGAATTATATATAGAATATAATTGTATCAAGTGTATTAATGAATACAATTGACTGAATACAAATTTTCATAATACAGTTGATACAGAATACAAACACAGTTGGTACAAAATATAAATAAATTGTAATATTATGTGAAATGTTATTTGGGCTTCAACATTATTTGGGCCGGAGAGATTGAATAGAGAAATTTGCTATAAAATATTACCTATAGGCTATAATTATTTTAAGTAAATTTTACCTAAATTTCATAATGCAAAAGTCTAATTACTACACATCCCCCATCCTACTAAAATTACCCAATTTCCCCCTTTTTATCAGTTTTGTTGATACATTAGTTATGTATCTGATACATTAGTTATGTATCTGATACATCAATTTTAGCTGTAGAATAGTAAATGCAGATCATTTATTTATGAATAGTATCTTAATATAAGGTATGATTGGTTCTTTGAATCAATTACTGATCTAATTAATGGATTAATTGGTTAAAAAAAGCAACGGTTGTGTACATGAAGATTCAAGCCAAAAAACAGAGCATCAATTCAAACCAAAGTCGATTTCAATTTTTTTTCAATTTTGCTGATACATTAGTTATGTATCTGATACATCATCTTTAGCTGTAGAATAGTTAATGCATATCAGTTATTTATGGATAGTATCTTAATATAAGGTATGATTGATTCTTTAAATGAATTACTGATCTAATTAATGAGATTAATTTGTTAAAAAAAGCAACGGTTATGTTCATGAAGATTCAAGCCAAAAAATAGAGCATCGTCTTGAATGGAAAAATAGAGCATCAATTCAAACCAAAGTCGATTTCAATTTTTTTTTTCAATTTTGCTGATACATAAGTTATGTATCTGATACATTAACTTTAGCTGCAAAAATAGGGAAATAGCATCTTATACAAAAGATACTTTGGGTAAAAAATTCGAAGATATCCTAGTATCAAACACGATCAAGTGTTCGAGAATGAAGATACACGACAGTTATTTTTAAGTAGATAAGTACTTGATACATAGTTATTTGATACATTAGTTAGGTATAATCTGTGCTAATTATATACTGATACATCATTTTTGATACATTAGTTCTGTAGTTGATACATCAGCTGTGATACATATGTGTGAAGTTTATTTCCTGCAGGTTTTTGATACATCAGTTATGTATAAACTGTGCTAATTAAAGACTGATACATCAATTCTGATACATCAGTTGTGATACATATGTGTGAAGTTTATTTCCTGCAGTTTTTTGATACATCAATTAGATATAACTTGTGCTAATTAAATATTGATACATCAGTTCTGATATATATATGTGAATTTTATTTCCTGTGGGTTTTTGATACATCAGTTATGTATAAACTGTGCTAATTAAATACTGATACATCAATTATGATACATCAGATCTATAGTTGATACATCAATTGTGATACATATGTGTGAAGTTTATTTCCTGCAGTTTTTTGATACATCAGTTAGGTATAACTTGTGCTAATTAAATACTGATACATCAGTTCTGTAGTTGATACATACGTTCTGATACATATATGTGAAATTTATTTCTTGCAGGTTGTTGATTAATCAGTTAGGTATAACATGTGCTAATTAAATACTGATACATCAGTTATGATACATCAGTTCTACAGTTGATACATAAGTTCTGATACATATATGTGAAGTTTATTTTCTGCAGGTTGTTGATTAATCAGTTAGGTATAACATGTTCTAATTATATATTGATACATCAATATAGATACATTAGTTGTGTAATTGATACATAATTACTGATACATATATGTGAAGTTTAATTATTGCAGTTTGTTGCTTCATCATTTAGGTATAACCTGTGCTAATTATGTATTGATACATCGGTTCTGATACATCAATTGTGTAGTTGATACATAAGTACTGATACATATATGTGAAAATTGATTCCTGCAGTTTGTTGCTTCATCATTTATGTATATTCTGTGATAATTATATACTGATACATCAGTTCTGATATATCAGATCTGTATTTGATACATGAGTTCTGATACATATATGTGAAGTTTATTTTCTGCAGTTTGTTGCTTTATCAGTTATGTATATCCTGTGATAATTTTTATCCTTTTACATCATTTCTGATACATGGTTGTGTATGTGATGCATAAGTACTGATACATATATTTGAAATTTATTTCCTACAGGTTATTGCTTCATCAGAATATCTTTATTCTGTTTATGAATTAGGTATAAGATACATTGTGTGTCTTGAAAGAAAAACATGCAATTATGACAGATTTCAACTAGACGAGATACCATGTCGACATGCAATTGCAGTGTTGAAGAGCAAGAACATTACTGACCTGCACCCATACTGTGCTAATTACTACAAGCCAGAGGCGTTGGCAAATACTTATGAATTATCAATGGTTCCAATGCCAGATAAGAAAGATTGGTCTACTCCGAAGGAAATTTTGGAAGAATTTGTCTTGCCACCAATATACAAAAGGATGCGAGAAAGACCAAAGAAAGGGAGAAAAAAGTTCCCTAGTGAGAAGATAAGAAGTAACACAAATTCTTGTGGACGTTGTGGCCACGAAGGCCACAACAGAAAGACTTGTAATTTCATTCCTAAAGAGATATGATGTTTGTGTTATTCCGGTATACATTCTATTTGAATCATATAATTACATCTACTTTTATTTTATATTTGAGTTTGACACATGAGATAAACATACAAATCTTTTCAGTTGATATACAGAAAGATTAGTACATTTCAGTTCATTACTGATTCTGATACATTAAATGTAATGTATCAGGATACTTAAATCAGCAGATACATTTAAAATATTTACAATTGATAAAAAAAAAATTGTACATTCTACTACTACAATTTTTTTTTATAAAAAAATACTCGACGTCCATCGGTTCTCCTTGACTAGGAGAGATTAAATCTCACATGTTTTTTTTTTTGGATTGTTATTTTCCCTAACATAAACATTCTTGACTTTCCGACAACCATAATTCCACACGAGTTGTGGATGATACATAACATCTTGTATTGATATAGGTTGTAGATATACTATATGCAGTAAATCTTGATACATGTGAATCTGATACATAAGCAAGATGTATCATAATCATTAAATATTCAGACATGAAATTCCTATGCAAAAACAAAATGTATCAGAATCAGTAAATATTGAGAAATGAGAATCTGATTCGTATGCATGATGTATCATAATTAATAAATCTTGATGCATGAAAATCTCATACACAAACAATATGTATCAAAAATCGCAAAACTTGACACTTATGAATATGATACATAAAAAAGAAGTATCAGAATCATAACATCTTTACACAAGCGGATCTAATACATAAATAATATATATCAGAAGAATTACTGTTTTGTAAATGAGAATGTGATACAAAAGTATATGTATCAGATTCATTAAAAATTGGTAAATGTTATTGTGATATATAAGCAAGATGCCCCAGGTAGTCAACTTTGATACATTAGAATATGATACATAAATTTTGATTTTATATTCGAGTTTGACAGATGAGAAAAACATACAAATCTTTTCAATTGATATATGAAAAGATTATTACATTTCAATTGCTTACTGATTCTGATACATTACAGTTAATGTATCAGATACATTAAAATAACAGATACATCAATTTCTCACATAACTTATCCATCACTGCTGGATCGTTATGATGTTTGGATGTAACCTCGTCGTAACCTTCCCAAGACGAATCAAAACCAGGTGAAACAAGAATTCCTTGATTTTTATTCAACTGTGTGAGACCATGAACGAATTCCATATGTATCATTGAAGATATGAGTTAAAAAAATAGAAAGATTTACAGAAGAAAGCAAAGGATACCAATTTTAGAAGATTTTTCAAAGATTTATAGAAGAAATCAAACGATACAAATTTTAGAAGAAATCAGATTGAATGAGGATGAAGTGAGATTCCAGATAAGGAAAAAACTTAAATATACCTTATTTAGAACCTTGAAATTGAGTAACAGATGTACTCAGAAATTTAAAAGGCCTAATCCATCGGTGGCCCCTCAAAGTTGGCACCAACTTTCACTTAGACACCTCAACTAAGCTTTATTCATTTTAGACACCTCAAGTAAGGTTCTGATGTGTCATTTTGACACTTTTTTTACAATCACCCAAATATCTAAAGTGTGTGTAATACACTTGAAGCTGATGTGTCAAAGTGACCAATTAAATGAAGAAACGTGACAGATATATCAAAAATAATTTTAAAATAATAACTTTTGATTAGAAAAAAAGTGGTCATTAACTTCATTTAATTGGTCACTTTGACACATCAGTGGCAAGTGTATTACACACACTTTAGATATTTGGGTGATTGTAAAAAAAAAGTGTCAAAATGACACATCGGAACCTTACTTGAGGTTTCTAAAATGAACAAATCTTAGTTGAAGTGTCTAAGTGAAAGTTGATGCCAACTTTGAGGGGCCACTGATGGGTTCCGCCAATTTAAAATCTCAAAAGCTGATGAAGAGGAGCGAATTTAGGCGAGGATTTAGGGAGGAAGAGTGATGTATCAGTGAGGGAGAGAGAGTTAAAGGAAAAAGAGGAATTTTGGATATTTTTTGGTATAATAGGAAATACAAGTAAATATGGTATTAGAATATGTGTAAAAGGATAATTTTTCCTTATTTTAAATTATAATTGTATATATTAAATACATATTACATGTTTTTCATATTACGTAACTTTTCCAATTTTTAATAGGGTCAAACTTGCAACACTTTTGTTGTCTGGACATTTGACCATCTACCAAGTATATACCCATTGCAAAGATGGGCTAAGATTAAACGGATTGGACGTCTTGTGTTTACTGGCCCAAATCTCTACCCTTTTCTTCTCATACAATGACTCTTTAACTGTCTATGTTGGTAAGCATATGCTAATAACTCTTGCAATATAAGCGTATGCTTCTATTTAAATATATATATACTATAATTTTTTTTTTATGGTTATCCATTTTAGAACATTTTCAAATATATGGTGTCTAAAGTTCCACGTATGACTGAACGTCATGCAAAAATGACTAAAGTAAGGTAAAAATGACTAGATTGCAACCAAATGAAATTTTAGATAAGTATAATTTGAAATAGATAGACGTGAGAAAATTCTAAATTTAGGGCCTAACTTAAACGGTGAGACCAAAATTGCGTAGTTGTGCACTTCCCCACTTAAAGCTGATGACGAATTTTCACGGGGTATGTTGCACAAGTTGCTTTCTTTTGAGGCTACTACTAAAATTGTGTTATACTAGAATTATATTTCCCCAAGCACCGTGAGTTACTTTTGTCTGCGGAGAGAAAAATAATATCGTGAAAGTTACACAATAGTTTAGAAGTTAATAATTTAGATATATTTTAGTTCACAATATTATAAATTTTATTAGGTTTTGATACGTCCAGATACATATATCGTGGGATATATAGGGTTAAAATTAGGTGTAATTTATTTTAGATATACTATATCCAAGTGGGTTCGCATGTATATACATAAAAAATGTCGCTCGCCTCCTTCCCTTCTCGCTCACCACTCTCCTATGTATCTAATATCCTAGATACATGTGAATCACACTAAATATATACAGATACATGTATCTAGTGTGATTCATATGTATTTGGGATATATAACTATCTCGCTCGTCTTCCTCTCCATCTTGCTTGACTTTCTCCCTATTTTAGTGTATATGGTAGCAAAAATACATGTATATAAGTGTATCTTCCTCAATATATGGTAGAAAATTGTTAATTAGTGATAAAATACGTAATTATTTGAAAGTGTAAATAGAATTAATATATATGATATGAATGAATGTCTAATAAGATCGTTTTCCCAAAAATATTTAACTACTTTAAAAGGCAAAATTTAGACTATGATTAATTGGGACAAATATTAGGAAATGGTCTCAAAAAAAGGCCATGCAGTGAAATTAATTCATTAAGAAAAGAAAAAATTACTTAAATACATAACTTATTTTACTATATTCTCTAAAATTTTCTATCATTTGAAAAAATTACAAAAATTCTTACTCTCTCCTATTCTCAGTTATATCATTTTACGCGATGTATCGAGACGTTGAATAATTTATCCGAAATCGAAACGCGATGTATTGAGACGTTAAGAGATGTATCCGTAATCGAGACGCGATGTATTGAAACATTTTCGGATGTATCCATATCCCACCAAATTTAAGAGATTTTTATAATTTAGAGAAGAATAAGGATAGAATGTAATTAGTTGAGATTTGTGTAATCCCTACTTAAGAAAACAAGTTCGGCCCCATTTTAAAGGGGCTCACCTCCTCCACTATCCAAATAGTAGTGGAATGGACTCTGTTGTTGGACCTATAAGGCCCAACACTTTGTCGTGTTTACTATGTTAGATACTAGCGCGAAATTAGGTGGAATGATCTGTTTTTGAGCCAACAACTAAAGTTTAGTTATTATTTCAAATATATTTCTAAAATAAATTCATAACAAAAATATATCTCACTAAAACACGAAAATAACGTCAGTTTAAAACTTTACAAGTGAAATCTTTGTGTTCAATGCTTTGTTAAAAATAATGATTAATAATTCCACTGTACAAGAATAAGGGCGATATTCAAATTTCAATAAGCATCAAACTACTAAGTCACACTATGAAAAAAATGAGGATTGTGAGGAATGTGCTTATTTTTTAAAACTAATCAGATTCATGCGAGCAATCGACAACAGAAGTCATTCACCTTTTGAAGAGATTGTTGGAGGAATATAGTAAGAGGAAAAAAGACACATATATAATTCTTATCGACCTAAAAGTGATTACGATAAAGTTCCGAAGGAAATTTTATGGAGATGCATGGAGTCTAGAAGTGTACTTGTGACACATATTAGTAATTTATGATATGTATGATGGAACAAAGACCTGAGTGGGTAGAGTGGGAGGAGATTCGAAACATGCTTTCAAGTCGATATGGGGCTGCACCTGGGATCCGCCCATTTTTATTTTCCTTGGTGATGAATGAATTGATACAACATATTCAAGAGAATGTACCATGATATATGTTATTTGCAGATGACATAGTATCGATCAATCAAACACATAACAAAGTTGACAACGCACTAGAGATTTGGAGACTAACAGTGTCGCATCGCGGAGCAAGATGGAGAAATGCGGATCGATATATTACAGTTGTTTTTGAAACTATGTTTAAAAACTTTATAACTTGGCAATTTGATTTATTTTATTTGAAAATAATAGAGTTGCCACTAAATATTTAGGAAAATAATAAAACCATCTAAAAAGGATAATTTGGAAAAAAACCTCCATGGTGGACAAGATGCGAGAAGCGAAACTTAAATGATTTCAGCATGTGGGAAGGAGCGTAGATGTTCCGGTGAGGATGTGCAAGAGATGTTGGCGGTGATAGATTTGAAGAGAGGTAAAGGTAGACTGAGGAAGAATTTGAGAAAAGTAATTAAACAGGACATGATCCTAAATAGAAAAACCCAGAGATCAAATAATATGATAGTCAATTAGTGGGTAACCGAATGTTTTCTCCCTCTACAGTAGTAGAGCAGGGTCTTATTCTAGAGCACCTACTTGTTCCTTTGCAATTATAATTATTAGTGTTCCAACATTATCTTAATTAATTCTACTGCTATTTTTATTTCTTCCATTCTGATTATCTTTACTATTTTTACAGTTAATATTTTTCTTTATTTGATATTTTCATCATAGTATTTTACTCTTCATTCCTTTAAAATTGTTATAAAAAATGATTTTCTTGAATCGAGAATTCATCTATTCCATAAAGATAGGGATAAAATCAGAGTTGTGTACACTCCATCGGCCCATCGTTTTAGACTCTACTTATGAAACTGAGTATGTTATTCTTGTTGTTGGTTAAAAATACGAAATAATTTGCTCACGATAAATTAATGAATGCCCTTAAATTATAATAGAATTTAAACTATCATATGTCGTATAGTAGCTGAATAGATTTGACCATCCATAATAAGTTTGACAAGTGTAAATGCATGCATGTGAAAGGGATCTAATTTTGTGACACAAATAGAATGATTAGTTACAACTTAAAAAAAATTAAACTGGTGTATTCATATCACCCCCCAAAGTACTGTGGAAAACTTCCAAGAAACTATGAAAGACAAAATCATTAGGATGTTTACTAGGTCAATTTTCTTATAAGTATATTGAATCAAAGATGGGGGAAATTGACCTTTTTTCTCAATAAAGAAGCTTCTAGTGGAATCAATCAATATGTTATTTTAACTCTTACCATCATGACTTTGAAATGTATTACAAGTAATCAATTGGAAAATATTATTATTTTCACAAAGTCTGAAAAGCATCAATTTAAATAGTTAGAATCCTAAGTTCACACAAAAGTCAATTCTAAGTCACTTCCTTTGAAAAAGGGCAAGACTTGGTCCAATGGAATTTGTTACAACTAAATAAGCAATTAAGGTCGGCATATATTATTATTTTTTCTTAAACTTATCTATGAAATTTTCTGAATTTGTTCTTGTTACAAATATGCTTTGTCGTAGTCAAATTATAATTGACCATGTATAAAAATAATTTTATAAAATCAAAGTTAAAAAATAATGATATGGATGATTTTTTTTTCAAATGACAATGTCATAGATGAATCAAATTTTTAGCGAATGACATACATAAGTCTTTTTTCAAAGTTCGATGACATATTTGAGCCTTTTTTCTTAAATGTTTTCCTTAATGCCATTCCAAAAAAAGAAAATGTTCTTATTCTTCGCGATTTGCGTCCGAAGCATTGAATTGTGTCCTATTCTCTATGTCTAGAGGTGAAATTAAGCAATCAGGAAAAAAAAATGATTTCCATCAAATTCATATTTAGATAAACTTATGTAATTTAGAAAAAATTTCACCTCAAAGGTAGTGTCTATAAAATGGTTTTTGACCAAACTCCACATGGTGTTAAATTATTTGTGTGTAAGCTGTCGTTTGGCTCCAAGTTCCTAAATAATTTTGACAAGTTATTTTTGGGAGAAAGTTTGGTAAAGTTTCATCATGCGTTTCGCCATAAGTTTTTTCAAGTTTTGGTGAAATTTCAAAAAATATTATTTTGTATCGGTAAATTCTAAAAATTATTAAAAATATCAATAAGTTTGTGTTATCATTTTATAATGAACATGTTCCGTTAAAAAAACCTTATAACGTAATTGATAACAATCAACAACAACAAAATAACAATATAGGGAAAAATAATGCATTAATTGAATTAAAAATAAATTATTATTTTTTCTCTATTTTTTCACTCAAACTATTTTTTTACGTAGAAAGTAATAACAAATTATTCTTTTATAAAATCTTCACATTCTACGAACAATCTCTCCCCGACAAGCTTTTATTTATAGATTAGACGAACGAGAAAATGAAGAAATATTGTTATTCTGAGTCGATCGTTCATCATTTTCATCAATGATCATATCATCACTTGCATATTCAGTGAATATTTCGTCACTGCTTTGATTTTCACGCAAAAAATTATGTAATACGGTACAAGCAACTACTATTTTTACCTGTATATCTAAGTCATAATTGTTCATGCCTTGTCGCAGTATTCTGAATCTACTTTTTCACGCACCAAATATTCTTTCAATTACGTTACGCAAAGAGGCATGTCTATAGTTAAATAGCTCTTTGCCATTCTTAGGCTCTCTTTCACTTTCCATGTAGTCTTGCAAATGATATCACACTCCTTTAATATAAATATAGTTGTTGGCTCATTGAGAAAAGTTTCATTAAAGAGGGTCAGTAGATATTTTTATAGATAAGTTTTATTTAAGAGTGATTAATGGTATTGGTTGATCATATTAATGGAATAAGTTGACAGATAAATATTTAGTTGGATTTAATAAATGAATGGTGTTTTTATAAAATATAAAAGTTTGGGGTTATTTTTAAATTTTTAAAACTTCTCAAGTTCCTACTAGTTATTTTTTAGAACTTGGGGATTTTGCCAAATATATTTGCCAAGTAATGACAAATTGTATGGACAAACACAAGTTCTCAAATATTTTTCAAGTTTTTCCTAAAAACTAATTAGGGCCAAACGCTCACTAAGTTTTGGGAGAAAGCACTCCAATATAAAAATTCAATCTTAAGTGAAAATAAAATATCACGATCCAAATTCACCAGGCCGTGCGGACACCTACTCTAATACCTAGATAGGAGAACCCTTATAGAAATAACATGCGAAAATTTAACAATTGCTAGATACCAACCTAAAAAGTCAGGAATACACCATAATTGAAAATTTTAAAACTCTAAATTTTATTACTAGAAACATACTAACACCCCCAAGAATACAAGTCTAAACAGGTATAAGAGCTTCTAAAGATACAGAGTATAAATAAAGTAATGACACAACTCTCACCATAAAGAAGGAAGAGTAGAAGCTGTTGGAGAATCATCTTCATCTTCACCTAAGAAACATCACTGACCCTGCAATTACACCATGCCAAGTGGTATAACAAGAGTAGTATCAGTATAAATAACACATACTGGTAGGCATCATCGGTCAACTCGATACCCACCGCATAATATAAAGAAATCAACGAGAAGAAAACATGCTCTTAAGAAATACACCGCCAAACCTTTATGCGCAACTCTTACTATTCTTGATAACCTCATTAAATTCGTTCAAGCCTAACTCTCATCCCTTTTAGTTGGTCCGCTGCCAACTTTAATACAAAATAAGCCTAAACCTTCTATCACATAGAGGAGTTTCCAAACTACAGGTCACAACTAACTCTATCTAACAAGTTTATTACCTTAAACTTTCACACCAATACCTTGCCCTAAAATAATTAATATCTCACTTGGAAGGGGTAAGCATTTAAGTAAACTAAGTCTTACCTCATAACCGTACTGGCCCACTATGGCGGAACCTAACCCGTTCTGGCGGCCTCGCCACAACGGGATTCCTCCTGTCAGAGCGTCCTAGCAGCAGACAGGTACTCTGAATTCTCCTCCCAATCCCTTTTTTCACATATACCAACAGGACACCATCAATATCTGACTCTAAGTCATCTTATTAAATCACACATCAACTGCTCTCCGCTTGTTTACCATTGCCTCAGACCTACGATACTGTCATGATCCAACCCCATAGGCCGTGACGGGTGCCCGAACTAGACACACACGTATACCCCTGCCAACTATACATAACCCGTCTCCTATTTATACTCAAAATGCATCAACAGGTAAGAAAACATACAAGCTGACGAGGCTGTAGTAATGTAAAGGGTTGTTCCATAATACGCATATACGCGAGCCGACAAGGCCGCCACGATACAAGGAATGCCCCAAATCATGTCACATCAGTACATATTCAACTCATATACCACTCATATACAACTCATATACAACTCATACACAACTCACAAACAACTCACGTACACATACAACCCACATCCGTATCCACAAACCTCTAAGAGTAAAAAAATAGTAACATAAGGCGGGACAGGGCCCACGCCGTATCCGTGAGCAAAACCAATATATACAATAAGATTTAGTACCCAAAATCAGGCTCCAGCACAATGGAGCACTTCCGGACCGCTGAGTGGGACTCCTATGCTGGCGGATCCCCAAACTGTGTATATGTACCTGCAGGCATGAATGCAGCCTCCCCCCCCCCCCCCGAAAAAAGGGGGACAGTACGATATATGTATTAAGTATGTAAAACATAATATAGCATAACATAGCTGGAAACATATCTGAAACAGAGAAGCAGGGAATAAAATGTCATATAAGGAACTTGTACCTGAATCCTGGGAATCATAAACATGCATGCTGAAATTATACAATATAGCCGGCCCTTTCAGGGAACCAGTGAAGCATACCTGTAGGACCATCATAGGTCCGGCGCCATCACCATCTTATTACATCACATCATCATATATATACATACGTACCCGACCCTTTAGTGAGGGACTCGGTGAACAATGCAGTGAGATTAAGCACGAATCTGTAGCCGGCCTGGGACTTGGAGAAAGATGTGTTACCGTATACATGAGTAGAGTAGTGAGCAACTATATGCAGTTTAAATCATTATTGGAGACTCGACCGTATAAGAAGAATAAGCTAGCGTCTGAGGATCATAATAGTAATGTGATCACCTCACGTGTCTTCTAGTTGCCATTCGGGGCTGCATCAATTAGAATCTCAGGGATCCTAGGCATGTACTAAAGTAATACTAGCCACTTATTAAATCGGAAGCACTTATCATCCTATAGTCTTTAAGACTAGGAGTCTGTACATTCATTACTTCCTTAACATATAGAAAGTTCTAGGAAAGTAGTTCATCATCCAGAAGTGAATAAGAGACACTTAGAAATGAAATTATTTCAGAGATCATATCACCTTTTACTTGCCTCTAAGACATGCCAAAAGAAGAGAAAGACTAGGCCTTACATACCTCTTACGGGTTACTCTTTATCCCGTTCGCCTCGTCGTCCTTTGAACCTAGGTAACACAAAAGCAATACGAGTATTAACAATCTTAGACTTTTCAACGCCTTAGGTTACACACGAGTATTCATAGAACTCATCCCCTCGCTCGCATTCTCGACTAGTTCCTTAACTAGTTAAGAAGTTAATGGAAATCGGACATCAGCTCCCCTATAATGTGCCCTATTCGAATCTCCAATTACGTCCTTAATACCTACATCCAACCAACAACATAACCAACAGCTCATATATATATATATATAACATGGCAACATTACGCAATATAAACTCCAAATGACTCGCTCGAAACTACGATACCAAAATAAGGTTTCTAGTTTCCATTTTGCAAAATCTTTAACCGTACGAAGCGGGGGTCGTGTGAATGCAACCAGTAGCTCCCCCAACTCTTTTAGAACCCATTTAGTCCCTGCAACACACACCACACAACCAGCAGCCGCCTCCAAACACACAACGCCTCACTTCGACTATAATTTAACTATGACGACTTCAATTTAGGTTGTTTCTTTCGCTGAGCATATCCACAATTTTTTTATACTTTCAGCAGTATATAAGGTACATAAAACACTTTAAAACAATCCCATAAAGTCCAAATTTAAAGGAGAAACCTTACCTTACCCGAAATTGGCCAAAACTAGTCAAAATTGCGCCTCAGAAACCTCTTTAGCGTGCTGAAAGTTGTGGACTGATTGCAGCTTGTTCTTGCTGCTCCAAAATGGATTTTTAGGTTATTAAACACCGTTATACCACTGTAGGATATCTTAAATAACTAATTTACAGAGCGAAATTGGAATGTACCTAGTTTTTTCCTCTCAAATCCGAGCTCTCTCTCTCTAGCTCAAGGTTTCTTTTTCTTCTTCTCTCTTCTTGAACTCTCTTGAAGAAAATGACTTATGGGATAAGGATGAGGGAAATAAGTCATAAAACATATATATATGCCACTTAATTAATGAGCTAACTTTCTAAGACTTGGGCCTTTTCTTGTGTTGGGCCTCAATTCTTCTATTACTATTATTATTATGAGAGCCCAAACTACCTTATTGCAATTATTATTATTTAAGCCCAAAAGCTACAAGTCTTCTCTCTTTTTTTAATTCACAAACTACTCTCCAAAATTCCCAATTTTACCCTCGGCCTTCCTCCGTATTTCCACATCAATTTTTTCCATGAACATCATACCGGTACAAACTAGAATAAATCAAATAAATCACAACGTCATTCCTTGCAAATCAAATTTTTTCTTTCTTTCCGAATGCCCAAAAGTGCGGGATATAACATCCCTCCCTTCCTTAGAATCATTTGATAGCGTCATAGCTTATCCGGCTCTTATGATAATGTCTAAGGAACTTAGGAGACATTCCAAGTTTAAAAGTGTGGGGCGTAACAGATACGGATTTATCTATCAACCATAACATAATCTGAACATGCATATATATAGAAACACATTACCAATTTACCATTTAAAGAGCAATATACAGTTTCACCGGGTAAATCTCAATTACAACTATTAACATGGCAACACTTGGACCTTCGGTCCTTTCATATCAATTATTACACAGAATGGGCATGCTCAATTATCATCAAGTCAGTTTCTCTATAATCACACAGATAGTCAAGATCAATTTACAGATGATAACCACACAATGGTTCTCTCATGGAACCCATACCCAAACTATTAGTATGTCGGTGGGGCACTCGATCCAATGTTTAAAATATGTTGGAATATGATATCCGATCTAATATATGTGTCGAAATGCGATACCCAATCCAATATATATGTCGAAATGTGACACCCGATCCAATATACGTGTCGGAATGCGACACCCGATACAATATCATAATCATAATGCATAATCACAGTCCACAACGAATAGTTCACATACTTGCACAATCAAGTAATCAGGCTCATTGCATGTAATTGTTCACAAATAGTCATTTTATTAGTTTTATTTCATCTTATTGCATAAACGCGCATTACTCAATCATTTCATATGGAACTGTCACTATGAACACACACACACACACACACACACATATATATATATATATATATATATGGATGAATAGCCACATACTGCACCCCCCATTGATTATCACAAGTCTCAGAATCTCACTCTAACCCAAAAATTTCCTTAAACATTAACTCTACAAGGATCATCAACCATATCAACAAGAAGTATTAAGGTTAACAATCAAGAACTAGACTATCATCACTAGTCACAACATAATCATAACCCACAGTACATTCCTACCATAAACAACAATAACAACATATTGAACCATCCATACTTCATATCCGAAGGCCTAAACATGAAATCTCCCATCAATTTACGATACATTATGCAATGGGAACAGATTTATAACTATTCAATTGCGAAACCTAGCCTATCTAGGCGCCAACCACCTGCTACAGAAGTCTGATCGCGAACTTTGACTCCTTTAGTGAAACTTAGCTTGTTCTTGATCTAAAATAAAAGTATAATACAAAATCAATCACAAATGGCCTAAATATTTCCAAATTATATGTAAATCCCAAATCCTAAGCCAAACTCATAATTTTTCCACCCAATCTAGGGTTTTGCTCCATTAGTTTCAAGCCAAAACCCTCCCTCAATGATCACCCACCAACAATTATTGGTTCTAGGAATCAGATTACAAGTTTAGGGAGTAAATTACTTAGCTTTAGCACAAATTGGAGTGAAAACCAGTAGAAAATCAGCCCAGGTCGCTTCTGGTTTTTCAAGAACGAAATGGGAATGAAATAAACCATTTTGGAGTTTTTTCCAACTTTAAATTCCGTCTGTCCCACCACAGGGGGACCATCCCACTTTGTCGGTCCCACCACAGCGGCCTAATTCCTGTCACAGCGTCTTCAGCACAGATAATGCTTAGTAAAATGGGCATAACTTTTTACTCTGAACTCTAAATCAGGCAAATTTAGTGGAGTTAGAAAGAAGACTCATAGACCTTTAATTTAATAGGTCATGGGCCACTTAATTCATTATAGGCTAAGAGATATGGTAGTTTGAAGTAGATCTTAGTTTGAACTTAAGTCCAAAACTAAATCGAAAAGACACTTTCAGCTCAACTTTGAGATAGGAGCATAGCACGACCTTAATGCACAACTAATGTACTCACATACCAATGTATTGATCCTAACCTTATGATGAATGAAATTCATATACATTATCGCATATATTTTTAGATAGCGATGGGCTAGATCGTTACCTAAAATTAAAGAACGTGCTTTTAGGTCAATTAATTTTGGACAAAAATAATAAATTTTACTTACACTATATGAAAATGGAGAAACATTTAACAACCAATAAAACCAAAACCCAATATTTGATTTAACCCTAAAAATCCTGTTTTTTGAAAGGATGTTGGCTTTCACTTGTTATAATTTTTTTTGTAGCTGGCTCCAGTATATATATTCTCCACTTTTTAGAATGTTAGGAATTTTTTTCTATTTTTACATCCTTAACCCCCCCCCCCCCCTCCCAAGTCATGTATTATGTTGTCAAACTCTAATTGGCTGGATTAATTTTTTGAATTTATCCAGAGTGGATTTACCAAACTTGTAATGTCATTTTCCACTATATAATATAATGATTAAATCAAATAATGAATGATCTAATCTAATAACACATGTCAATTCAACCATCACAACTAAATTATTCCAACTCTCAAATAATTACTCATTAGATTTTCTTGCATATCTGTGATTAGAGTTTTGCAGTATTAATGTCGTACACACACATAATTACTACTAATATATAAGTGGAGCCAACAAAAACTTTTACAAAAATTACAATAATAAGTGGAGCCAAACATTCTTTTTTTTTTTTTTGGGTGTTTGGTTTTAATAGTTGTTAGATATTTCTCTATCTCCATCAGCAATTATTATAATTTTACTATTAGAAATAAAGATTTTTTCTACTATAAATCAGTAGGAGATTTAATTTATAAAATATAATTTTTTTATTTATTTTTTATTAAATCAATTTACTGAGAAAATACATAGTGAAAAATAATTTTTTATTGAAATAGCGAGAAATTTCGCCCGACATTCTTTTATTTTTGGGGGGTGTTTGGTTTAATCGTTGTTAGATATTTCTCTATGTCCATCAACAATTATTATAGTTTTATTATTAGAAATAAAGATTTTTTTTACCGTAAATCAGTAGGAAATTTATTTTATAAAATATAATTTTTGTCATTTATTTTTCATCGGATCAATTCGTTGAGAAAATACATAGTGAAAAATAAATTTTCACTCAAATAGTGAAAAACTTCACCAAACATTCTTGTTTTGGGGGTGTTTGCTTTAATAGTTGTTAGATATTTCTCTATTTCCATCAGCAATTATAATAGTTTTATTATTAGAAATAAAGATTTTTTTTTATCATAAATCAATAGGAAATTTTATTTATAAAATATAATTTTTGTCATTCATTTTTCACCGGATCAACTCGCTGAGAAAATACATAGTGAAAAATAAATTCTCTTTGAAATAGTGAGAAACTTCTCGAAACATTCTTTCATTTTTTTTGGGGGGGGGGGGGTGTTTGGTTTAATAGTTAGATATTTCTCTATTTCCATCAGCAATTATTATAGTTTTACTATTAGAAATAAAATAAAATCCATCGTAAATAAGTAGGAAATTTATTTTATAAAATATAATTTTTTCATTCATTTTTCATCGAATTAATTCGTTGAGAAAGTGCATAGTGGAAAACTAATTCTCATTGAAATAGTGAAAAACTTTCTAATTTTTTATATGAAAACATTATAAATTTTTTTCTCAGTGATTTAGTCAAAATATTTGTGGAAATAGCTAGTGAACATTTTTCAGCGAGAAATTCAGTAGAAAAATAGTGATTTTTTAGTAGTGTTTCTCTACATTGCAAGTAAAATTTATTAATTTTGTCCCAAATTAATTGACCTAAAAACACATTATTCAATTTTTTATTTTTATTTTCCACCCGCGAGTATTTGATTGTGGTCTAACTACATTCAACTTTATTCTGAAAAGTCATATATCAACACTAAAAATGATCGAGATTTATCATTCCATCACAACTTCTGTTAATCACGATTGTCCCATTATTATAACGATAGGTTGGATCAAACTAAATGGGGCGGTGACACTTGTTTCCCTTATCTCAACTCCCAAGTCTTATGAAGAATTATTATTGTATTGCATGGGCCTTCAACAACTTCTTTTAAGAGTTTCCAACTAAAACATCATTTATTTTAATACTTTATTCTTAGTGACTTTTAGTTCTAAAGTAAGTAATATATTTCAACGTAGTTCAACAAATACAATATCTTATTGGCAGAGCTAGGAACTGTATTTTTCAAGGAAAAAAACACAATTAAATTGGGTGTGTTTGGTACGATATCAATCATTTTTTTAAAGGAAAATACTTTTTTAGAAAGTGTTATATTGTGTTTGGTACAACATGAAAAGTACTCCTATTTTTTAAAAAAAAATGTTAAAAAATCAATTTTAATATCACGAAATTAGGAAGTATATATTGTCTAACTGTAGTAAGTGAGAGAGTCGTTTAAAAGAAAAATGAATTTCGTAGAAATAGATTTCTATTCGTATCAAACATTGTAAAATATTTTCCTGGAAGTCATTTTCTCTCCTGCCAAACACATCCAAACGCACCCAAATTTGTTAAAGATTGCGTCATGTTTATATTTTATTCCTCTTTTTTCTATATAATTTTAGAAGATAATAGTACCATTTTTCCAATTTTACATCTTCCAAATAAATTATTACTTTTTGTCCCTTTTAGTAATATTTTTATTTACAGGTAGAAATATCTATGCTCGTCCTTGTCGACATTATAAATATATATTTCCACCGCTTTCATCAACAACCTACCACTACATATATATATATACACACTACAAACAAATGAATTTTTTTAAGGGTTTCTTATGTAACTGTATAGACAACAAAAAAACAATTTCAACAAAAATGATTGTATGTATATGTAATATATTGATATTATATAAATAATGTGTAATCATGTATATATGATATATAACTATATATCAGAGTTGCATATACATCTATATGGATTATATATATATATATATATATATATATATATATATATATATATATATATATGATGTATAATTATGTATCAGAAATGTATATATATCCATATACATTATTTATACATACATATATATTTTTTAATTCTAACCAACTCAAATCTTTTCTAAATAGTTTCTGATATTAAATATATATGAGCTCATCTCGATGTTTCGAGTCTTTTAAGGCTGAAAGAAACAAAAAAAAATTATCATTTTGGTAAGAATTGATAATTAGGTTATTTTGGGGAAGAAAATTTGAATCACTGATCATTTTGTCTAATTATGACATTTTTTAATTCAGTTTGATTGTTCAAAAAATTTAATTATGTATTTCCTTAACCTCTATATATTGTGTGTAACGATTAGAAAGATGGAATTAATTTCTTTCATCAAATTACAACTATATTATATACTAAGAAACTGATGAGAAGATTTACAAGGACCACTTGAGCTAATTGTATCAAATCATGCAGCCAAAATAGACTAAATGCATACTTCATACGCATGTCTCTATATAACAAAGGCTTAATTAATACATTCAAATTATTATTTATTCCAATTAAGTATTTGAACACATAATAAAATATTTTTATTAGACCCTTTTAATTTATTTGTTTATTGTGTATTCTCAAGTGTCCTGTCCATTATATAAGTTAACCACTTAAATAGATCTCATTGTTTAATTGTATGCATTAACTTTAATAAATTGTAAAACCTCAGATCGATTTCACTTGATACTAATGTGTATAATTTATATTATTAAGGTGCTAATGCAAACTAATTTCCAATACAAATGTGCTTTCCGAAAATATATATATATATATAATGACATGAGGTAATTACTCCATCTTATGAAGTGTTTAGTTATTTTTCATGTTACGTATGTAGTTGAAATAAGAGGGAGATTATTAAATTATTTATATTTTGTTGTTATGCGCTTAAATCATTTGGTAGTAACAATATCAACATCATGGGATTATCGTTGAAACCCTAATATGACTACAATTTCTGTGATTGTTAGTAACTTTGAGTTAATCCTTGTCCCCAAATCCAGATGAAGTCATTATCAATTAGACAAAACACACAGTATAAACAGATTTGTTCACTGAATATTGGTGTATTCGTTAATGACAATTTTATGGTACGTGGATTTGGATTCACGTTGTAATTATATATGCAACACTTGCAAATTCAAAACTTCTAAAGTTTGGTCGTGATTTGGGCTTAGAGTCTTTTAATATTTTAAAATAAAATTTTATATATTTAAAAATTATGTAAAAACAATTACAAATTAAAATACTTAATTTAAAATATCTAAAAATTATATAAAAAAATCACAATCAAAGAATAACTTATTTAAGACTCGAAATTCAAACATTGTGAAATGAATTGGAACAGAGAAAGTAGCAGCAAATTTTAACTTCATTTTATGAGCTTATTTCAATGCCATTTGTTAACAAAGCATAGAACTTGTGGGCTTCCCTATAGGTAGGGGTGTAGATGGATCGAATGGGTTTGGATTTTTTACAAATCAAACCAAATTATTTGTGTCGGTTATTAAATCTATAAACCAAACCAAACCAATAAAAGTCGGGTTTTTCGATATCAAGTTTTCTCGGATTTTTCGAATTTTTTTGGGTTTCTCAGGTTTTTCATAGTATCTAATAAAAAGCACAGAGCAGTGCTTCTTAAAAAGAGTTCTAGTACAAAATATCAACATATAAGATAGAGACAGAACACTGTTTGAAGTTTTAACTTTATAATATAACTTTATAAGATGAACTTTTTTTTGTATATTATTTAGATGGGCTTCTCAAGTCCAAATCTAAATGTAAGAAAGAAAACAAAAATTATGAAAAAAATTAAAAAAATATTTATAAATTATATTTTAATAAATCTTTTTATGTATAACATAATTTAAAAGTAGTATATCTATAATCGGGTCGTTTTGGGTTCGGTTTGACTTTTTTTAGTTAAAACCAAATCAATCCTATAATGGTCGGGTTTTTTTCCAAACACCAAACCAAGTCAAATCAAACCACTAGTCGAGTTTTTTTTCCGATTTGATTCTATTTGTCGGTTTGGTGCGGTTTATCGGTTTGCCCTTTACAGCCCTACCTAGAGGTCAGCATGGTATGGTAATGAAAATTTTGGTTCAGTAATTTCAATTTTTGAATTTAGAAATATATATATAAGTCGACTTCAACTTAAAATACTCATATAATAGAAAATTTCTGACTTCGATTTTTCAAGAAACGACTCAATTATATCATACTAACACCTTGCATATGTTGAAATATTCAAAATAAACAAGCAATTCTCTTCAATAATCAATCACTTAAAATGGACATTTCAATCAAGATGGAGTAATTAATTTGTAATAGTACTATTATATATATTTTCTAGTATGATAATAATAATATATGAATTTAATATGCATGTAACTATATCCTTTGATGCGATATTCAATATTTCGATATTGTTTTTATAAATATGTAATACTATACCGATATCGGATTTTTTAAAAATGCATACCAAACCAAATACCGTAGTACCGTATTTAGTTTAAACCCCACGAGATGAAGACAAGTTATATTACAATACAAATTTGATGGTTAATTAGAACTTTATAATATACAATTAGATAAGATTTTCCCCGTGTAAACTATTGAGAGAGCTAATCACATAATATTAATCTTGGATCAAATCACAAGTCACAACTAATTCCAGTGACAGATTCAGCTAATTTAACTTAAATTATATATATGTGTAATATGTACAATGACTAACATAAATTACTTTTAGCTATAAACTACATAGTTGTCATAATCATTAATATATGATACTATGGGCAATAATTTAGGTACTGAGAACAAGGAAAGTTTAGATGATTTTTATCCACTATATATTATAAAGTTCAAGAAAAACCATAAATTAAGGCGCAACATCCTATTCCACTTCAAGATTGCTTGAATTAATAATATTTTTTTAATAGTTTATTTAGCCAAATTTTTGTAAAGTTAAAAGTGCTCTTTCTTTTTTTTCTTACAAAAAATACTTATTTTTAAAACTAAGGAGAATAGGAGGAGTTGTTTTCAGAAGTTAAAAAAATAGTTCTTTTACAAAAATATTTTTTTTGAAAAATATTATTGAGAAAAATTCACTTAAAAACACTTTGAAAAAGTTTGGTGAAACATTAACTATTGCTCGAAAATATTTTCTAAATTTATTAATCAAATATAAACTATTTTCCACCAAAAGTGAAAAATAATTTTTAAAATAAATTAATTTTAGAAAATTGATCTAATATATAAATAAAATTTTCACTCAGGCACAAAGCTTAAATGGGGTAGGTTCGTTGTCAACTATGGGTTATGTCCATTTTCGTATTAAAGTGTGAAAAATCCAAAACTATAAGCGGTTGTTTGTTACAACTATAGGATTTAAGACCCCAATTTTAAGTTTAATTTAAAAGTAGCATTTTTTTAAAATGAAATTTGCACAATTTTAATTTCACCCGAATTTGTTAGTATTGAATATTTTCTTTTGCAAGTGAAACCTCCTATGAAGTGAAAATTTCAAATTATAAATTCTTTAAAAAGTAAGATTTCTAATTCAGATTATGATTTCAAAACTTTTTAAATATAGAATTTGATCCAAATTTTGTAAATAAAAGTTTGATCAATTTACAATTTATAAGAAGATTCATGCTCGATGATAATATATTGTTTGTACTAAATAGAAGAATTATATTAAAAAATAATTAGTTATTACTAATTACTATTTTTGATTTTCTGGACCAATGAATCTTTTGTAGAATTATGTGTAATTAAAAGTTTGTAATTATAAATATTTATTTATAAAAAAAATATGGAGATAAAATTTATTAATGTAGTGTCTTAGAATATTTTGATACTTTTTTTTTTATAAACTGTAATTTGCTAATTTGGTAAAATTAATAATAGGGGAAAAGAAAAGAAAAAAATACAGATTCCACGACACAATATTATAATAACAGGTTTGATAGATTCAGATTTTAAGTTTTATGGTGGCTATTAATTTTTTTTTAGCATTACTATATATTAAATTAATTACACTTTAAAAGTATTAAGTGCTAATAAACTTGATATCTCAACGTTGCATTCTCCTCTATTAATGGGTCAACATCATATATACATATATATATCTAACCAATTAACAACCACTTGCTATTCTATATTCATAAATGTTGGTGGGGGTGGGGTGGGGGTGTTATTACTTTCTCAAGAAACTTACTTTTAAGATGATCCACTACTAGCGTATAATATAATTTTCTCATATAATTAGTTCACTGAGAAAGTACTGTGTACATACTTCAAAAGCCTCGTTTTTGAATCTCATCAAGTCTACAATATAGTACTTCGATAAGCCATAAAATAGGAAATATTTGTAGACGTAGAAATTTTGTAGAATTTTATAATATGAGTCTTATTTCTTATAGGATTTTTTGGGGGCTATTCTATCCTAAAATCATAATTTATGTCTATATATAGGGTATTATATTTTCTTAAACAGACATCTCGAAAATTTCACAAATTGAAGTTTTAGATCCACTATATGTCAAAATGACATGGTATGCCTAGTCAAATCAAAGAGAAATCTCAGATATCACGAAGACATCAAATATTATCTTTCTCAAAGAAATCTCATAAACTCAGGGATATTCATAAACAATTCAAGACATGCTAGACTCTTGTTATAATTAAATATTTTAAGAAGATTCACAAATTCTTTCATGGAGATCAAATTCAAATCATTCTACGTTCGAGAAATACGTCATTTATAACAGCCCTCGAATCATAGAGAAAATTCAGAGAGAAGAATCAAGAGATCAAACAAATTTGTACCCACATATTTTATCAATAAAATTATGTTTTTTCATATTTTATTTGTAATTGCAATTTATTTTTTACCACTTTAAAATTTGTCACAAACAAATTATCACTCCCAGTGCACCAAATTTGCCCTTAATATCTTCTCTCACAAATCAAAGCCAGAAAATCACAAAGTTGAAAGCTCCATTTTTTTTGGTTCCTTCAAGAAGTCTGAATTTCATCAAGTCTACTCTCCGATAAGCCGCGAAGTAAAGACTATTTGTAGACATTGAAATTTTGTAAGACTCTACAAGACGACGAGTTCAATTCCACTTAGGATTCTTGGAGGCTACTTTACTTTAAATCCTAGCTTATGCCTATATAAAGGGTACTATATTCCCGTATCTCAAAAATTTCATAAATTCATAAAATATTCATAAAGAGATCAAAATATGTCAAACTCTTCTTGATAATCAGATACTTCAAGAAGATCCATAAATCCTTTTATGGAGATCAAGTTCAAATCATCCTAACTAGTTCGAGAAATACGTCACTAATGGCCTCGAATCACAATGAAAATCAAATCCAAATCATTTTAGTTAGAGAAATACACTACTAACGGCTCTCAAATCAAGGAGGAAAATTCAGAGAGAAGAATCAAGGGAAGAACATAATTGTTATCGCACTATTTATTAATAAAATATTCTTGTTTCTTCATTTTTTTAATAATTGCAATTTATTTTTCATTACTTTAAAATTTGTTACAAATAAATATGTGATAAAAAATAAATTCTATTGAAATATCGAATTTTTTTTCTAATTTTTATATATAAAAATAGTACTATTGTTTTATCACAAATTTAATTAAATAGCCGTTTAAATATTTTTCCATAGAAAAATAGTGATTCTCTAGTAGATATGTCTAACCTCAGGTATTATAATTACAATATTGAAAAGTGAAGAAAAGAAATAACGTCGGCAAAAACAAACCAAAGGTCAGGCAAAACAATAATGTATCTCATAAAAAGGAAGATTAACTAAGTTATGATCTATCAGGTCATTAATTACATCACTAATTTAGGGAGGATTTTCCCACCTATTCATGACAATAACGTACGACATAAGTAATTTCCAAATAGAATTAAAAATCTTGTCACACCTTAAAAAAAAAATTGGTACATTGAAAAAATAAACTATAGAAAGATCGTTCATATCCTTTTAAGTCCTTAACCCCACAATATCAAGATCTTTTTATAATTGTATTCATTTGCTAGAAAATTAAATCGACATCCTGATTTACCTCTCTCCGAACATGTGGAATTAATTTATGATTCGTCATTACACCAAATACACTTTAATTGGAATTATGATTTTATGCCACTTGGTATTTAGAGTTAGCATTGGAGCCTCAATTAAATTCGAATTGCACATTGCAGGGCTCATTTGAAGGTGGCACTCCCAACGAGATTTTTCCTATACTCAAGACTCAAATTTGAAATTTTTGATCGAGAGTGAAATAATTCTACCACTTCACTACACCTTATGCATGCCTTTTTTGACTAAATTATCCTTAGCAACAAGCAAAATCCATTGGGAGTTTTAGCTGTCAAAACTAAATTAGATTTCACGATTCAAGCTAGACTTTACACGTGACATGGCGAAGAGAATCTCGAGAGATCCTAAACAAGCTTCTTAGCCTAACATAGAATGACATAGGATAACATATGAATCAACATAAGAAAATACATAAGATAAGTCTTAAAACAATCACATCATGGCAATCAATAAAAGAATCTGGGAATAACGTCTGAAATGCATATCCCCAACTTTCCGAATCTCCGAACCTTCACCTACGAACCCTCTTACGAGCCATGAGACCGTCTACGGACCGTCCTTTAGGTCCGTAGGAGAAGTTCTGAAACTCCGAAATTCTCCAACTCTCAGAGCCATTTCTACAACCCCAATCTACGGATCGTAGGACCTCCTAGATGGCCCTCGTAAGTCCACTCCTAAACATTCGATTTTTTTCAAATCTTAGATTTATTTACAAATATCATTCTATGGGACCATAGAACCTTGTACGGTCTGTAGGTTAGTCTCATCTTAGCTGCATGAAAAAAAAATTCTCCAACTTTTTCTTTTCTTTTGGTTTTCCAACTTCCGGGTGTTACGTTAGATTAAAGACTTCATGAAACAAAAAAAAGAAGACAAAATTCAGAGTTTAGAAAAAAAATTATTTTACCTTTTTTTTATTAAAAAAAAATTAAAACAAATGCTGGTGCCATGTCAATAGCTGGCAGCTGTGGCAAAAACACGGATTGGGATTATCAAATAAATGCCCACGTGTGCTAACTGTGCACACGTGTACACGGCCGCTTCTTTTTTTTTTTTTCTTTCCGTCAATGCCATTCACGTTTTTCGTTTTGGCTTCACACTCTTTTTCTCTTTGACCACCTAACTCGGTTTGGTACACAGAAAAAGGAAAAATACTATTTAATCAATTTATTTCATGAATTTATGAGGCAATATGTATATATTAAGAAAAATATTTAAGAATATAATTTAAATTATACTTTTTACTATTGCCTTTTCTAAAATCATAAATATAACTTTGCATGTAGTGTGATTTATCTCTTAAAAAATATAAAATTTCAATAAATAAAATGACAAATATGAAAAAAGTTTCAAACATCTATCTTAAACTTTGAACAATGAAAAATTCCTAAAAAATTTACTTAATATAGAATGGAGGGAGTAAGTAATAACATCAATCAAATGCAATGTAAATTTTATTTCAGATTTAATTTTAAAATATTTCATCATATCTTGTTCAATTGATTATTTTATTATTTCGCATGTTGAATAAATTAGTTAAAGGATTATAATTTCAATTATGTACCAAGCCACCGTTAATGAGTGTTTGGCTATAAAATATTTAATTTTTTAAAGAAAATATGATTAATATTCTTAAATTTTAAAAATTATTAGAAATACCAATAAGTTTGTATTGTTATTTTGTAATGAATATTTTTCGTAATAAAAATTAAATTCATGGATTACTTTTATATAAGGAGTATTCAATTTTTATATTTATGCAACTTTTAATAAGTTCTATGGAACAATATCGTTACATACTTGAAAGTCAAATAACAACAAGTACATCATAAATTGAAATATAGTACATAAGTTGAGTAATTTTCTTCCTAGTATTTTTCTCAAGCTTGTCAAGTTGGAATTAATAAATACCGGATATAATTATGAAATTTAGGATAAATTATATATTTTTTAATAAAATATGGGATATTTTTTTTAATGAAATTTAGGATAAATTTAAAAATTTTAAAAGTTCTCAAAAAATAGTTTTTTTTCTAGTTGTTAGAATATATGGTAATATATTCTGACAAATTTGTAACAAATTGTATATATTTAGTTTCCATATATAGATAGTTAGTTTCCTTGTATTAGACGCTTGTATTAGGTGTATATATATACTTATTATGTTAATGAAATAAAGCAAGGGATTAATTTCTTTCATGGTATCAGCTGTGTAGGGCAAATTCTCTCCTTCTTCTTCTAGGTCTCCCGCCGCCGCAGCCCCCCTCGCCTTCCTCGTCCTCGTTTTTTTCACCATGTCTACCTCCAAATCTTTCTTTCATTCTGCTCTTGCTGTCTCCAACATCAAGAACCATGTTCCCATCACTCTTGAGATGGAGAATGTCTAATATTCCACTTGGGCGGAACTATTTAAGATTCATGCACGATCCCATCGGGTAATTGATCATATTATTCCTCCGACAGCAGAAATGGAGAAACGACCTCAACAGGAGGAGGACAAAGAACTGTGGTCCACCCTTGACGCCACCGTTCTCTAATAGCTCTACACTACTATCTCTCATGATTTGTTGCATACAATTCTAGAACCTGACACCACGGCGATGGAGGCTTGGAATCGCTTGCGTGATATCTTTCAGGATAACAAACACTCTCGTGCTGTCACCCTTGAGTACGACTTCACTCATGTCGACATGATCGATTTTCCCAATGTCTCTGCCTACTGTCAATATCTCAAATCTCTGGCGGATCAATTCAAGAATGTTGGCTCTCCAGTGGCTAATGATTGTCTAGTTCTTCAATTAATCTCGGGCCTTATCGAGCCCTACCAAGGTGTGGCGACTTTTATTCGCCAACGCGACCCTTTGCCATAATTTTATCAAGCCCGTTCGATGCTCACTCTTGAAGAAGCTGGCCGTACTAAGAAAGCAGCCCAAAGTTTCTCTGTTGCATTAGTTGCTCGCTCGTCCGAAGGTCCCACTAATGTTTATGATAATTCCTCTTCCCACCGCCATAATAGTAGTGGAAAGAGGCACCACAACCGCAACAATAATGGAGGCAGATCTCGCGGCAGTCATGGCGACGGTAGAGGAGCTGGCAGCAGCAGCAGTCCTGTTGGCTATGGTGGTCAACTGGTGGCAGCAGCAGTCGCGACAGCACTAGGCAGCATTCAACGATGCAGCACTCTCCATAATTTTCTCCTTGGTCTGGTGGACAACAGTGGCCATGGCTGGCCTCTTGGGGTCCTTGAGCTGTCCCACCATATCCATATCCATCAACCACTTGGTCCTGATCCACTTATGGACAGCAGCAACCACCAAGAGCGGGTGTTCTTGGCCTCCGACCCCAGCAGGCATACACTGCAGCCCCTACGCCTATGGACATTGAGGCCGCAATGCATACTCTTGGGATCACTCCTCCGAATACAAATTGGTATATGGACACCGGTGCCACTTCCCACATGACATACAATCAAGGTAACCTCACGTCCTATTTTAATAAGAGCATTAATCGTGGTATTATGATTGGTAATGGTCACTTTATTCCAATTCACGGCTATGGTCACACAACTTTGTCTTCCCTTGGTCCTCCCTTGCACTTAAAAAATATCTTTTATGCACCTCATTTAGTTAAAAATTTGGTGTCCGTCTGCAAATTTACCACTGATAACTCTGTTTCTGTGAATTTTGATCCCTTTGGGTTTACTGTGAAGGATTTTCAGACGGGGAGGCTAGTAATGAGGTGTAACAATCGGGGAGAGCTTTATCCAATCACCAATCCAGTCACTTTACCATCTACTTTTGCGGCTTTGACACCTTTTCTTTGGCATGATCGTTTGGGTCATCCGGGCGCACCTGTGTTGAATTTCCTTAGGAAGAATAAATTAATTGATTGTACTCAAAGTAGCGATGTTCGTATTTGTCATTCGTGTCCTCTTGGAAATCATGTTAAGTTGCCCTTTTATGCGTCAACTTCTTGCACTCTTATGCCGTTTGATATTATACATAGTGATCTTTGGACGTCACCCATTTTGAGTTCCTCCGATCATCGATATTATGTCTTGTTTATGGATGATTATTCTAAATTCTTGTGGACATTTTCTTTATCACACAAATCACAAACCTTTTTCACATTTTTAAATTTTAAGACATTTATTCGAACTCACTTTGAACGGGATATTAAGAATATACAATGTGATAATGGCAAGGAATTTGATAATGGACCTTTTTGGGACTTCTGTAAAATCAATTGTCTGTCGTTTTGTTTTTCTTGACCTCACACGTCCCCTCAAAATGGAAAAGCCGAAAGACAAATCCGTACGATTAATAACATTGTTCGTACCTTATTAGCTCATACTTCCCTTCCTCCTTCCTTTTGGCATCATGCTTTACAAATGACAACTTACCTTCTCAACATTCTTTCTCATAAACTGTTAAACTATCACTCTCCTCTTAGCATTATTTATTGGAAGGATCCCTCTTATTCCCATCTTTGTGTCTTTGGGTGTTTATGTCATCCTCTCTTTCCCTCAACACTAATAAATAAACTTCAATATCGGTCAGCCCCGTATATTTATTTGGGATATCCGTCATATCATCGTGGGTATAAATGCTATGATTTGTCCTCTCGAAAAATCATCCTTAGCCGTCATGTACTCTTCGATGAGACGCAATTTCCTTTTGCCAAGGTACATACCCATCAAAATTACACATACCAATTTCTAGACGATGGACCCTCTCCATATGTGGCTCATCATCTCGCTAACCCTACGAACCCACCGACTCCACCCCTTCCTGTTACACCCCATACTTTGGTACCTTAGAATGCTTCATAAGCTTCTCAAATTTTTGGGAAGGCTCTTAAGTTTCTCAAAAGTCGTTATGTGAGTTGGATAGTTTATAATGCTATCAAATAACTCCAAGGAAAGGAGAATGAAATGCTTCATAATAAGGAAGATTGGAAATAAGGTTATAAAAATTCGAAAGGAGTTGGAGGCCGAAAAATAAGTCGTAGCACTCGATTGACTCGCGTAAACTACCAACTTGGAGGTCTTACGTACTTAAGATACTCGACTGCGTGTTGAGACTAAGTAGCAAGGAATACATAGGCTCTTAAAGTGCGACGAAATTACGAACCCACGGAAGAGAAATAAGGAAACGACGTACCTACTTGAAGCAAGTAGGTGACTCACCTACTTGACATATGGCAGCACGTGATAGGTACACATGGAATCACATGAAAGTGACACGTGGCAGCAGGTGACACACCATGGGGTGGACCCCACCTGCCACGTGGCAACTATGAGGTGGCTGCCTAAAGGTGTGACACGTGTCACCCTTAGGGGATGACATTTGTCACTCTCCAAAAAGATATATATCTATGTATGGATGACTATTAAGTCATTTTTAGCCAAAAAATTGAACAAAAATAGAGAGAAAAACGTGGAGAAGAAAGCAAAGGCAGCCCTGGTTTGGAGAAACGCCAAGTTAGTAATACGAGTATAACTCCTTGTGTAAGGCTTATTTTTGAGTGATTCAAGATGTTTTCGAAAGCTATTTCATGCGGATACAACTTTCATATAGACTCTACAACCCATATTTGCTTTTCTCTCCTCGAAAAATGGTGGTGAAGCATGGGGGAGCTGCTGCCCAAATTTTGCTTTGGAAATCCTACACGGACAGCTGTGAGTATTTTGGTCATATGTTTTCGTACAAAATTGTTGTAGGGGTAATTCAAAATTGTTTGCGACCTTGATACACATGTATATAACTTTCATTGAGGCCACAAATCCTGTTTTCCTCAATTACCCCTTAGAAACTAAGCGACAATATAAGACAATGAGTTGTCCAGATTTCACATTTTGATAGTTTTGGCGAGTTTGACAAGTTTAACGTAAGGTAAGGCATTTCCTTTTAAATTGAATTTTATGGTGTTGTTATATAGGGTATTATACGTTGTTTAAGTGGCTGGAAATGTGAAAATATGATAAATATATTTGACGCCTGAAATAAACTAAATTGGAGTCGCTAGAAGTGAATTGTCGTCGAAATAAAGTGTCATTCTTGTAAGTTGTTGCTGTAGGGGTGTAATGCATTGTTGCAGGGCCTAAACGCATTCTAAAAGGGGTGTGGATTCTGCTGGTTTCAGCCACATGACTCCTCTTTGCGTATAATGAAAGGCATTACAAAATAAAGGCTAGACGCCCTATTGTGCTACCGCATTTTTGAATAAGTCGTTTGGAGTTTATGTTGTATATTGTTGGTGTAAATTGCTGCAGGTTGTTGTTGTTGGTTGGATGTAGGTCTTAGGGATCTAATTATAAATTTGGATAAGGCACATTATAGGGGAGGTGCTGCCCAATTTTCGTCGACGCCTTAGCGAGTAACAGAACTAGTCGGGAAAACGACTAAGGAAATAAATTTCATTAATACTAAGATGTAACCTAGGGTGTTGGAAAGTAAAAGGGGTTGATATTCATACTACTTTCATGTTGAATAGGTTCAAAGGACGGCGAGGCAAGCAGGATACAGAATAATTCAGATAAGGTATGTGAAGCTTTCTGTTGGCATGTTTTCGGCATAAGTATGTAAAGCTTATCTTTTTTTCTTTTGGCATGTCCTAGTATTAAGTGAATTGTGTATGTAAGGTGAGAATAATTCCATTCATAGAACCCCGAGTATGGTTCATCAATCTTATTCAATTCTAGATATTAGAACTCCTGCGATAGTTGAGTTATGGACTTGTAAGTCTTCTATATGCTGAAAAGTAGTATATGTAAAGCTAATCCTCCTTCTTTTGGCATGTATTACATATAAGTTATGAATGGTTTATACATATGAAACATGGGAATAACTCCATTCGTGAAGTTCTGAGTACAATTTATAATTCTTATCCACTTCGTGATGGTAGAACTCCTGTAATAGTTGAGTTATTGCCGTTTAAGTCTTCTATATGATAAAAGGTAATATATGTAGAGCCTATCGCTTCTTTCTTATGGGACATCTTAATGTAAATGAAATAAGATATGATTTGAGTGTAGAGGTAGTTCCAGTTGTAAGTTTCGAGTATAACTCGTGACTCGAGTTCACTCCTAAATGATAAGGGTCTTAAAGTAGTTAAAATACGACCCTCGAGCCTTCTATAGACTGAATAGTGATTGGATGTGTAAGCTCCTAAACCTGAGGGTTCTTGGGCATACTTTACGATAATGGTTGAGGGATATTTGATATGTTACAAAGTTTTGCATGCACGTATATGCATTATGATATATATATGGATCGGGACGGACGTACCTCGACATATTTTGCTATGTAAGGATCGGGTCGTACGTTCTACGATAGATTATGCATTATACGGATCGGGCTGTCGTACCTCGGCATTATTATGCATTATACGGATCGGGCCATCGTACCTCGACATTATTATGCATTATACGGATCGGGCCGTCGTACCTTGGCATTATTATGCATTATACAGATCGGGCCGTCGTACCTCGGCATTGTTATACGATATACGGATTGGGCCATCGTTCCTCGGCATTATTATATGATACATGGATCGGGCCGTCGTTCCTTGGCATGTACTTTCTATATACAGGGATCGAACTGTACGTCCTACAATGTTAATGGTATATATATACCTATCATGATAGATGATGTGTTTGTAATACTGGGTCCCCGAGTGGGCCGAATATGGTACGTGATAATGGTATATATGACTTTATTTTATGAGATGCAGGTACGATACCCTATTAAATGCTATACTTGGTTTCCTGTATCCCTGTTTTAGTTGTTATCTCAGTTATGTTATGCTTATATACTCAGTACATGTATCGTACTGACCCCTCTTTCTTTGGAGGGCTGCGTTTTATGCCCGCACGTACCATACAGATTTTGGGAGTCCACCAGCTCAGGATTCCACTCAGCAAGTTTAGAAGGAGCACTATTGATTCGGAGCCAAGTTTTGGTACCAAACCACCGATGTATATATTTAGTTACACAGGGGTACGGCGGGGGCCCTGTCCTGCCATATGTTGTCGTTCCTACTCTTAGAGGTATGTAGACATGTATGTGTGGGTTGTTCATGAGGTTATTTCGGCTGTGCCTATACGACATGTTGTAAATGTTTTTTCGTTATGGAAGTCTTATCGGCTTGCATTCTCTTTCATGATACGATATGAATGAAAGAGGCCACACACACGAAAAAGTTTTAACTCGTTGGGGTTCTCATGAGTAGTATCGCTTGCTCATAGTTCAATTTGACTACAGTTGACAAATATGTATACGGGGGTCTAGGTCGGACCCCAATCGCTGCCCACGGGGTTGGGTCGTGACACTTTCTGTCGCACTGCTGCCAGCTCCGCCGTGTCCAGCGGGCGAGTCTGCCCCCTTGCCTGGGCAGCTTCCTTCCTCGCTGCCTGGGCAGTCCGCCCTATCTTCCACTCTTCCTCCTCTCTCTTCTCCTCGACCCACTTCCTCTCTCCCTCTAGTCTACCTACCAGTCCTGTTACTAGGAGTAAGCATGGGATCTACAAGCCTAAGAGGTCTTTTAACCTTCTTACATTCATGTCGAAGTCCTCTTTACCCCGTAATCCTGTGTCTGCTCTTCGTGACCCGAATTGGAAATTGGCTATGGATGATGAATATAATGTTCTTATTAAAAATAAGATGTAGGTGTTGGTGCCCCATCCTCCTAATGTTAATATTATTCGGTGTATGTGGATTTTTGCTCATAAAGAAAAATCTGATGGTTCGTTTGAGAGACATAAAGCTCGTCTTGTAGGTGATGGTAAAACCCAACAGGTTGGCGTGGATTGTAGTGAGATATTTAGTCCGATTGTCAAACCGGTGACTATTCGTACGGTTCTTAGTCTGGCTCTCTCCAAGGCATGGCCGATTCACCAGCTTGACGTCAAAAATGTTTTCTTACACGGCGAGCTCAAGGAGACTGTGTACATGTATCAACCTTTGGGTTATCAGGATCCTGATCGGCCTAATCATGTCTGTTTGCTGCAGAAATCTCTATATGGACTAAAACAGGCTCCGCGGGCTTGGTATAAATGGTTTGCTGACTATGTCCATACTCTTGGGTTTTCTCACAGTAAGACCGATCATTCCTTGTTTGTTTATCGTCGAGGTTCTTCTATGGCGTATCTTTTATTATATGTCAAAGATATTATTTTAACTGCTTCTTCTGATGAGCTTCGCCAGTCTATTATATCACTTCTTAGCTCCGAATTTGCTATGAAGGATTTGGGCCTATTGAGAAAATTTCTTGGGCATTGCTGTCACTAGTCATACAACCGATTTATTTTTATCTCAAAAGAAATATGCAACTGAGATTATTGACCGTGCTGGCATGTCCTCGTGTAAGCCGTCTCCTACTCCAATTGATACAAAGCCGAAGCTTGGGGCTACTACCAGCACACCATTTGCGGACTCTTCACTTTATCGGAGTCTTGCCGGGGCACTGCAATACCTAACATTCACAAGACCCGATATTACCTATGCTGTGCAACAGGTGTGCTTGTTCATGCATGATCCACGGGATGAGCACATGCACGCTCTCAAGCGCATCGTGCGCTACCTACAAGGTACGCTGGAGTATGGTCTTCACCTGTATCCCTCTTTCACAACCAACCTTGTCTCGTATACTGATGTTGATTGGGGTGGGTGCCCCGATACACGGCGTTCGACGTCGGGTTATTGTGTCTTTATGGGTGATAACTTGATCTCATGGTCTGCCAAACGTCAGGCTACTTTGTCCCGTTCGAGTGTCGAGGCAGAATATCGAGGGGTTGCCAATGTGGTTTCTGAGTCCTGTTGGTTACGAAATTTGCTTTTGGAACTTCATTGTTATATTCCACGGGCTACTTTGGTTTATTGTGATAATGTTAATGTCATATATCTGGCTGATAATCCTGTTCAGCATCAACGCACTAAGCACATTGAGATGGATATACATTTTGTCCGGGAGAAGGTGGCTCATGGCCAAGTTAGGGTACTACATGTCCCCTCTCGTTATCAGATTGCAGATATCTTCACCAAAGGCCTTCCGTTGGTGTTATTTGACGACTTTCGGGACAGTCTTAGCGTTCGGCGACCTCCCGCTTCGACTGCGGGGGTGTGTTAGAATATATGGTAATATATTCTGATAGATTTGTAACAAATTGTAATATTTAGTTTTCATATATAGATAGTTAGTTTCCTTGTATTAAACGCTTGTATTAGGTGTATATATACTTATTATGTTAATGAAATAAAGCAAGAGATTAATTTCTTTCACTAGTTTTTGAGAATTTTATTTTTTGTCAAAAATATTCATTAAAAAATAACAAATTGTATAGTCGAACACTTTATTGCCAAAAACAATTTCTCAAAAATTAATCCTACTTTTTATGGCCAACCGGATGTACCCTGACCATGAATAATTTTTACTTTTTATTTTTGGAAATTTTAATTTGGAAAACATTTTAGTCATATAATTTTTATAATTTTTCAAAAATAAATAATTTTTTTAATAATTTTCTCTTCAAATCACTCACAGTGTTTAAAAACAACTGCATTTTATGTTCATGTGCAAATATAAATTTTCTTTTTTCAACTAATATTTTCAACTTGAAACAAATACTATTTTTGCAAAAAAATCAGAATTTGTATATTCAAATGCCCACTTAAAATAATGTTTCCCTTAAAATAATCAATCTAGCACTGTTTTTTTTTATTTTAAAAAAACAATATTTCTCACGTGATATTTGATACTTATTTTAGGGTCCTTTAATTCAAACTTGCGTAGAAAATTTGAATTCGATTTCAGTGAAAAAATCATAAGAGTTTCCCGACACCTCCTTTCCCAATCCTCTTATGTAATGAAATTTTATTGGAAAAGCTTAATAGTTTAATTGATTTGCCATTTGAATTTTTAGTTTATTGGTAAAGATTTGATTCTCATTTTGTGATCTTCTTTCCTATCCCCAATTTCTTTTTTAAGGATAAAAATAATATTTTCCTTTGTACATAAGTATAAACGACTAATTTTTTGTATCCAAAAAATAATTATCAAGAAAAGAAAAATAGTAACAAGTAATAATTTTTTCTTTGAATAATTTATGTGGGGGTTATAATTTTTATATGATTTTATAAAAAGACGTAACTCTATTATTCTTCTCCTCACGATCGTCAACTCAAGAGCTTTATTTTGTTCTTGAATCGATAGAATACTTGTAGGAGTTCACCACAAATACGGAGCTACTCTTTGATCACAATCGTAGAGGTATGAAAACTTGCGGCTCACCACTTGAAGTCGAAAATTTCTTCGTGTGCGGAAGACTTGCGGATCACCACTGAAGAACAGAGCTTCTCGATGTATTTCTCTCTTATTTTTTTTTGTTTTATGAAGCCCTTTTATATAGGCATGACTCACGAGTTAAGATTTTGAAATATTCTAGTTAGGGCTGTACAAGACAAATCGATAAACCGCACCAAACCGACAAACCGAACCAAACCGGAAAAAAAACCCGACTAGTGGTTTGGTTTGACTTGGTTTGGTGTTTGAAAAAAAAACCCGACCATTATAGGATTGGTTTGGTTTTAACTAAAAAAAGTCAAACCGAACCCAAACCGACCCGATTATAGATATACTACTTTTAAATTATGTTATACATAAAAATATTTATTAAAATGTAATTTATAAATATTTTTAAATTTTTTTTCATAATTTTTGTTTTCTTTCTTACATTTAGATTTGGACTTGAGTAGCCCATCTAAATAATATACAAAATAAACTTATCTTATAAAGTTATATTATAAAGTTAAAACTTCAAACAGTGTTGTGCCTCCATCTTATATGTTGATATTTTGTACTAGAACTCTTTTTAAGAAGCACTGCTCTGTGCTTTTTATTTCATACTATGAGAAATTCGAAAAAATCCGAAAAAAACAAAAAACCCGAAAACCCCGAAAAAACCCGAAAAATCCGAGAAAAATTGATATCGAAAAACCCGACTTTTATTGGTTTGGTTTGGTTTATAGATTTAATAACCCGACACAAATGGTTTGGTTTGGTTTGTAAAAAATCCGAACCAACCCGATCCATGTACACCCCTAATTCTAGTCATCAAGTAATTCTAGCAAATTTTAAGCCTGAAGAGCATGAGTACGGATTGTCTTATCAACTTAACAAATGACGCGAATGTAATTAGACTCATTTAAATCATATAATTTTAACTTAAACATTCATCCAATTTTATTAATCAAAAATTTGACTTGATCAACATATTATGAATTTAAGATTTAAAGCTTTTAATTTTTATATTGTCAAAAAGTTGATCAATAATTTTTTTGGGTTGTCAAAATTTTGAACAACAAAAATAAATGACGAGCAAAATTCAATTAAATTTTCATGTCTACGATGAGTATCAAAGAGAAGATGCATGCATGTTCAAATTGATAGTAAAATAATAAATTGTTAAAAAGAAATTTTATGAAAAATTTATCAGTTCAAACTTTGAAATTTGAATGAAGAGATGAATTTGAACTATTGGAAATTATAACCAAAGTTGTATAGAGATGGAGTCATGTTAAAATGTTTTAGAACGTCCCTAAATGAAAAAAAAAAGTACAATAAAAAATTATAAATTATGACATGAAAAGGAAAATTATTTTCCTTATCACTTGATGCTCTCCCCTCCCTATCCTAAGCAATACTTGTTTTATACGATAAATTAATCTCTGATTCCAAATTGATCTTATCATCTTACACGGAAAATAATTAGCTAATTTGTAAATGCACCGCGTCCAAATTAATTGTCCACATATTTTAAGAATTCAGAATTAAAGTTGATAATTATTTTTAACCGCTATACCTTCAATGACACAATACTTAAGTAGTAGCTATCACTCTACTTTTAACAAACATAAGTAACTTAATAAGCTATAGCTTAATTTTATATATATATATATATATATATATATATATATATATATATATATATATATATATATATATATATATTTATTTATTTTTTTGATGACCTGAAAAAAGCTAAAATAATAGTTAAATAGAACGGAGTATATTTTACTCTCTAGATTGTCAACTTCTTTTTCTGTATAATTAATTATTTTCTGCAATTTTCCTCTTTTAGATCCAATTCTTATTCTACAAAAAATCGAAAGGTGAATTATTGTTCCTTCAATAAATATCACACACTAACTCAGATGTTGAATTCCTTTTTGGAAAGGATTATGACTTATGAGCCCTTCTTGTTAGCTAGTCTGCTGTCTGAGAATTGGAAAGTAATTGTTTCCTCCCGTCTATCTTACTTGTTCACTTTATTAAAAATAAATTTTTAATAATATTTATTTAATTTAGAAAATTAATAAATTATTTATCTTTTTGTGTATATTTTATTCTTGCTATTAGATACTCCATCCGTCCCATTTTAGTTGTCATGTTGTGCTTTTCAAAAGTCAATTTGACTAATTTTTAAAATTAAATTATATTACTTTAACTCAATATTATAAAGCAAAGAATTAGATATTCAAAAACCATACGAAAAGTACTATAAGTTATAATTTTTTCATATTAATATTAAAAAAAATATATCTTAAAATGTTAGTCAAAGTTCATATAGTTTGACTTTTAAAAAGAAAATCATGACAACTAAAAAGAAACGGAGAGAGTACTATTCAATACCCGTCCCATATTAATTGTCATGTATACTAAGAATAGTTGTCCCAAAATACTTGTCAATTTAAATAATCAAGAGAGAATTAATTATATTTTTCCAACTTTAATTAGTTATTTTAGAATTAAGAGGCACATAAATAGATAAAGATTAAAGAATTAATAAAGGGTATATTAGTCAAATAACGCTTCAAATTAATGTTTTCTTAAGGGTTGTACAAAAACAACTAAAATAGGACGGAGGAAGTATCTAATACATTTTTCAAAGTAGTAAATTTAATATATTCAAAGAATTATATAGTAATATTTTCCTACTACTCCGTCCCTATTTATATGTCACTGTTTTAGATTTTACGTGCATTAAAAAATTAAGTAAGTTTACTATTCTACCCTTATTTAATATTTTTTTGAAGTCAGATTTTCAGTCAATGAACGTGAATTAATTTATTTTGATTAATTAATTTGATCAATGCACATTAATTATTTACTTAGTTTTTCTATGTTGGTCACATGTATATTTCAAAGTTAATAACTCACAAGGATAAAATAGAAAAAATAGTATCATTTATGCATTGATTTTGTAAAATGACAAATATCAAAGACAATCTATTTTTAATAATGATGACATATAAATAGGAACAGAGAGAGTACTATTTATTGTTTCTTAAAGTGTTTGTTAAGTCAATGTTGGACAATAAAGATGAACGGAGGGGGTATTCCTTAGTCCCATTTATATGACAGAATTTTTTTTAGTCCGTCCAAAAAAGAATATCATTTTATTATAATTAAAAATAATTTAGCTTTAAAATTCTCTCTTTACCTTTAATGAAATAATTTATAACCACATAAATATCTAAAAAATATTTTAAACTATAAATTTTAAAATAATTTTTTTTCTTAAATATTGTGTGCCAAATCAAATATTAACACTTAAAATAAAACAAAGAAAGTATTCCTTACTATTCCCTTTAATTCATATTAATTAACTTGGTGCCAATGTCAATTAAGTGAATTGGAAAACAAATATTTATTCACTTCCTACATTTTCAGGTGTTAGGTTATTTTGAATCAAATTATGTCACATAAATTGAAATGAGACACTAACTTACTTTAAATCCTTAATAATAAAGTATTTTTTTTTAAAAAATCGTTGGATAATTCCGATTACAGTAAAAGTAGTAGTAGTATAGAGTATATAGAGTAAATTAAAGGAAAGAAGGTATTTCCCCCAATATTCGGTTGAAACCAAACCATAAAAACCGACTCCCGCTATTTCTTCTTCTATTGCCATCTCTCTTAAAAAAAAAACTCAACATTCAACATTCTCTGCTTCCCCCCTTTCCTCTTTCATGGAAACTCCCCGTCGCTCCTCTGTAATCATAGTCGGAGCCGGCATCTCAGGTAGTTTATTGCGTTCAATTTCGACACTGAGTACAAATATATGCTGAAAATTAGTCCTTACCTGTCAAATCTGAATTCTCGATCCGCTTCTGTTTTTCACATGTCTCTGCATTCACCAGAGAGAAGATGCGAATTTTGATTTGAATCATTCAATTTTATGTAGGTTTAACGGCGGCGAAGGTGTTGTCGGAGAATGGAGTGGATGATGTGGTGATATTGGAAGCGGCTGATAAGATAGGCGGGAGGATAAGGAAGGAGGAATTCGGCGGAGTAGCGGTGGAACTCGGTGCCGGTTGGATCGCCGGTGTCGGCGGCAAACAAGCTAATCCTGTATGGGAACTTGCACTTCAGTCTAATCTCCGAACATGCTTCTCCGATTACAGTAATGCTCGTTATAACATCTATGATCACAGGTTCGTAAAAAAAAAAGTATTTGAACTATGAATTGTTGTTAATTTTTTTTTAAAAAATTCCGTGCTGGATACGAAACTCAATCATTTAAGTTGGATAGCATTTATCTACGTTAGGATCCGACCTATTATCAGCTTAATGTGTGTGTATTGATTTTTTGTGTTACAGTGGGAAGATATTTCCGAGTGGAATAGCGGCAGATTCGTACAAAAAAGCGGTGGACTCGGCTATTCAGAAACTGAGAAGCCAAGAAGGAAACCATCATGAAACCACTGAAGATACCTCCATTTCTACTGAAACGCCGTCGTATGATCTACAATTACATATACAAACGCCACTCTGTTTTCATTCTCTTTGTTCTTATTTTAACAAAATTCTCATAGTTTTCCTTTTGTCATTTTCGATTTTTCTTGCAGTACTCCAAAAACACCAATAGAACTAGCGATTGACTTCATTCTCCATGACTTTGAAATGGCAGGTCAATTTTCCAATTATCAATTCCTTCTACTCTGTGTCACTTTTTTCTTTTTGAGAGAAAAGTAGCAGTGTAATTATGAGTACATTTTTTATTTTACCTTTTTTGTTATTGAATTTTACAGAGGTTGAGCCAATATCAACCTATGTGGATTTTGGAGAGAGAGAATTTCTTGTTGCTGATGAAAGAGGGTATGAACATTTGCTTTATAAAATGGCAGAAAACTTCCTTTTTACCTCTGAGGGTAAAATTATGGACAGCCGACTCAAGCTCAATACGGTAATTTAATATTTACTCTTTTTTTTTTTTTTAATTTCTTGATGGGTCAATTTATGACAACTACTGTAGAAGATAATGGTAGGCAAAGTTGATGAACAAAAGGTGTGATAAACTGATAAGATTTTTTTTTTTTTTTACTATTGCATGAAGTAATTTATCATTCTTTCTCTTTTTTTTTGGGTTCTGTTAAGATTGATTGATGACCCACCAAAAGTCTGCCGAAAAGGACATTTTTTTCTTCTAATTTTTATTAAAAAATCTTCGTAAATGTGCTTTACTAAGTTGTAGTAGTCCCTATTTAAGCAAAGAAATAAAAGCAAGTTGTAATTTTTAAGAGATTTCATCACATGTTATAGTAACTCGGGGCAGTTTGTTATTGGAAGATGGTATAAATCATGGAAAGTAAAAAGGCATGGAAAAGGAAAACGAAATAACCTATGAAGATGTTTTTCGATTCATACAAAAATAAAGATTTCTTTTTTGTGTGTGGATTGATTTGATATGATGATATCAGTCAATAAAATGATAGAGACTTGTTTCTCATCATTATATAAGTACCATAAAGAGAGAACTTTCCCATTCATCATCTTTACTCATTTACTATATTATTTTAGAATATTCAATTATTTGTTTTGTTTATAAAATTAATAAATAATTTATTATGATGTGTTTATTTTATTCATGCTATTAAATATTATTTATTTTTTAATATTTAGATGAGTTGTATTTAATAAAGATAATTTATCAATTGCTATTTTTTAATTTTTGTATCAAGTCAATAATGAACAATTATAGTCGGATATGGTTTTATTTTTTATTGAATGTGTGTTTCATTTTCACCCCTCTTAGAAAATGCCACTTTTACATAATGCAATCAAACGTGGGTCCAAAGATCCATTAAATATAGCAAAGAGGAGGCTAGTAATAATCCTTCAATTCCACCCCCATACAGTGGACGGCCAACTGATTCAAAAATAGAGTGTTATGTAGAGTAGTAGTATTTCTTTGTTTTGACTTTGTGCAGATTTTTGCGGATGGGATTGGTTTTTTGTCCCTTTTTAGGATGTCTAGGCAACTGTGTTTGTTTGTGTTGATCTTGTGAAATGCTACATTTGAATAAATGCTGCATTTATGAAATATTGGTGTAGTAATTCACAATTCACGGAATTGGGGCAGGTTGTTCGGGAAGTGCAGCACTCGAGAAACGGCGTCTTGGTGACGACAGAAGATGGTTCCCTTTACGAAGCCAATTATGTGATTTTGTCTGTTAGCATTGGTGTTCTCCAAAGCGACCTCATTTCCTTCTCACCCCCTTTACCTGTACGTCTCCTCACTCTTTCAATCTCTTGACTATACAGGCATATTGCATCATTTGAGGGTTCAACTGAATTCACTATTTTTAATACACATCGATCAAGGTGTGCGAGTGAGAAAAATCACTATAAATTTCGAGGAAATACTAAATTATGAATCTTTATGTCTGGCCCACCAAATAATTTAAAGCCAACGATAACAACACGTGTGATGTATCAGTGATAGATATTTGCTTCACGTGCACATGGATGGATTGTTGAGATCTTGAGCCTTTGATGTTCACAAAAAGTGCATCGCACTTATTTCAGTCCAATAATGTAGTAGGAATAGCTTGAGGTTTATGGCTAGGATTTAACATGGGTCCCCTGTTCCGGTTAAACAACCTAAAGTTGGTCACCTGCAAATTATTGGGATTCTGAACGTATGGGATATTAAATACTCAAGAGGTCAGCATTTCTAGACAGTGAGCTACCCATATTAATTGCTGGACTTGGTAAGTATGGACTACTTGGACTGTAATGTGCAGTTGATATACAGCTTGTTTACTTGTTGGCATTGATTTGTTTTCAAATTGGACCATTTTCATTATTGGGTAGTTTATCTCCTAAATTATTATTAGCGCTCAGTTATTTTATTTTAATATAGTGGAGTAAAACCTACCAATACATTAAAGAATCCAGATAGTGATGGTGCTTATCATCAGTTATTAGAAATGGCAATTCGTAGTTGTAGCTAATAAAAATAAATTATTTGTAGCTTTTGAGGGTGATTGGCTGCTATTTATTAGTTGTCAATGTCTAAATCAATAATATATTTAATTGATAGCAAACACAATAAGTTGGTTTGTGTACTTGGAGTAACTTTATGTGTCTACGGTGAACATACAAATCTCTATAGTGCTAGATAAACTATTTACTATTAATTTTGTGATCAAACTATTAATGCAAAGGTTAATTATTTATCGTTTTTTTTTTCACGGCGGTTTCAAATTTACTTGAAATCAGCTTTCACCATTTGTACCCTACTTTTCTTCTGTTTTTATTGCAAGAAATGATCTTGTGTTAATTGAAACAGAGATGGAAGATGGAAGCCGTCAGAAACTTGGATGTGATGGTTTATACAAAGATCTTTCTCAAATTTCCTTATAAGTTCTGGCCTTGTGAACCTGAAAAGGAGTTCTTCATCTATGCTCACGAGCGAAGAGGCTACTATACTTTCTGGCAGGTTTGCACAATTTATTGTCTAAATTTTGCATCTTTTTAATGCACGTTTTCTCCAATTCTCATAATGCACATTGCTGCATTCTTTTACTTCATTACCTGCATTACAACTTCTTCATCTTGGCCTTTGTCAAGTCCTCGCACATTCAGGGATATGGTTAATAAGAGGACTTCTTTTTCATTCTCTTCTCTGTCCAAAGACAAATTATAATTTAATACAAAGATACTGCAACTTTGCGACAAAATGACTGCCTTAAAATACTATAAGGGGCTCAATAGTACATTGACTTTGCTCCAATTATCTTTCCTTATTATTAATCTATTATTTCCATATATTTAATCACCATTTGGAATCTGGACTTTGATATCAAGGTCATTCTATGTGTATTTCTTAATAAAACAAAACCATGTGTGACAGCCGTAATTTGTCTGTCTAATGAATGGATTAACGCAGGAAACTGATGATCTGAACTGTGGTTTAGCTAATACAATATGCAATTTTGTCGTTACTTGTGATTATGTGGCCCACATTAGATACTTCAACATTTTATTAACATTAAGTAATACTGGCTCTGTACGCGTGGGTGAGGCACATGCATCTTTATGAATCTGGAGAAATTTGCAGACTTAATTAATCATTCTCGTTTTCCCAATTTGGGGTTGCACTACTACTAGGCACTTTACTTTGCTATCACAGCATCCCATTGTATCAGGGTCACCAGAAGTACATCACCTTCAGTATTTCTAATATATAATAATATAATGTGTTTGCATTACATTTGCAATTCTTACAATTCCTTTTCTCTGGCATAAGTCCTACTGTTGACGGGGTAGCTCAAATTATCTAAATGTGTTTATCTGTAAGATTAGAGCCAGTAACCTTTTTTTCTCTTCTCATTAACAGAGTAGGCTAGGCTTCTGTTCTTGATATCCTGGAGTTTATATATATTCCAGTAACTAATCTCAGAGGTTCTTGATGAGTTTAAAAATGATGTCGATCCTTCTGATGCACTATGTAATTCTTGAGTACCACTTCCTTATGTAAACATCAGTATATTGCTTGACTCGTGTCCATATATTGATTAGGCACAAAGAAATTTTCTTGGTTATACAATTGTACACTCATCTGAGCATAATTTTGGCTTCTGCACACATACACACAACATGAAAATACTAGCTTTTTTATGAATACCTCATGCTACAACCCCCATCTTGGAGATACCAATATAACTTGACCGCCAATTATGTATCTTAAGACGTCTCATTGAGAGAATACAATAGTACACTTGCATCAACTTCAGACTTCCATTTTTTAAATTGAACGCTTTTCAATTAGCTTCATAATATGGAGGACCTATTCATTCCTGAAATCATTTTGTGCTCAAGAACTACTCTAGCTGTCTGTTGATGTTGATCTGTTTTCATTCATCAGCACATGGAAAATGCTTACCCGGGCTCCAATATGCTAGTGGTAACCTTGACAAATGGTGAGTCGAAGCGTGTGGAAGCTCAATCTGATCAAGACACATTAAGAGAAGCAATGGAAGTGTTGAGAAATATGTTTGGGCCTGACATTCCCGATGCCACCGACATATTAGTCCCACGCTGGTGGAATAATCGGTTTCAGTGTGGTAGCTACAGTAATTACCCCATATATGCAAATCATCAACTCGTCCATGATATTAAGGTTAGCAATCATCCCCTTTTCTCACTTGCCAATAGTAATTTTACAGTGTCCAATCTAAACAAATTTACATAATTTAAATAATTGACACGAGACTGTATTGACTTTCTTGATTAAATTGTACAATTGTGTCATAGAAGAATTGTCTCATTTTGCGAGTCTTTTATGTCAAGACAACATAGAATAGGACTACTACACAGAAAAGATGGCCAACTCTAATATTCAGAGACTGTTATACAGCAAAACAACCTTTAATTGAATTGAGCCATCAAATTTTTGGGAACACCTCTATTTAAGTTGATTTTTGAATTTTCCTCCATCTTTATTTAAATTACAGAACTAGCAATTGGAACTGCATAGATATTGGAAATAGCTTCTTCGAACTTTGATTAGCCAATGTTATGGGGAACAAACTATGCTTGAGAAAACACCTTCTTTAATGCTCTTGTTGCAATGACATTCTTTCTTTCATCAGGAACCAGTGGGGCGGATATTTTTCACAGGAGAACACACAAGTGAAAAATTTAGTGGCTATGTCCATGGAGGTTACCTTTCAGGTTAGTTCAACTATAAAAAAAAGGTCCATAGGCAACGATCAATTGGACAAAAACCATGATTTCATATGTTTCTTGGGATGACTATTTTGCGCAGGTATAGACACTACCAATGCTTTACTTTTAAAAATGAGAAGGGATGATGGAAGGAAGAATGAGAGTCAAGCTTTTCTGTTAGAACCATTGCTAGCATTAACAGGATCTTTGACATTGACACAAGCTGAGACCGTATCAAGTCTCCACAAATGTGATATTCCACGACAACTCTTCCTTAGTAACAGCAAATTGGGACTTTCAGAGGCTATCTTATGAGACTAAATGAACCTCTGGATAAAATTTACTCTGACAGATCTTGCTATCCAACCACTGATAAACTCGGTTTGCTGGACTCCAACAAAAAGACGGTACAAGTCCTTTGTTGGAGCAGAGAAACTTGACAGGGGTGCGTACAATTCCTCTCCCTGAGAAGAAGGATATAGGGTAGTTTCCAGGATATTCATTTGTGAAATTCATTGCAGATACATACAATTGTTATTAGGAGTAAAGTCATAGAAAGGTATCATGGTGACAAATGCGCAGTACTAATGATATTCAACACATGAAAATTAAGTAACAAGATGACTGACTATGTTCAGTTGCTTTTCAATCTTATTTCTTCTGTTCATCGATTATTATTCCTAATGTAATCCTGAAGTCTGTATATCAAAACATTACTTTGGTCTTCTGGTTTTGTGTCGATTGATTGAGATGTTTGAGTTTTTTTTATTTCATTCTTTAATAGAACATGATCCTGTTTCACATAATTTTACTTTCAACTTCCAGATGCTCTTTAATATTTGTTACATTCCATTGAAGGGTCATGCCTGAGTCTTCGTGCGCCTGTTTTTTTAGAACTTTTAAGTTAAATAAATTATGTTGGCCAATAGCTCCCAAGCTAGATATATAAAATTTACAAATACTAAAGAAAGTGCTTTCTTTTCTTCAGATCCAAACGTAATTAAGATATAAACAAAACCATTATTTGTACTTATATAAATATAGTCATCTAGTCACCTTAAAATACGAATAGAGGCTCTTTTCTGGATTATTACTGATTGTTTTATTCTTAAATTCCTTAACTATAGTTGTTTGAAAATGGTTTACCAGAAGTATGACACACCTCTACATCAATTATGTGAATTATATTTAGGACCCACTTTTATTATAAACAATGTTCATATTATCCAAAAAAGTAAGTATTTGTATCTTAATTACTTTTAATCTTTTCTGTTATAATTAAAAAAATTAGTTGTTACAATATTGACATTGATTGATAACCAGCTAGTAGCTACCAATAGAAAAATAAGGCTGGCTATGCGTCACGCGCCGCCTAAATTCCGAAAAGGAAATGTTAACAAACAAACAAACAAAACTGTCGGTGTGTCTTTCCCTCATGTTGAGTGAATCTGCGATTCAAGATCAATAGCCCCTTTACACTGCAAGGGTGAGACTCACAGTCTTTCAAGTTGAAAGTAGTAGTAAATCTTGTGTTTTTCTTCTTCTTTTCTTGATTTGATTTGATTTGAAGAAGAAGAAGAAGAGGGTGTGGTATCAATGAGCTTTGAATCTAATACCCATTTCAGAAAGTAGTGTATATTTCTGTATTTCGTTGATTCAATGATGGTCCAAGATCATTCATCTCCTAAACCCTCAAAACCCCTTTTTCTAAAACACAAAGTTTCACACTATTCTGAGACTAAAAATCTTGATTTTTCCACATGGGTATCTGAAAACTTTGTTAAACTACTTGTTGTTTCCCTATTAACAATTAGTGTGGCAGCCCTTTTCTACTTTCGTACCTCCACTGTACCCACCACACTCCTATGCTTCCCAAATTCCCACCAGAGTCAGCCTCAGAAACCAAAGTTACCAAAACTTGATCTTGATTCAGTAAAGCCAATTTTAGATCAGTCCTCACCCTTTTCGTCGTTTCATTCAGAGCAATGGATTATTGTGTCTGTATCAGATTACCCATCCGGTCCACTCCAAGGTCTTGTTAGGTTAAAGGGTTGGCAAGTTCTTGCAATAGGCAATTCAAGAACCCCGAAAGATTGGAACTTGAAAGGTGCTATATATCTTTCTCTGGAACAACAAGCGAGTTTGGGGTTTAGGGTGGCGGATTTCCTTCCTTATGATTCTTATGTGAGGAAGAGTGTTGGGTATCTTTTTGCAATCCAACATGGTGCAAAGAGAATTTTTGATGCTGATGATCGTGGGGAAGTGATTGGTGGGGATCTTGGGAAACATTTTGATTTGGAGTTGGATGGTGCCACTACTAAGAAGCAGAGGATTTTGCAGTATAGTCTTGAGATTGAAAATAAGACTGTTGTCAATCCTTATATACATTTTGGCCAAAGGTCAGTTTGGCCTAGAGGGTTGCCACTGGAAAGTGTTGGTTTTGTAAATCACGAAGAGTTCTATACTGAAGTGTCTGGAGGACGACAGTACATACAACAGGGAATATCAAATGGGCTACCTGATGTTGATTCAGTTTTTTATTCCACAAGGAAGGTTGGATCAGAAGCACTTGATATTATATTTGATGAACATGCCCCGAAAGTGGCATTGCCTCAAAGTCTAATGGTGCCGATCAATTCATTCAACACGTTGTTTCATTATAATGCATTTTGGTCATTGATGCTTCCAGTGTCAGTCAGTACCATGGCTTCTGATGTCTTAAGAGGTTATTGGGCACAACGGTTGTTATGGGAGATTGGTGGTTTTGTTGTAGTGTATCCTCCTTCGATACACAGAGATGACAAAGTTGAAGCATACCCATTTTCAGAGGAAAAAGATTTGCATGTAAACGTGGGTCGCTTGATCAAATTTTTAGTTTCTTGGAGATCTGAAAAAGAAAGGCTGTATGAGAAAATCTTAGAATTGAGCCATTCAATGGCACTAGAGGGGTTTTGGAGCGAGAATGATGTCAAATTTACAGCTGCATGGTTGCAAGACTTGGCTGCTGTAGGGTATCAGCAGCCAAGACTGATGGCAGTACATTTGGATCTGCAAAAGGCAACTGTTCAACGTGGAGATAAAAAGGAATTCATCCCCCGAAAACTACCTTCTGTACATCTTGGGGTTGAGGAATCAGGTACAGTGAATTATGAAATCGGGAACTTGATAAGGTGGAGGAAGAATTTTGGCAATGTTGTGTTAATTATGTTTGTCACTGGGCCCGTGCAACAAACTGCATTAGAATGGAGATTGTTATATGGCAGGATCTTCAAAACTGTGGTTATTCTGTCAACACAAGCTGATGCAGATCTTGCTGTTGAGCAAGGACAATTGGATCAAGTATACAAGTAAGTATATATCATAATTCTTTTCTTTATACAGTGAGTGTTCTTCTACCTTGTTAGAATTTAATTAGTAATTAGTATTGCCATCTAATGGACAAGAATATGGGGAACACAAAGTATTACTTCCCTTAACTTTGCATCACATTTTCTATGTCCAGATAATTCTCTAATGGATACATTTTGACATCCTATAGCATACACCCTCCCAGGAAAAAAAAAGGCTTTCTTTCTTTTTGGTTTGTCCAAGTATACTTGTCATGTTTCCTTAAATTGAAAAAAGTTTATCCCTCCAGCTATTGAACTAATCAAGCAACTACCTCTTAACCCATTAAGTGAATCGTCTATATAACGTTTGCTCTATTTGGAATCATTTCATTCCTATACTAGGCAAATCGTATTTTTGAGACAAATGAGGGGTTACCTAAAACTAGAGGTTCTCTAAATCTTACAGTTTTAAGTTCTCTAAATCTTGCACTTATGTTCCCTGCATTGATATGTAATCTATCAGTCTAAACAGAACTTTTAAACTCCTCAAAACACCAGACTTAATATAAGTTTAACAACAATTATTAATCCTATCTAATTTGGTATCACTTGTATGGATCCTTTGCTTCCATTGTGTTTTACTGTTTGCTAGGTATGTATTGATTCCGAGATATTGTTGGTCTTTTGGGACAACCTTCCTCCACTATCATCTTCAATCATCATAATATGGTACCTGTAGGCTGATGTATTTAGAAGTGTACATAATACATGGCCAAACAATCTCTGGTTATCCTTGCAATTTTATCCTTTTACGTGTGCTACATATACCATCTGTCCAATGTGATAATTTCTAAACTTGTCTAATTATATATAACCATGTATCCAGTCTAACGTTTGTGTTTTATGACACTCATCTTGTGGAAATGGGCCTCTAAGGCATTTCCATGTAACATTACTGGTTTCACAACTGTTCTATATAATTTATCTTTCACTTTGTTAGACATCTTCACATCGCATATCACTCTTGTAGCTCTTCTCCATTTCAACCACATTTTATGTGATATATCTTCATGTCATGCCACCGTTTTTGTAGATTGAGCCTAGATATTTGAATTGTCTACCTTTAGGCACCAAAATCCAATCTAATCTACTAGACTGTCATTCTTCTTATGGGAACTATACTTGTAGTGCAACTAGGGTATATCTTCATACTTCCAACTTTTCATTGACGACTTTGTTAGTTTCGTCAGTTAATATCATCTTCAAATAACATGCACCATGAATCCTCATCTTGTATACTATTGGTTAGTTAATCCATAACTGGGGTAAACAAGTAGAGGTTCAAGGTAGATCCTTGATATAAAACATAATAATGGGGAACTTTTTGGTATTACTTCTTTGTACATTTCATTTATGGCATTTATATATATGACATGGATTTCTTTCTTCTAAAGTACTATTCCTCAGAAGATTTTTCTTGTCACTCTAATATGTTTTCTCTAGGTAATTGAATATCTTGTGGAATTCTTCTTCCTTTTCCTATAATTTCTGTCCATCTTCTTAGAAAATTATAACATCTACTGAGCATGAATCCAAATTGGTGCTCAGTCACCTCTGTAATATTCCTATATCTATACTCCATCACTCTTTTCCTATGTTTCTTTGTATGACTCACTTTTGGTACTTCGGCAGCTGGATAATTTTGTTTATTCCTTTGTCCTCTGTAGCTGGATAATTTTGCTTATTCCTTTGTACTACGGTAGCTGGAAACCAAGATACTGTTTCTCCACTCATTTATTGTTGTTCCTCCCTTTAATATAACATTGAATAACTGGTTAGTTATACAACTTCTCCAAGGCATTTCCAAACCTATATAGCGATACCATCTAGAGAGTTACACACACACAAAAGGAAGGTGTGGTATCTTTTCTTGATTCAAAGCGCAAAGTATGTTATAAAGTCTTTTGGATGATCTTATATATTGATCGACTGTAGTGAGATCTAAATTGTTGTAGGTAATATGTTCTCGTCCATGGAAATCTCATTCTCTTACTATCTCATCTTCGACTTGTTAATTTATCTCTTTCAAATATATTGCATATAACTTTGCCTCCAAGCATGATGTTTGCATTTGACTTCACCTCCCTTTTACTTGACTAGTTAGACTGGACCTCTCCCACCTTGGGAAGTGAGAACATTGAACTCCTTTATCCTTAACTTCTATTCACGAAGAAAGTGGTAAATTATCCATGAAAAAATATGTTCTAGTCTACCACTAGGAAAGAATATCATCTTCCAGTAATATGTCGTAAGAAAGGGTGAGACAGAGAGAAGAAGATAACTGCTGGTAGCATGTTGAAATGAAAGGTCTCAAGTTATAGCAATCTTTTGAAAAATTTCACAGACAGTAAACGACCGTATTGAAAAAGAGCTTGAAGAGATGTAAGACTAATAGATTCATGCTGCCATAACTTTAGTGAGATTAACAGAAATTTGATGGGTATGAAATTTAATGGACCGGAGATAGGTGGAATTGGCATCATGTAGTAGAAATACAGATGGCATGTTGATTATGGAGTAATGCTACAGCCTATACATGTATATATAGTCTGCAGGTGGACACCTCAAGCTAAAGAATACCTACCAGGCAATTAAAACTTTACTCCCCAACTCGAGATATGTATTAATATTTGTACAATAATTCCTAATTCATCAAGATTAAGCTCATATCATGCAACAAGAGCACTGACTATCAGATTTGATAATGTGTTATCCTTGATTCATCACATAAATTTTAATAGCAACTGGAACTATGAATTTTGTTTTGTTTTATCAGCAATAGGGGACCAGTCTATAACTGTATGAATCCTATTTGTAGTAATATTGTGGAACTTTCACACGAAACTGATCACATTCTGTGGCCATTTTCTGTAATTCGTAGTAAGACATGTTTAATACAATTATTACTTTGAACTTGTCTGTTGCTTTGTAAAAGTTGATTGGTTCTATGTTGAAGGAGGAGGTTTGTACATTTGTTGCTGACACTCAAATCGTCTCTTAGGTATCTCCCAAGGATATTTGAAAGATTGAATAGCACAGAGGGATTTCTCTTCCTACAGGACAATACAATTTTGAACTACTGGAACCTTTTGCAAGCCGACAAATCTAAGTTGTGGATCGCCAATAAGGTACGATGACCTTTACATCATGAAATTCAATTATCTCAAAATCAAAATATTCATCCCACAATCAATTGAATCAGGTGCCTACATCTCGAAACATGATCAATGGGAAGGACTCTTCATGGTTTGTAAAGCAAGCAGAATTGGTGAAGAAAGTGGTAAGCACAATGCCCGTTCACCTCCAAGTCAACTACAAGGAGAGTGGTCCAACTGACCAGAGCATCGCCTTGTGTGGCTCTGAGGTGTTCTACGTTCCTCGACGTTTTGTTCAGGACTTTGTTGATCTAGTAGACTTAGTTGGTGATCTTGATATACACCAGAAAATTGCTGTACCTATGTTCTTCATGGCCATGGATTTACCTCAGAATTTTGATACCTTGCTGAATAAAATGGTTTATAAGACAGGAGCATCGTCTACCAATTCGTTGAAACTGTATTCTGCTCAAGTACCAGCTGTGTACCCATTGGCTGTTTCCACTGAATCTGAATTTATAAAGTTGATAAGGCTCATGGCAGCAGGTGATCCTTTGCTGATGGAATTGGTTTAGGATCTCATGTTATTGTGAAAATATTAGAAGTTGTAGAAGATAACATCATGTACAATAGAGTTACTCTTCCAACTGCTCATTCCCAACTTGGAGGAAAAAGAAAAATGTAGAGCATATAGCGAAATCTTGTAGCTCTTTTTTTCCTTTTTCAGAGATGGCTTTTGAGCAATATCTATCAGTCTTTCAAGTGTGTATTCTTATAAATAACTGCTTATTCCTCTGTTTGTCATCCACCTGATACACATTGACAATTGATGTACAACCTTAGTTGATTGATTTTTGCCTGTAATTTTTTTTTTTGTCTCTAAACAGACTACTGTTGTGCAAAATGTGTTGAAATCAGAAACTGACATTGTAGTAAAGATGTTCCATTGATGAACCTTGCAAAAAGTTATTGACAAGAACAATCAAGAATCTATCCATGCATTGACTGGGTTGCACCATGCATGATTGTAGCCTGTAGGACAATGAAAATGGATTTGTAGTAAGAAAAGTTCACAACAGGAAGTACTCACCAACTTCCTAGATTTGAACACCACTATAGACTTGGGAGTCCCATGAAATCACTAGCTATCTTTTCAATATCAGTGGTTGATGTGTTGTACGGTTTCTTGGATAATGTAAGGCGTCGATTTCACCATAAACGTCTTAATCCTCCTACCTTTAGGAGGATGTAGTATTGTCGAGGGAGTTCATTGGTGGGTAATATCAGGGAATTATATCAATTGACACTTCAATCAACTCATGAGTTTAAAGTAAAAGGGAAGAATATTTCCTTTGAGAGGCATGCAACCACCTGCTGTGAAACTAGTAGATTAGGAACAGACTAATAAACTAGTGTCACAGCCAACAACCTTTTCAATGAAACACATCATCCGCTGAGAGGTAAAACAGAAGTAGAACCAACGGTATTATTGTACAATCATGAAAAAGTTTTCCCATTTCTGTTCATGTTTGACTCTGGAAATGGATAATCTCATCTCAACTGAAATATTTCTCAAATAGAGAGGTAGCAATAGCAAGGGCGTCTCCTTGAGCCTTCACAGGGTAAAGCTCTGTACTTTCTTGCCACTTATTTGAATATGCTATCCACTCTTTTCTCCATTCCAACAAGTTGAAGTCCACTTTTTCTTCCAAGCTTCTAGATAGGAGCTTGAAATACATCGATGCTCGAGGAAGATAGTATGCTTCTAATAAGCCACTCCAAAACTTGTTTGCTGAGTGAAGACAAGTAAAAGATCAAAATTCTTAACAACATTTATGATATGAAGTGAAGGTGAAGAGGCCGAATTAACTGATGGAAATAGCACTTACCATAATCATGAAGTCGACTCTGATTGTACTTTGTGTTGTCATACCACATAGTTATTTGTGTCCTTGCATTCCACTCATACTAAAAAGAAATTACCAAAGGATTAGTAGCCAGTAATGAAGAACTTGTTATATTATTAATCTCCAAGGATTCAGAAAACAGAACCTCATCAGATAATGACACTTTGTTCGAAGCTTAGTGTAAGCTGAATAAATAATAAAATAGAATCTTTTTTTACTGGAAGAAGGATTACCTTACGTTGCATCTTGCAATTTCCTACTATTATCCATGTCATTTCCATAAGCTGGAAAATAACATCCTCTAAAAGAAGCTAGTCTCTAATGGTTATGTGTGTGTGTGGGGGGGGGGGGGGGGTGTTTTTCTGAGCAAGCTTTTCCGTGGGGTGGGTGATATGGTTGGTCCAATCGAAGGGGGCATAGGATTTCTGATAAAAGAATGCTTAGCGATGTGAGTCAATGAGGGGATAATTTAATGCCAAGAGCCATAGTATGGGGTTCACCACAAAAGTCCCAAATTAGGAAAACTACATAACATACAAAGTCTATGGCCTGCAAATAGAGAAAAAGATCAGTTGAATTTATTACTTTCACTTGGTTGATTCTTCTGTTTTTCTATCATTCTACGAAGGCAAGGTACATTTTAATCACAAGTAAATTTAATTTTAGAGCTTTCACTCTCGTTTTCCTTTTCCTGTTAAATCAAGTTACTCAAATTGGCAGAAGATATACAATATCTTCATTTAGCTGTTCTCACCTGCTTCATTTCGTCAGAATTCATCGCCAAGTTTTTGGCACTCTCCAGCCATGTTCCAAGTAGAAAATTATCATCAGCTGCTAGAAGCTTGTCAATGTCCTTGATAAGTTGAAGGAATTTCTGACTGTGCAGACTCAATGCTTTAGCATCCTCATGGTGGAAAGCAGATATTGCATCTAAGTAAACCTGGTTTGCAAGCTTGGAAAGCGATTGTCTGGTTAAATCCACCAAGTCATATCTGTTGAAACCAAATACCCAAGAAGAGGTGATTCTCACATTTACGATTATTTTCATTGTGCACATGAGAAGAACAATACATATTCATTTCATTCTATTCTATTGAACATTCCTTGCAACGCCTTTCCTTTTTGTTACAGGATTTTGAAGTTTCATATTTATAGTAACTACTATCTCTATTGCAATTTATATGACACTCTCTTTTAATTAGTTCCAAAAAGATCAAGCTCTTTCTGTATTTGATAGTTCTTTATTCTTAACATTTTCGTTTTGTATCTATAACATGCTCTCATAGGAATTGACATGGCATATAGAAGACTTCTAGATACTAACAGGGTACTTTTGTTATATTGTGTTTATGGGTTAAAAGTCTCTCTTTCTTAAACTCCATTCCAACAAACACCTTTGACAAGGAAATAGACCTTGGGTATAACTCAACCAAAAACTAGCTCATGAGGTGAGGATTGTCCAAGACCATATAAGAAGTTCAATTTCTCTTTCCAAATCAGATGTGGGACTCAACAACCTTTATGAAAAATGAAACATAGCGAGCAGTTCGTATTAATCATAAAGTGCATGCCATGTACATGAAATACAGTGGTTCTGAAAGAAGGTTTTGGAATTGTTATCGAAAAAGAAGAAAAATAGGTTTTGGAATTTTAAACTTGACTTGTACTACCAAGTACCAACTATCTGAAATAGCAAATATAAAACATCCTACACTTTCCGTTTACGTTTCTTCAAGAGTATCTCCTTCCAGTATTTTTATAATTGTGTCACCAGAGCTGACTTGCCCGCACCTCAGCTAATTCCATGGGGTACCTGTTGTCTCCCACCAACACAAGTACCAGGTAATTCTGTCCAACAAGGCTTGGACAACCTTCGCTAGTATTTAAACCCGAGACCTCATGGTTCTCAACCCACTTCATTGACACCATTGGGTGCACTCTCTTCCTCTCAAGCTTAGACACAACTATTGAAGTAAAAGTTAGGTTTTTATTATAATTGAAGGAAAATCGATTCTGAAGTAGAAATAAAGTTGTCTTTATAAGCAATTTGAATTTTTTTTTCTTAAAACAGTATTGCTTTTGAAATTCTTACAGCATACCTGTATAAAAAAATACTAATTACTAACATACACGATCATTTGGAAAAACAGCTTCTAGCAAACGTCACTTAACCAATAGCTGGCTTTTAGCTAAAAAAATATTTTTGATTCTTAAAGGGAATGGAAAAAAACGACGAAATTATCCAAATAACAGGTTCAATTTGAAAATTCTTACCATAAAAATGAAGCTGCTAAAATAACGAGGTAACTGTTAACAGAAAGATACTAAAAAGCTCAGGCACTTTCTTTTAAAAATCACATACTTGTTGTTCGAAATATTGGTTCATCTTAAGTGCATTGGAGAAGGAAAATGGGAGAGGTGAAGCTCATAAGGGTAAAGCCTGCAGATGAAGAACATCAGGCGGCTTGCCTGTGAAAGTTCTGTTGAAGCCATCAGTTGAGCCCACAAAATGAATATCTTTCATGCATTATGGAATTCTGTACAAGATAAGGGACATCTAGTAAGCTGCTTCACCTGAAAGGCATCGAAGCAGCTTATATGAGTAATGGCTTCCTTCTCAGAAGTAGCTACTCAGATTTGCAGTTTCCCTTGAACACCAATGTCACCATTGTACCACGCTAGGCTTTATAGGGTGCTCTGAGACTTTTGAAGTTGCTAATTATATAAGTGGCTTTAATTTTGTTCATTCGACACTACATTTGACAGCATCCTGACATAGATTGGGGGAACAAAATAACTAGTCTTTTTGGTAGGTTGCTTTTCTCTTTTTCTAGTCAATCTAACATGTCTAATCTGGATTATACCTATCCAATAGTAGTGTCTTCTTATGCATAACAAAGCACTAATGCAATTTTTTAGGCTTACAAACTGACAAATTTGGATAGACTTTATTGATACAGATGCCAGATTTTCTTCTAAATTTTAATTTTTTACCCCGCTTTATAAGAGTTAGAATGACTAGTTGGATATACTTTATATGTGCCAGCAAAAAAGGAATCAAAGGTCATTTTTCATCACCACTTATGAAAGTCAGAAACAGCCTTTACCTATACGTGAGGCTTCCAGAAAGTTCTTTTCCTGCATCAAGGAATAGCTTTAATGCCTTGATGACATCCGCTGTAGAATACCATAGGTGAGGCTTTGGTAGACTGGAGCTTTTTTCAAAGAAAAGGAACCGTCTATTCCACTGGAACCCTGCAAGTTTTTGCATTCCATTCTGATTGGACATATCAGTCCCTGAGATATCAGTTCCCGTCTTCCCTGAGGGGTCCCAGTCAGGGAATTTCACAATGTAGTCTGTGTTGTGAAACTACAACATTGCACAAGGAAAAGGGCCAAGGTGAGGGAAAGAAACAAATGTCAGGGACAAATCATGAAAACTGGGATGTAAACATTTAGTGCTTCGAAGGATTTTCTTTCATATCATGGCTTTAATATGGGATTCACTCCTCTTTTCTCCTGAATAGATTACGATAACTGACCATGCTTTGATAAGCAAGAATACGTACAAGGAAATTTTTTTGTGAAGATATGCATTTTCAGTTGAAGACAGAAATTAGTTCTGAACATTGGTATAGTTTTCACTAATAAGATGCTGAAATGAGCAGCTAATTGCATCATAAGTTTAGCTAGAAACATATTGCCTAGTTATCAGTTCAACCTAAAGTCCCAACCACACATACTATCTAAGATTGATGACTCCATATCAGCACTAATCTAGCATATATGATATAATACATCAGAAGCTCCAAAATATTATATGTCCCGATATACAAGAAATAATTATCAATCCATTCTCCTTAGTATCACAAGATGTAGAATTAAATGTTGAAGCACAGACAATTATGAAGAACTTACAGCTATTCCATCGGTGCAGTTGTAGATTGTATGATAAAGGATCTCCCAAGCAGCTTCAATTTGATCATTCACTTTACCATAACGTCTGCGAGAATAGGATTTCAACCATCCCTATGCAACGAAACAAATGCAATCTGATGTGAGGATCGGCATTAAGAATAAATATTGGGTTTAGGAGATTTTAACACAGGTGAGACCAGTGAATACGAGTTTCAAATACAAATCCACTGCAGCAGACGTTCTTGAGAAGTTCTGTTCAGACGCTATACCTGCTTGGCTTTTTTAACACTTAGTATAAATCGTGTTTTACCTTATCAATGAGAAAAGAAGACAAGTAGATAGCTACATTGGAAAGATCACTCTACTCCCACCCAAGAGAGTTTGGTAGTTCGAGTCACCAAGGGAACAAAGTGAAAGGGCTACTGTTGACTCCTGGGTAGGGGGTCAATTTGGGGGGTAGGATTTACTGTATTGGAGAAAATTTAAGAAACGAAATGTTGACACATAAAATTCAGGGTAGGCTTTACCTTATTGGAAAAAAATGAAGGAGATAAGAAATGGAAAAATGCATTTAATACACACTATTCTGAAGTTGACACCCAAGATAATAAACAATATCATAAGCACATATAGAACACTGTTCTATTGTTTTATATGCCTTCAATTTCCACATTTCGACAATAATATGACATAATTAAATCATATATTGAGAGTGTATTGAAGAATCAATCATAAAACTGCACATCCTCAGCAGATGAAATAACATTTGGAGGATTTTGATTTCTTATAGAACTAACATAAAAGATTGAATGATATTGAGTCCAGCAAGTATCAAGGAAATTGCAGTAGCATAAATAACTTTCCAGTAAAACAGCAAACAATTACTGAATTATATCACACCCTTCAACATGCACTGGGGTACCAGATTTACATAGAGAAAGAGATACGATGAATTATGTCCAAAGATCAGTAGAACTCATAACAAATAATTAATCTCAGTAACTCCCATTCCTGCATTCGCATAGGAAAAAATAGTGCACAAACATGGGCTTTTTGACAAAAATCGACATGAACACAATAGAGGCCAATCAGTTCAAACCTCATCCTCAAGGCACCGCTACTGCTTTTGTGTATAGCATATATTTTAAGATTAAATATCATCTTTGATCATAATCAACATATTTTCACAAGGTTCGAGTTATTTTATAGTATAATTTCAAAAGATCACAGGAGAAATTGACAAAAGCAGGAGAATACGGCAAAAACTAGAAACAAAGAGTTCTTGGCTGAAAGAATTCGCTTCTATAGGTTTTACAGTTTTGTATTCTAAAGTAAAAGTATAGCCTTATGCAACAAATTTGTTGTATAATGAACTTAAAAAAGAAAATAGTTAAAATAGAAAGGGAGATTGAATTGAAAAGGCCCTTACGGTAAAATGAGCAAAAAATTTCTGTGGTGATAATTATCATGAATCCTCATGATTTCTAATTGACACAAGGTTGTTACCTGAAGTTGAAAATTAGCCCCTCTAAATGCCATTTCAGGCATCAGCTCATACACAACTGGATTGTGTTCTATACCTTCCATGCACATTCCAACACCAACCTGCCAAAGAGCATCCAGCAAGCAAAGAAAATAGTAATGGACATTCGACAAATTTAAGGAAATGGATTAAAAACTCAAGTAAATCATAGTTGTGCAATGGTGCAAGAGGATACAGAATCATAAAAAGTTTGAAATTCTGAATAATTCCATTAGAAAGAAAACAAAGAACAAAATATTTTTTTATGAAATGATAGAGATTTTACCATTGTTGAGTTCTCACTTGCGCGGGCATCAATAGGACCAGAAGCCACTGCATCTAACACTCCATACATTTCGATGTTGCCTCCAAAGTTGTGCAGCATACACCTTTATGTTTTGTTACAGTAACATTAGAAATTTTTTTGATTGATATTCAAGCTTCAATAATAGGTGAAATAATATATTCAGAAACCAAATTATACAGAGTTGTTTCTACATAGAACCCTCTGATTACCAGATATAAGGAGTGCCATAGAATTGAGAGGATGATTTCCATATTGGTTTAACATCAGCAAATAGATCAAGAACTATCATCTTCCCACATGGAACAGAATGTAAAAGTGCCTGTTTGGAAGCAAAAAGGTTAAAATTAAGAACAAAAGTCCATGCGAATTATAGAAGTCTGATGTAGAAAATATGTTTTGTTGTCCTTTTCGTTGTTAAACGATTGACTTTACAAATATGGAAGAATAAGGAGGTCATATTGTCCTCTAAACTGAGTATTTTGTAGCATCAAAGAAATAAGTGCCTTCCTGTCACGTAAGTAACATGAACAATATTTTTTTCCTGAAGACATAAGTGACCACCATGTAAATGACAGAAAACCTGACAATCTCTTTATATGTTCAAAAAGTGTCATTTAGAATGGTCACCTTAAATACTTGTAATCACCGGAAAGCGGTGCAGTGACGCTGAAACAACCATAGGAAAAACCCGCAAAACAATTACCATAGAAGAGGCACAGTGCCACTAAAACAGACAGAAAATAGATATGGTGCCCCCCAAAATGATCGACCCAAATAGGGACGGTGCATAGAGTGATCACCAGAAATAAGGAGTACTGCCTCTGGAACAATCGCCAGAAACAAATAAGAATAGATAAACTATGAAAAGAAAGATAAATGTTGCTCGTGCAGACAACATAAGATTGCTACCCAGTAAGCACAAGACCAGAAGCTACTTGGGTCTCAACCAAAACCACTGAGACTTATATTATGTGAGAAAATAAGAGAAGATAAAAGATGTATTGATGACTGGTTAATCTGAATACAAGACAAACATATTAATAAGTGTCAAATTCAATACATATGATATTTATAAGCATTTTACCCATTTACATATTTTTAAGAATTTAATAGTTTGGACATTCTAAAAATAGTGTAACACAACGCATAAAAAATTATGAAGCAATAAATGAATATACTAACTGAAAGTACAAAATGACATGGCCGTCTGACCATGCCATATAAGGAAATAAGATTACTTTCTCTACAGAATTGTACCTCCATCTGTGGTGGCTTCCAGTATTTGGAGTCAGAATAAAATAGCCAGCCCTGCAAATTGTCAATCAAATAGAAGTTTGTTCATGAATTCATGCAGCAATCTAGAAACACAAAACTAACTTTTAATGTAGACTAGAGCAAAGAGGCCAATCGCTAGAAAATTTTGTCTCAAGGCAAATCTTTTTACAAATACCAATACCAGGTAAATGGATTCAATGAAAAATGAACTCTCATTCACCACAAGATCCAAACCTAATGACATACTAATTCATCTGTGGGTTGCTAAAAAGTGATGAAAGAAAGATCCTGTTACTGACTCAACTTTCACTCTAAGCCACTAGGATCCAAGATTCACATGCATAATGATATATTGTTGAAGCAACAACACAATGAACCAGTGAGCTAAGTAGATCAACCTTAAACTTGGGACAATTTGAGCAAAAATCTTAGAAGTATGAGAAACCAATTAGCTTTCTTTGCCTTCCAACAAAACAAAAGTTTCAATAAAAATGATAGCGTCTCAGCTCTAACTTGATTGAGAATTCAGTCCCATCAGTCAATGGCACTTTTGTACTTGATAAGGCAAATACAGTCAATGGCACTTAAATCCCTGGAATTCCTTGAGAAAATTCATGAAATAAACCATTAAAAAAAGGTACAGTGTCGAATTGATTAAAGTAGCAAGGATCCACACCTTGTAAATATTGAAGTATCTTAAATCCCTCTAACTATATAATTAGGAGATTTCTAGAACATGTAGATATTTTTTTAGAAACTGGTAATGTTGTATTCCTCAGCATTAAGGTATGCTGGAGACCTCCAAAAAGGTAGTAACAAGCTAAAACAAGAGATTAATTACAGTCATCCTAAAAGATGACATTTGTCCTTTCTAGATTATGTGTAAATACTAATTAAAAACCAATGGTTTGAGGGAACAATCAACAATTCACTCTGAAAAGAATTTCTGCTCTTCTCACTTTTACATTCAAAGTCAAGGCCCTTCTTTGAAACCTTTTTCCAATTTTGAGAAATTCAAATCAGAGTAGGAAATGTTTGCAAAGAAGGGTAGATGCACCCCGATTCAAAGAAGAGTTGGAAAGGTTTGCGAAGAAGGGTAGATGCGACCCATTTACCACTTCCGGCCTATCTCCAAACATCGCTTCCTACTCAGATAGGTAGTACAGCCGCCAGTGACCCCAACAAACGAAGTTCAGTTTCCGGGAAGACATGTATGTACACCACATGTGCCAGCTCTTCGTTGTTGATGCTTCAGGACAACAAAGCTTTATAACGAGTTTTGTCAGGTCAAATGATTAGTTAGCAAACATTCTTATAAACCACTCTGATGCTGCAGGATTAATTTCATTTTGTGGCAAGCTAGGAGTAAATGTCATGTATGCTCCAAATTGAGGGGTAGTGTAAAGAATCTATGAATATGACAAGGATCAATACCTTGTATATATGGAAACGATCTAGGATTCCTGTATCTTATGAATTTTGGAGATTAAAAACATATTTTCTTTCAAGGATTGAGCAATGGCTTTAGCTACACGAGGACTTATATTGCTAAAGCAACCTTATCAAGGGTTGTGGTGTGAAGGAGATTAAACAATGAATCTGATCTATGAAAATCAGGTCACACAACACATTACTTCAAATCATGTGTTTCATGAAAGCACGTAGAAATAGGTGTCACTTCATTTTACAATCATTTGACTTGAGATGCATTGCTACGATTTTTGTCAACTGAAATGATCAATTAGAAAATAATTTTTAAAACCCACTCTGAAGCTGTAGAATTGATTATATTTGTGGCAAACTAATCATATATGATATGCATTAAAAACAGGTAAAACCTGCAGAAATCCATACCTTGTATATATGGAAATATTCCCAAATCCCTATAATTATTTTTTAAGAAAACGTAAAGGTACTCTAACAATAACTGAAGCACCAAGAAGATGGCTGGTCAAAAGACCATCTATCATCAGCTCAGATGACTAACGAATTCCTATCATTTGATGTATGTTATTTGCATATTCATCTCGAACCCTTGTAATGTGTAATTAGGAGATCTGTAGGGATGTCAATACATGTTTTTCTTTTCTAGATTGTTTGTAAACGCTATGTAATTCCAATGCCTTGAGGAAATAACCAAGCAATCCATTCTGAAACTATCTTCTTTTCTTCTCTCTTCATAGTACTTTATCAAATAAGGAATTTTCCCAATCCCAAACCCCAGAAGCCACAACTTTTAATCACATCTAAAAGTAAGATCTCGATCTCCTACCTAAGTCATTCAATTGCATAAATAGCTCATAGAATATGTAGATTTCCAGTGAAAGAAAATGATGAAAAATAGTGAAAGGTGCCAGGCCAACTATTCCCCTAGATGCTCAAAGATAAGGATGATATTCCCACAACGTGTAGTAATCTTTAACTTGAAGCACATCTGGCTTCAGAGGTTTTCCATCTTCTTGTTAAGACATATACAAGGACCACTTTGAAAACCAGAAAGTGGATACCATCGACTAGGGGTTTTTCTTTCCAGACAAGTACTTTCATGAGGGGTTCTTTTTATTTGACAACTTGAACAATCTTTTCCGTATCTGTTTGAATCAATGTAAACCTTAGGTTAAGAAACTCGAGTATAATATATTTGTTTACAACTGATTGATCCCACCCATTGGTAGACAATTGGCTTATCTTACCAGTCTAACCCACACCCCCTAAAATCCCCATTTCTTTAAGTCTGCTTTTTTCTTATTTTTGATAGAGTAATGGCCAGGCTGTTTATCTACCTTTTACTGAAGCTTTTACCATAATTCTCTTCTTATAAAAAAAATAGTGGAATTAAACTCACATTTCTTATGTTTTTAACTTTCAAATGATTTTTCTATCCTACTTGATTTAAGATGTCAAAATTTACAACAAAGCACAATAGAGCTCAAAGAATGTTAGAATGCTATCATTAAATAAATCACCAATAGCCAAGTAAGAAAATTAGTGGTAAGAGCAAGAAGTATACTTGCATCAACCACACTGCATTGCTATTTGCTTTTGACATTGCTTTGTACACAGCAGATCCAAGAGACGAAATATATGTTGGATCATCAGTAGGTGGAGTGTTCTCGTTGAAAGTATCACTGTGTAAACATGCAACTTATCAGATTATGAATTATAAACCAAAAATTGAAATGAAACTTTTTCCCTGTTTTACGCACTAAGAATAAGCCTTGAGTGGAAGTTAAAAGAATTCTAAATTTGATGCCTAAAACAGACAGATAAGATCCCTAAGCTGGGTAATTAATGTCAAGATCAAGAAGTTCTTGACTTATTTGCAAGACCCTGTTACACCTTACAAGTTCCACCCTCAAATGTTCTGATCAAAAAGTGTTCTGACTCTACATTCTTATATGGATAATCTAGGAGGAGAGATACTTCAAGAAAAAGAGAATATTATGACTAGTACTTACAGGTTGCAAAAGGTGATGATTGTACATTTAAGGGCATAACAAACAAGTAGGATAATTGTCTTTAAGTCATAGATGTCTTTTTTAATTAGCTTTAAGTTATAAGTTATAAATCTTTATAGCCCGATATCTCTCCTAATGTCATTAACTGATTACAGTTCAATCAATAGAGTCACTGTTGGCAGAGAGTCAACATACAAAAGATATGAGCAATAATATCAACTTTTTCAGGATTAAAAAGTAAGAAGCCCTAAAACACGAATCATAAACCAGATCAAAGTGAAAAAAGATTTTTTTTCATAGAGTAGATCAAAGTGAAAAAACTTGAAACAGCTTGTGAATTCAATGCACTTAATCAGGTCAGATGAAGTAGTTTAGTGGAATGTTGGACTACCAGTTGTAGATGTCAGTGATGTCTCCATATTCTGCAGTGAATATACAAAACATAAATCACCAAAGAGTCAGTTGAGATCAAATGACAGAAAATATCAAATTATAGACAGCAAAAATATTGACTCTATTTTTATCAAAAAAAAAAGGCCAGAAGTTGACCCTGCATCGACTTGCCAAACAAACAATATAAACAATAATTCATGAACTATAACCAACAATATGGCTACATCACTGAAATTGGGAATTTGCATTCACACCCCATCCCCTGTAAATATGAGCATCACAATAAAACTAGATCTACTACATATGTGCTTTGCCTTCTTCCTCAGCAGGGCTTGAGGTCAAACAGGTATTTTTGATCGATTAAAGCACCTTATACTGCAGTTGGACTAAAATATAGGCACTGGGAGAGAGAGAGAGAGAGAGAGAGAAGAAGAAGAATTAGATGTTGAAAGCCGTACTAGTGAAGAGGTTTGAATTAAATCACCGATATTTTTCTTTATCTTTTCTTTTTCTTGTGGAAGGAGTCCCCAAGTGGAGCAGATAGTATTCTGAGCTTCTTTTCTTTTGGGGAGTCAAGTCCTAGGACTATATTTACAATATTCACACACTACCAGATAAGCAAAAACTAGAAACCTCTAGCAAACACTATCAACAAAAACAGCAATATTCAAGTATTTTGAGCTCAGTTGATGTCATCAATGATCATAGAAGTCTAATTGTATATGACACTTTTTTAAAAAAAATTGGCATCAATTTAAAAGGAAATATTAGGGTTTATTTGCACAAAGCCACAAACCACGACTCTCTTCTTCAAAGTTCAGACTTCAGCAAAAGGTACGTCATCTCTTCTTCTTCTTCATCTTTCTCCTCTACTTCGCGGCACTTTCTTCTTCTTCTTCTTTCGCAGCTCTTAACCAGTAGGCAAGTGCACTGTGCACAACTTCTCATTCCTTTGTTTTTTATCCTCTTTTTTGTATTTTCTTCTTCTTTAAATTTAGTATCTACTATCGACTTTAGTTTTTGAATTGAAATATTTGCTAATATGTTATTGATATTTTTGGTATGAGTGTACAGATGGGGAAATAGCTGAAAACTGAACTCATGTTATACGACTAGTAGATTCCAGTAAACCCGTAAATACCAAATACAAAAATCCTCAGTAGGAACAAATCCATGCTCCCATAAAAAGTTATAACAGACTGACAGAATACAACTCCAGAAGTAACACAGCACGGATCCAACATAAATTATAGGGTCCTAATTCCCTGGGGAAGTCCCAACAGCTATGTAGTCAGGGCAAAACAAGTTTATCTTGCTAGAAAAGTGCTGATTCAAGTGCTTGCCATTTATCTCTTTTCTAGGAAAGTGCTCAGTCATGTGCTTGTCATGTATGTGAATTCTACTTTTCTCTAAGCTTCATCATATTTCTTTGTTCTAAATGTACAAGGAAGGCAAAAGTATGTCAATAACTATCGCTATCGTTATCTGAATTTGTGCAGATTCATCAAGATATTCATACATTTTGCTTTTCTCTAAACTTCAGCATATTTCTGTGTTCTAAATGTACAAGGAAGGCAAAAGTATGTCAATAACTATCTCTAACGTTATCTCGAATTTGTGCAGATTCATCAAGATATTCTAATAAGTTGGAAAAGTTGTTTGAGACAATGTGGACACAGAATTTCCCCTAAGATGGGGCGAGTTCATCTCTTCATACTGGCATTTGACTTCTGGACAAGATTTTTGAGGTATAGAGTTGTGGGAAACTCATTGGTTTTCCCAGTGAAGTGTAGTGGCATGTAATGTCTTGTATATTCTTTTTCTTTCCATTAGTTCATTTAACATAGAAATTGGAAACAGATGAGTGTAATGTGTTAAAAAAGCTTTGGCTCCTCAATGTTCTATGTTTAAAATGGAAAAGGATAAAGCAACAGAACGAGAATAAAAGAGTGTTAGGAAGTTTCACAAAAGTCTAGAATCCGTTTACATTTTTCAAGACCAAACAACTTTTGTCAATGTTCTGTTCATTAAAGGAGAATCCTGAAATCATTTTAACTGAAAGCAGAAGTATAGCTCACCCTCAATCTGTTTGCGGATAAATGCATCTCCAATTTCGATAAATAAGGGATCGGAGGGAGCAAGGAGAAAAGTACAACACCATCGAGAGTCACCACTAACAGTATTCCTAAGAAAAGTATAAACTCCATCAGGTTAAAAGAGCAAATCTTCCCAGTATCTGACAATAAATGTTTTTCAGCCAAGTTAAATGTACTTTTTTAGGGAGCACTTCAGAAACAGAGAATTTTTTTTTGAGACTATCAGAAACATACAAAATTTAAAATTACCAGGGATAGAATTTTTACTTTCAGAAACAGAAGGCTCATTATCAGCTGTAACAAAAGTGAGTCCTTGAAATACTCCCACCTCTTCAACACACACGCACACACACAAAAAGGTTCATCGGAATTCGTAGATTGCTCTAAACGAATTCAAAATTGGAAACCTCTAGTTCGTTTTTAGATTATAGAAGAGAAATTGGTCATATATTTACAGGGCAGAAGAAACAAACTAAAGGGCACATCTCACGAGCTGTCATAAGCTTATCATCTACTGCACATCACAGAAATCAAACTCTGTGTAGAAACATGTTGAATAGAAGTTCTATAACTTTGCATGGAAAGTGAAGTGACGGGAAAGAAAGAGATTGTGAAACATTTGCATATTCTCAAAACAGAAACAAGAGAAGACAATGTTATGAAAAGGACCAGCAAGATGTAAATGTGGTCATTTATATCCAGACAGAAAGTTAAGAGCAGTGTTCTATCTGCCCAAAAATTTGTTCCTATTACTTGTTACCATTCTCAAAAAAAGCATAAAAAGATTTGTTCCTATTTGACGTCCTCTTTTTTTTTCTGACGAAAACGTCTATTAGTCAAAAATATGAGGGAAGGAAAAGATGTCTCCCATTGTGCAATGTCAGTTTCTTCTCAAACTATACAGAGGCTCAGCGAAAAATGTTAAAGAATGAGAAATATTCAGCAAAGAGTAGCAATAAAAGTGACATTTCCTATGCCTTCTCAAAATCAAAAGGAGGCAGGCAATAAAGGCATAAAACGAGGATCAACACCTCATCTCACATGCTGTGGTGGCATAGAGCGTCTCACATGAATTCAGTGGAAGTGGAGAATATTACCCAAATATGCTAAATCATATGTGACACAGTATCTTAGTACTTCTAATAAATACGATCTAAGAGGAAGGAAATGAACAGAAACATTTAAGGGAGACAATAAACTGGAATTGAAGTTAGTGATACCGCACACTTTAAATTGACATACCAGTCCCCAAGCCTCGTGATATTTGCAGACGAAAATATCTTTTTCAATGCAGCTGGAACATTTCCAGAGAATGATGGAAGTACTAGCAGACATTAGAGGGAAAAAAAAGACAAGCAAATTAATGTAAGTAGCCATATTATGTGTTGAAGAAGTAAGGAACAGAAACACCTTTAGCTTAATGGGAACACCTGGCTACGAGAAGCCATGGTCTGCTAATCAGAAATCGGTCATAAGGAAGAAAGACAAAATAATTGAAAGGTTCCTTTGAAACCAAACATAATGTCATACCTGGGGTCATGCCCAACTCCTGCATCCGAGATAATATCCGTTTCTGCAATGCTAACTGAATATTTAACCAGTTTTGAGATAAAGGCCCACCCCATCTGCAGTGGAATATAGTTTGGAGTGTAAATACATGAAAATGAAACACAATATGATACAGAGAGCAATCCACAGCAAAATATGAAGCATAGATCCCAAGAGAAACATAATACAAAGAGGGATAAATTCAGTCACATCTGCTATATGAACAAGTAAGAATGCAGATAAGGATCCATGCTTTCACTTTCATCTTCAAGAAATACAAAGTCTATTGAGAAAAACGAGGGATTGTGTTAAGAAAAACAGTCCTTGTGAAGATAAAACGTCCCACCTGGTCTTTCTTACCTCGACACGAAAATGGCAAGACACAATGGCAAAGGATAATAGGCAGCTAAAAAAGCATGGGGACAAATCAGTTTAGCTTCGCAAAACACTGAGGCACAAATGTTTTTTCAAGGTCTTATAACTTTGATAGAAAATTGACTTACGTATGAATATCATCACAAAGAGAATCTATTAAGAACCAGTGGACGCAATAGGATGGGAAATTTTATAGGTAGACCTAGCCTATCACCTGCTGGCCATCCAATCATATGACAAGGATTGCATGAATCAATCAAATGACAAGTAAATTTAGAATTTTATAGATTTATAGGCAAGCAAAACTCTCTTAGATGTAGTGGAGCAGCCTAAAATAGGCCTGCTCAACACATCTGAGGTATCCTCCTTTCTTAGGTACTACACACTTTGACTTTGAGCACCATAAACCAAAGCTAAAAGTCAATTTGCTGTATGACATTTAACTCGCATAATCTTTACAAATTATATGCCCTGGCCCCACAAAATACCTGAACCAGATAATATTTGTTACAATATACAGTTTGCCAGCATTTGCTGTAGCTGGAAATGCCCCTAACGGAAAAGAGAAGTTAGAAGTAAGGGACAGATTATGGCACTCACGCGTGTAGGTTTCCCATGCGAGCCCAAGCCAGGAAGGCAGGTCCACCAAAGAAATCATTTAACTCTTGGGTAGTAATATTATAATCCTGATCATCAACAAACATGAGCCACAAAGTGCTTATAAGCGTCTAACGAAGCTTCTTATAGATCAATATCAGACTTTCATGAGCTATAACTGATCAAGTGCAGTGGTATTTGTCTCTTACACACACAGTATTAAGAATCCCAAGGTAAACATCAAGCAGATATAATCACTGTAGGAACATAAGATAAGGACAAAGTGACCATAAAAGAACTAGGAAGGTAAACACTAAGCAGATATTGGCACATTGCTTTTTAGCACCAAATAAAATAGTCAAGACTTGATAGAGTGAAGGGTATATATATTCAGTAAATCTCAGAGAAAATTGAAGATCTGCTGGCAGATGAAACCTTAAATACTTTGGCACAAAGAATAAATATTTTAATTAACAAACTTCATCTGAAATAGTGCCCAAGTTCTGGCCTATTTTATAGAAGTAGATTCAAGACAGAAGTTTAGCAATATGAAAACAACGCATGGGTTAGCAAAACGATAGTTTTATAGCATTGGTACTACCACAACTGATTCCCCTATCATACGCACAACTCAGGCCCTTGCTCAAAGGTATCAAACAGCTTGTATGAGTTTCCTCATATAATATCAGGCAGGAACTTCCATGACAACAACCATGGTCTAAATTAAACTAGCTGAACCCACAAAAACAAAGCTATAGAAATACCAGGAAAACTTTTTGCCAGATAGCTTCTTGTCCCGTAAACGCTAGAGGTAAGTTGATTCCTTGAAGTGCCATCCAATCGATCTCTTTCTCCCATCTTTGCCAACCCCACCAAACATATGAATCTGCGTGGAGAAGTAGAAATATGATATGCTGTTACACTTGCAGCATCTTAAAAACACCAATAAGTAGATATACACTGAGTTGTTATACCAGTGGCATCTCAAAAGTACCAACAGTAAGCATCCATAAATAGAAAAATTGTGATACTCCTAATGTCAACATTCGACAGAGTAGACTTATCAAGTAAAATGGTTTTCAATCAGGCTCAATTCAATCTGAACAGCTTAAACCTACTGGAATAGTTCACAAAAAAGGCTGAAATCACGAGGTATCTACAGCTCCATCACTTATTATAAATGCTTTGCTTTATGAACTTAACATTCTTGATTGACACGACGTCAATCTAAGGATAGGATGTCCAGGGAGGATTGAAGAACATCATGAATGTAGTTTCATCGTCCTATGATTAGATGAGAAAAGGAATGAGTTCTAAGGAGCACAAGGAAGAATTACTAGAAAAGAAAAAGCAAGAGAAGACATCAATTTCACTTGCGAAAACACAGAGAGAAATTGCAGTGGTATAAGGCTTTGGATATCAGAAGGCAGACGCTCACACACTTTAAAAATCAGCTAAATACTGCATTCTGTTCTCCATTGTTTATGTATTGGGGGAAGACTTACTACCAGTATTTCAGTGATAGTGAATGTGTAACTGCACCTTATTATGTGATAACGATTTATGCATAAAAGGTTGTTGGGGGAGGGAAGAGAGAGAGAGGTTGTATGCTTACAGCTGGATGTGACGACATTTTGATAGTAGTTCCATGGTACTGGCCGTTGGATCGTCACTCCCTCCGCTTCTACAAGAGGCAGTGAACCTGGCTTGGGAACTGAAGCTAACTGAACACCCCCTGTCTTGTCCCATGAAATATGAGCTCCACACCTATACTTTAAATACCAGTGTAGCCCCGATGTGATTTCAACGGCTGTTGTTCCTTGAATCCTAAGAAAAGAAAAATCAAAAATAGATTCATAACCTAATTTAAGCCTCTTTCAGACTAGTGGCTGAAGCAGAACTAGACGGAGCCACATGTCCAACTGTATCTCTGCATTGAATAAAAAAGTTTTAAATATTATCTTGTCTTCTACTTTGAAAAGAAAATCTGTACTGCAGATGCCAAAAGAGGCTATGGCAATCAACTGCCAACCCTTACGACATAAATATATCATATTCAAAAGCTCATACTGATTACAGAAAGTGCTAATTGATATCAACAAACTAATCTCTTTAGGAATTTCACAAGGAACTTGTCCTTTGCAGAAATCAGCAGCCACCTGGTATGGGCACAAAGTTGGCAATATTATGAATCAAGGACTTAAACAAAACACTAACTTATTAAACAATGTGCATCAGGAAGAAGTAAATTAGGAGTATACAACCACCATTGTGTGCTTAAGGGAAAACAAAACTTTTCTACAGTAAAAAGAACACAACATTTAAAGCAATACCAGCCTCAGAAAAACACATGTCAAAAAGCAAAATAATAAGATCCTAGTAACCATTAGTTAACATACAAAATCTCAGGTGAATTTCTGCTCGGACTCTTGTAATTGGTTATACGAAAGCACCTTCTTCCACCACAAAGATCCTACATTTACATATGAAATGTCACGTATAGATTTCAAATACTCAAGTAACAAGTCAATTCCGCAAAAAAAAAATGCGCCAGTAACCAAAATATACAAATATAGAAGATCCTAACTTACAGCAGCCTAGAGGATTATTCAACATCATTAGGGAGAAGAAAGTTACGCAATGCCACTTAAATACAATTTCTTGCCTGCACTTATTCAACATCTACATATTGTATCCTTATATACGCAGTGATCATAAAGTAAGCATCACTTACCAATTCTGATGATACTAACAAGTGTTACAACAATAATTTCTTCCCAAAATTTATATCTCAGGCTCAAATACTAGCAAAAAAAAAAAAAAAAAAACAAGGTGATTTATTCCCATCTATCCTAGTCTTGCTAGATAGAGTTACCTCTGATGGGAGGTGGCAGGTATCCCATGGAATTAGTCGAGGTGCGTGCAAGCTTGCTGAACACCACAGTTATCATATAAAGAAATTGTACTGCTGGTTTTGAATTTATTAGTGAACCAATTACAAGTTCACAAAAAGGACATATACTGATGGCATTTGTGCTTACGACCATAAAAGTAAACTAGCTCTTCAAAAAATGACATTATCTCAACAATCTTGAACATTTATCACTATTAAACAAAGAAAAGCAGTAAACTTTAAGTTGCCAAACAAAAAGGACTAAATGAGAGAGACCCAAAACTGGAAAAAAAGACAATGGAGTGATACTACAGTACCTTGGAGACAATCTTAAATTCAAAACTGTGCAAATGGGCCGGAAGTAACCTCTCTAAAACACCCTTAGCTGCAGATTCTTGCACTACAAATGTAGATCGTTTGCTATCCAAATGCCTTAGCACAGACTCTACAACATCTGATCCCAATACTGTACATAGAAACACAGAAAGAATTACAAGGAGAAACCAAGATTTTAAATTTACCATATTTTCTTGGAATTTGGAGCTTCAGAAATGAGTTTAATGATTGCTAATCATATACTACTCCATGTTACTTTGAATAGCAAATGGTGGATATTGTCTTTTTCTTTGTTAGGTTTTTGGGTAAGAACATTTGGAATTTTCAAGGTTAAGGATTACTAATGTGGGAATCTGAACATTAAACAATAATTAGTAGATCCACTAAAAGTGATAATTTTGTTTTAGTGTTCTTAGTTGTCTACTTCCTCAACAATGATAACGAAGAGTGCATAATTTCTATTGACTTATCTTTGACATACAGATTCAAACATTGGTTACATCAATTGCCACGTGAGATCATAATATCAAATTATATTATATATGCAGATTGGATTTTTAAGTGGTATATTTTGCTTATAAATATAAAAAAAATTCATAAATTGTAAAATTGTTTCAATTCTTTATCCAATCTTAACAAACAAACAAAAGGTCATAATAAAAATATAATAAACTATCCCAAAATTATTTTAGAAAAAAAATACAATATTTATTGATTGAACTTTAGTTCAATAAAAAAGAAAAATTGAACATGAGTTATATAATGTACTACTCATTAATAAAATTGAATATGGTCAATATCATTAGTAACTATATTATCATGTTCATAATTGTGAATATTTCATCACTTCTTTTGTATTGTCGCAAAAAGTTAATGCAGATTTAAAATGATGGTTTGATTGTTTGTATAAAATATAAAATTGTAGGTCAATTTTTTAATTTAAAAAACGGAAAAGGGCCAAAATTACCCCTGAACTTTGAAAAATAGTTTATTTATGCCCTTCGTTATACTTTAGGGCCAATTATACCCTTATCGTTTTACTTTGGGCCAAATATGCCCTTGAGTATAATGGAGTGCCACGTGTCGGTCTCTCAGTGGCCAACTTATTTCCGTTTTTAAATCTTTTTTTTTTATCTATTTTTAAAATCTTTTTTTAAAATCTTTTTTTTAATCTTTTTTTTAAAATCTGTTTTTTTTAAAAAAAATTATATGTTTTTTAAATCTTTTTTTAAAATTTCTAAGTCAAGTTTTTTTTTTTGTTCGAGAATTGGGAATTTCATTTGATAATATAAAATCGCATGTTTAAATGCTGATTTCATCTCATAAATTTAAATTACGAAATAAAATTACATGTCAAAACACCTACTTTAATCTTTTACTTGTAACTTTTTCCACACATAAAAAACATATTTTTTCATTTTTCATTCATAATAATCAATACTTATTTATAAAAAAATCTCAAAATTTAAAATGGACAAATAAAAATCAAGAAAAAGAATATAAAATGTAAGGAAGTCAAAAAGTTGTAAAAATGAATTGTACAAGTCATTCCCTAAAAAGGAATTACGTGATCACAAAAATTTGAGAGAGAGGAGGAGGAAACTGTTATAAATTTTTTAAGTATAATTATATATTATAAATACATAACGTATATTTTTCTAAATAAATAATAATTTTTCTTTTATTCAAACTATTTTAATTCGCCCAAATTCAATAAAAAAAGAACCATTTGTGATCTCTACTTTGCATCTATTCCTTTTCAAAGTTGAATAGGACACATACGTCCTTATTCAACTTTAATTAACTAGAAAGTTGAATATTCCTTTATTTATAACAAAAAGTAAATTGTGTAAGGTTGAATACCAATTTAACCCCTCCTTCCAATATTTTGATTTCCACATATGATTCCAGGGGTATTTTTGTCTATTCATAAAAGGGCGGCGAAGACCAACAATCACAATATATATATATTGACGCTTGGCGCTCAACGGAAAAGAGAAGGAAAAAAGTTTTTAGGGTTTGCGTTGTTGCTATCGAAAGCATCAAAGATGATCGAAGTGGTGTTGAACGATCGATTGGGGAAGAAAGTGAAGGTGAAGTGCAACGAAGATGACACAATTGGTGACTTGAAGAAGCTGGTTGCTGCACAGACTGGTACACGCGCCGATAAGATTCGTATTCAGAAGTGGTACAATGTTTACAAAGATCATATTACCCTCAAGGACTACGAAATTCACGATGGAATGGGACTTGAGCTCTACTACAACTAGAAAAAAACAATAGGTAACTTTTGGATTCGTAGAATTTTTTAAGTTTCTTTTGGTTTTAATTTTCGGAGTTTGATCTTATGGTTTATGAGGGTGATTTTTGTTTCTGATGCTTTAGTTGGCTTGGAATTGAAAGGTTAATTTTTCTTTTGTGATTAAGCTTTTATGCCCCTTTCGCGTTTTGTGTTATACATATATGCTGTGGGTATGCGGAAATTTTATTTTATTTGTGAATTTGGTGGGAGGAATTTATGCAATGTTTTGTTTGGAGCATATAAAGTTAGAAGCATAAGTTGCGATCCTAAGATTTCATGCTTCTTTGGATGTTACTCTTTTTGGTGAATTTAGCATCCTGTTTGTAGTTCGAGAGGGCCTGTGTCTAAGAAAATATTGAGGGGCATTGAGAAATTAGAAAAAATTTATTCAAAGTTTATGATGTAGAAAAGGGGTGTTTATTCCAACTGCTTGTTGCAACATGCTCATAAATAGGAAAAGGTAAACCACAAAAAAGGTACCACTCTGGATAAGTGGGCAGAGCAATTGTCAAAAGAAATGAATCAACTAAGAAGCAACCATATACTTCTCAAACAAAAGAAGCAACGATCTATGAACTCCACCCTTTTTCAACAATATCAGTTTTGTTCCCATCAAGAAAGATTATGACATTAGTACCCCATTCCATACGTACTTCCTTAATCCACTTTGAAGTGTTTAGAAATGATTGTTGGTTTGCTAATGCAATGATTTATCAGAAAAAATATGTCATGGCATATAATAAAAAATAAAAAATTATGATGAATGTCAAATACCATACAGCATTTTATAACCAATAGACCAACTTCCTTTGGAACTTCTATTCTCAGTATGCTCGCCAATTCCAAAGTTGTTGAGTAGGCAACAAAGGGCACACATATATGTAGAAACATTCTATAAAGAAATATTCAATCCAGTACTCGCTGGCAACATCAAACACAATTACAGCGACAGAACGATCTCTAATGTAGCTCGGAACAAGATTCCTAAATCTCTCGACCAACAGTATCCCTGAATACGTGGAACATATTACATTAGTAAAAGAATAACATGATTGGTTAGTCAACAAATTAGGTCAGTCGGTAAAATGATTATAATCCAAGCTGCAACATCTCCAAAATCGCATCAGAATGTTAAAAATTTCTAACAGGCTTCAATGCTATTTGAGAATCAGATTACTTTATGTACTTGCGTGTATGAAGTTTTGCTGGTAATAGGTAAAACTAACCTCTGTTCTAGCTCTAGGTGCAGAAGTTTGAATAGGCATGGTCTTACGATAACACTTCATCTCAACTGTACCAGTATATGTTTGGTTCTAAAGAACTTCATTTCTACCGTAATCAAGACTTTTTTGGTTCTAAGACTAGAAAGATATAGTGTCCCTAGAATATCCAGATACTTAACTGTGACATTCATGAATGTCAAAATAGTCAACTTGTACCGTATCCATGAAATATTCATGCATGAGTAAATTATTTCTCTGTTTCTCCGAAACCCCAAATGATAGTAAGCAAGGGTCAAAATAGAATTTTGTTGACTTGTTTGCTGTTTAAATGTGGCAATAAAGGTTCTTCTAGCTATCTACACAATACTCAATTCCCTTTCACTTTATCAAGTAGTATATTCTTAGGCAAGCATAATGAGATCATGATTATTTTAGGGAATTAAGAGTGCCAATCTGTTAGGCAGCCAATGAGCTGCTGGCAAGGCCTTCCAGAGAAATTATGTCTTTTAGAGCAAAGAAACTAGAATGGGATGTGTGGACCTAGATTGAAGCTAGAGATATCATGCATGTTCTGTGTGGAGACATCCTATGTGGGAAAAGTGAGGACTAGGCAAGGATTCTGCACCGATAGCACGTTAGATTCCGAAATTTTGAATGAATCGCTTCCTCTCTTTTTTTTTTTTTTTGAGAGTGAATGATACATTGATGACTTCTTTTAGAGGTAAGAAGCTTTTTATTGGCTTGCTCTTTATGTGATATCTAGTTACGAGTTTTGCTTTTATTGTGTTTCCAGTGGCGCTGTTTACTATAGCATGCTAGGCACCTGCCTATCTAGTATTATTTTTGGCTATTGATATTCATTATTTTCGTGTCTTATTTTAGGTTTATCATGTGATGGAAATACACTGGTGGACGTATCTCAGCTGCCATGTTTTAAATAAACAATTGATTGTTGGTTTGTAATATTAAGTTTGGCATGTTTAATCAACTTGAACATTTGTGAATGTCATGTGACTGGTTGGTATTTTGCCTTATTGTACAAGGATTTACATATGTGCCCACAGATTTTCTTATTAAAAAATGTGGTAAGGGATTATTAATTTTGCTGTGGAAAAATAGCATTTGTGACTCAGCTTTATTGTTCTTTATTTAACAATATTGTTGGCTTACTTCTGAATGGGTTGCCAAAAACACGCCTCATTGCTCGGTTGCTAGTTTTCTGGTTCTGAATCCTCTATGAAGGGTGAAAAAAGGCTTAATAATTTTACGGGGAAAAGTTAATGAAGAACAAGTTGAATTTTGTAATTATTGAACAATCTTATTTGCTCAATGAGCAGGGGGAAAAGACCTCCCTTCGTCCAGAAAGTCTGGCCAAAATAGCATAGTAATAAGTGACAACGTAACAGCGTTTACTACCTGACTAAGTTCTTGAGTGTGTATCTTGTGATTGAATGTAGCTTTTAGCAACTTACTGAATTCTTCTAATCAACCTAAATTTGCCCATCTATTATGAGGGTCGATATGCCCCAATTGCAGCCACTATTTACAATATTAATCCAACACACTCTTGAAGAAGTAATAAACAAAATAATAATTGTTGGTTTTTGAATATAATAAATTCAATGGACAAATGACACAAATATCACTAGATTAGGGGTTAATTACTTGTTTACTAAGTTTTCGATAATACAATTTCTACCATATTTTGCTCATCATATACATGTATCTAACACGTTAAGATATATGCTAAGTAGATACATTTAATTATATGTGTGTTTAAATATGAAATGTAATTGAAACACGTTAATTTATGAGTAAATCACGCATTCTTTTCTAAATTTGTTCTCAAAAAAAATTCAAATTTCTTCCTATTTTTTTGAGCATCAAAATCTTTTTCTATAGATACGTATAATCTTAACTCAAATATACGTACACTTTATTAGATGCATATGTATAGTTTGCCAGATACATATTTTGATCACCTTCTCTCTCTCTTTTCCAGTTAGAGACCACCGTCTCTACAAAAACTCCACCAAATCAGCAAGGGGGCATTCTGCCCGCCATGCCATGATGTTAACAGACTGAAACTTTGGTGGACCTTGTTGCTTGGCTTATTTTGCCGGCCATGACTGCTGCTGCTATAAAAATTATGTGGGAGGGAAAGGAAAGAATACGTGGGAGGAAAGGATTAGGAGAGAGTGGACTGATTTGGAGTGAGAGTAAATTAGAGAGATAATTAAGTTGGTAGGGCTTTATTTTAGACTATTTTTTAAGGAGTGATATCTCTCAATGTATCTGACTCTAAATTTGATAAGTAAATAATATGTAATCATTTGAAAGTATAAATTAAATTAGTAGATATGGTATGAATATATATCTAATTAGATAGTTTATCCAAATTAAAATGGGACATGGAGATTATTGGGTGTTTGTTACATACGTACTTAGAAAATAGGATTACATTATCTATGTATAAATTTGTTATACATATTAAGTGGATTTTTCGCCCACAAATGCAGGGTCCCAAGCATAACTATAGCTCAACCCTGATGATGGTGTATTCCATTCCCACCAATTAAATTTGGAGAAAGTTCTTTTCCATCAAGCTTTCAATAGTATCCTTCACGCTCAACTCAAGACGTGTGAATTTGACTCCTAAACTTTTTGCTCTTTCACTCGATACTTGGAAGTGTGGGGTAAGAGGCAATCCATCTTCAATACTGCATCCAAATTTAAGAATTATGATTAATCCCTACTTATGATTAGCAAGATTCAACTCTACACATTAGTTGTCCAAGAAGAAGGGTGCAATTGATGATTTTTCTCTGCTGAAAAGTAACCAGTATCAAGAAAATTGTAACTGTGTTATTGGCAATACTTACTTCACAGGGAGAATGATGGAAGGGTAAAGCTTTTGTACAATCTTCAAAACCAAAGAAGAGTATCCATTTACCCCAACTAAACAATATCTTCCATTTGCTGAAGGAACCTCAAATGCTAGTATATGTGCATGAGCGACATCCCTAACATCCACAAATCTATATATTCCACCAGACCATGCTTCTTTTCCTTCATCAAATAAAGACAATGTGTCAAACTTCAGTACTATTTATTATCAAAAGCTTGATTGGAACCCCAAACAAGGAGAAAATCCCATAAATAAATAAATAATAATGCACAAGGACCTTCGTATAGTAACTAAATAAAATGAGTCCTCTACATATCAATTGAGCCGGCCATTGTTCATCACCAAAATATATATCATCTTCATTTTGTCAGACAAAACTTCTTAAAGCTTTGCGAGCTTTAGCAGAGCATTTTGAAGCAACTTATTTGGTAAAGTTTTTCAGGAAAGTATTCTTTTGAAACTTCTTGGGACCACATGCTTGTTTTGGCGCACTCTTTCTCGACAAATGAGCTTTTCCAACATGTTTTCCAAATGGTAAATATTTACATGACTAAGCCCACAATGTTGGAGTTCTGCACCAACTCACTTAAAATATTTGCTTCAGCTTGACCATCCCTTTGCCGATTAATATTGTCCAAGACAAGGAAGGTAAATTGGTCCTCCTAAAAGTTTCATCCATCAAGGGTGTGATGAGTTTTGTTAAAAAGGGCAAGTTGAGCCTGGGGTATATTAGCCGGTTTGAAATCTTTTAGGAGGTTGGTGCGGTAGGCTATAGACTGCCTTAGAAGATTAAGAAGGGACGTCTGCAGCATTTACCAAACTTACCATTTCATTTGCGAATATCTAATTTTTGTTCAGAGTTAATTTTGTCTGAGATAAAACAAGAAGTGCTAAAAGATATATTGTTCCCATAAAATGTTCGTCAGTGGCAGGGTAACAAATAGAATGTAGGCTTTTAGAAAATCTTACTTCTCTATATGATAATTCTTCTTATTATAATCTTAAAGGCTTTAGAAAAGAAATATGTTAGAAAAGATCATCGGAAACAGAGGTCTGTGTTTCTGAATCGAGGAAACACTAACAGAAAATGTACGATGCAAAAGAAATTTCCAGATAAATGATCATTTCAAGCTATCCAAACACAGTCAAAAGAACACATGTTCCTGTTATGTATTTTATACATAAATATTTCCAAAAGGGTGTTGTATAAGAAAATTAGAGGAGGAGGAATTAGTGGGGCAGGGTTGGGGGAGAAGGAGGTAAGAATATTTCAAGGTGTCTTATGTCAGGAACAAACTTACCTTCTTTTATGAAGTTCACTATAGCCTCGCAAGAAAAATTGAGCGTAGGCTGCAGAAGTGGACCAATGACAAGACCTGGATGGAGTGTTACCAAGTCAATCCCATTCTCTTTTGCAAATTTCCAAGCAGCCTGCTCAGCCAGTGTTTTGGAGAGTTGATACCAGTCCTGCAAACAAAAGACCTTCAAGGCGTCAATAAGCCAGTTGTGAAGAGAATGCTGTCATCTTCCATTTCTTTCTCAAATACATCTACCAAATGAAGTATACAATACTATCTCCAGTCCATATTATTGTCATTTTAGCAAATTGAATTTGTTCCAAAACATTTGACGTTATAGAAAAACAAGAAACACCGATTACTTTTTATTTCAAATCACTACCAATTTATAGACACATAGAACCTTTCTTTCCTCGCAGAATTCTGGATCTGAATACCAAGTCTCATCAGCCACAGCTCCAGGGATTGACATATTTTTATTGCATATAACAGACGCAGTAGAAGAAGTTATCACCACTCTTCTGACAGATGGTGATCTGGTACATGACTGAAGGACATTTAAGGTTCCTTTCACAGCCGGATCCACAAGTTCCTCCTGAAAGATGAAGAAAGAGAATACTTAATTAGTATGAAATTAAATCATCCACATCTATTTAACTACAAACAAACATGTTCCTCCTTAAAGACTTCTCTTGACATATTTTGATGTCACAGTAGGTTTCTGACCTTGGATTTTCCTGTGAGGAAAACAGGTGAAGCTGTATGAAAGACACCTTCACAACCATCAACGGCATGATCAAATGATTGGTCTTCAAGTAACTCTGCTTTGAATAGATGCAGCCTCTCATTAGCTCCATCAAGACCTAGCAGGTGAGCCATTTTACTTGTATCCTCTGCGCACTTATAGCTAACATTTTAGAAGCTAGGAACACTCTCATACATACGAAGGAGGAAGGATTAATAGTAACAGCTAAGCCCATGATCACATAAAATTATTGCACAATTTATATTCTGTCATGAACATCAAATGTATGTGAAACCACCATTTCGGTTTGACTAAAACAAGAACTGAATGTACTTAACATTTGTGAGAGCTAATTTCACATTGTTTGTCATCAAATCAGTAACTTACAAGCTCGGTGACTTTACTATTATATATTCTAATGTGCCAAAAGTATTGTGACTCTAATAGTTAATTTAATGAGACAAAAAATATTGTGACTCATTGTTAGTCCTTTAGAGCGGTAGATCTGTGCTTGTCAATTTTGCACGTTCCATCGATAAAGCTTAGTGAGTTTACATGAAATTAACCCCATTTTCTAATGATAGATATCAAAGCTTCTATGGCCATAATGGATGCATAGACCATTTTTCAGGTGATTGATAAAAAAGGACAGTTTGAACATTTTCATCTGGAAAGTTGATCCATGATTATCACATGGTGCAGACAGTTTGAGCATTTTCAATGATATAAGGGCCGGTTCCAATTTTATAAGAGCATCTCATGAATTTGGAGCTTGCGTTGACCAAGAAAATAGAATAAACAAGCTTCAAATATCAGTGCAAAGGAAATCGAAAAAAAAAAAAACACAAAGATGGAGAGAGAAGAAGAAGAACTGACTGAGGTTGCGAACAGTAGCGTTGACAGTGTATCCACGGTGTAGTAACAACTTCACCAGCCATGAAGCTATGAAACCAGATGCCCCTGTTACACATACTACCTTTCCTTCTCCACCTTTTTTGGATCCCATTTCCAGATGCTTGCTATTGCTAATCCGTGTTATTCAAAAAACAATACAGAAAATGTAAACAAACAGTGATTTCTATTCGGCCATAAGACCTATGCTCTTGGAAGTATTTATTCATTGCTTGCTGCTCATCTCAATTCAATTCACTAAAACATGCCTAAATTTACATTTGACGGAAAGGTGACAAAAGTATAAAAAGTCTCCGTTTGACTTAAAAAAATTAATTTATTTTAAACACAAAATAACTTTAAATTGACAATTAAATATTAGGCTCAAAATATTTAAGTCTTTTTAATTAAATAAAAGCGACCCAACTATTACTTTCAATACCTGTTGGATAATTGTATTAGTTATCTCAATAATTAATTAGTTTGTTATAAATTAACTAACTTGACAATTTTATAAAGGAAGAAGAACAAGAGAATATGTATATAGAAAGTATTAATAGAGAGAGTAGTAATATAGAGAGAGTAATAGTAATTCTCTTCTTTTATGTGTTTTGTTTGTTTTTACATTGAAGTTTAAGGTTATATTTATAGCCATATTTACAAGTGGAGGAAAATATTAGTGGGCAATTTACCCACTTAAAAAGTAAATGGACTATCCACCATTTTAAGTGGACAACCATTTTACTTGGTTGATAATACTCCCCCTTGGATGTCCACGAGAAATGTGCCTCGTTAAAACTTTACAAAAAATAAAATAATATACATTGTTATTTTGAACATCCATAGATGTTGTGCCTCGTTAAAACCTTATTAAGAAAAAACCCAGTGGGAAAAAGCCTAATGAAGGAAAAAGAGTACACACATCTGATAATACGCCTTGAGTGCTGCCTCATTAAAAACCTTATCAGGAAAATTCAGTGGGACAAAACCTTGACTAAGGGAAAAAGAGTACAGCGCGTATTTTGCTCCCCCTGATGAAAATATCACTTAATATCTCAAAGACGATGCATTCCAATTTTGTATCTCATTTTCTCAAAGGTTGAAGTTGGCAATGTTTTGGTGAACATATCCGCCAAATTGTCACTTGAACGAATTTGTTGGACATCTATTTCACCCTTCTTTTGAAGATCATGAGTGAAAAAGAATTTTGGTGAAATATGTTTTGTTCTGTCTCCTTTGATGTATCCTCCCTTCAGTTGAGCTATACATGCAGCATTGTCTTCATACAATATTGTTGGAGCGTCTTTTGTCAAAGAAAGACCACATGTTTCTTGAATGTGTTCAGTTATTGATCTTAACCAAACACATTCTCGACTTGCTTCATGAATGGCTATTATCTCTGCATGATTTGAGGAAGTGGCAACCATAGTTTGCTTTGTTGAACGCCATGATATAGCTGTACCACCACATGTAAATTAATAGCATTTTTGCGACCGACCTTTATGGGGATCAGATAAATATCCCGCATCTGCATAACCGATCAATTGTGACGTGGAATTATTTGAGTAAAACAATCCCATATCAATGGTACCTCGAAGGTATCTGAATATATGCTTAATTCCATTCCAGTGTCTGCGTGTTGGTGAAGAACTAAATCTTGCTAACAAGTTTACTGAGAAAGCTATATCTGGTCTAGAATTGTTGGCAAGATACATTAATGCACTAATTGCACTAAGGTATGGTATTTCAGCACCAATAAGTTCTTCATCATTTTCATAAGGCCGAAACGGATCTGTATTAATATCAAGAGATCTCACAACCATTGGAGTACTCAATGGGTGTGCTTTATCCATATAAAATCTCTTTAAAATATTTTCAGTATATGTTGACTGATGGACAAATATTCCATTTGTAAAATGTTCAATTTGTAGACCAAGATAAAATTTTGTCTTTTCAAGGTCTTTCATTTCAAACTCCCTTTTCAGACATTTTACTGCCTTTGAAAGTTCTTCTGGAGTTCCAATAATATTCAAATCATCAACATATACTGCTATTATGACAAATTCAGATCCAGACCTTCTCATAAAGACACAAGGGTAAATTAGATCATTTTTATATCCTTCTTTTAGCAAATATTCGCTAGACGATTGTACCACATTCGCCCTGATTGTTTCAACCCGTACAAGGATTTCTGAAGTTTTATTGAGCAATTTTCTCGAGAATCCTTGTACGCTTCAGGCACTTTGAACCCTTCGGGAATTTTCATAAAAATATCGTGGTCCAATGAGCCATATAAATAGGCAGTGACCACATCCATTAAGTGCATTTCAAGCTTTTCATGAACTGCCAAATTTATTAGATACCTGAAAGTAATTGCATCCACCACAGGGGAATATGTTTTCATATAGTCAATGCCAGGTCTTTGCGAAAAACCTTGGGCTACAAGTCGTGCTTTATATCTTATGACTTCACCCTTTTCATTTCGTTTACGCACAAAAACCCATTTGTGCCCTACTGGCTTGACACCTTCAGGTGTTCGAACTATTGATCCGAAAACTTCACGTTTTTCAAGTGAAGTTAACTCTGCTTGAATTGCATCCTTCCATCTTGGCCAATTATTTCTCTGTCTGCATTCATCGACAGATTTTGGTTCAAGATCCTTATCTTGTTGCATTATTTCAATGGCAACATTATAAGCAAAAATATTATCGACCACAATATCATTTCGGTTCCACCGTTTTCCTGTCGAGACATAACTTATTGAGATTTCTTCATTCTCATTATTTTCAGGTACTTGGACCTCCTTGGTGGTATCACCATTTGTTGTGTCTCTGGGCTCTTCTTGAGCACTCGCCTCCAAATTATGATCATCTTGATCATTTATTCCTTTCCTTTTTCGAAGATTTTTATCTTTGGAACCAAATGGTCTTCCACGTTTTAAGCGTGGTCTAGACTCATTTGCCTGAACAAGTTGTCCTACCGGGACATCAACTCGAACTTGAGCATTAGCAGCTGGGATATGCGATTTAGTAACCCGTGAAAGGTTAGTAAATGCATCCGGCAGTTGATTTGCAATATTCTGCAAATAAATCATCTTTTGAACTTCTTGCTCACATTGATTTATTCGAGAATCTAAATGAGATAGTGACAATGAATTCCAATCTATCTCATTTTTCAACTGCTTATGTTCTCCCCCTAATGTTGGGCATACTGATTCATCAAAATGAAAATCAGCGAATCTTGCCGTAAATAAATCTCCAGTCATAGGTTCTAGATATTTTATAATAGAAGGAGATTCATACCCAACATATATTCCCAACCTTCTTTGGGGACCCATCTTTTTGCGGTGCGGTGGAGCAATTGGGACATATACCGCACACCCAAATATTCTAAGATGGGATATATTTGGCTCCCTTTCAAACGCCAACTATAATGGGGAAAATTCATGATAATTTGTTGGCCTTATGCGCACAAGTGCTGCTGCATGCAAAATAGCATGCCCCCATACTGAAATAGGAAGTTTTGTCCTCATTAGCAATGGTCTAGCTATCAATTGGAGACGTTTAATCAATGATTCTGCTAGACCATTTTGAGTATGTACATGAGCGACCGGATGCTCAACTTTTAATCCAACCGACATACAATAATCATTAAATGATTGATATGTGAATTCACCAGCATTATCAAGACGAATTGTTTTTATTGTATAATCTGGAAATTGTGCTCTTAATCTTATAATTTGAGCTAACAATCTTGCAAAATCCATGTTGCGAGTTGATAATAAACACACATGTGACCATCTTGTAGATGCATCTATCAAGACCATATAATATTTAAATGGTCCACATGAAGGGTGAATTGGACCACATATATCACCCTGTATACGTTCCAAAAACGCAGGGGATTCAATCCCAACCTTAGTTGCTGATGGTTTGATAATCAGTTTTCCTTGAGAACAAGCAACACAAGAGAATTCCTTAGATTGAAGAATTTTCTGATTCTTCAAAGTGTGTCCATTTGAATTCTCAATAATTCTGCGCATCATATTATAACCGGGATGGCCCAACCAGTCATGCCAAATGATAAAATCATTAGAATCAGTAAACCTTTTGTTTACAATGACATGTGATTCAACAGTACCAATATTTGTATGGTACAACCCAAAAGAAAGTGCAGGTAATTTTTCGTGCACAATTTTCTTCTCCATATTTATTGTAGTAATATAAAGGTATTCAACCTTTCCTTCATTTGGAGTTTCAATATGATAGCCATTTTGGCGAATAACCTTGAAACTTAACAAGTTTCTTTGAGACTTACTACAATATAATGCATTATCAATTACCAATATCGTTCCTCCAGGTAGTAATAAGACTGCTTTTCCAGAGCCTTCAATTAATTTTGTACTACCAGATATTGTATTGACATAGGCCTTTTTCATAATCAAATGATAGAAATATTTCTTTTCTTTTAATATCGTATGAGTTGTGGCACTATCCAAAATGCACATATCTCCATTATTCATCTTGAATCCAATTGAAGACTGATAAATTTATTTATCTTCATAAAATAAAAATGCATTGTAAGAAATAAAATAAGTAACAATTTTGCTAGAAAAACATAAGTCCCTTTTTTTAAAAGTTAAATTATGGTTATTTAGAATTTAAAAAATTATATGATTCAATTCTGATGAATGTTACAATAATTTAGTTTATCGAATTATATACTTATTAACCTTAAATAAATATTATACGTAAGTATTAAAAATAAATATAAAATATTATAAAACATTAATATAATATTATTCATCATGTATAGATAATTTGTTTATTGACAAAAATAATACAATCATTATAAATTATTAATGTCTAAAACATCAACAAGAATAAACAATTAGTATAATGACATTAAATAAGGCGAATATTATTTTTAGTAACAATATGATATTAAGATTAAATAATAGCACACTAATAGTAATTAATTACAACATTGTAAAATAGCATAATGTAATAAACAATATACAATTATCATAAAAATGTGGCCTTGATTTTTTTTTCTTCAAATACATAAACGTAAAAACACAATAATTCGAAGTACATGACAACATATTGAAAAACATGAAATTAAACATCAATTAAGATCCTTAAAAAAATCTTCAACCTCCAAATGAGTAATATCATTGAGGTCATTAAAATCATCATCCCTTAAAGCCAGATTTGCTTCAATATTATCATTATTCAAAGGCCTTGCCTCAATATTATTTTCGAACGCCAAGTGTGACTCTATCCAAGCATTAGAAGAAGAGGCATCACCTCTATTTGCCTTTCTTTTGAAAGAATTTTGATAAAATCTTACAAAATGCTCAGGCGTCCGACATTCATTTTTCCAGTGGCCTTTCATACCACAACGATGACAGTTACTTCTTGAAGGGCCATTTTGAGAACTGATATTGTTCTCCCTTTTATGTTGACCACCACCTCGACGATTATTAAATCGTCTTCTGTCATTGCCACGTCCACGCACATTATTGTGGCCATAATTTTTATTTTGTTTTCTTTCAGACTGGCCATGTGCCTTTACCATATTTACCTCCGGTAACGGAGCAGTTCCAGTGGGACGGACTTCATGATTTTTCATTAAAATGGCATTATGTTGTTCAGCCACCAGAAGGCATGATATCAATTCAGAGTATTTTTTAAAACCCTTTTCACGGTATTGCTGCTGTAATATTACATTAGAGGCATGAAAAGTAGTTAGTGTCTTTTCTAACATGTCCTCATCATTTATAGTTTTCCCACATAATTTTAATTGGAAAGTTATTCTAAATACAACAGAATTATACTCAATTACGGTTTTAAAATTTTGAAACCGTAAATGCATCCACTCATAACGAGCCCTTGGCAATACCGTTGCCCTGAGGTGGTCATACATCCCTTTTAAGTCTTTCCACAATTCAAGTGGATCTTTCACTGTCAAGTATTCCATTTTTAGGCTTTCATCTAGATGATGACGAAGGAAAATCATAGCCTTTGCTTTATGCTGACTTGATGCTGTATTTCCTTCAATTATAGCATCACCAAGACCCTTAGCGGTAAGGTGAATTTCAGCATCAAGTACCCATGACAAATAATTTTTACCAGAAATATCAAGTGCCACAAATTCCAATTTTGACAAGTTTGACATGATGAAAATTAATTTGAAAGTAACAAAGATAACTTAAAAATTAAATTTCTTTAGTAGATATACCTGATATAGAAGTTAATTTTCTGAAAAATTAGAGCTTCGTGCTGATAACGTGTTATAAATTAACTAACTTGACAATTTTATAAAGGAAGAAGAACAAGAGAATATGTATATAGAAAGTATTAATAGAGAGAGTAGTAATATAGAGAGAGTAATAATAATTCTCTTCTTTTATGTGTTTTGTGTGTTTTTACATTGAAGTTTAAGGTTATATTTATAGCCATATTTACAAGTGGAGGAAAATATTAGTGGGCAATTTACCCACTTAAAAAGTAAATGGACTATCCACCATTTTAAGTGGACAACCATTTTACTTGGTTGATAATATAGTTGAATTTCTTTTCTCTTTTTGTGTGACAATGCCTGGGGTAGTGGGAAGGAAAAACAAAAGACTAAATAATTCATTAAATTTGAGAAATTTCACAAGCTGAGGGATCAAATACGCTCAATTTCCATTGATATAAGATTAAATATGCTTAACTAGATATTATAAAAATTCAAATAGTTTTTTCTAGTATTATAGGGACTAAGTGGAAAATTCCATCTTTAACTGCGTTCAGCGACAAAAAGTTTTGCTACTGAACAAATAACTTCTTAATTTGTTTTACCTATTGTCCTGAACCCGCGACTTAACAGTAGATCCTCCCTTGAAATTCCAGATCTCATACATTCTGGGCTTCGTCTCAGCAATGTCGATGGATTCCGAAGATCCGATGGACGAAGCTTCACCGGTCACCGGACTTCTCCCACTGGCGTCGGCTTCACAACAGCCTTACATCTCCGAACTCCTTTCTTTCACTCTCGATCGCCTTCACAAAGTACCGTTAAATTGCTACATATGCAAGTTTGAAATGTAGCTGATTTGATTTGGATGGATTTTTTTATATGAATTCTATTTGTGTAGGAGCCGGAACTTCTGAGAGTGGATGCGGAGAGAATTCGGAGGCAGATGCAAGAGGTTGCCGTTGGAAACTACCGTGCCTTCATTTCTGCTGCTGATGCACTACATGCGATTCGGGAAGAAGTTTCTTCTGTTGATAAGCATCTTGACTCCTTGGTAAATTTTATCCTTCCCTGCAGAATTTTTGGTAATTGCTTTAATTTTGATTTGTTGAATTGCTATTTTAGCTCTCATATGATTTAAGAGTGTGTATTGGTCTATAAACAAGATAGTAAGCTGAGGAACTAACTGACACTGAATGATTTGGTCTGTATCATTGCTATAACTCGAATAGATTTCCAAAAAAGTGCGTCTGGAGTATTAGTGCATGAATTCTTGTTGGTTAAATCTCTTTCCTGAAGAAGATTTAATCTAACCATAGAAAGCTTCTAAGGACCCTTTCCGATAGCTTATTCTATTTAGGTTTGCCTTATAGTTTCAATTTATTCATTAAAGAATTTATATAACTTAATTTTTCTTTACAAAAAATCACTATGTTAAACTCAAAATCAAACAACCAAAAAACATTGAGATCAATAAAGCAAACCTAAATCATATGTTTCAAATCCTCTACCTTAACAACATAGTTACTTCATTCGAGCAGTAACAAACCAAATAGAAGCACAACCGATATCATCATTCTAATTACAATTGAACAAGAACTTGGGGGGTTATGAGTGTGGCTTGATCTTCTATTCTGTCTTTTCCTACTTCTCTTGTTGTCATCCGTGGGTTTCTCTCGATCTTGTTGGCCCCTCCTTAAAGAATTCTTAAAAACCATTTTGTTCGCTATCTATAGAGGTCAAAATCATAAACCTTCAAAAGTTATAAACTTTTCCTAGTAGAGCTGGGTAAGCCTTTTCCAAGTAGAGGTGGTGTCCAACAATCTCTTCCTGGATTGTAGAAGGCCTCCAAAGGAAAAAGAATCATCTTATCTACTCCTCTCCGTATTGCACGGTATATTTCCTTGTTTGAGCACTGTCTGTCACGAAACAGTTCAGCAGCCAGCGTATCACAACTTCAGTAAAATTACTATATCTTGTATTAGGATAGTCCCAAAGTGCTAATTATTTGGTTTTTTTGGAAAATAAACTTCAAGAGATATGATCTTACCAATTATTACGACCAACCCAATTCTAGACTGATACAGGCAAATTTTTGAAATTGAGTGATAACATGAAATATTGTTAAATATGGGCAAGATTTCTCACTTCATTTAATACAAAGTGAAACAAAAATAAATCAGAGAAACCCACAAAATGCCATAAGGACTTAACAATTTTATGCTAAAATGATTGTCTTATCCATATAAAGATCAAGCCATCAGCTAGTCTTTTGGCTATTATGACACTGAACTATTTTTAAATAATAAAAATTTTCCGCTTTGCTTTCTTCAGAAAGAAATTTTAGGGTTAGCAGCTTAAAATAATTCAAATTGAGAGACCTAATGTGTAAAAGTTTCCCGTTAACTTTGTTACTAGATTTAACCAAATTGAATTTATATTTATGTGAACCTTTCAGCTTTTACATCAAATTTGGTAGTGATCAGAACCAAGGAACATCTCTATGCTATATCTTGTATGCTATCTTTGTTTTATCTCAACCCTATATACCATTGTTTTGGGTAAAGCTTAAGAAGGCTGCTTCACTGTTTTTTTTTTTTTATATATTCACCTTTACATGCTGCAGTTGTAATTGCAAAACTATTGGCTTGTTTTCTGCTCTTGCCTCCTTTATTTCTCAGTGTAATTGTGCAAATGGGAAATGCAATTCATAATTTCTCATATATAACTTTTTAGGTAGAAAAGGGTGTCAAAACTTATGGTTGTGTTTCTTGGTTTGCAGATCAATGAGATACCTAAGCTAACTTCAGGTTGCAGCGAGTTCAGCACCTCTGCAGAACATATCTTGGAGAAAAGGAAGATGAATCAAACATTGCTTGCAAATCATAGTAGTCTGCTTGACTTGCTTGAAATTCCTCAGCTAATGGACACGTATGTTTTCGTCAATGCTGTAAGGATCACTCGTTAGAATTGAAACTGCATCCATGATTTTGAAGGGATGAAATGTCATTGGTTTTTGCTAATGATGTATTTTACCTTCCAAAGTGCAGTTTTTGTATTTGACTAGTAAATTTGTGAGAAGATTGATTTTGGTGCAGACATTGTGATCGAGTTATAATATCTAACATTTCTTTTTAGACAAGTGATTCTTAGTCTAGTTGGAAAAGACCTTTCCCCTCAAACCATGAGCCATGAGGTTAGTGGTTCGAGTCATCAAAGAGAGTAAAGTGGGAAGAGGTGTAATGTTTGGTTTTAGGTAGAGGGGTTGGGGTGCGGGTTTTAGCATATAAAAAGATCCAAGTTTTCTTTTATGTTGGGTGATGAACAACATTATGTTGATCTTAGAGCCATCACTGCTGTCATATCTGGAAATTCAGCCTGAATTGTCTTGCATAGAACATCCATGCAATTTTTAATTTTTTAATTTTTTTTAATAATAACATAGAAATACATAGGAGGGGGACATAGATCTTACCTCCTATAGCAAAATACAGTGGAGCACCATAAGCTAGTGCTTAGCAAGGTGAGATCTAAGTTGGAGACCTAACATTCATCATTTAGGATGATTCCCACACGAAAAGGGAGACAGAACATTATTCATATTTCATATTAGTGAATGAGCAGTGTCATATCTTTTAGCTTCCGTGCTTTGGTGGTGCTAGACTTGAGTGGTCTCTTAATTTTGCAGATGTGTAAGGAACGGAAACTATGATGAAGCTCTTGATTTAGAAGCATTTGTTTCCAAGCTTTCAGCAATGCACCCCAAGTGAGGCCTGGGTCCTTTTCTTTGTTTTTCTGTAGGAACTGATATAATTGAATTTGATGAAAACTTACTAAGGTACTTTTGTTTCTTTTTTGTCTCCCCCTGAAGGTTACCAGTCATTCAAGCCCTTGCTGCAGAAGTTCGGCAGACTACCCAATCTCTTCTCTCTCAGCTTCTCCAAAGACTTAGGTCAAACATTCAGGTGACCTCTGGCTTAGATTGTTTGATTTTATTGCAGTTATGCTGTTGGACCATACTGGAGTGGAAGTGCTCCATAAATTATGAAGTTTAAGGCCTAACTGTTTACAATCTATTGGTGCAGTTGCCAGAATGCCTGCGTATCATTGGATACTTGCGTCGTATAGGGGTGTTCAATGAGTATGAGATGCGCTTACAGGTCAGATTGATATATTTGAACATCAGCGGATTTTACCCAACAGTTTGCTTTTGGTCTTCATTTATTTCATTTGGTTCTTCTATTTTTTAACCAATATTTCACCAATTTTGCCCCTTAAACAGTTTCTAAGGTGCCGTCAGGCATGGCTTTCTGGGATCCTTGATGACTTGGACCAGAGAAATGCTTATGAATATCTCAAAGGGATGGTAAATTGTCATCGGATGCATCTCTTTGATGTTGTTAACCAGTATCGTGCAATATTTGCTGATGATACTTCAGGGAGGGAAGAAAATTATGACGGTGGGCTTCTCTTCAGTTGGGCCATGCATCAAATTTCTTCCCACCTTAGAACTCTAAAAATGATGCTACCGAAGATCACTGAAGGAGCTTCTTTATCAAACATTCTTGATCAATGCATGGTGAGCATATATATTTGTGCTAGGCAGCTCATCGAAATTCATTTTGCTCAAGTAAAATGTCTATTTGGCTGTGATCGACCTTGCTGTCTTCTGCTTGCAATCACCATGAATACTAAACACGTGAAAGAAAATGTATTGCGTTTTGAGTACAGAACAAAGGGAGGTGTAAATTCCCAGAAATGGCTGGAGAAAGAATAGTTTAAGTTGTTCGTATCATTCAAGTTATTTGTTACACTTTGGCCATCCTGCTGGAAACGTTCCAAGATTTTGATATGATCTACGAAAGGCATAAAGCAGGCAATTGTATTCCATTCTCTCTCTGGTGGGCAGGAAGGCGGGTGGTGGAGCACTAAAAGAAAGAAACATATTTACCTTTAGGTACACTTGTCTGGTGAGCTAATCAAAAGAGCCATATAACTCAAAAGCTAGTCTTAGGGGGTGTTTGGATTGGCTTTTTTTAAGCGGCTTATAAGCTAAAAGCTAAAAGCCATAAGTTGGGAACACCCAACTTTTGGCTCTTAGCTTTTTTTGTACTTTTTAGCCTTAAAAGCACTTTTTTTTCCCAAACACTTCCAAAACTAAAAGAGCTTAAAAGCTAAAAGCTACTTAAAATAAGCCAATCCAAACACCACTTAAACCTAAAAGAGTAGAGCCGAAATCCATCATTTTGTTTCCTTCTAGTCACTTCGCTTTTCTCAATCAACTTCAATTTCCAATCTATCTTCTTTCGCTTCTCTTTTCTGAGTCAACTTCAACTTCCAACCTATCTTCTTTCTCACATTTCGTGGCCAATTTCAATTTTCAACACATCTTTATCACATTTTGATGATTATATCTCTACTCTTTGGCCTCTATCTCCGTGAAACCAAAGCAGAAGACATTAATTTTATTGTCCTTCTCCCATGTTAACAATAGAAAATAAGTAGGCTTCAATTCTGCAGGCTGAAAAGTTCAATCACTTCACATATTTAAATTCTAAACTGACTTGGCTCTGATCGCATAAGCTAAGGTAGAAATTTCCTTATTGTATGTTCTATTAGAATGATAACTATTAGTTACAAGGGTATGCCTGCAGACTTTTTCTTATATTCCCTCCGTCTTGTTTTATGTGATATTATTTGACTGGCGTGCAATTTACAATATAATTTGGCCACTATATTTTATTAGTAATACTCCCTTTGTCCTAGTTTATGTGATTTTGTTTGACTTGGCACAGAGTTTAAGAAAAAAAAAACTTTGGAATTTGCGTGACTAATAGGAAGTATGAGTAGCACCAAAATTTGGAATTTGCATACTAAATGACATTAAAGTTCTTGAAAATTGTGAAACTTCTATAGAATTGTATTATTTTGAGAATTGTGTCAAACAATTCCCGAAGGAAAGACTGTCGTATAAATTCTGACTAGGGGAGTGTGTCCCCCCTTCTTTTGGAGGATTATTTGGGTGGGAGGTGGGGTTGAAGAGGGATCACTAACCATCAGTTATTTGCTGGTTATTACCTACAAGTTTAGGTGAATACAGGTATGATTTGAAGCCATCAGAAATCAGGCTTAGGCAAAAAAAAAATTTCCATCTATAAGGGGTTCATATTTGCTTTGATGCATTGGCGAGATAGTTATTGCTTGTTTCCTAGCCTTGCAATAGTTGTTTCTATTGTTGCATTTGTTATTTACGTATTCACATGTTAAATCAAGCTTTGGGTTTTATTCACTTATTGATGCTTTTTTCTTTTTCTGTTGACAGTATTGTGCTATGGGGCTTGGTTGGGTTGGATTGGACTTCCGTGGCTTGCTTCCCCCTCTTTTTGAAGAGTACATACCTGATTGGTTCCTTGTGATTCTGGAATGTTAAATTTGGTCACTAAGCTAGTTCTTTTATGCATTTTATTTTCTGATTACTTTTGCAGGGCGGTCCTAAATCTGTTTTCAAAGAACATGAATGCAGCTGTTGAGAATTTCCAGGTATATATTTCAGACCAATGGTAGAACTCTTGTACCTAGCACAGTCAGCCTTAATGGGAACACTTTTATTTGAAGTTATCTTTTGAAGTAAGCAGCCTATCATTCTTCACTCAGAATTGGTAATATGTAAACTTTACTTGATTCCAGTTGGTCCTCGATTCTCATCGCTGGGTTCCATTACCAGCAGTCGGCTTTCCTACCAACAGTTTGAGTGAAGAAAGTCATGAAGATGTTACTCCTCCCTCAAGTTTAATGGAGCACCCACCTCTGGCTGTCTTTGTTAATGGTACGTTACAAGCTCAGTTCACTACTTAAGTAAGCTCCTTTGCAAAGGTTCCCTTTTGTTCATTGCCTGCAACTGTTAACACACCAAGAATAGGACAAGTATCCAAGGATGGGATTTCTAGGCCAGCATGAGAGATATCTAGGTTTTGAATTCAAATTGCACTTTGGGCTCCTGCTGGAGTACTCCTATAAAGTAATGGTGTTGTGGATGCAAGTATGTCATTAGAAATGCTTAAATGTCTGTGATTCTGCCTGTGGTCTCGTACCAAGCAAATGAAAGTTTCTTTTTGAATCCTGCAAGCTCATTCTTTGGATTTTTTTCAATGAATAAACAAAGAACAAAGGATCTTAGATATAGGCTCACTTTTCTGTAACTTGTGTGGAGTTCACTCTGTTTCATCTCGTTGAAAATCGTTTTTTAAGCCATTTTTTGAAAAAAAAAAATATGGTTGCTAGAATTTTTGAGTTCTGATTATCTCATAATTGGGAACTCAACTATAGAAGTAAAAATTCGCGTGCTACCACCTACAAGTGTGTAAAACCCGAGTCTTTGATATAGGCCGAAAATTAAGCTTTATTTATCACGGGAATATTTGCAAGGTATATTGTATGAATTGTTATCTTGATCAATTTACTGTTGAGCTGATACTGTCATGACTAATGGTTTCAACACCACCCTGCATCAAGTAGGTGTTAGGTTCCAATCCCACTGAAGTCTTTTTCCTTCCATACTATTAACGGGTCCATCCACACCAATAAAAAACGAACAAAAGAAAGTCAGTTTGGCCACTGTAGTGCGGTATCTCTAAGACAATAGCTTCACCAACTACTAAGAATTATTGACCTTTGCACTGACCAAACCACCTTTGGCTTTATGTTTAAAGCTCAAAAAAAGGGAAAGAAAATCGTGGGCTTTATGATTCAACTAATTGCTAAATATAGTCTTTTTACACTAATCCAGTTGTTTTTGCATCCTCCGTACATAATTTGCAGGTGTCTCTGCGGCAATGAATGAATTACGACCTTGCGCCCCCTTAAGTTTACAACACGTGCTTGCACAAGAACTGGCAAAAGGATTGCAGGCTGTTTCTGATGCTTTACTGAGATATAACACTACTCGCATGCTTCGAGAAAACGAGTCTTTGCTTTTCCTATCACTATGTCGAGCATTTATTGAGGTAGCATCATATGAACTTGTTTGACCTTCATGTACAATTGATTTGTGCACCATTTGACTCAAACATATACAAATTATGTACCTTTCCAGGTTGCTTTCCCACACTGTGTTACTTGTTTTGGTCGTTGTTATCCGGGTGGAGCTTCTCTTATAGCCGATGCCAAAACTCTATTCGACGGAATTAGCCGATTATTGGCAACCTCTTCCTCCAGAGAACTTCCAAAACCAGTTCGTAATTCAGAGGCCAAGAGTATATCAGAAAATGGTGATGTGCCTAACAAGGAAAACGGGGAAATTCCTAGTACTGAACAAACTGAGAGTACCAACACAGAAGAGGAACCCAATAATGTCCCCTCAGAAAACGAGGAGAAGCTTGGTAATGTGTCGTCATGATGTGAAGAGCATATGCATTTAGAAAGCCAGTTGATATATACTCCTGTATATTGCATTTTCTGATGAAGTACTAAAGAGACTCAGAAAGATGCTTGTTTTTCCTGCTTCAAATCCAGGGAGTAACCTTTTCAGCCAATGGGATAGTGGTGGTGCTGATTCATTATGATCAGATGGGTATAATGAACAGTCAGGTTTGTATTCGTTTTAATGGAAGGATACTGCTCCTATGGAGTTCGGCTTGTAACATCTTTGAGAAAAGTCATCCTGTTCCATCTCACTTATTCATAGAATTAATTGATTTATATACGATATGTAATGAAGATTTTGTACATATGGTGATGCTTCAGGGATCTCCGAAGACACCAAGTTGTATGAGCTCTCAGAGTTGTTTAATTTCGCGAACTAAGTGGAACTTGCATTGCTTCCTCTGGGAAAGTAAGTGTTTGTTCCTTGTGCTGTTGCAAATTTGAAGGTTTTTTTTTACTAATTGCAGAATGAACTTTTTTGCGATCAGTACTCCGGGCACAAAGTCTTGCTTCTAATCTCTACATAAAGCAATAGCAATACTGCTCCAACATGATTGTCATCATAACTAAATCAATACTATTAAAACAGATATCTGTCTCAATGACCATAGATGACATGTTTTATTCTTTGGGTCCCTTGAGAACAATATTTTCAAATTAACCTTTCTTGCTCAGCCTCTGCCGAAATAATGTCCACTTTAAAACATGGTACAATACTGAAAAAGAAAAAATAATGTACGAATCCTAGCTTTATTATCCGCAACATTTGTGATCTACTATTATTTCAATGGTTTTGAGTAGGGTTTCACAAATACAAAAAGGGGATATTACCCAGTTGTGGACTAATTGAATTAATGATAGTATATACTAATTCTAATACTCTTCACAAAGGAGAGGATTTCTACTAACAATGTTTATCTAGAACAAGAACCGTGTGGTTCAAAAATAATACCATAATCGTATTGGGTTATGGCTCATGTTCCAAACAAAAGCCCATGGCGTAATCCTATTTGGAAAAGGATTGGCATAATTTTCCTTTTTTGGTTCCCAAACCTATTTGGAAAAGGATTGAAATTATAGTCCTAGTTGAAGTTGGTTTTGGCTTTAGAAAAAAACACCACTCTATAAATAAGATGATTTGAGAGAATTATTCAATTGCTTATTGATATTGTCTTTGAAAGACATTAATTAGCACATAAGAGAGGTTTTTTTGAGAGAAGAGAGAAGAAAAAGGTTCTTTTTCTTACAGTCTTTTTCTCCGATCAGTAACTTTCAAATCACGTTTTTCAATTCATTAACTGTTGGATCGGAATGAAATTTTTATTGAGTGTTCCTAATATCTTAGTGTTTCATTTGAACGGTGGAGATCGAATTCGGAGGTCAGCAGGATCCAATTTCAGGTCCCGAGCAACAGCTTGGTTTGGGTGATCTCTTTCTAACTATTAAAATTTAATATTGATTTTATTTCGAAATTACAATAATATCGGGTAATGAGCAGATTAATTTTTGTGCCAATAATAATTTAAGGAGAGAAATTTCTACTAGGAGTGCTTTTCTAAAATAAAAGCAGCGTGATTCAAAAAATATATCTTAAACGGACAAATAATAATTAACATGCTTCAGACTTACCCAAATAAGTACAATCAAGACTAGATTTTTATTTCCCTACAATCTCGGAGATTGGACTTAAAAGGAAATAAATTTATTAGTCTTTTGTGCTAACACAAGTCCAAGTAGTATATATACACAAAAAATATATCTAGTTCAATTCATAAACTTGTCATGGAGCCATCTTTAGAAGGTGTTGCGCATAAAAAGTCAGATCATGTGATGTTCAACGACAAATCAGACCCCCCTCTCAAAACTGATCCTCTTCCAAGAGATTCAGCAAAAAACAGTTCTATTGATGTGTTGCCATCAAAGAATGTTCAAGTGACAACTAGTAGTTTTCGAAAGGCGGCTGCTGCTGAACAAGTGGTGTTGGATTTTGGAGATGACTATGGATTTTGGGAGAATTATCAAAGCTTGGAAAAAGATGATTATGGATTTTGGGATAATTATCTATGCTTGGAGAAAGAAGCTGCTTCTGCCAATCGTCAAAACCAAGAACAATCTAAGAGCTTGGGCGAAGGGGCAATTGTAAGCGGCCCACCAGCAATCATTGAAGATGTAAAGGATTTAAGTCAAGATGGCTGGAATTTATCTTCCACAAAAGACATCAATTAATTTATGCAACAAAATCTTCTTTGATTCGATCGGAATAGCCAGGATCTAAAGTTAATCAATTTTAAAATTAATTTGTTTTAATATTTTCATATGCATACATAGTTTTTGTCTTATATATATTCAAATTCCGACTTGTTTGAGACTGAGACATAAATGTTATTGTTGTATGCATATATATATATGATTTGAAGAAAAAAAAACAATGATTATAAGTTAAAGCCGTGAAATTTGATCTTAATTTCACGGTTCTTTTTAGTATCACTAATTAGTTTATTTTGTTTTGAATTCGCTTATGAATGTACCTCGCTTTGCGACTAACAACGAACTTGAAAACCATTTCTATTTTTTTATTGAAAAAACAATGCTAGATTTAGATTATTTCACAAGTTAGTTGATTTATTATAGATTCTTTTTCCTCAAGATTCTGGAAAGTTTCCCTCGTGGATATCTGATGGTTTTCATAATCTTAGAATCCTCATATTAAGGTCAAATTCATTTTCCGGAGAACTTCCTTTAGGAATGTCAAATCTGAGTTCATTGCAGGTCCTTCATCTTACAGAAAACAAACTTAACTGGCGTCATTCCAACAAGAGAAAAAAGTCTTGCTTCTAATCTCGACATATATAAATCAATAATACTGCTCCAACATGATTGTCATCATAACTAAATCAATACAATAAAACAAATATCTATCTGCATTTTCTGATTTTGGGTGGGTAAGTTAGTTAGAATTAGTTAATACTATTTTCATTGTAATTGCTTTCAGTTTCTGATTGTAGTATAATTAGAATCTGTAATAATACTTATACAGATTTCATTTCGAAATTACAATAATGTTGGATAATGAGCAGATTAATTTTTAAGCCAATAATAATTGAAGGAGAGAAATTCCTACTAGAAGTATTTGTCTAAAGCAAGAGTAGCATGATCTAAATCAAATATATCATAACGAACAAATAATGATTAACATGCTTTAGGCTTACTGATAACATTCATGTCGGCCTATTTTCACTAAAGTTGATGGGCTTCAATGAGAAATCAAGAAGATGTTTATCATGGAAGAAAAGTTCAAGATTGACCCAAGAATTATAACAAAAAGTGGACTAAGTACTACATATATTTCACGGTCCAAGTTCGAGTCCAAGAGCCGAAAGATTTGGCCACATGATGGCCGAAAGGACGGCCCACATGGAGCCCAATAGGAGCATAAAAGTTTCCCAGTTTAAAATTTCTTATTTGAAAGTTTCCTACTTTAAAAGTTTTCTAGCGTAAATTTTCCTAGTTTAAAAGTTTCCCAGTTTAAAGTTTTTTAGTTATTATTTTCATAAAAGTAGAATTTGAATCCCATTCTATTTGGGATAGGTTTTCCCTATATATTGGTGTGAATTTTGTTATTCTAAAAGGACATACATGATTAATATTATTTGAGAGATTTTTCTTCTTTACACCTTTGTGTGTGGTGACTATATATTTATCTTACGACCTTATAAGAACGATTCTTTAAGAAGTAAGATTAATTCTTAACTTGATATATTTCGTTCTTATTGGTAAATTAAAGAAGGTGATTAGTCTTATACTAATGTTGTCTCTAATTTTTTCGATAAGGGTCTAGATTATTTTTTATCTAAGTTCTTGAATAGACTCTTATTAGTATCATAATTAGTTTTAATCCGATAGTTTTGACTATTAAGATCAATTAGGATTCTTAGCACTTTTCTTGAAATTTGGAGATTTTATTTTTGAATTTCACATATCTTTCAATTTTTGTTTTTAGTCTTTATAACTTCGCTTCCGCATTATATATATATATATATATATATATATATATATATATATATATACTACTGAGATTTGTGTTGCACAAAAGCTTATATATATATATACACACACACACAAAATAGATCTAGTTTAATCCACAAAATTGTCATGGAGCCATCTTTAGAAGTTGTTAGTCATAAAAAGAAAGGTGATGCGTTGTTCAACGAAAAATCAGCTCCCTCTTTCGAGACCGATCATCTTCCATTGGATTTACCAAAAAACAATTTTGTTGATGTGTTGTCATTGAAGAATGTTCAAGTGACAACTTGTAACTTTCGAAAAGCTGTCACTACTGAACAAGTGGTGTTGGATTTTGGAGATGACTATGGCTTTTAAAAGAATTATCAAAGCTTGAAAAAAGATGATTATGAATTTTGAAATAATTATCTATGCTTGGAGGAAGAAGTTGCTCCTACCAGTCGTTAAAACCAAGAACAATCTAAGAGTTTGGGCGCAGTGGCAACTGGAACCGACCCACCAACAATTATTGAAGACGTAAATAATTCAAGTCAAGATGACTATAACTTATCTTCCACAAAAGACATGATCAATTAATTTATGCAACAAAATCTTTTTTGATTCGATAGGAATAGTCAGGATTTAGAGTTAATCAATTTTAAATTTAATTTGTTTCAATTTTTTCATATGCATACATAATTTTTGTTTTATAAATAGTCAAATACCGACTTGTTTGAGACTGAGACTTGAATGTTGTTGTTGTACGCATATATATAATTTGAAAAAAAAACCAATGATTATAAGCTGAAGCGGCGAAAATCGGTCATAATTTGATGTTCTTGTTAGTATCATTAATTAGTTTCTTTTGTTTTAAATTTTTTATGAGTACACTGCGTTTTACGGCTAACAACAAACTTGGAAACCATTTCTATCTTCTATGACAAAACATACAGAGGGACTATTTCACAAGTTGATATATTATAGATTCTTGTTCATTAAGCTAATTCTAGCACAGATTGTCCTTAGTTTGGAATGGTCTGTAATCTTTAATTTTTTTCCCACAAATAAGATGGTCTTTAATATTTGTTTATAATGCATATCTAATGAAAATTTGTGAGTCAAAGTTCTCTTATCTAAATTTTTTGACCGAAGTAAGTCATTGTTTAAACCTCACCAAAATAATAAGATTTTTTGAAATTTTACAAATTCAACAACAACAACAACAACCCAGTGAAATCCCACATCGTGGGGTCTGGGGAGGGTAAAGTGTACGCAGACCTGACTCCTACCAATGTAGGACGTCTGTTTCCGAAAGACCCTCGGCTCAATAGAAGCATAGGAAAAAAGGTCAGACAAGAATATTAAAAGTAGAAAAGTAGAAAAGTAGATAACGGAAGAGTTCCAAACAATAGTATAATCAAAGCACCAAAAAAAATAGTAGATATCGTCAAATAATAGCATAAATACCATAAATAACATAAGATAACATAGCATACATAACATAAATAACCTAAATCAGAGTACAAGAAATCATAGTGCATTAATACGCCTACGGATAAGGGGAAATAATGCCACTATGTACTAGCCTTCTACCCTAATGTGTGTCCTCCACACCCTCCTATCTAAGGTCATGTCCTCGGTAAGTCGTAAATGCGTCATTTCCTGTCTGATCACCTCTCCCCAATATTTCTTCGGCCTACCCCTACCTCTTCTGAAACCATCCATGGCCAACCTCTCACATCTCCGCACTGGTGCATATGGGACTCTCCTCTTCATATGCCCAAACCATCTCAGTCGCGTCTCCCGCATCTTGTCTTCCACCGAGGCCACTCCTACCTTGGTCTCGAATAGCCTCATTTCTAATTTTGTCGCTCCTGGTATGCCCACACATCCATCTCAACATTCTCATCTCGACAACTTTTATCTTTTGCACGTGAGAGACCTTAACTGGCCAACATTCCGCCCCGTATAACATAGCTGGTCTAACCACCACTTTGTAGAACTTGCCCTTAAGTTGTGGTGGCACCTTCTTGTCACACAACACACCGGAGGCGAGCCTCCATTTCCTCCATCCTGCCCCAATACGATGTGTGACATCCTCGTCGATCTCCCCGCTGCCTTGCATGATAGAACCAAGGTACTTAAAACTACTTCTCTTTTGGATGGCTTGGTCCCCGAGCCTAACTTCTGCGCCAACCTCTTGAGGAGTCTCACTGAACTGGCACTTTAGGTACTCTGTCTTGGTCCTACTCAACTTAAACCCTTTAGACTCCAAGGTGCGTCTCCAATCTTCCAGCCTAGCGTTAACTCCGCTATGAGTCTCATCGATGAGGACTATGTCGTCCGCAAAAAGCATACACCATGGCACCTCACCTTGAATTTGTCGCGTCAATACATCCATCACCAAGGCAAATAGAAACGGACTAAGAGCTGATCCTTGATGCAACCCCATCACAACTGGAAAGTGTTCTGAATCCCCTTCTACTGTCCTTACCCTGGTTTTGGCACCCTCGTACATGTCCTTGATCACCCTTATGTACGCTACAGGTACACCTTTAGCCTCCAAACATCTCCATAGTATCTCTCGTGGGACTTTATCGTAGGCCTTTTCTAAGTCGATGAATACCATATGCAAGTCTTTCTTCCTCTCCCTATATTGCTCCATTAGTCTCCTCATAAGATGGATGGCTTCCGTAGTTGAGCGTCCCGGCATAAATCCGAATTGGTTCTCTTAAATAGACACGCCTCTCCTCACCCTCATCTCCACCACTCTTTCCCACACTTTCATAGTATGGCTTAGAAGCTTGATACCTCTATAGTTGTCGCAACTCTGGCTATCCCCCTTGTTTTTGTATAGAGGGATCATGATGCTCGACCTCCATTCTATGGGCATTGTTGCCGTCGTAAAGATGACATTAAATAACCTAGTCAGCCATTCCAAACCTACCGAGCCCGCACTCTTCCAAAATTCTCTAGGGATCTCATCAGGTCCGGTCGCTCTTCTCCAGCGCATCCCACGAACAACACCTTTAACCTCATCGACCGTAATACTCCTACAACCCTCAATATCGTGACTCCTTCCTGTATGTTCCAAATCTCCCAACACAATTTCTTTGTCCCCTCTGTCATTCAAAAGTTTATGGAAGTATGACTGTCATCTTTGTTTGATAAGGGTCTCCTCTACCAATACTTTTTCGTGCTCGTCTTTAATGCACTTCACTTGATCCACATCGCGTTCCCTTCTCTCTCGGGCCCTGGCTAGCCTGAATAATTTCCTGTCCCCGCCTTTCTCTTCTAGTTCAACATAAAGGCGTTCAAAAGCTGCCATTTTTGCCATTGCAACCGCCGACTTCGCCTCATTCCTCGCTATCTTATACAGTTCCCCATTCGTCCACTTCTCCACCTCATCCTTCTTCTCCATCAACTTAGCATACGCCACCTTCTTTGCTTCCACCTTCCCTTGCACTTCTCCATTCCACCACCAGTCCCCTCGATGCCGTCTACGATTACCTGTCGAGACTCCTAACATTTCCCTTGCTACAGCCCTAATACAACTAGCTGTCCTACTCCACATACCGTTTGCATCCCCACTACTATCCCAGGCCCCCATACCCTTCAATTTCTCTCCCATCTCTAGGGCACTAACCGTTGTCAAACTCCCTCATCTGATCCTAGGTCGTTCTTTCCCGACCCTCCTCGTCCTCGTCATCTTAATCCCTAAAGCCATCACTAAGAGCTTATGTCGGGTTGTAAGGTTGTTGATCGGGATGACCTTACAGTCTTTGGACAAACCTTTATCATCCTTCCTAAGGAGTAAAAAATCTATCTGAGTTTTAGCCACTGAGCTACGGAAGGTTACCAAGTGGTCCTCCTTCTTTGGGAAACTCGAGTTGGCTATCACTAACCCGAAAGCTCTTGCGAAATCCAAAAGTGAGATTCCTCCTCCATTTCTGTCCCCGAAGCCAAAGCCCCCATGCACATCATCATACCCTCCTGAAATAGACCCGATGTGCCCATTGAAATTCCCTCCCACGAAAAGCTTCTCAGTAGGTGGTATGCCTACCACTAACTCGTCTAAATTCTCCCAAAAGCGCCTTTTATCTCCTCGCGTAAGCCCGCTTGCGGCGCATAAACACTAATAACATTCAACGTGATCCCTTCAACGACCATTTTAATTGACATCATCCTATCATTGACTCTCCTAACCTCCACCACCTGATCCCTTAAATCACTGTCTATTAAAATGCCTACCCCATTCCTATACTTCGATTTACCAGAAAACCAAAGCTTATACCCGTCTACCTCCTTAGCTTTAGAGCCTAGCCATTTTGTCTCCTATCTGTTCATAAGTTACACAATAATTTTTTTAACAAAATGAATTTATGATTTTCTTTTTTTCCTTTAAAATTCACATTAAGAAATTTTCATATATTATGAAATTCTTTTTAATTTTTATGACAAAGTTAATATAGTTTTGAATTTGAATAAAAATAAATTTTGAATTAAATATGAGATAAAAATTTATTCGATAAAGGTGAAAGTGTTTAACTTGAATTTTAAATTATAACCACTTCTAACATATTAGTTTATGTAGGAGTCTTCTTCTATCTTAATTTCTTTTATCATTTTTATCATACATAACAAGACTTATCAATTCTAATTTTAAGTTACACAAAACTTACCCGTTATAAAAATATATGTAGACAAATCGTCACTCAATATATCAATTTATGTTTTGTGGTAATATGAAATTATAATTTAAAATAAATAGTCAATCAATCAATAACTCTATTTATATTTTGTAGTAATACGAAGTTAAAATTTAAAATAAAATATAATAGATAAATCTAAAATGAAAAAATTATGAACAATGAAATAAAAGTTTAGAAATAAACTAAATTTCCGAAATAAGAAAAATACATATTAATAGTATATTAAAAATAAATAATAAGTATGGATATTGGGTAAAGTAAGAAGTTAAAAAGTCTTACAATAGCTATGACAAAACTAGGAAACAAGATATAACTTAAAGTTTAAAGAAATTGAAGGGCAAGACTTTATTTTAGATGAGAGAAACTTTTTATTATTATAATGAGCAGAATTTCAAATTGTGTATACCATATAATTAAAATCTCAATAAATAATGAATTCAATGAACATTAAAATATAAAAAGCTAAGTAACTAAATCTAAACTTAGAAAATAAAAGAGAAGAAACTTCAATTGTTTATGACATGTAACACAATTTTTTCAATTATAGTCAAATTTGCGAAAAGTAATTAAAATACAGTAAAAAAATATTCAAAGACATAGGTGTGAGGGAGCGAGAAGATAATATTTTGAAGTAATTTTGACGAAAACAACAACAACAATAATAATAAAATATTTAGATAATACACATATTACTGTCCATGAATTTTAAATTGAAGAGATGTAAATAACAAAATAATTTTTTTAAAAAATTACGAGTAAATAAAATAAGTATATCTATTTTATACTTCTAAGAAGAGATATTGATTATGGTAAGCCAAGTGATAAGTTAATAAAAATCGATATTAGCAATCTTATAACTTTATGTAGTGAACAATATAATAAAGAAAAATATGAAATAAAAAATTTACTTGATAATTACATGATATGATTCGTTGTCTTTATTCATACAGATTTAGTTATGGGGGATAGAAGGGGAAGAGGGGAGGGATTACATTTTATTGAGGAACAATATAATAATTGGACTTTTGTAAGATAATATGATTTAACATGTTGGAACAAGACATCACAATCTAAAATAATTAACTAGTAAGACTTATCACTTCTTACCTCAATAGACTTGTCTAGAAACAACCACAATGGAGCGTTTCCTGTGGAATTGACAAAGTTGTATGCATGTCCTCAGTTTTGAACTTGTCCGGAAACCAAATCAGTGGACAAACCCAAGAAAACATTTCAAGCTTACATCAGTTGGAAACTCGTCGGACAATAGAACCGTACTAGAGAATGACAGCAGCCATGAATTTCCTGATAAATGATTTTGTGAGTGTTGGATTGGGATTTATTACAAGTACTCTTGTTCCTTGCTATATCTTGATCGTTCTAAAGCCATGGAGACAAGCATATTTCAGTTTCTTAGACACAGTAATCGATAGATTTGTCCCGGTCAGAAGTAACAGAATAACCAGTAACAGAGCAACCAGCACCAAAAGATCAGATACAGGCACCGGATTTTTTAGCCATCATATTAAGTTCCAGTCATTGTTTATACAAGGTGAATCCCATTGTAGATAAGACATCTTTTCCTGTAGGTTGTGTGATGTCATTAGTCAATATCAAAAAAAAGAAATGGATGTTGTTGACTATTTCCACATAAAAAGCTCGCGCAATATTCAGTAACAAGGCAACAACGCACAATATTTATTAGATTTGTGTTTTAGCTCAAGTACCAACTGAAAGTTAGTGGCTAATTCATTGAGACCATCTCAAATACTAATAGATTCTTCTCTTCTTGCAGGTATAGGTGAATTTTAGTAATTAGGCAAGACTTGTACATATTTGATCATAAAAAGTTGGCGGTTGAGCCTTAAATGATTTTCTTCCTCCAACTACGTACGTTAAGGGTGTGTTTGGTATGGAGGAAAACATTGTTGAGCCGCCCCTGAGAACAGATAATATATGATGAGATGCACTCCTAATTATGAAACACTTACCCTGAATGTTCACAAGTCCTCTTCAAAGAGGCAAAAAATAACTATCACAGATGAATAAGGTGTACCTTTCTGATCAAAACCCATTTGCCATCTTTCCGAGTTTGTTGGCTTGACTTGTAATCTATGAATGTTAAATTCCATAGAACTTCCATGTAGTCGGACCAAACAATGATCACCTTGTAAAGCATTGAGCACAAGAACAGGTCTCCATGAGTCATTATATATCTTCAACCACGTCCTCAGTGACCCAAGTCTCAATGCATTGCACCAGTGGCAAGCAAAGGTTTAATCGATTTCCTTGATACCCTTTCCACAAATGCTTCATTTCTCTTTAATGAACAAGAACGATTTCCTACTGTGAAGTGTGTCCATTACGAGAGAGTACTGCACTATGCTATGAGATTGGTCACACACACCCCCCCCCCACACACACACACCCCGCCTGCCTGTTCATTATCTCCAGTATCCTCCCCATTTCAGACCTCACTCCAGGGTAAAATTTCTTCTTAAAACCATAACCTATCACGAGCCCATTGAAGAATGGTAAGAAAACTTTTGCTTACAGCGCAATATAAGAGAACCAAAGAGGCTGACTGGAAAATGGTATAATCAGGACTGAAAAACTTCAATTTGCAAAGTAATATGTTTGCATGATATAACAAAAGTTTATCAGTCAATTCTCGCAATAGTTCTAAAAAAATTCAATTGAGATAAGACAATCATTGCAAATAAACTAAGAGATATAGCATAACCCAAAAGTTATTTCTGTCGCAAAGGATCAGCACAACAATCACCAGAAATACCATTCAGAAAATAACAGCTTATACTGAAAATAGATGACAATAATAGTTGATCACAATATCAAGCACGACAAAGTAGCTAGACAGCAGAACACTACCCCTCTCCCACCAACCCAAAAAAAACACTTCACCTGAATGTGTATCACTTGACACAAATAGATTAAGATCAAATACCTACAACTCACAGCCTTTTTTTCCACTACAAAGGTGACTAAAATAACCTGCAAAATGATCGAGAAAACATTAATTCAAAAAGATAACCAGATTAATACTTTAGGTATTCTGGTAATTTCTTGCTAATCTGCTAACTTTCTACCTTTTTATAAGCCAGATAATATTTCAATCCTAAGTATTAGAATAAATTCACTGTTTACACAGTGAAACCAGTAAAGGCATAACACAGTAAATTGGTCCATGACCTAATTTTTACACCAATGAAGTATCGAGTGTAGGAGAGAGAAATATTCTTTGTAACTATGGTGTCCATGCTAGCTTACCCGCACCTCAACGAACTCCAAGGGATACCTGCTACCTCCCACCAGAATAGGTTGATACCAATATGAGCTCAGTAATATCCACATAAGCAGCTGATTCATCTTATTCACATGCTAGGAGGCCATGTCATTGCTGAGTTGGATTGATCACACCATTTGCATTTCTGATTTTTGGCGGGAAAGTTAGATAGAATTAGTTACTGCTCTGTTCATTGCAATTGCGTTCAATTCCTGATTGTAGTAGAAGTAGAATCTGTAATACTCTTGTAAGGCATGCTAAAAGTGATTTTTGAATACACTCTCTCAGTTTCTCTTAATTCTCTCTCTCTCCCTCCCTATCTCTCTATCTCTGTTCTTTCCTATTATCATCTTCTTTTCTCTGTTCTGTTTTGATACCTTCAATTTGGTATCAATTGGTATCAGAGCTAAGGTTGTGATTGGTGAAATATAGGTCCTCGAAAGGAAACAAGTGCTGCAAATGATCTCCAGGAACAATATGAAGACTTGGCTGCTCAACAAGTCGACTTACGCACTGTTATGGAAGAGAAACATCTCGAAATGAAAGCTGACATGGATAGGAGGCAAGCAGAGATGTTGAGAATTGTGAATGCTCTCAAGGATTCAGTGGATGGAATCCATCTCATCATCAGGACAGGGAGAATGCATCTTCCTCAATTCCCAGAGACACAGGGCCTCCATTGACAACAAGTATTCTCGGATCTAATCCCTACCAGGCTGGTCACATTCAAAATCATAACCTCAACTTCCCTCGCTTCAATGATGAGAATCTCAAAACTTGGTTGTATAGGATCGAACAGTATTTTTCAGTAGATGAAACACCTTTGCATCATAGGATTAAGCTTGTTTCTATGAACTTAGATGATTAAGCTTTAGCTTGGCATCAGTCCTATCTAAAATGCAGAAATCCTCTTGTACCACTCCATTGGGATGAGTATTTAGCAGCTATATCAGAAACATTTGGGGATGATTTCTCTGATCCTATGTTGGAGTTGAAACAGTTGAGACAAACAGGCACAGTAAGGGAGTTTCAGTTCTCATTTGATAAGTTGCTGGCCCAGTGCAACCTACCTGAACCTCAAGCTGTTTCCTGTTTTTTGGGTGGACTGGAGGAGTTATTGGGTACTGTTATAATGCATGAACCTCAAACTCTACAAAAGGCTTGTAGATTAGCTAAATTGGCTGAGGCAACCTGGTCTGCAAATACAAGAGGGTCTAGGTCAGTTGATCTGAGTAGTCACTCTGTGAGGAAAGAGGGGCCTATTGCTAGACCTTCCAACTTCAGTTACCAACAAAGTCCTAGAGGGGTCATAGACAACATCAATAATGGTGGCAATCCTAGATCTAGAAGGACTATTTCACCTGCTGAGATGCAAGCAAAAGGGGCTCAGGGCCTATGTTACTTTTGTGATGAGAAGTATAGTCCTGGACACAAATGTAACCTGCCTAAACATATGTTTGTGATGGAATTAGAGGACTGTGTGACAGAGGAGTTATCACCTGTGATAGATTCTTCTATCACTGAACCAGCAGAGGACACAAACTGAACAACAATTGAAGGTGAAACCCCTATGATCTCATATTGTGCACTTGCAGGTATTAAGGGAGCTCAAACTATTCAGGTGATGGGATACAGTGGTAAAAGGCCAGTACAGATTCTACTTGATGGTGGGAGTACTCACAACTTCATTGATGTGGAGTCTGTTAAGAGGCTGGGATGCACAATTGTTCTTACTCCTGTGAGCTATGTCAACCTTGGTAACAATTCCAGGGAAGTTACATCAGGATTAGTCAAGAATTTTGGATGGATGTTACAGGGTACCACTTACTATTCTGATCTGATAGTTTTTCCTATTGGTAGGTATGACATAGTCTTGGGAGCTTTGTGGATGAAGACATTAGGTCCAGTGGCTATGGACTTTAATGAACTTACTATGTCTTTTACTCACCAAGGCAAACAACATGTACTTAAGGATGTGCATGAGGAATGCAGGTTGGCTAGTTCTAAGGCTGTAAATAAATTGTCAGGAGATGAAGTAGAATTGTTCTTGTTACAGATATTACCTTCACATGGTGGTGCAATGGAGGAGGGACAACATTGTTCATTACATCTGTCGAGGATGAGGGTACTCCTCCTGAGGTTGCTCAACTACTTACCCAATATAACAGGATATTTGCTGAACCTGTGGCACTACCACCACAGAGAGGACCATTTGATCATAAAATTCCTCTGGAACCTGGGGTTAAACCTGTTAATATCAGGCCATACATCTACTCATCCATGAAGAAAGACATTATAGAGAAGTTGGTTAATGACATGCTTAAGCAAGGTGTCATCCAGTATAGCAACAGTCCCTTCTCTTCTCCTGTGGTAGTAGTGGGGAAAAAGGATGGCTCATGGAGGCTATGTGTTGATTATAGAGAGCTTAACCAGAGCACACTAAAGGATAAATTTCCCATCCCTATTACAGACATCTTCTGGATGAGCTAGCAGGAGTCAAATTGTCCTCCAAGGTAGACTTGAGATCTGGTTACCACCAGATCAGAATGGTGGTGGAAGACATTCCCAAAACAGCTTTTAAAACTCATATGGGACATTATGAGTTTTTGGAAATGCCCTTTGGATTGACTAATGCACCCTCCACTTTCCAATGTTTGATGAATCATGTTTTTCAACAACACCTGAGGAAGTTTGTCTTGGTCTTTTTTGATGACATTCTGATCTATAGTAAGTCCTTAAAGGAACACCTTACTCATCTACATATTGTTTTTGATATCATGGTGCAGCAACATTTATTGACAAAACAATCCAAATGTGTGTTTGGAATTTCTAAAGTGGAGTATTTTAGGCCATTCCATATCTTGTGAAGGTGTTTCTACTGATCCTAGAAAAATTCATGCTGTGCAACACTGGCCTACTCCTGGCAACCTCAAACAACTCAGAGGTTTCTTAGGCCTAGCAGGGTATTACAGGAAATTCATTAAAGGATATGGTGTCCTTAGTAGACCACTTACTGATTTGCTGAAAAAGGACAATTTCATATGATCTGACAATGCTTCTCAAGCTTTCAATAACTTGAAGGTAATTGACATCTGCTCCTGTCCTAGCATTACCTAATTATTCCACTCCTTTTGTTGTTGAGACAGATGCCAGTGACATTGGTATTGGTGTTGTATTGATGAAGAATGATCACCCCATTGCTTTTATTAGCAAGGGTCTTTCTAGTTGTCATGCTGCCTTATCTGTGTATGAAAAGGAATTGCTAGCATTGGTGTTTGCTGTTACTAAGTGGTCTCACTATTTTCTTGGGCAACATTTCATTGTGAAGACAGATCAGAAAGCATTAAAGTATCTGTTGGAACAAAAACTTCACAGAGACTCTCAGATTAGATGGTTAGCTAAGTTGTTACCATTTGATTTGAGATCCAATATAAGAAGGGTAAGGAAAATTTAGCTGCTGATGCATTATCTAGAATCCAAGGTGTTGAGCTTATGTCCCTTGTGGTGTCCTCAGTTCAGGTGGATTTATGGGATGAAATCAAAGCTAGTTGGTTGGCTGAACCAGAATTGAATGCTTTGATTCAATTGTTACAGGTTCATCTTCAAAAGCACTTTACTTGGTTCTCTGACCAACTAAGAAGAAAGGGTAAATTGGTTATTGGCAGGGATGCTACTCTTAGGACTAAGATCTTATCCTTATGGCATTCTACCCCGACTGTTGGTCACTCAGGTATTGATGCTACTACTAGAAAGGTTTTGACATACTTTTACTGGAAGGGTATTAGATCAGACATAGCCTCTTTTGTGAAGAAGTGTGTTGTTTGTAAGAGGAACAAGTATGATACTTCAGCTTCACCTGGTTTGCTCCAACCTTTACCCATTCCAGCCTCCCATGGACTGACATTTTTTATGGATTTTATTGAAGGTCTTCCTAAGTCCAAGGGCAAGACAGTTATTTGGGTGATAGTTGATATGTTGACCAAGTCCGGACATTTCATTGCATTGTCTCATCCTTACAGTGCACAATCACTTGTTCCTATTTTCTTGGATAACATCTTTAAGTTACATGGTTTTCCTGATACCATCACCAGTGAATAGGGACCCTATTTTCATTAATACTTTCTGGAAAGCCTTCTTGACTGCCCAGGGTTTTTCCTCGCAAACTTCTACAGATTACCACCCTCAAACTAATGGCCAATCTGAGGTTTTGAATAGATGTCTTGAGACCTATCTCAGGTGATTTTGCACTGATGCTCCTGCTGATTGGGTGTCCTATTTTCCCTTGGCTGAGTGGTGGTACAATTCCAGCCTCCATCCTTCTATTCATACATCACCCTTTGAGCTCCTATATGGTTATCCTCCTCCTTTACACCTGCCTTACTTTCCTGATGATTCTACTTCTGATGTTATTGAGGATATGATGTTGCTCAGAAACTTTAAGCTCCAGTTGGCTAAATTTCACTTGCATAGAGCTCAACAAAGGATGCGATCTCAAGCCAATGCTCATAGGTATGACAAACACTTTCAGGTTGGAGATTGGGTGTTTGTTAAAGTACTGCCATATAGACAATCTTCCCTCTTCATTTTTCCACACCACAAATTAACTTCAACATATTTTGGTCCTTACCCTATTATTGAGAAGATAGGTGTTGTGGCCTACAAACTTCTCCTTCCTCCTGAAGTCCTTATTCACCCCATATCTCAGCTCAAGTTCTGTCATGAACTACCTACTGTTATTGTTCATCCTCCTGTCCTTGATTTGTCTAGTGCTCACTGTCTGGAACATGATTGTATCTTGGAGCGAAGCATGATCAAGCGAGGTAATAAGGCTGTAGCTCAGTGGTTGATTAAATGGTCTGGTCTTGATCACTGTTATGCTACCTGGGAGTTGGCCTCTACCCTCACGACTCGATTTCCTTCTGTCACCCTTGAGGACAAAGGTGTTGTTTCACAGGGGGGTATTGATACCAATATGAGCTGAGTAATATCCACATAAGCAGCTGATTCATCTTATTCACATGCTAGGAGGCCACATCATTGCTGAGTTGGATTGATCACACCATTTGCATTTCTGATTTTTGGCGGGAAAGTTAGTTAGAATTAGTTACTGCTATTTTCATTGTAATTGCTTTCAATTCCTGATTTAGTATAAGTAGAATCTGTAATACTCTTGTAAGACATGCTAAAAGTGATTTGTGAATACAATCTCTCAGTTTCTCTTAATTCTCTCTCTCCCTCCCTATCTCTCTATCTCTGTTCTTCCCTATTATCCTCTTCTTTTCTCTTTTCTGTTTTGATACCTTCAATTTGGTATCATAGGTATCGGGTCACTCTATCCTCCAAAGCTTGGATAAATTGGAAGAAATCACCTAATGTTTTCGCCTCTACTGGGATTTGAACCTGAGACCATATAGTTTTCAACCCAATTTATTGACCACTAGGTCACACTCATGGATGCAAATGAAAAATCACTGATACACCAAGCTTGGATATCATTGACAAACAAACGTTGTTCACATAAAATAGGCAAGAGACGGGAAACAAAAAACATATGTATATTATTGACAAGATTAAAAAATACCATGTAAACTTCAAGCATTTACTGCATCTAAGATGGTAGCACAACAATATGCATATACTAGTCTCACTTCACAATGACTTTTGGAATATGAGCTATTTTAGGCCAGTCCTCTCCTTGTTCATTTTGACATCTTTTCCAGATATTAGGGCACATGAGAATTCGGAGTTCTTCAAGGGAAGTAAGGTGAACCATTCCTGCAGGAATTGATGTCAATTTTGGGCACTTGTAGATGAAAAGCTCATGGAGCGATTTTAGATCACTGATCCAGTCAGGTAGGTCAAGTAAACTATAACACTTCTCTATATGCAACACCCGCAAAGAAGGAAGATACTGAAGCCACACTGGTAAATGAACCAATTTCGGTATCTCTTGGATGTATACTATCTGGAGGCTTTTTAGGCCTTTAAATTGCAGATATTCCTGATCATTGTCAGTTGATAAATTAATCTCTTTGCAGGAGCTAATCACTAGTGTTTCAAGAGCATAGAGATGCTTTATAGCTTCAGATAAAGCAGTTAACCCACAGTCATGAACATGCAGAAACCGGAGCATATTCAGCGCTTGCATTCCTTCTATTTGCAAACTCGATAGGTTTGGACAACTATAGATTTCCAAGTGGTCAAGCAGACTCAAATTTTGCAATCCCTCTGGTAAAAGGAATAACTCTCTCACATCAAGAATGTACAATGATTTCAATTTTGAGACAGCAAGGAAAGATGAACAATTTGCAGATAATGCTGTTTCCAGAAGCATCATTAGTTGTTGCAAGAGTTTATTGCTAACTCTGATCAAGTTTAATTCCTCAAGACGTGGATTAATTGGCATGAACTCAAGCATAAGGCAATCTTGGATGGTCAGCTTGGAGAGTGAAGGAAATGATGAAAGTAGGAGCTGGACTGGAAATGACGATAATTTTCCACCAGCCATTACTTCTTTTTTCCACCATCCTTTCAAGCAAGGCAAGTTAAAGAGTTTCAATTCTTTCAAAGATGGGAAATACATTGCAGATCCTTTTTGTAGCTCCATTCTAAATTGAGATCCATCCCAGGAAGTATGTTCGATGTACTCTAGCAAGGTCAAACTTTCAAGTTTAAGGTATTGGAGAGAAGGAAGGCACCCAAATGGTGGAAGACTTTTGCATACTTTCAGATTCTTCAGTGTGAGTTTTGTTAACTTTGGTAGTGCTGAGTGCATGCCAACCATCATCCATTTTGGGAAACTTTGACCTCTGTATCTTTCTATGAAAAGTACCTTCAAATTTTCATGTGGCTGCAGACCTTCCAGCAACAGCTCATTATATTCATCACCAGCGGCTTGGTCTGTCCATTCTAATCTCAGTGATAGCAAGTATTCCTTGTTCTTCAGAACTGTATCAGCAATTTTAGGACATAAACACTCTATGCAGCCCAAATTTCTAAGTGTTAATTTTCCTCCGAGCTTGACAAGACCATTCAAGTCGGTTAACACTGCACTAACTCTAGAACTCTTAGAGGTTTCTTGACCTATGACAAACTGTGATAAAGTCCTAAGAGAAGTTAACTGTCCAATCCTACATGGCATTTTGGACAAATTCAAACACCCATCAAGCTCTAGATGTCGGATGTTTACCATTTTGTGAATATTTTCCGGCAGTTCACAAAGGTCAAAACAACAAGACAGCTTCAGAGTTTGCAAATTCAGCATTTTGTTCATTGATTTTGGAAGTGTCACAAAATTATTCTCAGATAGGTCGATGTACCTTAGATGCTTCAACATGCTCACAGAACCTGGCACTTCATTGATTCCCAAGCCATGTAGATCCAATACTCTTAGGCTCCTGAAATTTGATATAACTGTATCCACCACTAATTTACTTTGTTTCAAAAAAAATTCTGACCCAATAAATCTTCCTGATTTCAGGGAATCCTTTGACGTAGTTGGCATAAAAAACGTGCGTAAATTCCTTTCTTTGAGCAAGGAGTGAGGGAGCTCCCATGCTGAATCATGAACAGGACCAACTGACAAATGGCAAATATTAACACTTGAATTATTTCCTGCAGAAGTTAGCATCACAGTCTCATTCTCTGCAACCATTTTTGCTAGGTCATGAATCAGATCATGCATTTTGCAGCTGATGATATTGCCCAACCTATGCTCTTTAACATCCTGAAAAAAGGACCTTCTCAGCAGACCCATGAAGTAACGTTCTCCAACATCCTCCAGACATTCATTTTCCTCATCATTTGACCTGATAAAACCTTGGGCTATCCATAACTGGATCAAGGTTTTCTTGCAAATCGTTTGATTCCTTTGGAATAATGAACAATAACTGAAACAATGCTTCAAATGTATTGGAAGATGATCATAACTCAACTTTAGAATTGGCAAAATTTCAACGTCTGCACTTTCCGCCATGTCTGTGAGTCGATGATTTTTGACATACAACCATTCAGCTTCAGTCTCTTTATAATACAAAAAGCTCCCTAAGATCCTTATTGCCAAAGGAACACCAGCACATTTTCTCAATATTTCCTTACCAATTGCCACTAACGATGAATTTATTTCTTCACCTGGCTTAAATGCCAATTTACTAAACAGGGACCAAGACATGTCTTCAGGCAGACCTTTTAGATTACATGGTGCAGCAGTACCCACAGCTGCTGCAACTAGTCCCGATCGAGTGGTCACCAATACTTTACTTCCTCTAGCACCACCAACCAAAAGATCCTGTAATTTCAACCAAGTTTCGCGATTTTCATTCCACATATCATCTAAAACAAGGAGGTACTTCTTACCATCAATTTCTTTTCTAAGTTGGTCTTGCAACCTGTCAAAATGGAGGCTTTGAGGTTTCATACTAGTGATGGATTCAATCATCTTTTCCACAATGAGTTTCACATTAAAAATGGGTGAAACGTACACCCAAATTCTCAGCTCAAAATGTATCTTAACTCGGTCGTCATTATAAACCAGTTGTGCAAGTGTTGTTTTTCCAAGTCCCCCAATACCAACTATAGGAACCACAGAAACATTTTCTCGAACATCTAGCAGGCAATCGACTATAGCCATTTTCTCATCTTCCCTTCCGATGACCTCGTCAACGTTCACAAAGGAATGAGTCTCCCTATCTGGAAGCTCAAAATCAACTGATTGCTTTTCAACAAGGTGCAACATATGCTTGTCTTTCTCAATTGCTTCAAGTTTTCCTCTAATAACCTTGAGACGATGATGGATCTCAAGACTATACAGAACAGGATTTGATTTCGAGAAGAAAATAGATATTTTCTTTGATGGGTTTTTCTGTATCAGCAAATTGCGCCGAGTAATCTCTGTGTAGAAGTCATCCAACAAATCATCAGCCTCGAAAAACACAGTTCTGAGCTTCCGGACCCAATTTTTGACCTCGCGGCTTTCCCCTTGCTTCTCCTCTACGTCAAGAAATACAGCTTCCATGGCAGAAACTGTATCTCTGAGCTTGGAAAGATCATCTTTGAGGCCCCATAATGATCCAAGCTCTTGGGTTGCTAAGGAACCCAACTTCATCAAGATTTCAGCTGCAAGAGTGTATAGGATTTCTGTCATACTTTCTTTTGGCTAAGTTAATGCTAATTCTGAGTCGCAAATGAGAAAATGAAAATGAAAGTTTCATTATACAACTAGGGATAAATTAGAGAAAAGGTCCAAAATAGTCAATTGAGGGGTAGTTAGGTTGGTGAACTTACTATTGTGGGATAAGTGGTGGATTGTTATCCCAAAACACTTTGTTTGAATGGTTATTATTTATTGTTTTATAATGTATAAATATGTATTTTTTGTTATAAAAATAACTAATTTAGCAAAATTAATTAGAGAAAGATAATGAGGGAAAGAAGAAAAGAGAAGAATTGTGCGTGTTTTGTGTATATTTTCTTGGCTTTCATCTTAGTGCCAATGTTGGCATATATATAAGAGGACTCAACATGATAGCAGCCCAAGTGGGCAAGTTGCCCACTTCAAGTGGGCCCCACTTGGGAAAATAACATCAATTTTCCTAACACTCCCCCTTGGATGTTTACGTAATAAAAAAAAATTCAATATCCATAGATGTTATGCCTCGTTAAAATCTTACTAGTAAAAATTCAGTGGAAAAAACCTAGTGAAAGAAAAAGAGTACACATATCTGGTAATACGCCTTGAGTACTGCCTCATTAAAAACCTTACCAGGAAAACCCAGTGGGACAAAACCTTGGTTAAGGAAAAAAGAGTGCAGCGCGTATTTTACTCCCCCTGATGAAAACTTCATTTGATATTTTGGAGACGGCGCATTCCAACCTTATGCCTTAGCTTCTCAAAAGTTGATGTTGGTAATGCCTTTGTGAATAAATCTACAAGATTATCACTTGAACGAACTTGTTGTACATCAATTTCACCGTTCTTCTGAAGATCATGTGTGAAGAATAATTTTAGTGAAATATGTTTCGTTCTGTCTCCTTTTATGAAGCCACCTTTCAATTGAGCTATGCATGCGGCATTGTCTTCGAATATAATTGTGGGTACTTTAACATTATTTTCCAGACCACATCTTTCTTTGATGAACTGTATCATCGATCTCAACCACACACATTCTCTACTTGCTTCATGAATTGCTATTATTTCTGCATGATTTGAAGAAGTAGCAACAATGGACTGTTTTGTAGATCGCCATGATATAGCAGTCTCTCCGTGTGTAAACAGATAACCTGTCTGACATCGAGCTTTATGTGGGTCTGATAAATAACCTGCATCTGCATAACCAATAAGGTCTGCGCAACCTTTGTTAGTATAAAACAAACCCATATCAATAGTACCCTTCAGGTATCGCAAAATATGTTTGATACCGTTCCAATGCCTTCGCGTTGGGGAAGAACTATACCTTGCTAGCAAATTAACAGAAAATGTTATATCAGGCCTAGTTGCGTTAGCAAGATACATGAGTGCACCAATAGCACTGAGATATGGTACTTCAAGACCAAGAATTTCTTCATCCTCTCTTGCAGGTCGAAATTGATCTTTTTCCACTTCAAGTGATCGAACAACCATTGGAGTACTTAATGGATGTGCTTTGTCCATGTAAAATCTTTTTAAGATTTTCTCAGTGTAGGCAGATTGATGGACAAAAACTCCGTCTGCTAAATGTTCAATTTGCAGACCTAGACAAAGTTTTGTCTTTCCAAGGTCTTTCATTTCAAATTCTTTCTTTAGATATTCAATTGCCTTTTGGACCTCTTCAGGAGTTCCAATGAGATTTATGTCATCAACATAAACAGCGAGTATAACAAACTCTGATTCCGTTTTTTTAATAAAAACACATGGACAAATAACATCATTAATATAACCTTCATTTATTAAGTACTCACTTAGGCGATTATACCATATGCGCCCTGATTGTTTCAAACTATATAATGATCTTTGGAGTTTTATTGAGTATACTTTCCGAGACTTTTTACATGCTTCAGGCAATTTTAATTCATCTGGAATTTTCATGTAAATTTCATTATCAAGTGAACCATAAAGGTAAGCTGTAACTACATCCATTAGATGTATTTCAAGATTTTTATGTACAGCTAAACTGATGAGATATCGAAAATTTATTCCATCCATAACTGGTGAATATGTTTCTTCATAATTGACTCCGGGTTTTTGAGAGAATCCTTGTGCAACAAGGCGTGCCTTATATCTTACAATTTTATTTTTCTCATTTCGTTTTCTAACAAAAACCCATTTATAGCCAATTGGTTTTACACCTTCAGGGGTTTGGACTACAGGTCCAAAAACCTCACGTTTAGCAAGTGAGTCTAATTCTGATTGAATTGCCTTTTGCCATTCTGGTCAATCACATCTACGTCGACATTCTTTGACGGATTTAGGCTCAAGACTTTCACTATCTTGCATGAGGTTAAGTGCAACATTATATGCAAAAATATTATCAACCGTAATTTTAGATCGATTTAATTTTATCTCATCACCGAAAGAACTTATTGAAAGTTCTTCATTCACTTGAGTCTCGGGTTCACTGATTTCTTCAGGAATATCAGGATTACTCAAATCTTGACCTTCTTCAGGAGGTTCTATTGTAGTATCATCTTTATTATTTCTCACGCTTCTCTTTCTAGGATTTTTATCCTTTGAACCCAATGGTCTACCACGCTTCTGGCGTGTTTGGGATTCAGAAGCTATGATACTTGTAGATGGTCCTTTTGGGACATCAATCTGGATAGGTACATTTACTGCAGGGATATGTGACTTAGTTATCCGTTTCAAATCAGTAAATGCATCTGGCATTTGATTTGCTATTTTCTGCAAGTGGATAGTCTTCTGGACTTCCTGTTCACATGTGCGGGTACGTGAATTAAAATGTGATAGTGATGAAACTTTCCACGCAATTTCTTTTTCTTTTTCGGGTTCCTTTTTTTCTCCCCCTAATTGCGGGAAAATTGTTTCATCAAACCGATAATCTGCAAATCGAGCAGTGAATAAGTCTCCAGTCAATGGTTCAAGGTATCTAATTATGGAGGGTGAGTCAAACCCGACATATATACCCAACCTTCGTTGAGGGCCCATTTTTGTACGTTGTGGTGGTGCTACAGGCACGTATACCGCACAACCAAAAATTATTAAATGGGCTATATTTGGTTCATGACCAAATACTAATTGTGACGGAGAGTATTTATTATAATGTGTCGGTCTTAGACGTACAAGTGCTGCTGCATGTAAGATAGCATGACCCCAAACAGTAATTGGCAATTTTGTTTTCATTAGTAAAGGTCTTGCTATTAATTGTAGGCGCTTAATAAATGACTCTGCAAGGCCATTTTGAGTATGAATATGAGCAACAGGATGTTCAATTTTTATCCCAATTGATAAGCAATAATCATTAAATGCTTGGGATGTAAATTCTCCAGCATTATCAAGGCGAATGGCCTTAATTGGATAATCTGGGAATTGCGCTCTCAATCTTATTATTTGTGCTAACAACTTTACAAACGCCAGATTGCGAGATGATAATAAGCACACATGAGACCATCTAGATGATGCATCTATTAGGACCATAAAATATCTAAACAATCCACTAGGTGGATGAATAGGTCCACATATATCTCCATGTATACGCTCTAAAAAGCCAGGAGATTCGATGCCAACCTTCAGGGTCGATGGTCTGGCAATTAATTTGCCTTGATAACAAGCAGCACAAGAAAATTCATCATTTGTAAGAATCTTCTGGTTCTTTAATGGATGTCCAGTTGAATTTTTAAGAATTCGTCTCATCATTATTGATCCAGGATGACCTATTCGATCATGCCATAGCACAAATATATTTGAATCAGTAAACTTCTGGTTTACGATCATATGTGCTTCAATTGCACTAATTTTTGCATAATATAGGCCAGATGACAAAGTTGGTAATTTTTCCAAAATATATTTCTGGCCTGAGACACTCTTGGTTATACAAAGATATTCAATATTTATTTCATTTAGTGTCTCAACATGATATCCATTTCTGCGGATATCTTTAAAACTTAACAAGTTTCTTGGAGATTTAGAAGAAAATAGTGCATCTTCTATAACAATTTTTGTTCTCTTAGGCAGAATTATAGTAGCTCTTCCGGAGCCTTCTATCATTTTTGAATTACCAGAAATTGTAGTAACATTAGCTTTTCTTCTAAGTAAATTGGAAAAATATTTCTCGTCTTTAAATATAGCATGGTTGTTCCACTATCAATTACACAAATATCCTCGTGATTTATCATTGATCCAAACAAGATTTGAGGCATTTCCATATTTTCTTCACAAAGAAAGAAAGTAAATATTATAATTAATACATAATTTATTATACAAAATTTTATTTTATTTCATGGATCTAGAAAAATACAAACATAATATTTAATACATACAACAACAAAAAGAATTGTTTAAATATTATCGGGCTTATCAACATTCATATTTACTTCTGGAAAATTAAAGAAATCAGCTACATCCAGATGCATGGGCTCAATATTGTCCTCAGAGATAAAATTTGTTTTTGGATTATTTTCTGCCCTTTTTAACGATGCCTGATATAGCTGAACCAGACATTTTGACGACCGGCAAATTCGGGACCAGTGCCCCACACCTCTACATCTATGATATATTGTTTCTGAATTATTCTTCGGTAAAGCTTCTGGCTTTTTACCCTGCTTTTTATATTGCTGGTTATTTTTCGGTGTCAGCCGAGCATCATGATTAAAATTTCTTCTTTGACTACGACCACGACCACGACTAGGGCCATGGCCTCTTTCTCATTGGTTTGAATTTGCCTGATTCACTTCAGGGAGTGGCAAAGAACCAACGGGCCGACTATCATGATTTTTCATTAATAATTCATTATGACGTTCAGCAATAAGTAAGTGAGATAATAATTCAGAATATTTTGTAAAGCCTTTTTCGCGATATTGCTGCTGCAGAAGCATATTCGCGGGTGGAAATGTGGAAGTCTCTTATGACCCTAAACCATTTTCAATACACTTCCCTCACATAGAAATAAACCTTAACACATAGGACAAGTAAGATATCACTCGGTTCAAGCTTATATACTTAGGACGGAAGATTCAGATTCTAAGAATAGAGTTGCGAGGTGTTACATAATTTGTGTTTATTGACCATCGAAGTCATTTTTTTGTCTTTCAAATATACTCATTTACTTTATCTAATTAATATTCATGGTCACTAGTGAAGTCAAAATTTTCATTAAGGAGGTTCAACATATATATATATATATATATGAGAAAATTAATTATGTATAAATATTATAAAATAATTATGCTTGTATCCAATTTTAATACTAAAATCATGTATTAATTTCATTTAGAAATTACTATATAATAATATTTGGTAATGAGCAGATTAATTTTTAAGCAGTGTGATTCAAATTAAGAGCTTTACCTACTAGGAGTGTTTAGCTAAAGCAAGAGCAATATGGTCTAAATTAAATATATCATAAATGGACAAATAATGATTAACATGCTTAAGACTTACCCAAATAAGTAGAATCAAGACTAGATTGATCTTATTTTCCGACAATCTCGAAGCTTGGATTTAAGCGGGAATAAATTTATTAGGCTTCTTGTGCTAACACGAATTTCAGTAGTATATATACACACACAAAATAGATCTAATTCAATTCACAAAGTTGTCATGGAGCCACCTTTAGAAGTTGTTAGGCATAGAAAGACATGTGATGTGATGTTCAATAAAAACTTAGATCTCCCTTATCCTCTTCTAATGGATTCACCAAAAAACAGTTTTGTTGATATGTTTCCATTGAAGAATGTATAAGGGACAACTAGTAATTTCCGAAAGGCCATTGCTGCTGAACAAGTGGTGTTAGATTTTGGAGATGATTATGGATTTTAGGAGAATTATCAAAACTTGGAGGTAAATGTTTCTTCCGCCAGTTGTCAAAATCAAGAACGATCTAAGAGCTTGGATTTTGGAGGTGATTATTTAATATGGGAGAATTATCTATGCTTGAAGGGAAAAATTCCTTCTGCTAATCATCAAAACCAAAAACGATCTAAGAGTTTGGGCGAAGTGACAACTATAAAACAAATAGAATAACCGAGGGTTCTGATACCACTGTTAGGGGAGGAAGCACCACAACTAAAGTTTGATATGATAATAAATAATGAAAATAAATTGGACATGAGAATTTTACGTGGAAACCCCTCAAACAGATAGATAGAGGGGAAAAACCACGGGTAGAAGTATTTTACTATAATAATATGAGAGTACATTGCTCTCTTATACAAGGAGAAAACAACAATAAACACTTCTCTCTTGTAAAAGTAATAACTCACTAAAGAGGACACTCAAGACTACAATATTTATCTTGATATATAACTTTCTTTGTGTTCTTACTATTTTGAATTGTATTTTTGTGGAATGATCTAAATGAGGTCAAAAGGCCCTCTATTTATAGGAAATTGGAAATGCGTAAAATACGCGTTTTCATGTAAAATACGTGTTTCCTTGTCAAAAGTTGCTAAAGGAGGCAACAATTTTTGAAACGCCTGAAATATGCGTTTTCTTCTTGAACGGTGCATGTGCACCTCCCTTTTTGACTTTCTTGCATGCACTACCATCCCCTACTTCCGCTGCGATAGTAATTTATGTTCCTGTGATTGGAATCTTTGCAAAAAAAAATTGAGGAATTCAAAGAATTTATCTATACCTTCTTAATTTTCCAAAAGACGATTAACCTTGTCCGTTATATTCTCTCATGTAGCGATATGTTTGAAAGCACAGATTTGTTGCGGTTGATTCATGCAACAAGAAGAAGAAATGTTCAACAACTTGTGTTGTGGTTTTGGCTTCGTGTGCCATTTGAGTTACCTTCAGCTGAAATTGCTTCATCTTGAGAGCGTCGAGTTATCAGATGAACATTTGACAAATTGCTTGTTCTCAAAATGTGAACTCCTCGAAAAATTGGTCTTATCTAATTGCAATTTAGAACATACGAAGCTGTTTTATATTGCGTCTGCATCTCTGTTACACATCACTCTTTTTCCGAGCCAGTTTTATGACAATTGTGAAATCAAATCTTCTTGTCCGAGTCTCAAATTCTTAAAATATAAATCTCTGATACCAAAGAATATAGTAATCAAGAATCTCTTTTCAATAGAATATGTTCACAATGATTTTAATTATTGTAATGATTTAGGAGGCTCATTTGAGAAAACTAGAATTCTTGTGCATAAGATGATCAAGGAAGTCCCTTCTATATCCGTTCTGAAACTATGCAAGGCTTCCCTTAAGGTAAAGTTCTCTTTAGAAAAGCACATAGATTCTCTATTTTGACATCGTTACAAAAGAATGGGCCGCAAATTCTTAGTTATAAAGAAAAGCTTTCTCATTTTTATTATTTTTTGCTGTTCTAGGGTTTGTACGAAGAGGCTCGCCAAGTAAGACTCTCTCCCATCTCCTTTTATAAGCTGAAATCCATAAAACTTAAATTGGGAGTCGATGAAGATTATATGCAAGTTATGATACTATTGCTCAAGTATTCGCCTAATCTGGAGATTCTAAAATTATGGTGCGATGAGGTAAAGCTCTTCACCTTTTCCACGAATTCTGTGTACAAATTACATTTCTTTTATATGGTAGTTGGTCGAAAGGTAACTTGTAACTTTTATAAAACTCAAAGTTGATTAACCTGAAAATATCTGTTCAAGAACAGAAGGTGGTGAAATTATGCTTGAAAACTGGTGTCACTAAACTTTCTAAGGAAATTATTTGTAATAATGCTAAACTATGAACCTATATCCAAGATTCGACTCACCAAAATGATGAAACATGACACAATGAAAGGGATAGGATCTGGCTGTTCATCAGTTTTAACTTATATAGTTCACTTTGGAAGTTGGAAAGCATCACCTGCGATTACTCATGTTTAGTAGAAATAGATTTGAACTGTGAAGTGATGAGATGAAAGTCTGAGATGAATAAGATGTTGATTGGATGGATGGCTTGGTTTGAATAGTAGGATTTTTAATACGAACAGATCACTGGGATTTTTAATGAATAAGTGACACTTGAAAGTGAATCATGTTTGGCATTTTCACTTGTAATGAATGAAATAGTTACTTATGGTGTTGGATGATTGCTTATTCTGATTTATTGTTGTTTCAATATAAGTGTTTAGTGTACTCGATAAATTGATTTCTCTTCTGACTCTCAACTCTCTACTAGGACGGAGAATAGAGTGAGAATTCTATGATGTATGAAGAATGGTGTGACAATTGGCAGGCACGGGAAGATCAACGCCTGGGGCATGAAGTTTTTCATCCGACCCCCTCGACTGTACATACAAGGTAATTCTTTACTTTTTATGTGTATATATAGATTTTGAGTCCCCTAAAAACAAGACTAGTTATTGGCTAGTGATTTAGGGAGTTCTCTTGAGGTTGCAAGGTTCAAATCTCAAACACAACATCTTTATTTTTCAAAATTCCTTAATGAAAATCTTAGATCCGTAATTGTTGGCAGATGCATGATCGTGAAGAAAGCATTGTGTGCTTGGACTCTCATCTAAATTTGATTCAGTTGATTGGATTCTGATGACTCCATCAGTGGAGCTTTGACATAAAGATAAAGTGATGAAAAGAGAAAAGAAGAGAAGAAGAAGATGCAGACGAAGAGGAGAAGAGAGGAGAAGAGAGAAAGGAGAGTAAAGTTAGAGAGAGAAAGAAATATCAGTAAAATATAGAAAATATAATTGTACAGTGTATTGTTACATCTTTATATACTCACACTTTGTATAGTGTGATGTATTTATGTATTTTGTACACTCATGTACTAACTAATTCTAACCATTCATTAACAACCTTCTAACCATATCTAATAAATTATAACTAACTTCTAACTAATTCTAACAGCTTCTTAACCATGAGAGCTTGTTAATTTTAGGCTATGGTTAACACTCCTCCTCAAGCTCATGGTTTGAAGAGATTCAGCATTCTAAGGTTGTTCAGTAGATGTTGATGCTGAGCCTTCCCTAAGCCTTTTGTGAGGATATCTGCCAACTGTTCCTTTGTGTGTATGAAGCTGGTCTTCACCATGCCTTGGTAGATTCTTTCTCTTACAAAATGGCAGTCTATGTCAATATGTTTGGTCCTTTCATGGAAGATGGGATTTTCAGCAATTTGGATTGCAGCCTTGCTGTCACACATCATGTTAACAGGTGTCTCAATGTGAACTCCCAGCTCCTTGAACAAGCTTAACAGCCAAGTGATCTCAGTTGTACAGTTGGCCATGCTTCTAAACTCAGCTTCTGCTGAGCTCCTGGATACTATCTCTTGTTTCTTTGATTTCCAATAGATTAGTGCTCCACCAAACTTCACCAGATAACCAGTGACTGACCTTCTTGTTTCAAGACAAGCTCCCAGTCTGAGTCACAGTAGGCAGTGAGTGCATTTGTATTTACAGATGGCATTAACATTCCCAAACCTGGAGCTTCCTTGAGATATCTGACAACTCTAAGTGCTGATTCCATGTGTGACTCTTTAAGATTATGCATGTACTGGATCAGTACCTGGACTGGGAAGGTTATATCAGGTCTGGTCATAGTGAGGTATAGGAGTCTTCCCACAAGTCTTTGATATCTTTCAGGCTGTTGTAGTATCTGATCATCAACACTGCTCTCAGGTGAAATGTGTTCATCATACTTCACTGATGTAAGCTTCTTGTTCTGCTCTAATGGTGTTCCTGCAGGCTTAGCTCCTCCTAGGCCACATTCAGCAATCAGTTCAAGAGCATATTTCCTCTGAGAGATATGTATTCCTTGACTGGATCTAGCACACTCAATGCCTAGAAAAAACTTCAGCTCACCTAGGTCTTTCATTTTGAATTGACATTGTAGATCCCTTTTTGTGTCCTCTACTAAGCATGTGTTGCTCCCAGTGACCAACAGGTCATCCACATAAACCAGCACAACAAAAATATCTTGGTCAACTTGCCTGGTGAACAAGGAGTAGTCATAGTGACTTTGGTTAAATCCCAACTTCAACAAGGACTCAGTCAACTTCAGGTTCCACTGCCTGGGGGCTTATTTGAGTCCATACAGTGATTTATTGAGTTTGCAGACCTTAGTAGTGGACTCCCCCTGTCTAGCAAACCCATCAAGTATAGACATGTAGACTTCCTCTAATAAGTCCCCATTAAGAAAGGCATTGTGAACATCCATCTGATGAAGGACCCATCCCCTAGAGGCAGCAAGAGCAATAACAGCCTTGACAGTAACCATTTTGGCAACTGGACTGAAGGTTTCACTATAGTCAAGGCCTGCCTGCTGATTGAACCCTTTGGCTACAGGTTTAGCTTTCAGTCTTTCAACTTCACCTGTGGATTTATATTTGATCTTATAGACCCATTTGCAGCCAATAGCTTTCTTGCCTGGGGGAAAGTCAACCAATGACCAGGTGTTATTAGCTTACAAAACATCAATCTCTAATTTCATGGCCTGAACCCATTGAGGGTCAAGAGAAGCAGCTCTATAAGAAGAGGGTTCAGTGAGAGCTGAGTAGGAAGCAAGACAAGAGCTGTACGATGGAGATAGATGAGCATAGGAGATATGATTGGCAATGGGAAAAGAACAGGAAGAACTGGAAGGAGTAGTAATATAATTTTGCAGCCAGGAAGGAGGCTTACTAGATTTGGAGGATCTCCTAGAGGGGACAGGAGCAGGGGGAAGGAGAGATATATCAGGGGAAGGTAGTGAAGGCTAGGGGTGCTCAGGAGGTACTATAGGTGAGGCAGGGGAAGTGGAGGATTCTAGCAGTGTGAGGACTGGAAATATAGGATTAGGAGAGACTTGCACATCCTTGAAGGGAAAAAGATCCTCTTTGAACACTACATGTCTGTTAACAAAGAATGAGTATGAGTGCAGATCATATAGTAGGTACCCCTTTTGTGAAGAGGAGTAGCCCATCAAAACAGCAGGTATAGCTCTAGGAGAGAATTTGTCAGGTATATGGGGGCATGTAGCATAGCAAAGAAATCCAAAGACTTTAAGATGTGTGAGGGAGGGAGGATGTTGATGGAGTAGTTCAAATGGAGTCTTATACTGCAGCAATTTGGAGGAAATTCTATTGAGGATATATACTGCAGTCGTGACACATTCACCCCAGAATTTCAAGGGAATAGAGGATGTCACGACCCAACCACATAGGCCGTGACTAGTGCCCAAGTTGGGCACCCAAATGTACCCTTATCCCAAATTAGCCTTTTAACCGAATAAACAAAGATAGTGATTAGAAAAGATTGCTAAATAGATCATAAAAATAGATGTAGGCACGAGGGCTGATAGGCCGTCACAAAACACACAAAACCCAAACCATATACACAAAACCCACAACATAAATCTGTCTACAGACCTCTACAGGTGATAGCATAGTTATATGACGGGACAGGGCCCCGTTGTACCCCTGACCAAAATATCCAAATATACAGAGATAAAGTCAGTACCAAAATACAAGCTCCGAACAAGGGAGCACTGTCAACGATGCAGCAAATATCCTAAACAGGTGGATCAGCAAATCAAACTTCGATACCTGCGGGCATGTAACGCAGCCCCCGAAGAAAGGGGGGTCAGTACAAAAAATGTACTGAATATGTAAAGCATGAATTGTAATAAATAAAATCATAATCTGAATAGTATGTGCAGAAAACGAAATAAATGTTCATAATTTCAAAATACGTATCATAATCACAAATCATATATGCAAATACATATGCCGTATCCGGCCCCATTTCATGGGACTCGGTGAACAAAACGTGGTCGCCCTCCTGTCATTGGCGCCACAGCACATCATAACACCAGAGTAGGAAATATCTCTGTAACAGATCATATCATATCAGATGGCCATATCAAATCATATCAAATCAAATCAAATCATATCATATTATATATGTACATGGCACATCATAACTCCATGGCATAACATACACCACAACCCATGTACATGTCATACCTGCCCCCTCACGTCGGAGCATGGCGAAAAAATGCAGAGAAGTACGCTTGATAACATATCCTGGCCCAGGCTCAGTGAAAGAATGGTTACAGTATGCACGAGTAGAGTAGTGAGAAACTAAATGCAATTTAAAATATAAAAACATTTATAGAGACTCAATAGCGTAATCGTGATGACAAGTCATATAAAAGAAACTGAGCTATAATCATAGTGTACTTCTTTCCTATGTCACGATGGTCTATGTCAAAACAGTCTTTCAGAAATCATTTTCCATATTTCGAAACATAATATGGGATCAATTGAATAATTGAAATAACTATCATTTAAAAATCAAGATAATAGTTATTTCAAGTAACCTTCGATTGTCATTATGAATTATACTAAAGCATGAATTATATCAAAAGATGAATTATACCAAAATAGGATGGCTGGAATCAAACTCATGTATCAAAATATAAAGATATAATTTCTAGGAATTTACGAACATTAGTCATCCTAGTGTCTCTAAGAATTAGAGCTTCTTTGGAATTTATACCTTCGTCCGTTTGTTTCATATAAATCATGCCAAAAGAAAGAAAGGTTAGCTTTACATACCTTTAGTGTTTATCCACACACAACATGTATATGCTGCTTCATACCTATATTAATACGTTAAGTGTTATGGTTAAGATATGGAAAGGCATAAAACGTTTTTATCGTTAGAAGATTATTTCAAACAAACAAAAAAAACTGGACAGCACCTCCCCCTAACTTCATCACCCTTTTTTGAGTATATAAAAGTAAAACTGGATTTTAGAGTCTACATGAAAGTTTTAGCTCTATCAAATAGCTTTCCAAAACATCTTTAATCAACCAAAACGGAGCTTTAAACAAGGAGTTATGCTAAATTTACTAACAGCAGTCTCATCCAAAAACGGGTTTGCAAAACACAAATTTCTGGGCAGCAACTCCCTTATATTGCTCACTTTTTTTCCCACTTTCAAATCAGTCATAAAATCTCCAAGCAACATCAATAATCACACCTTCAAATGCCATGTCAAAACAAGCCAAAATAATATTCAAAAATACTCTAAATCTGTCCATTTTAGTACCAACACTAATCATGGAATTTTCTTGCTTCCAAGTCCATTTAATACAAGTTAATATCTTCATTATAACCTTATTGGTAAGTTAATTTAGCCCACATTCATAACATTCAACAACAATTCCAATCCACATACAACTACTACATCTCCCAATTATCTTTAATGATTCATAGTGTCAACATTTTATTGAAACAATCCTAAAACAGCCCAACCAACATATAGTGCAACATATGACCTTCATTTTCATTAATCCTCCAATCTCAATAATAACAATAACAACCTATCAAAATAGCCCTTAACTACCAATATAAAGATGCTCAAAAACCTCATGAACACCTACCACAAGCCAAGCAAACCACCTATAATTTTTACACCTTATTTCATACTATTTTTCAATAATTTTCGTGACCTATTGCAGCAGCCCCTCAATATAAACATCACTCATTTAAATTCAAGAAAGCCATGTTAATATCACCACAAGTCCTACCATAGCTGTAACAACCCCTAAAATGTTGTATGTCGGTATTTCAATTCTCGACGAAAATAATACAGCCTCTGTATTTTGGGCATAACTTTTCATAGATTGGTCCAAATTAGGTGATTCAAATTTCTGGGTAATCACAACATCCTTACCTACAACTTTTATGAAGAACATAACTTCAAATTCGGAGTATAGGTAGGTCAACTAAATTAATCTTTGCAAGATATAGTGTTGTGACGGAATTGAGTATTGATAGAAGAAAATTAATATCTCACTGTAGGTTGCTTCAAATTGGTTGATTCTTGAACGATATGAAACTAGACTTCCATATCTACAATTCTTATGAAGAAACCAAATCCTAATAAAGAATTTATCTTATTCAAACGCAGCTTCGAAAACGAGTATTCTGTTAAAAAGAACTCATCTTACCTACCATGGAAACATTTAGATGCATTTCACATCATGCATGACATAAATTGTCCTCCATTTAACATCATCCATGACATCAATATATTCTATTAAATTTTCAGATTTTTCTTTATAATTATTTTATTTATTGTTAGGTCCCTCTTTCCCACCTATAAATACCCACCTTATTTCCTCGTTTTATTCATCAAGTTTTCTTAAGCATTTCTTCTCTCTATATACTTCTTCTCAAATATAGTTTTAGTTTTAGTAGTATAAAAATACTACTTCGGTGATTCTTATACTCCGGGTAGTACACAAAACGCTCCGGCGAAAAGAAAAGGCTAGGGGTCCAAGAGTGTTCCAATTCGGAGTAAACCTTCGGATTTAAGGTATGTAAGGCTTTCATAGCATTTGATTGAGTTCGTCCATGCGCCCAATATTTAAATTTATTATAATTGAGTTATAGTTGAGTTTTATCCAAATCTTGAATTCTAAATAAATTAATTCTTCTTCTATTGAGTTTGATATATTTATGCATTATTATTATTATTATTATTATTATTATTAGCTCTCATATTATTGGAATTATTGTTCATGGCTACTTTCTCATGAATTCTAATTGATTTGATGTTCATGAATATTTTTACACATGTTTTGAGTAAAGATGTTGGCTTTTTATTATTTTCATTAATAAAAAGAAGTTATATGAATTAATACTATATATGTATTTTATTGAGTTTTGAAAGAGCAAAAAAGTTGAATTTGAATGAATTTGAGAAAAATGATATTTTGAGCAAGATGTTTTGATGAGATGTAAATGATATTTTTGGAAGTATAATGATTGATGAACATGAAATGAGATGAGTTTGATGATTTAAATTAAAGTCCAATGAGACTAGATGATGAGTTTAATATGAGCATATATTTTGGGAGTAGTATTGAGCACCGAGTTGGGTAAGAGTTTAATTGACTCAAACCCCAGAACTACGTAGCCAGCGTAGGATGGAGGCTATGCCTCTTAAGTCCCAAAAAGAGGACTTTGATGAATGGATCCAAGATGGTGATGTCCTTTACCCTGGCAAGGTATTGGATGGATGTGGCAACGACATCGCTTCGTTGTATCATCGCTAGCTCATAAGTGATAGTTGTCGGTTAGAGAAACTCCCAACTGAGTAAGCATTGCTTATTACTATTATTTTTATTATTATATTTTTAAACTTGCATTACATATTCATGTTGAGATGATGTTGAGTTTTGAGCTGAGTTTTCTTGAGTGGAGTTTATTGATATCTATCCTTACCTTCCTGCCATTTTACATACTCGTACATTCCACGTACTGACGTCATTCGACCTGCATCGTTTTATGATGCAGATACAGGTATTAGAGATCCTCAACAGGCGCATCATTGAAGATCATTTTTTTCAGCTATTTGGTGAGTCCTTCTTGTATTTGAAGGAACTCCTTATCATTTTATTATTGTTAAGTGTGATGTTTCTTTTGAGGTAGTCATGGACATGTCATTGGCACCATCTAAGAGTATTAGAGGCTTCATAGACAGAATCTGATGGTGTAATCGGAGTAGTTCTCCTTAGAAACTACTTCTTCTAAGAATTATCTATTTTTCCTTTGATGATGACAAGCCCACATTAGTATTCTTAAGTCTTCCGCTGATGAATAAATAATAAATGAGACCAAGTGGTTCTCTCGGAAGCCAGAAATGGTTTTTGAGTGTCGGCCACGCCTAGGGTACCCTTTCGGGGCGTGACAATAGCCCACAAACGAATTTCAACCTCAACTTTAACCATTTAATCCCTTCATTCTCATCCCAAAATCCATAACAATAACAATCAAATACTAAGCAAAATTAATTCATTATTTTCCACACCAAAACAACCCCAAACATCTCCTACCATGCCTCAACATCAACACCCATAATTTCATACATTCATCACTCATTTATCAACTCACACAAGCTTCAATTACCTTCAAGATGAGGGAAAAACGAAAAAGGAGATGAAATCTTACCTTAGGCTTTTATGACATAATTTGCTTGAAAACTTGAGGGCTTGGTCAAAAACGTTTTTGCTTCTTTAATGGACCCATCCTTGCTGCTATAAACTTGAATAATCACCAACCTTGACCCTTTAATCTCTCCTTCGATTTCTTTCTCATTACTTCTCTCTATCTTCATTTGTTGAAAATGAGAGTTCTTCCTTCTTGGAGAACTCTCTAGAGTTGGAAAAAGAAGTGGATGCAGATTTTTGTCAATAAGGGGGACCAAGTGGCTGCCCAAGGTGACTAGATGTCCCCTACTAAAGCATGGGCCAATTAGAATTGGCCATGTGACAGTGGGGACCACTTTTCATCCCACTATTTAATTTAATTCATCTCAATTAATCTCAAATTCCCACTTAATAATTCAACCATGGTTAATTAATCCCTAATCTCGATTAATATTTCTATATCAGTAGAAATTTGAAAATCAGTCGAGCCATTTTTAAAATTCGGAATTAAAATTCGCAGCCAGCACCTTTGTTCAGTAAAATAGTCATATCTCTTGATACCGATATCGAATAAATTTCCATGAACTATAGTTGGAAAGATAATCCAATTATCTACAACTTTCAATTTATGTGTTTTCCCAAATTCCAAAATTATGATGGAGTTAATCTCTCCCCAAATAAGATCGCCCGAAGACATAGCGTAAAAATATCTTCTTCTTTTTTGGGGGGATGGCTTACACTTGGATTTGGCTCAAAGTTCCTTCTTGAATTATTCTTAACTTTATATATATTATCTATATAACTTATCATATGTTATTTTTATAAACATTCCATTATATAGGCTCCACCTCAGCTCACGGTTAAGCCATCTATAGCCATAGTAAAATAATATTTTTTTGGGGGTGTAATAGAGGATTGAAACCTGAGTGCCCTGGCCATCTCCAAGATAGTGCTATGCTTCCTCTCAGCAATATCATTTTGTTGAGGAGTGTATACACAAGTACTCTGATGTAGGATGCCAAGGTTAGACAACATGGTCTGAAATGCAGTACTGAAGAATTTACTTTCATTGTCAGTTCTCAGAGTCTTAACAGTTGTGGAATAAAGATTGTGAACCTGTGTAAAAAAGTTTCTTAACACCACAATGGCATCAGATTTAGAAGGGATAAGGAAAACCCAAGTAAACCTAGAGTAGTCATCTACCACAGTCACAAAATATTTTTTCCATCATGAGTAGGTACCCTGTAGGGACCCCAAATATCACAATGGACCAGCTCAAGTATAGCATTTGAAACATGAGAACTTACAGGAAAAGGGAGTTTAGTTTGCTTAGCAAATGGGCAAACTGTACAATGAGAGTGATCAATTTCTAGAATATCAATACTGGAAGATTTCTTTATTATATCTACAGGTACATGGACTAGTCTTAGATGCCATAGAGAAGCAGAAGCAAAGTTAGAAGATGAGGTGACACTACTCTTTGTAGGGAGAGCAGGGACTACATTTGGAGACTGAGTTGCTGCACCATTGACTGTTGTCTTTAGACCCCCTTCCTTGAGAATGTAGAGACCTTGATCCTCTTTACCAATCTCCTTGACCTGACTACTGAAGAGATCCTAAAAAATACAGAAGTCAAGAAAGAAGGCTGCCATACAATTGAGTTCTTTGGTGAGTTGTGATACAGATAGGAGATTGCATTTGAAGTCAGGAACAAATAGGACATTGTCAATACGATGATTATCAAGAATGTGAGTACTGCCAACATGTGAAATTGATACAACACTTCCAAGGGTAAAAGTACTTGTCTCCTCTCAGATAGTGGTACTGTGTGGCAATTAGTTAGCAGATCAGCTTTAGGAGTCATATGATTTGTGGCTCCTGTGTCAACTATCTAGCTTTTATCTACATATTTAGATACCAAAGCAGATAGAGCACTACCTGCAGTAGCTGCTTTAGCTGAGAGATCACCTCCATTTTCACTTCCTTTGGCCAGCATCTGTAGGATCTGATGATATTGATCCTGTGTGAAGAATGTTGAAGGTGTAGGTGTGTCAACAGTAGGCTGTGGGCTGGTAAACTGAGTGACTTCAGCCTGATTAGCATATGAATTGGAGTTGGATTTTTCCCTCTTCTTCTTTGACTTCCATCCAGCTGGATAGCCTTTCACTTTGAAACATTGCTCCTTGGAGTGCCCCTTGTAACCACACACCTCACATACAAGCAATGACTTTTGGAATTTTGGTGGCTTATATTGGTTATCGTAGTGTCCTCTTCTTGAGTTACCATCACCCCCTGGTTGATGGCCAAAGTTGCCACCCTGATTAGGACCACCTCCACCTTTCTTAGTGAATAAAGCAGTGCTTTCAACAATTCTAGAGGGAACATTCTCATAACCTGTACTTGCTAGATTTCTTTGGCTTTCATGATCTATTATCAAAGAGTATGCTTTGTTTAGGTTAGGGATTGGGTTCTGCAATAGTATCTGACCTCGAGCAGCTGAATACGACTCATTGAGTCCCATAAGGAACTCGAGCAGCCTCTGGTACTCAAAGTGCTCTTGGAACCTTTTTGATTCAGCACAGGAGCACCCTGGACATGGCATGATAGAGTCAAATTCATTCCATAGACCTCTTAGATGTGTGTAGTATTCAGTAACAGTCATAGTTCCTTGTGTAAAATTGTGAATTTCCTTGTGCAGTTGGAATACGTGAGCACCATTAATTTTTTCATATCTCTCTTTCAGATCACTCCATACCTTGTGTGCATCACCAGCATAAACAATACTGCTCAGCAAACCAGGTGTAACAGCATTCATTATCCACGACAAAACTACAGCATTACATTTCTCCCAGATGTCAGACAGCTCAGGTGCAAACTGAGACTTAGGGAACCTTCCATCAACAAAGCCCAATTTACCTTTACCTAAGAGTCCAATTCGCATAGACCTACTCCACACAGCATAATTCTCGGAGCCTGTGAGCTGAAGAGAAATTAGGAAAATTCCTAGAGTATCATTTTGATGGAGATACAGAGGGTGATTGTGGCCTATAATCGGAGCTTCATAGCTGGATGGATCAACAGTTGCATGTGCTCCGTTCAGGTTTGCATCACCAGTTTCCATAGCTCCCGACGTAGCTTCAGCTGTATACATCTCTATTGACAGCTTGAGCCCTAGATCGCCGATTAACTTCTTCTACTGGAATCTAGGTCTCCGGTTGTGAGCTTCTTCTTCTACCCTACGATCCTTGTAGGCTCTGATACCATAATGACTCCATCAGTGGAGCTTTGACATGAAGATAAAGTGATGAAAAGAGAAAATAAGAGAAGAATAATATGCAGACGAAGAGGAGAAGAGAGGAGAAGAGGAGAAGAGAGAAAGGAGAGTAAAGTTAGAGAGAGAAAGAAATATCAGTAAAATGTAGAAAATATAATTGTACAGTGTATTGTTACATCCTTATATACTCACACTTTGTATAGTGTGATGTATTTGTGTATTTTGTACACTCGTGTACTAACTAATTCTAACCATTCATTAACAACCTTCTAACCATATCTAACAAATTATAATAACTTCTAACTAATTCTAACAGCTTCTTAACCATGAGAGCTTGTTAATTTTAGGCTATGGTTAACAGATTCAAAGATGAACAAAACGAGATAGAACTACTAAGGTTTTTGTTGAATAGTTAAAAAGGGAGATGATTATCCGATTGTTAGATTTATTCTTATTGGAATTTTCTGACTTGAAGATCCAAGTCAGAACCAAACTGTAAAAGACATGGATCCTTGAGGTTTATGAAACTTGTATGGTTGTTTCGTCTTTCATGTTTGAACTGCAATAGAGTACATAGGAAGGTCAAGTCTTGTTTCAATTTATCTATTTTTTGCCAAACTGTAGATTGAACTTTTAAAAGCTTTCTTGCCTTCTCCTGCAGTTTTGACTGGCGTCGGACTGTTTCACCATGAATCTGTCCGGCACAAATTAAAAGAGATGTTAAATGGCATTATTCAACGAACACCACAGAGAATTTTCCAACGATTGGAATAATTCTTCCTTTTTGGTTCCCAATCCTATTTGAAAGAACTTCCAACAAGAGAGAAGAGAACTAACCCGAGGTCCAGGTATTCCGGCCCTAGAGAGAGAGTGCCAAAGCCCGATGAATAGACAGGGGATGGACAGTCCTGAGGGTTATTTTTGTTGCAGTCTTTTTCTCCGATCAGTAATAGGGTTATTTTTGTTGCAGTCTTTTTCTCCGATCAGTAATCTTCAAAATGTGTTTCCCAATCCGTTAATCGTTGGATCAGACTGAAATTTTTACCGAGTGTTCCTAATATTTTGTTGTTTCATTTGAACGGTGGAGATTGAATTCAAAAGTTAGCAGGATCCAATTTTAGGTACCGAACAACAGCTTGGTTTGGATGGTTTCTTTCTATCTATTAAAATTTTGTATTAATTTTATTTCGAAATTACAATAATATTGGGTAATGAGAGAGAAATTTTTACTAGGAGTGCTTTTCTAAAACAAAAAAAGTGTGATCCAAAAATATACCTGAAAAGGACAAATAATAATTAACATGCTTCAGACTTACCCAAGTAAGTTCAATCAAGACTAGATTTTTATTTTCCTACAATCTAGGAGAATGGACTTAAACGGAAATAAATTTATTAGGTTTCTGTGCTAACTCAAATCCAAGTAGTATATATACGCACAAAATAGATTTAGTTCAACTCACAAACTTGTCATGGAACCATCTTTAGAAGGTGTCACACATAAAAAGTCAGGTGATGCAATGTTCAACGACAAATCAGACCCCCCTCTCAAAACTGATCCTCTTCCAAAAGATTCACCAAAAAAGATCTATATTGATGTGTTGCCATCGAAGAATGTTCAAGTGACAACTAGTAGTTTTCGAAAGGCTGCTGCTGCTGACCAAGTGGTGTTGGATTTTGGAGATGACTATGGATTTTGGGAGAATTATCAAAGCTTGGAAAAAGATGATTATGGATTTTGGGATAATTATCTATGCTTGGAGGAAGAAGCTGCTTCTGCCAATCGTCAAAACCAAGAGCGATCTAAGAGTTTGGGCGAAGTGACAACTGTAAGCGGCCCACCAGCAATCATTAAAGATGTAAAGAATTTAAGTCAAGATGTCTGCAACTTATCTTCCACAAAAGACATCAACTAATTTATGCAATAAAATCTTCTTTGATTCGGTCGGAGTAGCCAGGATCTAGAGTTAATCAATTTTAAAGTTAATTTGTTTTAATTTTTCATATGCATACATAGTTTTTGTCTTATATATAGCCTCCAACTTGTTTGGGACTGAGACATGAATATTATTTTTGTATGCATAAATATATGATTTGAAGGGGGAAAAAACAATGATTATAAGTTGAAGCCGCGAAATTCGATCTTAATTTCATGTTCTTGTTAGTATCACCAATTAGTTTATTTTGTTTTGAATTCGTTTAAAAATGTACCTTGCTTTGCGACTAACAACGAACTTGGAAACCATTTCTATTTTTTTATGAAAAAACAATGTTACATTCAGATTATTTCACAAGTTAGTTGATATATTTGCGATTCTTTTTCCTTCAGATTTTGGGAGCCAAATTTGCCCATATTTTGGGGTGGTCCTTAATCTTTAATTTTTGTCCTCAAATAAGATGGTCTTTAATTTTTGTCTCTTCTGCTTATTTAATGAAAATTTGTGAGAGAAAGTATCCTTATCTATGACCTAATTTCCCAAAACATAAGCATAAAGAACTTTTGCCTTACATGTCCTAAGCTCAGAATTAAGTTATCCAACATAAGTAGTGTAGTATCTAATTCACTCCGCATAAATTTAGAGAACTTTTGTCTTGTGGGTTTTGAACTGAACTTATGAGTCTAACAACATAAGTATTGTATGAATAAGCGGCATAACTTGTTATGTCTCGTAAGACATAACTTGTAGGATATTATGATACAAAAATATAAACTAAATATCAAGGGCAAAAATTACTAATAACCACCAATTTGAGGGGCAAAAATAAACCAGTTTGTTACCTTAAGAAACATTAAACAAACGTCTTTCATCCAACTCTTTGACCTTGATTCGAAATCTTGACATGGAGTCTTGCCATTTATGTCCTTCTTTACCTACTTGGCTCAAGCCTCAGAAAGAGCTCAAGTTCCTTGAAATTTCAAATGCAAGTATTTCAGATTCCATTCCAGGCTAGTTTTGGGATATTTCTTCTAATTTATCCCTGCTGAATTGCTCTTATAATCAGTTAAGTGGTAATCTACCAAATCCATTACCAGCATTCCCCTTTGCAGATATTGATCTGAGTTCAAACCTATTAAAGGGAACCATTCCATCTTTACGATCCCAAGATTTATAGAGTAAAGTGGTCTCAGTTGAATTGCTTGATCTTTCAAACAATATGTTTCAAAGTCTCATCCCTCAGAATATTTCTGAAGTCATGCCAGATTTGATATTTCTATCTCCTTCGGATAATGAAATTTCGGGTGAAATACCATCTACTATAGGAAAGATTTCCCTTGTTCAAGTCATTGATCTATCAAACAATAAGATAACAGGAAGTATCCCTTCAAGCATAGGGGAGTGTTCTTACTTGAAAGCTTTAGACTTTGGGAACAATAGTCTATCTGGATCAGTTCCAATTTCTTTGGGCTAATTGATTCAGCTTCAGTCATTACACTTAAATGACAACAAATTCTCAGGAGGGGTCCCCCAATTGGAATTTGCATGCACTTCCTTCTAACTGCTCGTCGTCGCATAAACAACAACTATCATCATGTGTAGTTTCTTCAATCTCCCTTTTGTGAGAAGCCTGCCTTGAACAGCCAACCAAACAATAAATCTATGTCTAGGTTGTTATCTATGTGTAAATAATCTTCTCTTTCGACTACTTACTGCAAATTATAATAGTTTTACAGGATGTGTATCTTTACATTTCTTTCAACACTTGGGCACAGATTTTGTTGTCTTACTAAGACGTTTTGCTCCTTTGTAAGTTTCAAATCTGCAGTCATTTTTCCTTCTTACAGAATCGTTAACGACTTAATTCACATCTTTCTGTTAATAACTCTCGTTTTTCAGACCAGAATACAAATTCAAAAGTGAGAGCACGAGCAAGAACACCAAGAAAACAAAATTGCAATTACGCTTGTAATATTGGGCTTAAACTGAAATTGTTTAATAATATATACCTATAAGAAAGAAAGAAAACTAAAATTGCAATTACATTACAACAACCAAGGGATGTCATTTTGAAATTAATCAAAGCTGGGAGTTGCTAAGAAACGCAACCATGCATCTGGTATTTTGGAACAATTTATCTATTTTTTGCCAAACTGCAGATTGAACATCTAAAAGCTTTCTTGCCTTCTCCTGCAGTTTTGACTGGCGCCGGACTGTTTCACCATGAATCTGTCCCGCACAAATTAAAAGAGATGTTAAATGGCATTATTCAACGAACATCACAGAGAAATTTTAAGCAGGACTACTAGCCAATTTGCAATCAGAAATGGAGCCTCGGAAGACTCTTTGAACCTAAACTTGATTATCTCTCTCACCAATGTCGTGCAGAGAATATAAACTAGAGAGCTTGTATATGCAGAAATTTACCTTCAAAAACAATCTAATCAGAGCTTGTATATACTCGAAATTGCTTCTGCATGAAATCTCGTGTATAAAGTAATCGAGTAGCAGTTCAATAAAATGCAATTCTTGTCTCTTTTCAGGCTCCTGCTCGTCATCGTCATCTATTATCTGAAGCATTCGCAGCTCCATATCCAATATTGAAGGAGACAAGCTTTTGATATAATTAGTGAATGGTGCAACTGCAAAATGCAATAAATGTGTCATCCTAGAGTTTGTCCAATAACGAAAGTAGGTACACGTTAAGAGAAGGAGAGGAGCTTACAATTCTCTTTCTCCGCACATGACTTGAGAATTTGCAAGAATTTGGACGCTGGAATATCAGTTTTCTTACTGCTCTCTTCCGATCCGGTATTTGGTGCATTACTCTCCTCATTAGTACCTTCGCCTGGTTTAAATAATATCTCACCGGACAGAGATGGAATTGAAGGCAAGAAAAAAGGTGCCTTTTCAGGTTTCTTCGGAGGCTCGATAGGTTTGTTGCGGGCTTTTATTATGTCCAGGTTGATCAAGCTCTGCCATTGACTTTTAGGCAAAAGTGAAAGAGTGACTAGATCTGGAATTTGATGGCTTGGATTTAGAAACTGAGAAGTATCAGAGGACTCCAATGGCTTAAAGATAGTTCTGTTATCGCTTTTTTCACCATCTTTTTCAGAAGCAGCAGATGGCATCTTAACATTGACTATTTCTTTTCCACTTCCATATGATGCAAAGCTGGCTTCTCCAGAGAACATCGCTTGATTTACCCACAGATAGACACCATTTTGATCAACATGCGATGTGGCCAAGATATCCATATTAGGCGATAAAGATAATGCAGTGATAGACAGATCAACCTGTATTGCATCAACTTGTCTAGCTAAAATTACATCCCAAATTCTGAGAGTCCCATCCATACTGGATGTCAAAAGCCATTTCCCATCCTCACTAAAGCACATATCAGTAATACGGTCAGAATGTCCCTCAAATTTACGAACCAACCTCTGTGCAATAACATCAAATAGACGGATAACTAAGTCATCTGCCACAGTAGCCAAAAGACCATTAGAACGGTTGAACACAATATTAACTAAGGAACACCCAACCTCCCATTTATATTTTAAGTGGCGTCCTTTGAAGTCCCAAACTTTTACATCACCATGGTATGCAGCACTTATCATGATGGTATTTGTCGCATCACAAGCTATGCCAATTACTTCCCCATTGTGAGCAGCATTTTCACCTTCCAACACATCAACATAATTGCCACGGCTAATTCCTGACTGAAGATTAAATCGCTCAATCCAACCGCCAGCAGTCCCTAGTACAGCAAAATTGCCACAGGCACTGATAGCGCAAGCCTTGACTGGAGTTGGATTTTCAGGGCACGGAGTTAATATATGCTCGCCAAGAACAAAATTTTGGAGCCTCCATACATAAGCACGTGGGGTGTCCATATGGCACGTAACCACATTGCACCAATCACGTTCCCTAATTTCAGCAACATCAAATGCAATAACAGGTTTCAATTTTATATCCTCCTTTTTCAACTTAAGCTTCTTCGCTCTTTTAGAAACATGTCGCTGGGAAAGTTCTCTACTTTGTTGATCTTGAACAACAGAAAAAAGACGAAACGCTCGATCTTGACCAGCAGATAAGATGTGACGCCCATTTGCATAGAACTTGATACATAGAGGAGGAGCACTATGACCACTTCTAAACCTTAGTAAACGAGGGTCCCCATCACTTGTATCGAAGATCCACATTTTCATTGAATTGTCTGCAGATGAACTCATTAGGACAGGCTCATTAGCAAAGAACTGAAGCGATACTATGGAGGAGTCATGGGCCTCCTTGATGACAGAATGCAGCCTTCTCTTCTCAAGATTCCATATGCTTATAACACCAGATGAACCTCCAGAAGCAAGAAGGGGCTGCCCATCAGTGCTGAATGATAAGGCATTAACAGCGCCTCTTGTAGAGTGACTAAATGAAGCTACCTCTTCATCATAGCGAATGTTGTGAACATGAATCTTCCCATCCGCACATCCAACGGCAATAACATCTAGTGCTGGAGATGAAACACAACAAGTAATAGAAGATCCCCATCCCTTGAACTCATAAATTTTCTTCTTTGTGCTTATATTCCAGAGTTGCAAAGCACCTTCTTGACTTCCTAAAACAACCTGTTTGCAAGCCACAAAATGAGATTAATCTGTCAAGTGAAACATAGGAAACCAGAGAAACTAGTTAAGTACTTTATCAAAAAACACTAGCTAAGCTATTAGCTTTTTCCTCGTTAAGCATGTTTTATTTTTCATTCTGTTTTGGGTTTCCAGGGGAAAAGGGGGAAGGGAGGGTTGTATTAACTATTGTCAACAGCCCATGCTTCAGTTATTGTGTTACTCAAAAGTTAAAAATAGAAAATTCATACCTTATTTAAATAAGTATCTGGATGCATTATGCAGCTAGGGGAGAATTTGTCCTCTAGCTTTATGTGTCCGATCGGAGCAGGATTTTTGTCTATACCTTTAAATTGCCATATGAAGATATTGCCTTCAACATCAACACTTAGGACGTGTTCACCAAAAAGAAGCAACTGGTTCACCTTAGCACTATGTCCACTCCATGTCGCCACCTGACCAAAGAAAACCAAACCATTTGTAACAGAAAAAACATAAAAAGGCTCCTTAATTCACTCTGAAACTCGAAGATGAGCCCGAAAGAATAATCCTAACCAAAATGCTTAAAGGAAAAAAAGAGATAATAAGGGTGTTAATAACATATCAAGTAGAAAGAATGACACAGTAGCAGGTATTATAAGGATATCTGACCTCAATCCAAACAAAATGAAGGCAAAAGGAAAGAAAGATCCCTGACACCAGATGCTTCAATAGAACTCTTTCCGTCCCACTTTAAAAACATTCAGATCATCGACAAATTATAGGAAGCTAAAATGCAAAGTAAAAAACTTTACCAGAGATCATGGGTTTTTGTAAACAACAAATGGCAGAAGTAACAGGGTAGCAATAATGGCCCCAACACAAGGCAAAGTAATCTTCAAAGCATATTAGAAAACAAAAAGGCGTTCTTCAAACTGATACAAGAGTAACGTGATCAATCATCACAAGATTCTTTTTTTCTCTTCATGGAAGTTCGTTAGAGCGGGGATGTCTTAATGGTTGAGCCTCCTCAACAATATTGAGTAACATGCACAAAGTTTTTTTTTATTATAATTCTTATATTTTTGGTGAAGATTATTATTATTATTATTATTATTATTATTTTATTATTTTATTTTTTTTATTATTTTTTTTTGGGGGGGGGGGGGGGGGGGGGGGGGTGTTAATACATTTAGAGGAAAAACAAACCTGATGAGCACGCTTGACAACTGCAATGTCACTCCCATAGGCAGCAAAAGTATATTCGCGATAAGATGCAAGAGCTCGAATCTTCTTTGGCAATTGCGGGCCTTTATTCAAAATTTAAATATTAATGTCGAGGAAGTGCAGGGGAAAAAAATTACGAATGAATTAAATAACTTCACAGAATTAGATACTTTTCCACCACACAATAGGTTGCACACCACTTACATTAGGTCTGATGTTTTCCAGATGTCTTTATTCGGGTTTGAAACTTGTATTTTAATATAGGATAAATGAAGATTCAGTGAAACCTATAGTTTTAGTAACAGTAACCACTAACTTGCTTTGAAAAGACAAATTAATTGATGTTGAAATGAAAAGGATGCAAATAGAGTGGAAGGGATATAGAGGATCCATATAGCCAACTCCAACTATTTAGGGATTGAAGCATACTTGATTTTTAGTTGACAATAATCTGAACATGGCAGTATAGCTAACTAGTACAGGCCACAATCTAGCATCAAAATCAATAGTAAAAAGTAAAATTAAACTGATCATTTTTTCTAGAAGAGTAGCCTATTGTTTCTCTGCCTTTTTTGTCCAACAGCACATTGTTTCTCTTATTTTACTGAAATAGTCTTCTTACATTATGCCTTTTCCATATATTAGGTAACTGAGCTTCCCCTAACCCTATAACTGCAAAACACTGCAATGAGTTGGCTACCAGCAGGAACAGCCCTGCACAACTCCTTGTGAAGACAATTTTCTCTTAAAACTTGTATTTATCTTTATATCCATCTTATAAATCCCTTCTCACATTTAAAATCGAACTACAAAAAGAAACCCTGAAATGAAAAGTTCGATCCAACATCACCAACATTAACTCCCCCATCCTATAGTTATTGATTAATTACAGTTTGTGCTATGCCAATAAGGGCGCGATATCTAAGTATCATTTCTTTCTCTAGAATAATTAGAAGGTAAAACTATTGAATAGAAAACTGGAACTTTATTATATAACTAATAGAATGAAGATTTCATGGAATCCCACAAAGGATATCATGAAAGGCTAAAAGAGACATAAGTTTTCTGTTTTTAGGATCTTAAGAAACCTAGACCCAGATTTAATCTTAAGAGTATCAGTTCTCCTGATGGTGATCTCTTCAAGGATGTTTACACTAACTTAGGAATATCTTTGCAGCAAAGGCCAGATGTATTGCAGCATACAGAAAAGAAACACAATAAGCTCCATCTGTTCTAAAGCCCAGTAATGCTAGCCAAAGAGAACATGAATGATAACTAAATTAGGCATATCAATTTGTCGTGCATTAAATATCTATAGAACTTTCATCTACTTATTTCTCAGCTCGGAAACGTTCCTTTACAACAGAAGTATAGTGATAAATTTGGGCGCAGAACTGGATGAGTTCAGTGAGAATAATAGCTGTCAGCCTGGTATTCAAACTGAAGGTTGAGACTACAATAGATAGCCTCATAGTCCAACTCATTGGTACAAATTGTACGGTATAGAATACATTATAATTATGTTCAACTATATTTCAAAAATCCATGTGTACAATGTTATATCATCTGCCTTTGTCTTCTACTGTTCCTTCTAGTTTAATAATATACTTAACTGTTTTACACTCCTTTTAACAATTAAAAACCAACTAATTTCTTCAAAACACTATTTCAGTCTAAGATCACTCACCGGATGTAAAAACAAGATAAAATCCATAGCAGTAAGTTCAGACATCAGAAATGGGACACATGGTTAACAGGTTAAACGAGGGTATGCATATCTAGATCCTTCAACATACACCAAAAAAAGCTTAGTGAAACTTGAAGAAAAGGTATATATACCCATATCCAAGTCCATGTAATACAGACTTTTCTTCCACTACACCAATAACTCACATAAACTGCACCTAACAGCAAAGAAACTAGGTTTTTTTTCTCACTTCAACTACCCCCAAAAGCAAAAGGCCCGTGATTTTTAAGTTCTAACTGAATTAAAAGTTCAAATTTAACAAATTAAACTGCTTAGAAATTCTGAAATTGTACAGAAAAATGAATCAACAAATTACTTACCAACGAGAACCAAACTGAGTTTAGCGCACTGCACATTCAAACAAAATCCAAAAAAGAACAATTAATTATATACCCAAATCGAAAAAAGAAAAAAATACACTTGAGAATGGTCAAGGGGGGAAAGCATACATTGTAAACTTGGAAAGCTTTGCCGACACTGACGGTGACGAAGGTCTCGGTACCAAGTCTCTGTACAGAGAAAGGAACATTGGTCGTAATGTATCCAATTGCTCTAAAAGGCTCGAAAATCCCCATTCCTTTTCTCCACACTTGAAAGAAGCTTTTTTGCGCCCAGAAAATTGAAGCGCTGGTAAAGCTTAGGTTATTCTGCACTAAAGGGTTTTAGAAGTGAAGCTTAAACCCTAGTTGGGTGCACACGCTCAACTGTGTGTATGTGTATTTCTTTTTTCTTTTTGATTAAATGTTATATTCCATAAAAAAAATCTTTTCTTTGTTTTAGCGGGGGCCCCTTTGTTATTTTCTTCTCATGAAAATGAAAAACTCCACAAGTTATAAAAATTATCAAAATCTCTTCAATTCATAAACAAGAATTTGAATATCCTAAAAAGTTGTATTAATAAATCACATATCAGCATATTCTTTTTATATATAAATATTTGTGATTACCACATAATTTTATAAAATTCACTAGTTAACAATAGTAATAACTAATTTTCCTTTTAGGGTGTGTTTGGTTTTCCATAGAAAATGTTTTCTTGTGAAATAAGTTGGTTCCTATCTTTTTTTTCTCAAATTTGGTTGGTGAGTGGCAAATATTTTTCGTAAATTTTTTTATTCTATTTGTTTGATTAGTAAATGAAATATTTTTTTAGAAAATATCTTTTATTTTTTGCTAGAGGGTAGAAAATATTTTTTAGAAAAATTCTTTGACATGAAAATCAACTCTAGTAATTGATTCGGAACCCGACCCCGACACCTGATGTGGGACCCAACTCAACTTTCAACCAAGATTCGACTTTCAAATTTAGACTTGATCGCGACTTTCGAACCGAAATCCAATCACACCTAACTCCAAACCCAATTTTTGAATAATTTGATTTTTTAAAAAAATATTTTTGGGGGGAGTGGGGCGGGGGGCATTGGGGTAGGGGTGGGTGAAAAAAAATTCAAAACTTGAAATTTTGTGGGGGTGCTAGTGGGGTGGGGGGTCGAGGTAGGGGGTGAGGTAAAAATATAAAAATTTTAAAATTTGAAATATTTTTAAAAATAATTTTTTAAATTTTTTTTGTGTGAGGAAGGGGGGACTATGGGGTGGAGGGGCTGGTAGGAGGAACGGGCTAGGGGTGGGTAAAAAAATAAAACTTTTAAAATTTGAAATATTTTTCAAAATAAACTTTAAAAAAAATTGTGGGGAGGGGGAGGGGGCGGTGAGGGTGGGGTGGGGGTAAAAAAATAAAAAAATTTAATTTTAATTTTTTTTTTCAAAAAATTATTTATTTTTTTGGGGGGAGGGGGGTTAGGGTGGTCGGTGTAGGGATGGGGGAAAAATGAAATTTTCAAAAATAAATTTTTAATTTTTTCTTAAAAAGAATTTTTTTTTTTTTTTTGGGGGTGGGTGGGTTTCGTGGTAGGGGTGGTTAAGAAGAAAACATTGTAATTTGAAGTTGGAGGAGAGTTTTGAAAAATATTTTTTTTAATTTTTGGAAGGAAGTCATTTCCCTTAAATTTGAGAAAAATAAATTAATTTGAAAAATATTTTTCAAAATATTTAAGCCAACAAATATGAGAAAATTAAAAAATATTTTCTGGAAAACAAATGTTTTCCTCATACCAAACACACTCTTAATCTTTTCGCATTGTACAAAAAATATGTTATGTGAGTGTGTCTTTTTAAAAATTTAAGATGATGAGTCTTTTCTTTATAAAATATAAATTTATGATTCAAGTTTTATATTTATTTTTTAAAATTGAAATCATGATTTGAAATCTCAAATCATAATTTTTTATAAAAATTTTAATTTAAATTTAAAATCATGATCCCAAATTACATATTTAAATGTTGATATGAAATCATGACATTATATTGCATATTCAAACGTATGCTAGATTGTTTTATATTTGGCTAGTGCACACATCATTGTTGTATAATTATATTTAGAAAAGTTGCCAGAAATAATCGTCCAGCAAAGCAATAGACAACAAATGTATACTAGTTACTATTTTTTATACATTAATGCAATATACATGAGATATATAGTTTTATACATAATAACATATATTTTTATATAGTTGAATATTGACTACAATTATCTTGGGTCCATAGGTCAAATATGTAATTTATCCAATTATATGTATTTGGCATGCCGGGATAATTTTCATGACAAATATATTTTTTTATGTTTGATTGGTGAGTTTGAGATTATTTTCAAGAAAAAAAATATATAACTATAGATTAATTATAATATCAATAAATGCGAGAATATTTCAATGAAACTTTTTAGTAAAAAACAATTAATCGTGTTTAAATTTTAATTTGTAATCTTCGAGTAACCCATATGCCTTTAATGCTTAAATACATATTTGCATGATGATAAATATGAGAAAATGACTTTTTATGAATTATATTTTTGTATAAATCAATATGGATGTTGAAAAATATTTAAAAGTGAGCTGAATGGTTTGTGTGGCCTAATGAGTGAATTGAGAAAAACTAACTAAAATATGAGATCTCTCTCAAACCTCCCTTACAAGTTACGATCTCCCTTACAATGTAAATCTATCTTGAGAATTAGAAGTTAATTGTGTCTGGACAGAATATTATTACGAGATAATACAACATAGGATCTGAACAAGGTCACAATGTCTCACACTGCAAGAGTTAGTGTGATATGAAGCCTGAAATGAATCAATTGTGATAGAAAATTCAGTGATCAACAAAAAAATCATTAATTTAAAAGTAGATAGATTGATCAAGCGCTTGCTTACGCTGACATATATGTACTTATATAAAGTAATGTATCAATATGAACATGAATTTCCTTATTTCAAACTCGAAAATTCAAAATTAATTTTAATAATAGTTTCTTAATACAAACTAATTCACTTATCGCCAATTATATATCTTCGGAAGCATATGTGGGGATCGTACAATTTTTCACTGTGTAATTACCTAAAATAAAAGTAAATTAAAGGTAGAGATGTATTTTATAGGGATACATGCAAATCATAAAACAATGTCTTTTAATTTCTCAATTGAGGCAAGCCATTAAGAATTAAAGGATTATTGCGCATATATTTGTCTTCTTGGTTTACCCTTAATTTTTACTTCTCCAATAATTCTTTTTACTATCTCATGCCTCAATATGATCCCATTTCATCTAATAATAGGAAAAGGTAAAGGAAAGCGGATAATTTTTCAGTGAAATTTTTTTGGAAAAATTACTTGATTGAGTGTTTTTTAAAAATTAATTATCAATTTTAGCGATATTTTTTATTTATTACCATTTATAGCAATATATAGCAATACTATGATAAATCTACACTTGTATTAAAAGTGAATTATGCATACAATATAAATGTATTATAAGTGTTTTAAAATATATATTATGTTTGTGTAGTAAGAAACTAACATAATGTATTATAAATCTATTAAAATATGTGATGAATGTATTATCCATCTATAAAACTTGTATTATATATGTTTTATAAATAGTTCTCTGCAATATGTATTAAAATTGTATTATAAGTGTTCACTGAAAAAAAATGTTTATTGCTATAAATGGTAAATATTTTTTTAATATTATATATTTATGTAAGTTTCCCAATTTTTTTTCATCATACAATATTATTTTACACCATATTATTATAGTCCAAATAGAATTAGGATTTGGTTCAGTTGTGTCCTCCTATAAATACAATACACTAAATCACTTCCCAAAACACCTAAATTACTCTGCTCTTCACAGATTAACGTATATACATGGCTGGCGCAACAAAATTAGCTGTCTTCTTCGCGATTCTATCTCTGTTTTGCATTGATGTCGCACAGGGTTCGAAAGGATGTCCGTTTAAGTCTCTGTACCAGCAATATGGAAATTCAATCTCAATTGATCATCAACACCATTCCATTCATGTTAACAACAACACATCTCATGAAGATTCTGACTTCTTTGCTAAACATCAATGGCTCAAAAATCACATTATCGCGATGCATAAAGAGAAAAGTACAAGTAATAATGACTACAACAATTGGGACTCCTACATGGCCGACGCAGCAAAATTAGTAGGATTCCTAGTCGTTCTTCTCGCGATTCTCCGTCTATTTTGTGTTGATCATGGCGCTCACGCTCTGAAAGAATGTCCATTTAAATCGCTGTACAACAAATATGGAAATTCCATCTTCAATGGTGCTACTCATGAAACGTTTATTCACACAATGGATCATCATCAATCAATTGTTAACAACAACACTCATGCCTTCTTTGATCAACATCAATGGCTCAAAAACCACGTTAGCATGATGCAGAAAAAACGGATATTCTAATTGTGAAAATAGAATCATAAGTATTAGTTTATCTATATTTTTTTAGTTTTGTTATCAGCGGTATACACTCGTTTTCCCATTTCTTCATGAGCTCTATTTTGAATGTAAACTATAAGATACGTAGGTGCTCAATGATTGTTAAGTATGTTTGGTTGTGGTTACTCCAAAAAATCTCCACATGAAATTATGTTTTTTCCCCCTCTTATAATTACGAATTTATGATATCCGAGTTAGTTTATTACTTTTCCGTTAAGGTATATCGAGTAAAAAATTATCTAGTGTTTTTGCTTTTGTCGAATTTGAACTTAACATCATAATTCTCAATCAAGGTGAACTTCAATTTATTTATTTTAAATCGTAAAAGTTGAAAACGAGCACTTCATTTAAAATCTATATTTTCAAACCAATATTCATTTCATGTTCAAATACTAAAATTCCAAACACTTATGATCAGTCTAGTAATTGCAAAGGCTGAAATACTAATCTATCATAAAAGATTGCATTTCAAAAGTTTAAAATAGTTCAAATTACAGTTTAAAGGTTTAGGAGTTGGAGAAAATATTCAAATTTACCCTTTAAATTATATGAAATAAATTAAATTTATTTACAAACTATGTGAAATCATTCAAAGTTGCCGTACCTTAATGTTTCACATAAGTTTAGATGCAACTATGACCCATTTCACAAGTTTAGACCTTTGCCCATGCTGTAGTAATAAAAATCCAAATAAATAAATAAATTAAACAAACAGGAAGATTACAAAAAAAATGATAATTCACCTTAATAAAAATCTTAGTTCAAATTCTTTAGAAATAAACTTTTGATCGCGAACCTAAATTAGTCAGAGCTATATATATATATATATATATATATATATATATATATATATATATATTTACAGATACTATACCCGCCAAAGCCTGATGGAGAAACGCTGGTCCCACAGGGGATTACAAACCAAGTGGCGTATCCTCTTAATACTTCCAACTCTGAACTCTTCTTCACAAAAATATCTCAATTTTCACTCTGGGATCATCTTCAATGGCTGCACTAACTTCAGTTTCATTGACCCGTGTACCTTTTTCCATCTCCAACCTTCAAATTCGAAGAAATTACAGACGATTGCCTATTATACTTGCATCAACATCATCATCAGCTATGCCTTCTCACGAATCATCATCATCGTCCACAGAAATTGGAAGTATATTAGCCTCACCAAAAGTGCCCTTTGTTGAGTCCTCTAAAACCCATCAAAATGGATTCATGGCAAATCCCAATGGAAACCCACTTGTTAGATTTTTTCAGCACACTGAGTCTGCCATTGAAAGGGTACAAACTTGATTTTGTTCTTCTTCTTCTTCTTCTTTCTTGCTACTTTTTTTTCCATCACTATGGTGTCTAGGATAGCTTTCGCTCAACTCAACTAATTCCATGGGATATCTTCCACCTCCAGTAACTCTATCTTCCAATCCCAGGAGGAGAGATGCCACCTAGTATTTTTTGTTTCCTCTGGTATTTAAACCTAGAGCTCATGGCTCTCAACCACTAGACCCACCCTTGGGTGCCTTTCTTGCTACTTATTTTTACTACTATTTGTTTGTTTAGTTTATGGCAAAGCTAGTAAGGTGTGGATTCCACCCAATTAGTAACTTTGGTTCAAACTCTTTGTGGTAAGAAATATACTATATAATATATACTAGTATAAATTATTGATTTTGAATCCATTAACTTAAAAGGGGCTAAATTCCCAAATCTATAAACTTCAAATGGTAGCTCCACCTCTGGTTTAATCGTCCATTATTCTATTCTACCCTTGATGTAATTCTCAAGGGCTCTTCCAACTCTCTGATAATCTTTCTAAAAGCTATTGGTATAGCGTATTTGAAGATCATAACATAATAGCTTAAAACAAGATTAAAGAGTTGTATCCGGCTAAACAATTGGACACTGAGCTTGTTTTATGCGACTGTACTATAATTAGAATCAGAAAATTAAGAATATGATATGCCCATATGGAAGTAATAAAGCAAAACAAAAGTTATTTAGTGCAGTGGCAACAGCTCTAACAATGGTTTCGTGAAAAGTGAGGTTTCAAGTCCATATTCTCAAAATATAGAATCACTACAAGATGGTATCAAGAATTGACACTTGAGTTCTAATTTCAATATCTGTTCAATATCACTAGAAAATTGATGTATGTTTCACATATCTGTTGCTCACTGCTTATTTTGGGCAGGCTATATTTGACTTTCGTTTTCTGGCACTCCTTGCTGTTGGAGGTTCGTTGGCTGGTTCTTTGCTCTGCTTCCTCAATGTAATTCCTTTTTTCAAGCGTCCCTTATTTTTAAAATTTGAAGTATGAAAATATCTGAGTATCATCTATTATATGTGGTTAATTTTTTATATCTTTGTGTTTCGTGGTGAAATTTAGGATGCTGGACTTCTGTTAAGGATGTAATTGAGGCACAAACTTGGATACATTAGTGCACTTGTTGTTTTATAGACCACACATAATCCATAGACCGGCAAGATGTGGATAATTTCTATATGATTTATAGATGCTTTAGGGTGATTGGGTATATTAGACTTCTTTCTTCAAACAACTTCAGGAGTTATTTTTTGATTCAGTATATGAAGATGGCTTGTTGAAAACCAGACTAACATTAGTCCATCATAATTCTGTTATCATACATCATGCATTGAGAGAAAACACAGTATCTTGGGAGCCAGTTATTCCTAATCCATTACCGAAGTCTTCTTGGAGCTCGTTCTCCTGCATCTCAAGATATCACAATTTATCAGACTATCACTAGCTAAAAGCACCAATGATTAAATGATGTAATTGCAGATGCAATTTACCGTTTGTCCTCAATCTGTTTGGAAACTCTATCTTAACTTCTAAAATATCAGTTGATTATCAGTCTATAGCTTATTAAGTGCATTACATTTATCCTCGGTCGATTGTTTATTTAGGTACACTATTGCTTCTAAAAGCCTCGCTCTCTCTAGTGTTTTAAGGCGTAAAACATTGATTTTGCTTCATACAGTGGTCCTCAACTAATGTGCTTCTTACTCTCCCTTCTACTACATGTCATCATCAGGACAGGAAATAATTCCACTTTTACCGGTTCTATCAGTTGTTTATACAGTTAAATTCCCATTGGTAGGGTTGTGTTTACATTGTTGACGCTTACAAGGTTTATTGGACGAGCTGTGTCAAAGGAATTCACACAGGACAGATGGTTCTACGATTGGTTGAAGCTATAGGTGAGTTTTTGAATAATCTTGATTTTCTTTAAGATCATCATGCTTTTCATCAGAAATTCAAAATAGACGAGCATCTCAGTGTAGGGGAGACATCTGACGGTTGCACTTAAATGTAGCTTCAATCATCCATCTTTTGATGACCACTTTGAAATGTTTGTGCACCACAGAATATGTGCTAATGCTATCCCATTCTAAATTTTCCCGAACGTTAGAGTCATTTGCTGCTAAATTATCTATATTACTCCGAGCTAGGGGTGGCAATTGGGCGAGTTGGGTCAAGTTTGAACGGGTCATAATGGGTTAAGATGACAATTGGGTCAAGACCCAACCCAACCCAAATTAGTTTGGGTCAAAACGGGGTGGGTCAAAATGGATGAGGTAATGGGTAATATAACGGGTCAAGACCCAACCCAACCCAATTTTTACTAAGCTTAATTATTTTATTTGTTCTTTTAAACTATTTTAGTACCTAATAAAATTATTTTTTTCTTTATTATGGTTGTATATAACATATCAAATTGAAAAAAAAGTTTTTTAAAAATATTTTAACAAGATTTCTCATGAGCCAATTCGGGTTACGTATCAACCCAATTTTTTATGGGTTGAAATGGGTTGAACTAATGAATGGGCGGGTCAATAACCAACCCAAACTTAAACGGGTTGGGTTGGGTTGGGCGGGTTGGGTTTGATTTTGCCACCCCTTCTCCGAGTCTTCTACCTAACTACCACTTTCTAATGGAAGATTATACGCAAAATTTATCAGCCGAGAAGAAAGCTTAACACTTTATACTGATATTTACACCAGAATCTGATATTCATCTAAAAGATCACTCTGTAGATGGATAAAAAAATCCTTTTCTAATCTTCCTAAAGTGAATCATCTATGGTACTTCAGTAAACAACCTGTGTACAGTTGCACTTAACTTTATTTTATTGTAACTTTCTTTGGTTATCTTGTAAATTATCGATGAAGTATTTTTACCTTGCTTTCAATACTGCTCTGGAAGTCATGAACTAGTTGTATAGAGGTTGTGGTTGTTGTGAAAGAATATTCAGTTGTAGCTTGTATAGAAGTTGCAGAATTTCCAACTAAAATGTCAATTTACTGGGTGATATAGTTCCTCATCGTTTACATCTAAACATGTAATATCTTCTTTTTCTGTTCCTGAGTTTATTATCCTTGTAATGCAGATGTTTATCTTGCTGGGACCGTGATGTTAATATTTGGGATGGGATTGTATGGATTGTTCATAACTAATATCTCTCCTGATGTGCATCCAACTGCCGACCGTGCCCTCAAGCAGTCTTCCTTGTTTGGGATGTTTGCTCTGAAGGTAGTCACACTGGATATTCTTGATTTATGTACTCTATTTCTTTCTCGATTCCGTTTACCAATTTTAACGGTTCTTATACTTCCACTTTATATTGTTTCCTTTTTCATAAACCTCAGCTTAGTCTTTCTTGTTTGTTTATTGGAGAAAGGAGTTTGGAGATTGCAGAAATGATGATTTTCTTTCAAAATGAAAACTACTTCATTTGGAAGAGAATTTTTTAAGCTGGAATCACATTCATGTCACAGGATCTAATGTGGTTCACTTTTTAACCATAATGTATTGAGAAACATGATTCTTTACTCTAATTAACAGAGAAGCCTTGATTCTACAACAAAATATTTTTCTATACTTGTCTTTAGATATCAGTGTATCCTGGAGTACTGATTGGATAGATGCTAATGAACCTCTCCGATCATTTTCGAACTTTTATAGGCTCTTATGGTATAGCCAAACGAAACTCTAAAGGTTCATTGAATCCTCTAGCCCTGCTAGCAGTCTGCTGAAGTTTATGGTATTCACAGAGCTATAATAACTGGTACTAAGGATTTAATCTAACTGCTGAAAGTTGTTGTAATCATAAGAAGCATAAGTTTCAAGGAGCTAGTTACATTCTTTCTTTGATACTTGTTACTGTTATGATGCTCTATGTGAGCGTTAAAGATTCGACAGTCTAATCTAGTTTGCCAATACTAGAAATTGGTGTTGTGACATGTAAGCTTATGAAGATGAATACATCTTGCATACTTCAACCACAGAACATGTGCGATGGTAGGTGTAGTGTTATCTATCTAGTTCTCTTTTTTGAATTAGTTGATGATGCCATGTAGGAGAGGCCAAAATGGATGAAGATCAGTTCGCTTGATGAACTAAAAACCAAAGTGGGACATGTCATTGTCATGATCCTTCTTGTCAAGATGTTCGAGAGGAGCAAGATGGTGACTATAGCGACTGGTACTGATCTATTGAGCTACTCGGTGTGTATTTTCTTGTCTTCTGCTTCCTTGTATATTCTTCATAATCTGCATAAGTCAGAATAACTGTTGACATGTACCATAGTGATAAATATGTATGTAGCCAAGTAATTAAACTTTTGAAGCTAGCACCATTTTTTTTTCTATCTGAAAATTGTGTGATTCAGTGTTAATAGCTCTCTCTCTCTCTCTCTTATGTAGCTCAATATTGTTTACTAAATGTGAATGTTCCGTCCACCCAGTATCTACCATTCACCAAGGCTAAAGAATGAATATATAATCAGCTCCCTACATCCAACAAGAAAGCAAGTCTGTAAATTAGGTCCAATCTTGTTGAGCCGACCTGTCTGTACAAGACACTATTATAGAGAGACAAAATGGCAACGAGGTATTCTTATTAATTTAGATACAGGCACCCTTTCATGAAAATCAGCTGGCGAAGAATAAGAAGGGAAATCTACATGGTGATTGTACATTTCCAGTGGTTGGCAATAGACAAGGCTGCTAACGCACTTAACATGAAATATCCAAGATGTTTATAGAAAGAGATAAAAGGTAAAAAAAGACATCTAAATTATTCTCCTTTTTTGAGTTTCATACCTAAACTATTAGGGGTGAGTTTCATATCTAAACTATTACTTATTAGTTTGAGAAAGTAGTTTAGGTATGAAACTCACATTTTCAATAGTTTAGGTATGAAAACTCAAAAAAAAAATAACATAGCTTAGGTGTGTTTTTGACACTTATCTCTTACAGAAACTTGGACTTGCTTTTACGCCGAAAGTTGTAAGTTGTGTATGACAATCGAAGAATATACCATTGAAATTTTAATACAATATTCACCCTCCAAGATAGGGAAAATCGCAAATATGCATATAATTTGTAAGAATATTTTTTGTGGATTTTCAATTAGACATCCATTTCTTCATGTGACCATAAAATTCACAATTACAAATTTGTACGCAACTACATTCCACAAAAATGAGAAGATGACAAACCTTATCATATCATAACAAGCCAAAAATTGACAAACAAAACCTATCATATCATAACAAAAAATGACAAGTATTGACAATGATCTCATTGATAGGGCCATTTTTAAAATGAAAAAAACAGATGCGTCTGCCGGGAGTCGAACCCGGGTCTATTGCTTGGAAGGCAATTATCCTAACCGTTGGACTACAGACGCTTCTTGTTGTTCATTCGTGTTCTCTTATTAAGAATATACATTTCAAGCCCGCAGACTCCATTCAATCATTGCCTTAATAGTTCAGAAATATTATATGATAGAATGATGTATATATCCATGTAGGTTAGGTGTTAAGTTCACAACTAGGAGTCATTGTACTAGACTTTCATTATAACAAAAAAAAATTCCATTCAGCTAAGTATATTTTTCATAGTTTTACCGGAGTAGAAAGTAATACTCCTTCTGTTTTTCTTTTATTTAATTAGCTCCAAAAAGGAACAGGTTCTCACATGATTGATTAACTGATTGTTGATCTTATATATTATTGTATCAATTCAATTTTGCTTATGAACAATGTACAAAGTATCCTGTCTTTTACGGAATATTTTCATGTTATGTACATTTTGAATCTGTCTAACATACTACTTTCTCTTAATTTTGACAAGGCAGTGCAATTAATCTGTCTAATCCTTTCTCTTGAAAGCTTAAGCACTCTCCCAATCTCCTCAAAAGATTGAGGGGTATCTCCATTGAGTCCAAAGTGCAATTTCAGAATCTTTGCTTCTCTATCACATAACACATTGCGGAGAATCTTCTCCAGGTCTTGCTTCATCATTTGTCTTTTCACATTTTCTTCTGGTGTTGTGTCTTCTGGCCTTGATATGATATCCTGCAACAATCAAAATTTGACAGAAAGGGATAAGCTTTTACTTATCATTAATCAAGCGCCTTTTCGTGTGTAATTTTAAGTCAAGCTTGATCAGCATTAGCTTAATAAGAAGCTCTATCAGGTTATTCTTTGTAGGCAAGACTAATTCAATTTCCAGCAGATTATAATCAACAAATGCTCATTAGCGACGCTAATATAAGAAAGTAATTGTTGAAACAACAAAGAATGGGGACAAACCTGCAATGACATATAGCCTTGGCTAGTTACTAATTGATCAATGGAAATTGGTGCTCGGTTCCTCTCGATAACTAGTCTAACAGTTGAAACATCCATACCAAGTGCTTCTGCAATTTCATCATATGAAGGCATTTGCCGAAGCTTTCTGCTTAACTCAGTATTCGCATTGCAAATCTTTGGGACAAGCTCAGATATGCTCCCCTGCATTTAATAGACTAACCAATGCATTTCACTAATTACAAGCATAACTAGCTATTCATGTATCTACTTAACCAGAAAAGTTCATGAGGAAGTTGGCCTAATGGACTTATTGTCAGTAAACTAATTTAGCTATCATTATGATTTTCG